>NW_025964001.1:16834903-17519525 GCF_023055435.1 Haliotis rufescens | reverse complement strand
TGCCGGTTGATGTTGTTCAATACAGGCTGGCGGTGGGTGTTTTTGAATCTATTCTACATGAAAATCATTTCGGGAAGATGATACACATTTCTCTATATTTTGGGTTACTTTGCCTAAAACTTTCCGATTATCATTCTTAGTTTTACTTTTTCTCTTCTGCTGCGGTGATATCCATCCGAATCCAGGACCTTTGCATAGTCCAGATTTAAAGATTATACATCTAAACGTACGCAGTCCTAAAGACAAAGTAGATTTAATCAGTGCTGAATAAGATAGTTATGATGTTGTATGTTTAACAGAAACCTGGTTGCACCATGATATTCTAGCCACTGATGTTACACTGATACCATTTTCAAATCGCAGCCTGTATTAAGGAATATATTTTAGATCTTAAATCAGAGTATAACGGACAGCCTGAGCTGGAGGCGCGCGTGGATATGTTGACAGTTTTGTGTTAAAACCGAATGTTTGCGAGGATTAATATGATTTCTGAATTCAGTTACAACAGTAACCGTACATGTATTTGTTACATTAAGTCATTTCATTCAAATTTGTTTGGTATGATTATGAGGATGGAAGGTACAGTTACCAAATAAAATATGCTGAAATATCAGTTCATTATAACCATATTTCATAATCTATTTTAAAAGTAACCCTCCTTACATTAAAGATAACTATTTAAAGAATAAAGAACTTATAGACATTGCAACAAAGCGAATAATCAGGGGGGAGACTTTATACTGAGTGGGGCGCGAAATATATCCGGGGGAGAATCTGTACCGGTATAAAATCTCCGGGGGGAGAATTTGTACTGGGGAGAGTTTATACCAGGACACCGGCGAGCAGAACTATGTCAGTGCTATGTGCCCTACAAATGTCTGCGAGGGAACATGGTTTCTGCGAGGTATTCTGTGACATTAATACTCTACCCTTTGGAGATTAATATGCTTACATATTGCTTTTGGCTGCCTTTTCAAGGACGTGCGTTTCGATATGACAGTATTGTATTGCAGTTTGATGGGATGTGTCATCGGTGTCAAACATGTAGGTTTTATGCCTATTTCAAAGGATGAGTAATATGCAATATTTCGCCGTGATTGAAGATGTTTGAGATCTTTCTGATGAAAGTAGGGCCATGTTGAGATGGGCTTTGTCTCTCTGGGGCGCATTACAGATGGGGCGTCAAGCGGCTGCATATTTGAATGCATTATTGTCAATGTAGAGACAGAGAACATAGGACGTTGAAATTGTATTGTAAAGAGTGAGTATCTGGCGTTATTTGGTTAACGCCTCTTTGAACAGTATATCATTTACTAGTATACCACAGCTTGACAGTTTAATTATTATAGCTAGGGCTGGGAATCTGGGTTCGAAAGCACTATCATCATCATATCGAACATGAGGTAGCGGATGGTAAATGAGGTGGAGGATGGACGATGGTGGATGGATGATGTAGGATGGATGATGGAGGATGGAGGATGGAGGATGGAGGATGGATGATGGATGATGGAGGATGGATGATGGAGGACGGGGGATGGGAGGATGGATGATGTAGGATGGATGATGTAGGATGGATGATGGAGGATGTAGGATGGATGATGGATGATGTAGGATGTAGGATGTAGGATGGGGATGGAGGATGGAGGATGGAGGATGGAGGATGGGGGATGGAGGATGTAGGATGGAGGATGGAGGATGTAGGATGGGGGATGGGGATGGGGGATGGGGATGAAGTGGAGGTGGAGGTGGAGGTGTGGAGGATGGGGAGAGGAGGATGAAACATAGAGGATGGAGGTGGAGGATAGGGATGGGGATGTAATATGGAGGATGGAGGATGGGGATGAGTTGGAGGTGAAGGGTGTGGAGGATGAGGAGTGGGGGGATGAAGGATGGAGGATGGCGGTTGAGGATGGGGGATGGTGGATGGAGGATGGAGGATGAGGATGAGGTGGAGGGAGGATGAAGGATTGAGGGTGGATGGAGGATGGAGGTTGGAGGGAGAATGTGGAGGATGGAGGTTGGAGGGAGGATATGGAGGATAGAGGGAGTATGTGGACGATGTGCAGGATATGGAGGATGGAGGGAGGAGGGTGATGTGGTGGATGGAGGGAGGATGTGGAGAATGGAGGATGGGGGGAGGGCGTGGAGGAGGGAGGATATGGAGGATGGAGGGACGATGGAGATGTGGAGGATGGAGGATATGGAGGATGGAGGATATGGAGGGAGGATGCGGAGGATGAAGGATGTGGAGGATGGAGGATGTGGAGAAGGGAAGATGTGGAGGATGGAGGGAGGATGTAGAGGATAGAAATGGAGGAGGAAGGCAGGATGTGGAGAAGGGAAGATGTGGAGGATGGAGGATGTGGAGGATGGTGGGAGGATGTGAAGGATGTGGTGGATAGAGAGAGGATGTGGTGGATAGGGGATAGAGGATGGGGGATGAAGGGATGATGTGGAGATGGATAATGGAGGGAGGATGGAGGATGTTGAGGATGGAGGATGGATGGAGGATGTTGAGGAAGGGTGATGGAGGATGTGGAGGATGGAGGATGTGGAGGATGGGATATGTGAGGGTGGAGGACGGAGGATGCAGGGAGGATGCAGGGAGGATGGAGGTGGAGGGGGCATGTGGAGGATGGGTGCTGGAGGATGTGGGAGGATGTGAAGCAGGGAGGATGTGGAGGTTGGTGAATGGGGGTGGAGGATGGGGGATGGGGGATAGGGTTTGATGCTAGAGGTAGATGATGAGGATGGGGGTGGAGGTGGGGGATGAAGGATGGAGGATGGCGGTTGAGGATGGTGGATGGTTGATGGAGGATGGAGGATGGGGATGAGGTGGAGGGAGGATGAAGGATTGAGGGTGGATGGAGGATGGAGGTTGGAGGGAGAATGTGGAGGATGGAGGTTGGAGGGAGGATATGGAGGATAGAGGGAGTATGTGGACGATGTGCAGGATACGGAGGATGGAGGGAGGAGGGTGATGTGGAGGATGGAGGGAGGATGTGGAGAATGGAGGATGGGGGGAGGGCGTGGAGGAGGGAGGATATGGAGGATGGAGGGACGGTGGAGATGTGGAGGATGGAGGATATGGAGGATGGAGGATATGGAGGGAGGATGCGGAGGATGAAGGATGTGGAGGATGGAGGATGTGGAGAAGGGAAGATGTGGAGGATGGAGGGAGGATGTAGAGGATAGAAAATGGAGGAGAAGGCAGGATGTGGAGAAGGGAAGATGTGGAGGATGGAGGATGTGGAGGATGGTGGGAGGATGTGAAGGATGTGGTGGATGGAGAGAGGATGTGGTGGATAGGGGATAGAGGATGGGGGATGAAGGGATGATGTGGAGATGGATAATGGAGGGAGGACGGAGGATGTTGAGGAAGGGTGATGGAGGATGTGGAGGATGGAGGATGATGGAGGATGTTGAGGATGTGGAGGATGGAGGGTGGATGGAGGATGTTGAGGAAGGGTGATGGAGGATGTGGAGGATGGAGGATGATGGAGGATGTTGAGGATGTGGAGGATGGAGGGTGGATGGAGGATGTTGAGGAAGGGTGATGGAGGATGTGGAGGATGGAGGATGTGGAGGATGGGAGATGTGGGGTTGGAGGACGGAGGATGCAGGGAGGATGGAGGTGGAGGGGGGATGTGGAGGATGGGTGATTGAGGATGTGGAGGATGGAGGATGTGGAGGATGGGAGATGTGGGGTTGGAGGACGGAGGATGCAGGGAGGATGGAGGTGGAGGGGGGATGTGGAGGATGGGTGATGGAGGATGTGGGAGGATGTGAAGCAGGGAGGATGTGGAGGTTGGTGAATGGGGGTGGAGGATGGGGGATGGGGGATAGGGTTTGATGCTAGAGGTAGATGATGAGGATGGAGGTGGGGAGGAGGTGGGGGATGGAGGATGGAGGTTGAGGAACGGGGATGGAGATGGGGATGGAGGTGGAGTATGGAGGATTAGCTTGGTGACAGTGTGATTGTGATGGGTGATTGCTATTGGGGATGATTGGGGATGAGCATAGAGATGGGGATGTGAAGGAATAATAGAGATGTGTTCATTTAGGATAATAGATTGGTTGATAAAATAAGTTTTGGTGAAGATATTTGGGCTTTATATACCTTTAAAACTGTCGGCCCCGTTCACATCTCATACATGGCACAACTGAATGGGTTTACCAAAACATATTGATTGAATTTACCACATGTTCTTACAATCTTAACGTAAAATGACACCTAATCAAACATACCCCAAGACCTTTAAAAACATATTTTTTTAATAATTAAGACTACAGGTGCAAAATCATACTCATACACCAACGACAGTCTTACTTAGACATGCAGTATCACCAGTCATTGCTATTTGTGTGGTTACAACAAATGAGTTTAACATGCTCTTGAAATTAGTATTATCTTTTACTACAAAATTCCCCAATGCGTTATTAACCATCTCGTCGTGTGTGTGACCAGTTCCGGGAACAAAGTCGACTAGTACTAAACAAATATAGAACAAAGAGTTATAGATTAGTGAGCTCCCACAAGACTTCCGAGGATAATGTATTGTTGAACTTTCCCACGGTTGCCTAGTGTTGGTCGGGAGATAAAAACATACGATCTTCTTGATGCTGCCGATGATGTTGCAGATGGTGGTGAGGTTGCTGGGGATGTCCGTGCTGATAAAGGTGTTATTGGAACTGTTAATACCGATGTCGAAGTTGAGGAAGATGCTGATCTGGCATGTACATATGGTGGTATTGAGCTCTTTTTGATGGAACTGTTCATGCGATCATCATGAGTACTTAGCATTGAAAAACGACGTGTTAGTTTGAGCAACGTTCCACCACTCGACGACATGCTGTATGGCAGGGTGGCGATCTACTGACAGGAATGTTGAGACAATCGTACATGATGATAACTTAAGTGACGAGAAATGAAATGACTAGAACACATCAATTGTATTATCATATAAACTTTGATTAATTATAGTTGATGCCAGTTTTATATTAATTATTGAAGCTTTCGTTAAGGTTAGATCTATCTATCTATCTATCTATCTATCTGTCTATCTGTCTGTCTGTCTATCTGTCTATCTATCTATCTATCTATCTGTCTGTCTATCTATCTATCTGTCTATCTATCTATCTATCTATCTATCTATCTGGGCCGGTCGGGTAGCCTAGTGGTTGAAGCGTTCGCTCGTCACGCCGAAGATCCGGGCTCGATTCCCAACATGGGTACAATGTGTGAAGCCCATTTCTGGCGTCCCCCGCCATGATATTGCTGAAATATTGAAATATTGCTGAAAGCAGCGTAAAACCATACTCCCTCTCTCTCTCTCCCTCCCCCTCTCTCCCTTTATGAACTGTGACAAGCGCCTGCATGTTCAAACTGCAGTTAAATGCATGTATTCAGATTTTGACCCCTTCCCACGCACACCGAAGTTCTGAATTCATATTTTCACCCCCTCCCACAACACACTGAAGTTGATTGTACATGTCATTATAATTATAAAACCCTCCTCCGTTGACCTTTTCTCCCCAAGAGTCGCAAAGTATTATTAATGTTCTATATCATGTTATTGTCATACGAGAATGACTGTCCTGCTCAGGTATGTACTGTTCCCCTTGAATCCCCCAAACCAAGTCCTCTCCCCACGCGCGTTTCTAGTCTGATCCATGACGCAGGGTCGCCCGGGTCTCCAGCAAACAGCTGGTGACTGAGTCTGTATACCGTTACTATGCGGTACCCTCACCACCATTAGCCTTGCTCCAAGGCTACACTGAATGATAAGTCCATGGATACATAATAATTCTATCCGTATAATAGGCAGGTCTAGATAAGCGGTGTGAGGACGCCAGTCTTCCTTTATAGCGACAACCTGTTCCTTAAACTTATATAATCTAAAAATTATGATTTAAACTAATAATTATTGCCTCAGAGACTTGTGCAAGTCTATCACCACCATGTGTGTGACTTGATGCGAAACCACCACGTGATGGTTTATTGTCATTGGGCATGACGTGGACCTTGGCTATATATGGTGAGGATTTCCCAACATAACGTTTAGTCATTGGTTGATAACAATAGCGCGGGACATGGGATTTCCCTCGTGGGTGACACAGTTAACCGTAACTATTTCGACAGTGCGTAATGTACAAAAATAACTGAGACAGTGTGGTGTAGCGTGGACGCTGAACAACTGGTAACGTGTCTCCCACTGACAGAGTATTACCGGGTGTCACGCATTTCTATTGGACGATTGCGCGGGTACAAGGATATAACGTGTATGAGGATATGATTTTGCTGATAATTTGTGACTAGGAACAGAACATAAAAGAGTTCAAATTCAGACTGTGACTTTTATGGGATAGAAAGGTGTGTTTGTGTGTGGAGTAGGGCGGAAGGGGTGGGCGGGGTGGATTTGCACTTTTAGAGAAGGGGGGGGGGGGGGGGGGGGGGGGGCATCCATATCACTAGGGGAAGGGGTTGAAGGTTATTTTTATTATCTACCGACTATCATGTGAGACTGAGTCATGCAAATATTGCCATGTCAATCACCCCTACCTGTCTCCGATGGCTGATAATAACGAAAACAATACCTAATCACGTGAACTACTCATAGCAGATCGTATTAAGATCGGGTTTGTATTACCATACAGTTGAAATTAATCATTGTCACGTTACTCTAGGAACAGAGTATTCAGGCAATTTTCATGAAGTACGTTTTCTCACGTTAAACAATGTAAGGGTTTTATATATGCACTTTCGACTAAAACAGAGGGTGATGAAAGACATCCTTAGTGCACACAACGCCGTATAGAAACAAAAGCGAGGGGACGCGTTAGGCGAGGGACCGATTATTTGATATGCTGGAAAAATATTAAATTGCCTTTGGTTTTACCCAAAGAAATAATTGTAAACTAAATGTCCTGTGTTGCGGGTCTCAATGGAATTGTTTCAGGGATTATGATCTTCATGCATCCCTCCACAGGAAAGTTACAATAATAACACCCGCGTTAATGTATTAAGTATTATTGCAAACATGCAGGTGAATATCTTACCATGATTAAATTAAACAAACAATTTTCATGACATATGTTTCCAAACACATTTACGTTTTACATTATATATAATAAAACGTCTTATCTTTACCACCTCACAAAAAACTATTGCATGACATTACGAAATCCCATAATGGATTTCGTCACATGTTAGAGAGGTTTTCAAAGAACCCATAACCTTACCACGAACTGTCATGACTAATTCTCATTGTGAGAGGAATGTGACTAACAAACGTTTCGCCGACTGTAATGTCGAGTCACGGACATACCATAGAAACAAACATTGCCGGACACTGACTAAGGTTTGCTGTTGTTGTATCTTACTTGACCATTTGTTCTGAACACGGAACATCAATTATTGTTTTTTTACAGACCTATGCACAAAATATACGAACATGTATGTCAAGTTCAACCCAAACGTAATACATCGTTATTAACAACACACTTCTCAAATGCGGGATGTATATAATTTCAAATAGAAACAACTCACTGTATGATAAAACTAGAAATTATTTTCACACGAATGACGTTATCGAATGCCAGAAATTAACAGTAAGAAAATACCGAAACTGTACATTAAGGTCTTCATCATTCATTACAATCGTAATGTTTCTTGAATGATAATAAACTTCAGTAGCTTTTTCATTTGCAAATTTACATAAATTTACCTCATTAATACCTTTATTTGAGAACCTTGACTTTTGTAAGCCGGGAAGGGGGGATTCGTCCGTGTGCTCGGGGGTAATGACGTGTGGGGCACTTTACTGATGATTCACGGTACAAGTATGTCTCATCTAGACCTCCACCTATACGATAGCCTCTTCCCCATTCCTATTTGTAAACCTATTTTCGAGAAGCTATTAAACCTTTTCACGTGTGTTAAATTTGAGCGGATTTTATTTCGATCTAGTTTTTCTTTCAGTTTAATTGCATTCTCCTAACATATTTTAATAGCACATGACTCGTGAAGATCAGAGTTAGAATAGGTCTCCAGCTACCCATGCTTGTCGCAAGAGGCGACTAACGGGATCGGGTGATCAGTCTCTGATGCTCTGATGCATGCCACCGTATCCCAGTTACATAGATCGATGATGTCAAGCACTGGATTGTCTGGCCCAGACTCGATTATTTATAGACCGCCGTCATATAGCTTTAATATAGCGTTAACAAAGAAAGAAAGAAAGAAACAAATAATCGCACATGAGAATTGTTGAATGCAGCTTTGGTGGTGACAGCTGTAGCGATAGATTTTCGTATTCAGTAACTCACATTTATTACGTTTTCTTCATGTAATCATTTGTTGGTTTGCAGTTTAACGCCACTCCACACCAGCCTGTACACCCATTCATTTTATCCCCACGTACGACTATCATAGCAGGGGAAGGGGGGGGGGGGGGGGGGGAATGTGTGTTATTCTTACCCAGAATCCCTACTGGTATGTAATACATTGCAATAATCAATTTTATTTCGTATTTATATATCAAGTAAACTCCGGTTGATGCGGTGTTAGTGTATCCTGTTGGTGAACTAGCTGAATCATCGCATAAAATAGCATAAAACGAAAAAAACACATATCAGACAGTGCACACGGTGTGAATTGACAATTGCCTATGGTTACAAGGATCCGCATGGTAACCTAAGAAACAAGGTACCTGCTATCTGAAATAAAAGAATTTAAGACGAAGTTTATCGAATTTCCCCATTCAGAGATGTCATGTTGAGGGGGGCACGGGTGTCCCAGTCGTCTAAGGCGCCGCGATTCGCTGTGCAGAGTTGCGTCCCTTGGGCACGCCAGGAACCTATGATTGTGGGGTCGAATCCCGGTTCGCCCCGATTATGTTTCTAGGTTTGTCATCACCATACCCGTGCTCGTGGGTTTCACCGAAGTGGTAAACGTCTGAGACCTGCATCACTTCGGTCTTTCCTCCCACATTAAGCTGACACGGTGTGATATAACTGGAATACTGTTAAAAGCGGCGTTAAACCCAACTCACTCACTCACTCATGTTGAGACGAGTCCTGCAGTGTTGGTAGTGTACGGCGTGACTGCCGGGAGGGACACTACACGCACTGGGCCGTGTATACTGTTCGTGCTTGGCGGAGGCTAGTAGTAATTACACACTGACGGTAATTATAACAGATACACTGTAATTACACCCAGATTCCTCCACGGTGACTAACGCGGAGTCATTGCTGTGTTTAGCTCATCTAAACCTTTATGTCTATAACGACGGCGACAAAGATTGAATGGCACCTTTGACAACCACGTCAACCCCACACATTCCGTACCCACGTGGGGAAACGAACCCAGAGTTTTGCTATGTTCAATTCATAACTAAATATTTCAATCAATAAAAACAGCGACAATTACAAATTACGAGGCAGTCTATCTGCGGTCATACCAACGCCGCGCATAGGTAATTTATGCGTGGAATCTAACCCTTGATTTATTGTCTAGGTCCGGGAGACGGATTAGGATAATTAAGATAATCTGGTCTGACCCGGAATCCCACAGATCTCAATCAGATGAACGGACAAAATATGCAATTATGTTTCAAGGTGCTATGTATGACTCGAACACCAAGTGTTTTGCAGACTCCAGATCATATATATGATATGGCGTTCGCTATCCACTATCATACCCTTCTCAGCACCAGCAGCCCATACTCATCCCCTTATCAGCTCTTGAAAAAGAAGAAGAAAAAAGTCGGGGGGCGTAGCGGTTAAAGCGTTCGCTCGTTAAGCCGAAGACCCGGGTTCGATTCCCGGCATGGGTACAATGTGTGACCCCGTTTCTAGTGTCCCCCGCCGTGATATTGCTGGAATATTGCTTGATCGGCATAAAACCATACTCACTCACTCACTCAAAAAGTGACTTGCGGGTTCCGTTCATTAATTATTCTGAAAAGAACATAGGTTAATCTACATGATTAGAGCTACCGAACTGACTTCAAGCATACTTTATCATTGCCATAAGAAGGAACTTGTGTTATATATTTTTTAAAATAATGTTCCCATTACGACCTATAATAAGCAATAATAAGAAACCCGGAATACGTCCTCATTGACAGGATATGTGAATACTAGCCGTACAGAAAGTCTAGTCGTCCCTGGGTTTAACTCCTGGAAGTAAATTACAACCATGAAACAGTGCAAATCATAGGAGGAAATATTTGTACCATCAAGGAAATGCGTGTTGTGTACACATGTACTGAGATCCATTATTCGGACAAGTGACACGCTGACATTCGTTTCGAACACAATGTCCGGTTGAATTATATGGTGCGAGTACAAATACAGGCAAACATATGTTGAATATTTTATAACCGTAAGAGTTTCTTTGTCGTTGGGAGCACTGACCTTGAGTCGTCGAAACTCAATTCTTGAAGCTTTGACTATCAGATTTCGATAAACAATTACCATTTTGCCTGAATCAGGTTCCATGAAATTGGAATGTCTTAATGATGAGTTGATAAGGGTCATTGTGGCTAAACAATGTTCAATCGTGTGTCACGTACACAGAATACGTGTTTTGGCTAAAACCTGGTGCATCTTCTGTCACATACACTATGACTGAATGTTGGCTGACGTTGAATCACGTAAAGTACTACATCAGATAGAAGGTTGTGGCTAAATGTTGGTTCACCTTGAATCACATAAAGTGCTACATCAGTTAGTGTGTTTTGGCTAAATGTTGGTTCACCTTGAATCACATAAAGTGCTACATCAGTTAGAGTGTTTTGGCTAAATGTTGGTTCACCTTGAATCACATAAAGTGCTACATCAGTTAGAGTGTTTTGGCTAAATGTTGGTTCACCTTGAATCACATAAAGTGCTACATCAGTTAGAGTGTTTTGGCTAAATGTTGGTTCACCTTGAATCACATAAAGTGCTACATCAGTTAGAGTGTTTTGGCTAAATGTTTGTGTACCTACAATTAATATTATAATATTTCATTAAGAAATTTGAAATCTTGACCACACCTCTGATATGTTGGCATCTAGATCAACACTGTGCATTAAATAGCATTCACCCCTTTGAATCATTTCATATTTGAAAAGACCTCTTCAATCTTGTAGAGATACAACCAATATCAACTATATTTAGCTATACATAATGAATACACTTTCACATTATGAATATATAGAAGCATTACATTGTTGGTGTGTGTGTGTGAATTATTCGTCTCGTATTTGGATGAAAGCTACTAAGCCCTTTCAGTAATCGTACGATTTTGACTTAATCAAAAGCACGTGTTTATGAATCACTAGTAAATAGTGATGATATTGGGTGTTCGCGAAAAGGTGAACATATCTTACCCACCTGTGACACCCATCATAGCCATATGCAATGGGCAAGGCAAGTGTTCGCCTGAACAAACACGAATCATATGGTACAAGTGAAAAAAGGGAATTGCATTTTGGTAAAATTGAACACACTTTTGACACCACTTTTGAGGCAAGTGTTGTAATACACGGGGACGGTGCATTCGCCCTAACCAATGTTAACACGTATATGTCTCCTTCCTCGTATATCTGCACGACTCAGCCATATCATAATCCCTAACACGTTGTCGTAAATGAAGACATGTACCACAGATCCCATGATAGGTGACACCTCTGACCTTGTGACCTGTTCGTATGTCTTGTAAATAGTGTGTTGATTTAAGCAATGTACATGACTCACACACCTCGCGCATGTCGGTCACCCGGACGAGCCACGCTGTGACAGTGTGTATGAAGTTAAAACGTAATAAGCGCGAACATATGGCTGAGTAAATTGATTGTAATTTGTTTTATGGCTGCCTTGGAAATTCAATTCCGGCTCCTTTAAGAGTTACATGTTTAAACAACGATAAATATTCATATCATTATCATAAATGCGTTGTTTGATTACAGGCATGAATATGTTGTGATGTGAGTTGAAAATGGGGTTTAACGTCACGTTCAAGATTTTGCACTTATACAGTGAAGCGCATTCATATTTGTGTGTGTGTGTGTGTGTGCGTGTGTGTGTGCGTGTGTGCGTGCGTACGTGCGTGCGTGTGTGTCTGTGCGTGTGTGCGTGCGTGCGTGCGTGCGTGCGTGCGTGCGTGTGCGTGTGTGTGTGTGTGTGTGTGTGTGTGTGTGTGTGTGTGTGTGTGTGTGATACCATGCCACAGTATCCGAACCACAGTATCCAGTCATTGTTTTGTCCCTTTCATGCCGAGCGCCAGGCAGGGTAACAACAGATACCATCTTTTAACGTCTCTGATCTCCGCTCTTTCCACTAGACCAGAATTCCATAAAGGGTGCTTAGTTGTACAGACCACGATAGGTTCCGTGTTTGTACAGATGGACACTTGACTTGCCATTGCATGTGTTTGTGACGGGTGCCACCATGTTGCAAGATACTTTCACCGTTTCGCGAACACATCGCCTGGTATCATCACTATTTGATAGTGAATCATAAACACATGCTGATGTAGTCGGCGTTGTACATTGGACTCTCCTTTATGCAGAATCTTTTTATGATTATGGAGACGATATTGTCGCTTTAACTACACACCGATAGTGGTGATAATAGATATGGCATTGAAAGAGATTTTTGGGCGCATTACATACATATCATGCGTACTAACTTGCATGCATTTACCAAAGCCCGAACACTGAGATCGATTTGCACTCACAACCATTGTTATACCAAGTTTCTGTTCAATGGCGTTGTTTCATTTGTATTCTCTGCAGACGTATAAATAATTCCCGTGTTTATAGAAATACGCCCTTAAGCTGTCCACATGCGGTGATTTGAGATGGTGTGGCTATTTTCATCTGCTGTCTTCCAGATCAATGCCTTCCTATGTAATATCGCCCTATATTATGTATGTCATCATGATCTTTGTGTGTAGTAATTAATGTATTATTCGCCTGCGTAACGGGTAACTCACAATGCGTCGTTTGTTCTCTTGTCTCTGAAACAATCAGTTCATGAAATGTGGGGATTAACCCTGGGCGTGGTATCTACAGTACATGCAGGGCTGAGGGTATGCGTATGTGGGTAATCGGGAACCCAGTGTTTTCTTCCCTTAAGGATCCTGGAGTAGAACAGGACCACATATCGCATGATTATCTTCCCCTGGGATTCCGGAGTAGAATAGGACCCTATATTGCATGATTGTCCTCCCTTCAGAATTCTGGAGTAGAATAGGACCCCATATCGCATGATTGTCCACCCTTGGGATTCAAGAATAGAATAGGACCTCATATCGCATGATTGTCCTCCATTAGGATTCTGGGGTAGAATAGGACCTCATATCGCATGATTGTCCTCCCTTAGGATTCTGGAGTAGAATAGGACCTCATATCGCATGATTGTCCTCCATTAGGATTCTGGAGTAGAATAGGACCCCATTTCGCATGATTGTCCTCCCTTAGGATTCTGGGGTAGAATAGGACCCACTATCGCATGATTGTCCTCCCTTAGGATTCTGGAGTAGAATAGGCCCCCATATTGCACGACTGTCCTCGCTTCGGATTCCGGAGTAGAATAGGACCCACTATCGCATGATTGCCCTCCCTTAGGATTCCGGAGTAGAATTGGACCCTACATTGCATGATTGTCCTCCCTTAGGATTCCGGAGTAGAACAGGACCCAATATTGCACGACTGCCCTCCCTTCGGATTCCGGAGTAGAATAGGACCCTTCATTGCATGATTGTCCTCCATTAGGATTCTGGAGTAGAATAGGACCCTATATCACATGATTGACCTCCCTTAGGATTCTGGAGTAGAATATGACCTCATATCGCATGAGTGTCCTCCATTAGGATTCTGGAGTAGAATAGGACCTCATATGGCATGATTGTCCTCCATTAGGATTCTCGAGTAGAATAGGACCCTATATCACATGATTGACCTCCCTCGGGATTCTGGAGTAGAATAGGACCTCTTATCGCATGATTGTCCTCCATTATGATTCTGGTATAAAATAGGACCCAATATCGCATGATTGTCCTCCCTTAGGATTCTGGAGTAGAATAGGACCCCATATCATATGATTGACCTTCCTTAGGATTCTGGAGCAGAATAGGACCCCATATCGCCTGATCGTTCCCCCTTGAGGATTCTGGAGTAGAACAGGACCATGTCTCCTCAAGGGAATGGGATTCTTGGACTGTAGTGATCTCCAGCATATTGTCTGAAGCTATCAGATCAGCTCAATAGATCACCAGTACACACGCTTGTCTATCCATGAGCATTCATGGCCTGTATGGGTGTCCACTACCTCTAACTCATCTACCCATTGCGATTCCCGGGAAGAACAGATCCCGAGTACCCTATGCTTGTTTGATCAAAACGGGATCAGTTGTTGCTGACTGCGGTGTTAAACAACATTCACTCCCGTGTGTCATCATCTCAGAACTGTAAAGTTCTTACCTGCTTAGGGGAATACCGTAAATCAATGAAAAGACGCCCGGGGGTCTATTTACAACGTCTAACACCGGGGGTCTATTCAAGTCAGGCGTTTATTTCTTAAACTACGGTGGGACGAATATGGGAAGTGTAATTTAAATAATGTGTATATAGTTAACATTTTATATGATAACGACTTTCGTTTCAATATCAATATTGAGTATCTGAATATAAAGGAATATATATGATTAGAGAGTTTGATCCAGCGAGTATACAAGGCAGGCGTCAGTTCAGGGATTTACGGTAGTACAGCCCTTTGTGGAATTGGCTTTACATATTTCCATACTTATATGTTCGGAATCTAATCCAGTGACAGAACGAACGCATCGGTTACTCGACTGCCCCTTGGCCGAAAACTAATTATGGAAACCACCAGGCTTCATAACAGTCTTGAATGGGAGGTTTCCCGATTGGTGGGGTTTCGCTGTAAAATTCACTTGAGCAATATATTCTTCACATTTATTGCTTATTGACGAAGATATAAGACAAACACACTGAATAAATTTTAAAAAGTGAGTTTTTATTCTCAATACATTGTATTCATATTTGTTTTGGTAGCTCTCCGTCATTTACGTATCATACACTCCTACCAAACAGCTGACTACGATCCACCTTCCCTCAACTCTCATTGGCTGAGGGAACATAACCATATCTAACAACGTCCACTGATTGGTCAAACTGAACGTCAATCAAATACCATGACAGAAATATTGCACAACAAAATGTTCCTTTGGCAACACTGTATAAATACAGAGACGTCTAGTAGTGTTCTATGTCCTAGGTGTCTCCATCGGCGATTCTTGCCGACGGTTGCCGATGATTACCGACACCGCCGACTGCTATGATGTTGCCAATTGTGTTAAGGAATGATACATACTTGGTAGTACAAAATAAATTATAAATAAATACTGAAATAATTTAGTGAATTTATATACAACACAGTTTCAACGGCATTGTGACATGTTCTTTCTGCATAGGTACGATCGAGTACTTATGAAATGTACAATAGTTTTTGATGACTACATGCATGTGAGTCAGGTATTCTAAGGCATTGGTGGTGAAATGAACATGAGTGATAGATGATATCAGTCAAACTGTCACCCTGACGTCCCCGGACACTCCCCGTCCTCCCCACGTTGTAACAATGATAAGATCCGGTGGGTGGCGAGAAGCGCCGGGGGATGGGGCGTTGTAACCGTTTCAGAAAACATCAAAACCAACGGATTACGAACAGCACCATTGAAATGGAACAAAATACACATCTAACACATAAAAAAAGATTCTTTCTCTCAGTTCTGTTTTTTGTCGAGGTAGTAGATTTAAGAGTTCGATACGGCTAAAGACTCACAAGACATTCTCACTTACTTACTGGAATGACAATACGCAACACAGGTGTTAACGAATAGTGGTGGATGACGATATGACACTGACGCGATGGGTGAACAACCGCGAATATTTCGTACTAGAACTGTATGCTTTTACTACAACGTGGATCTCAAAGGCTACCGCCATCTTTCAAGGTAGAACCCGGAACCGGAAGTTCGTGACTAGTTACAAAATGGCCGACGTGGTACATCCGGTCACAAATGCATGCCCGTGGAAGAGTTCAAATGCCCCCAGGGCACGAAGACACAAGTGTTCAATGCTATCATGCGTTGCACTCTTTCAACTTTGGTCCGTGGGATGTTTCCGAGCACGTGAAGATGAGATTCAATCTCGGATCATTTGGCAGGCTTTATTTTGATGGGTAAAGTTGCATTGATGACTTGACTTAGAATGAACGGTCGTCCGTCCGTCCCTCGTTTTTTTGGGTGCGAGGCTTGAGGGGAGAAAGGCACGGTTCGACCTCAGATCAGACGCTGTCCCCATGACAACCGATGAGACGCTGTCGCCATGACACTCTTCGCCATGACAACCGGAATGTTAGCACAAGGTGTCTCTGATTCAAAACCTTTCACAACGTCCATGGGTGAAGAAGTCATTCATTATCACACAGTGCTTTCTACGCCCTGAAGTTTGGGCTGGAGTACCCTTGGCGTTTCCCCAAGGTTCAAGTCTCTTTCAAACTCCATCAACTGTCCCATGAAGTTAAAGTTCGGGGATATAATAATGCGCTTCCCTTTGACGTATTTGTAAGCGTCTGTCATCGTCATCTTCGTATGCTTGAGAATGTAAGCGATAGTGATGGTGGCTGACCGTGACACGCCTGCGTGACAGTGGATGAGTACGTGACCGCCTGTCTGCCGACAATCATCTGGAAAATAAATTTTGAAAATTAACATATGATTCACAACAAGATAACAAAATCAGAATAAAATTCTTAATCAGTAAAACATTAAACAAAACAGGTCTTCATTTTAACATGGAAATCATCAAATTGTTGATTTTCATATAAACAATAACTTGAAAAATTATTTTAAAAAATCTGTATATATATATATATATATGACGATTAATCACCAGACAAACATAGCTTTTCGGCTATGTCTCTATGGTAACATCTATTTCTGGTATATATGTAGCTGTGGTGATCTCATAAACGTTTTTTCAGTCAATTAATCCCGTGTAAACTGCAATAAGCAAGGCGAGCACTTGAACGTGTAATCACACCGTCCCATGTCAATGTGTCACACGATAAACACACGAACGGAGCTAAGTTTGAGCTCCCTAATGTCAAGCGGTGTAAGGAGCTTAAGTCGGATGCGCACAACTGGACTGCTTGCTGTCAAAACCAATTAGCAGTGACGCGTGACTCACGACATGGTGAAGCGGATTTCAAGGGGACCAGCTGATGGCTTATTATGATCGATAGCAGTTAATCATATGAAGACTAGTCAAAATATTGATATATGCTATGAAGATACAGAAACAGCTACAAGGAACCAAAAAGATTACATTACAAATAATAAATAATAATTCATTTATTTGCCTAGAAATCAAAAACTGAAATGTACTTCAATAACATGATACACATACAAGGTAAGAATTTCGCATAATGTTTTCCTACAAACTTCGAAATGGCATGCAAATATCCTCATCTAGACTTGTAAATTCGCGATGAAAGCTTAATGAGATCGATCAAATAAATGTTTATTAAATCTCACACGCTATCTGACTGGACAACAATACGTTGCTCGTGGATGCATCGATAAACACGAATAAATTGAGTTTCAAATTTCAATGGCAATTGTTAGTCGTCACATACATTGTACGTGCCACGGGACACATTTTACCAGTTTCAAGTGTGGTGTAATGTGTTCTGTGCCCAGGTCTGACTCACGTCACCTCCATGGTTAACACTGTTGCAGCCTTCGCAACAACAAACGGTAAAGAACGAGATCTATTTGCTCACATGTTTCCTGTTAATATTTATTTCCGCGTTACTTGCATAACAAATCACAGCTAACTCCACAAAACATGTTTAAAATTTAAATGTTATATTGAACACGCGTACGAATGCGGAAACGAAAATTCAATATACTTTTTGAGTCCGGTTTAAAACAATTTAGTTATGATCTAAAGCATCAGTCGCATTTCTTGGTCACTCCCTTTGACAAAGCTTGTTGGAAAGCTTTTTTACACTTTCTGTTTGTGTTTGCTTTTAACACGGCACATCCTTTGCGTCGCATTTTTATTACAGCATTTGCTATTTAAGACATGCTCCCCTGTTGGTGTTGAGGCGCGGCGGTGCCTGTGCCCTCCTTCGGTAAACCTCTCTAATTCGGCGAGGTGCTGTTGTTTAATCGATAGCACACCTGAATTGAACAAAGACTCTGGTCCCGCCACAGAGATGCAAACCCTCATCCTTCCCGTGAGTCATGAAGCGATGGGTTGTCACCTCTAACTCTCCCCTCCCAACAAAACGTTGAGCGACCATCTGTCTCAAACCGAAGCCCGGATAATTAGACAACATCCCCTCTCTACCCCTCGCACGTGGTCTCCATGGCAACATATCCATAACGATGACTCACTCTACCTGAGAACCAAAGCGATAATGCAAATCTATAACGCGCGCGTGCACCCCCAGCACAGGTAACTGAGGCTTTTGTTGGTCGCTGGAGTCTCTAGGCTGCCTCACTGACTGTACTGTAAATACCTTTCAGCGAGTGTGTTCAATATTAGCCCCATTCGGCAGGACAAGGTGATGAAAACTAATAGCTAACCCGCGTGAAATGTACACGTATCTTTGTGTTTACAACATCGCTTCATGACAATCCTTTGATGTTTCCGATAAAGTATCCCCGAACGATCTTTTAATTCGTGTTAGTATTCCCAAGTGCAATTCAGCGGAAGACGCTGATGATTTAGCTTCGCTGCTCTTTTGCTCTTTTCACAACCAAATGATTGCATCATGTAATTGTTTTCACGGCTACAATCTAATACGTGAGATTATTTGACGATACGTTCAACACATAAAATCAATCAAGCCAATTTGCAATAGACCTGGCCTCTCACACGCAGAGCATTTGGACGTGATGACAGCTTTGATGATGTTTCAAATCTGGTAATTGACTAAGGATTCGGACGAGCGATTTTGACAGGTGGTGTAGCAACTCCCGAAAAAAACAGTGTTTTTTACGCTCGAGTGAGTTTCACGTAAGGGTGGGGTTCAAGATTTCCAACGATGGCGAGGTGAATGAGTCAATGATGGGCGTTGACATGACGTCCGCATTGTAACTCACGCATAGCTACAAATGCATCAACTAATCGCATAACGTAAATAAATCACAACTATTTAGTTAATAGTCCAACTTTGTTCTATTCCAATTTTAATTATTTACAATTCAATCGACCAATTTTGTATTTTTCCAATATTAATCATTTACGATGTATCAGTCTAATTTTGTACTTTTCCAATTTAATTACTTAGTATTTACGATGTAATAGTCCAGTTTTGTACCATTCCAATTTTAATTAATTACGATGTAATAATCCAATTTTGCACTGTTGTAATTTAAATTATTTACGATTTTTTTTATTATCTTAAAACAACATGTAAAACCACAACGATCTATCATTTGAACCGACGTGGTATTTGAAGGGCCATTGAGAATACGCTGAGCCATTATCTCTTGTATTTAACATAAGCATATTCCTACTTGTCAAACCCGCCACCTATTACAATACCGCTGGGATGCGCGTGTCAGGATGATGACGAAATATCTCCATTGCCTTTTCAGATCCCATTCTTTATCATTCAACGCGACTTCAAGTTTTAACACCAAAAAAATCACGAAATTGCAGGGGTTTTCCGTGTAATCCGCTTGTTTCCGCTGTCCAATTTGCTGCCAGAATCGATCTGATTTGACAGCCCGGAAATCCCCGAGAGTCCCCGAGGATTACCGATGACTTCGCGCTCATCCACTGCCTAACTGGCACACAATAATATTGAATCACCACTAAGAACATGGTCAAACAATCCACTCCGTCATACACTAGCTCCATCTCTGATTACAACCGAGAGCCTGTTTGATCAAAGCACGCGAAATTCCTCAATTATGCAGATAAAGCATTTGATCTCATTTCCTTCCTCTGGAGTTGTGAGCTTAATGCCGTTAAATCTATCATTCAAGTAACACCGAACATCATTTTGGTAATAAACTGTTTGTTATGTAAATAATCTATTTCCGTCATAATCATTAACAAAACTAACAAGTGCTCGCCTTGAATTAATCTTATCGGATTTCTAAACAAACACTTACCTATAAATTCTAATGCTTCTTCAAAATACTGTTTGAGGTTTTGTTGGCCACTATCGGAGGCCGGAATTCGCTTGTATTTGATTCCCTGTTTTTCATAATAAAGAGGCACATGTGACGTCACGTTGAGAACATGGGTAATACGATGGGAACGTAGCCTGTCCAAGCTGGCAGCATCTCGTTCGTTTCCTGAAACAAAGCAAAAACAAATATTGAACATTGCCAACATTGATACTAAACTCACACCTTTTTACACTTCTTTTCGTCAGTGCAGTGTCCCAAACTAATTTTTATCTCTTGATACTGCGTCAGTGCAAAGCATTCATTTCCGTTTCAGTGGATACAATGAAACTCTTAACTCCACGTTTTTTCTCCAAAAGAGGAAAAAATTCAAGAAACCATTTTTTTTTTATTTGTCGACAACTATTTTAAATGCAACCTCTTACCTAGTCGTGATCAACAAACACTACCTCTATTCATCTACATTTCTCCTATATCTCGAACAGACAAGGGTATCGAAAGACGAGCCTTGTTATACAACCCTCAAAAGGAGCGATGATTGATAGCGGGCAATGGAGCTTATCTCGATGACTAAGCACGCACATGGTCCAGTACAAAGAGCTGACCAGGCGATGACCACGGGACGGCCGAGATAGAAGAAAGAGGGTCGGAATGTTAACAACACCCAAGATCCTAACGGTCCAGCGCAGGGTGAATCATCGGCTTGATATGCTAGTAATTACCCAAGCGTAATTAAAGGACAAGGGGTTGCCTGTATATCCGCCATATGTAATTCAGACCGGATGTGTGAAAATATTTTAATTTGAAATAATCGAGAGCAGTATTGGGTGATCCCCATCTTCGGTACGGCGAGTGATGGAACTTATAAGACAAAACGACAGTCTCCTTTAGTTTCAGACGTAGTATGCTCAAGGTGTATCCTGTTTTTATACAAAGGAATGTGAATATTTTACACAGTTCCGGAGAGATTATTCAGAATATACGATGGATCCTGTTGATTTTGACACGAGTCGTATGCCACTGCATGACGCAGTTCCCGTTAGTATACAAGGTACTCTTCATCTTAAGGAAGTTCGCGAATACGACACCAAACATCCGCATTTTTCCAAACTAAATCATTAAATGAATTAAGACTAAAAGTCAAACTCATGTTTCAAATATTTCGTTTGAACCTTCCTCTTTGGCGCCAGGAAAACAAAAGACAATGGGCCTACACTTCATTAAGTCACTGAAGGGGTGAATCATCTCCCCTCCTCACAGCCTTCTTTGTTTGGGAGGGGAGACCATCCCGAGCCCCTGCGAGGCAACTTGTCCCTCGCAATCCCAGCATCAATGAGATTAAAGCTCAGTTAAAGTTCCTCAAGCAAAGCTACAAACTTATTTTAAAACTTCTTAAAGGAGAACGGACTTTATCCATATGACAATTCTCATTGATACAAGACTTAAAACAAATATTTTCTAAAGAAAGAAACATACACGTCCTGTTAACTGTATAACTTGTAACAGACTGGACAACAAATTCCAACAAAGGGATTGGTTGTTATACACTCGCCATTTCATAGGGACATCATATTACTCTGAGCTAATTACTTAGATGTATGTCTAAAGAAAACCTAGCTTAGCATGTCTTTCAAACGTTGTGTAGTATGTTTTAACTTCATAGTAAGTAAAAGTAGCAATATATGCTTACCTAGATATAGAAATGGCAGAACTTGTGATGCTACCGCAGCTTCGATCTCTGCCGCGGACTCGGTGAGGTGATTGGTTGGGCTGTATAGAGGACGATGGTAGTCACACTGGACCACGCTGTCACAGAGGTCTCCATGCTTTGTACTGAAATCTTTCAATCCCCCTGAAAAAAAAAAAATCAGATAATTACACATTGAAAAAAAACAACAAAAAAACTTATACCTAATTTGAAAGCCTTATATAATTTTGTGTTTCAGAAATTGAAAAATCATATTTACGTAAATTGTAAATTTACAGTAGGAAATGAACTTATTTGCATTTACAGAAACACGCCCATGTGCCTCATACTCTATATGTCATAGACGCGTATGATCATGACAGTTTGATCGCATGCCAGACACTTTTAGTGATATCATTAAGACAAATTTGCTCGACACGATCCGGACCCGATAGGAAACGAGTTAACTGTACCTAACATCCCCGTGTCAAAATTGCCACATGCAAAATCTCGTAGTCAAGGATTCTTGCGGTCTGGCCCTGAAAACCGACACCAATTCAAGTCGGGCTTGTGATAAGGAGGACACTTATCCAAGAAAAAAAGAGAGGAACGCGACTTCAGGCAATCTACACTGACTGTATACTCGGCAATGTGTTATATACACATGCTGGGTGAGTCACGGCCACCATAGAGGGAGTTCATGAACTTCCCAGGAAACACTGGGCCTAACACATGGGCCTAAATGCGGCTTCGGCGTGAGCCCCTCGATAAGAGAAAATTATTTCCGTGGAATTTAGAAAGTATATCATGTGGGGTGCAAGCGGAAAGGATCTGGGTTCAAGTTTATGTTTCCCACATGTGGCAATTCCACAAACCATTGTGTTGCTTGCCACAATATTGTGTTGCAAACTGTTTCAGTTTTTTAATTCCCGATGCACTTCCCAAATGCATGTGTTTGGAAACAAAGACCTCTTAAAAGTTTGGAAACACCGAGTAAATGTGTCCAAGTTATGTAACAACTGAAGTAAAAGTGCTTACTGAAGTAAACGAGATAATAAAGACCACAAATTAAATTTGAAGTAAGCTGAGATAAATTTAAAGATAATTTCATTCCGAATTCAAATGTATTCTTAAATGCATTAGCGACAGGCCCGCTTCCTGCCCGAGCTAATGTATTCTACACATAATGTCCAGATGACAATCTTATTATTCACCTTAACCTTTTACAAACTGGCCAACTGCTTCATGCCCTCTGAAATTAACCACATTAAACCGAGCGCTATCAAGCGCAAAGAAGCTATTATGCAACAGCTGTCTTTGAGGTAGATAGGCATTGATCGTGTACTCTCACCGCCTATCCGTAATGTATCACAGCCCTGAGCAATATAATCAACATAAACACCAATATTCTCAAGGTCCATCCCAGCCAAATATTCTGGACATTCGGTGATTAATCAGATATTTTATTTGAGGACGTCTCGAAATGAAACACTCATTGTTTGGGTTTGCCAACGGAAAACAACATTGGTAAACAAACAAGGCTCTCTCGCTGTTCTCTGTACAAGCGGCGATGACTCATCGCGAAATTAGGTCAGCGCTCTAGATTGGACTGGTGTCGGCGCTGACTAAGATCCGAGATACGTCGGCTATTTCTACTCCGTGTGATGATTAGGAAAGAAATTGACATGAAATGTACACTTACATATGTCGTAAATTTCGAAATTGACATGAAATGTACAAGTTCAGTGTCACATGTTGCCTGTGTGAAGGTGTCGCGAGAAGCAGGAAGCACAGGTGTGTTCAAGGCGTAGGATGACAGGCGACACATGGCCTATTGTATCGGACGGAAAACTTTTCAGAGTTGAATAGGAAAATTAATTTAACGCTTACCTTTCAACACAAACGTTTCCCTTCCTTCTCGATGAAGCGACGTAAGCACGTAATGTAGAGCATTGTCAGTCGTGATATCACGTAAGTCATTAGTTTGTTCATCATACAAGACAACCTCCTTGGGAATTTTTTTATTGAGAATATCTTTCCCCTCTTTCGTCGTCACTAAATCCGACACAGATATTTTCCCCTGTTGTAGCCTCTTTTTACTGAATCTATCCGAACAGCTGATGTTGACCGCTCCGTGAATGTGGCTCAGATTAAAAGCTAAGAATGGTCGACAGTCTAGTACTAACACTGGCTTGGATTTGGTCAGTTTGGAGGCGAGTTCGTGGGGAAGTATTGTCCGTGCAGGAATACTAGTCTTGTTCAAAGACAACGCACTGGTCAAAGAACATGTAGCAAAAGACATGGATTCGAACTTGCACTTTTTAGGCATGTGGTAATCGTCCCGATCCCCCGTTGATCCCCCAAGTCTTGAAAAGTCCAATTTTAAACCAATTCTCCTCCTATCTGGAAGATTGTGATCCGGAAAAGCGATGCTGCTTGGTGCTAGCACATCGACATCCCCTGATTCAGGCATCGGTGAGTCTGTGAAACTATACACAAATAATCCTTCTTTAATCCAACGGAGCCAAGACCATAACATGGGCTTCACGATCAGCTGACGTGGGCACTCACAAACACTCTTTCACACAAGCGCTCGGTATCTAATACAACAAGCAAATGCGAGTGTTTCTACCCTCGGTCGCTATATAACCATTCCGTGGAAAGTCACTGTTAAATCATCTCTCTGAATAAAACAGCTGGTCTGAGTCACACACACACAGTGACTGTTTCTCCGCGTATGAGCGAGTGTGCTTCGTTTACATGAATGAGCGATATATAAGCGACGGCCTGACTCCTAGCGGCGAAACAGTTAAGCTGGGCTCCGTCTCGACATGTCGTAAATATGCGCATGCTGACCATGCGCGGAGCGAGCCGGGAACCAGCTTACGAATCAGAGGGATGATGTCATGTTCGGTTATAAATAGAACTGAGGGGAATTATGATTTCTGCGTATCGGTCGTTTCCGCGATGACTCGGTTATCTCCGTCTGCTCTGTCACTGTCATATCAACTCGTTGCCAGGCGTGTTTGTGATGGAACATATGAGTTGAGTGTCGCAGTTGAATATTGCTTGATGAATCAAGGTTTACTTGTGTCGCTGTTGACTACCGTTAGACGTTGTCTTTCAGAAAAAAAATAAAAATAATAATAATAACGATAAAAACAACAACAGCAATAATAATAATAATAGCCTAATTGACTGTGCCAGGATCACTCAAACCCTCTGCTGTATTTATTTATTTATTTTAATCTGGATATAATAAACATATATAATATTTTAGCACAAATAAGGAAACCAAAATGTGACCTGTTTTACTAATAATTATTAATAGATCCACAGTCAATAAATTGTTTACATGAGGTATAATGATCTTAATTAAATCCTTATTTACTTCATTTAAATACAAAATCGAAGATATACACTTTGTGTCTTTGTGATACTTCCACCCCCATTGCCACCCGTATTTTTTGTATGGATTACTTTATGAATTTAAGTTATAATCTATTTTCTTATTTTTCCAATTTAATTAAAAACATGAATGTGAACGAGTACAATATGGTACTTGTGTTAGAGGTCACACATGTCATGCACTGAGTTGATACGTCGGCGGAACATTCGAGATTTCCAAAACATTGGAACTTACTGGAATTACTAGTAGTAGTAGTAGTAGTAGTAGTAGTAGTAGTAGTAGTTGTAGTAGTAGTGGTATTAGAAATATTAGGAGTCGTGGTAGCAGCAGTAGAAGTAGTGAGGGAGTTTGGTTTAACGCCACTTCTAACAGTATTATAGTTATTTCAGGGCGTGTCAGCTTGTGTTAGCTTGATGTGGGGGGAAAGCCTGATGTGACACTGGCCTAACACGTATACCGCGCTGGTGAAACCCACAAACCCCAAAACATAGCCAGGGTGGTTCTTGTACACCCGAGGGACGCAGCTATGCACAGCGAATTCCGGACCCTCAGACGACTGGGCCACCCGTGCCCCCAGTAGAAGCAGTAAGATTGACAGTAACATTAACCTTAACATTAACATTAACAGTAACAGTAACAGTGGCAGTGGCAGTGGCAGTGGCAGTGGCAGTGGCAGTGGCAGAAAAGGAAGTAGTAGTAGCAGCAGGCGTAGTGGTAGGAACAGTGGTAGCGGTAGCTGTGGTAGTAGTAGTTGTGAGTGAGTTAGTGAGTTGGGCTAACACCGCTTTTAGCAATATTCCAGTTATATCACGGCGTGTCAGTTGATGTGAGGGGGGAAACCGAAGTGATACACACTGTAGGCGTTAACCACATGAAATCCACGAGCACGGGTATGGTTTTGACAAACCTAGAAACATAATCGGGGAGGACCGGGATTCGAACCCCACTCATATGTTTCTGGTGTGCCCAAGATACGCAACTCTGCACAGCGAATTGCGGCGCCTTATACGATTGAGCCATCTATGCCCCCCGTAGTAGTAGTAGTAGTAGTAGTAGTAGTAGTAGTAGTAGTAGTAGTAGTAGTTGTAGTAGTAGTAGCAGCTTTAGTAGAAGATGTAGTAGTAGTTGTAGTAGCAGCAGCTGTAGTAGTAGTAGTAGTAGTAGTAGTAGTAGTAGTAGTAGTATTAGCAGCCGCAGTAGCAGCAGCAGCTGAAGTAGTAGTAGTGGTAGTAGTAGTAGTAGTAGTAGCAGCAACATCAGCATCATCAACAACGAGATCATTTCAGTAGCAATATTCGCAACAGGAACAAAATTACCTAAGTCAATATAAGAAAAAACAAACGTAACACGACGCCCGTTAGCCCGGGGCTTTAATGCAAGCAAGCTGCCGTGTGCACGGGGCTGCCAATATCGATGCCCTCCTGTGATTAGAGACGCCACGTAACCCTCCATACACAGACGGAGCACCATCGCACACCTGCTGAAGGGTTCGCGCGATGTGTTGCGACAATGCTATGCCCCCCCCCCCCCCCCCCCCCCCCCAGTTACCTGCTCCACTGCGTCTAATCCCCTCTGATCTTACAATGCAAATCTTGTTGGCTTAGATCCCTCGTTCCATGCACTTGTATGCTCGGAACAATACCCCGACAAACGCACCCGGATTAATTACACGAAATATTAAGCATAGGTTTTCGTAACTGTTGCTACACTACGGTGGGGAGGGTAGTCGGCTTGAACGGGATACATTGTTGATATGCGACACCAGAGCTGACACCTTGGGTGGGACATTGGTGGCATTGCATTGTTAACCTGCCGCTAGTATTGTCTATATAGAAGCCTTGGAGAAATGTGAGTACACACTTCACTGAATCTCGAAAATTGTTTATACGAGCAGAGAAACTTAAGTTATTGTTGACTAGTATGGTATTTAAATATTCTATATTACAATGGGTAGATATCTCCTACATACATACTTCCTACCCTGTCCACAATGTCAACATTGTTGGTGTCTATCTATAACGTGTTCACTAATCTGTTGCTGGAAATCAATTTGGCCTAACCGTGTATGACCATATGACATGTATGTGGCTAAAAATTGTTTTTGATCACTGAAATAATTTATATTGAACCCATTACTGCTTGCAACCGCCATTCATTCTGGTTATAGGCTATACATTGGTTCATAATATTTACCTTTGGTATAAGGCATTCTGAGTATACTGTGTTAACCATGTGTGATACTTATTCTGTGTATATGATATTTCCCACGGGTTTAATTCATTCCGAGTACCGGTATATGATATTTACCTGGGTATATGGCATTCATTCTGTGTATTTGATATTTACCTGAGTATATGACATTCATTCTGTGTATTTGATATTTACCTGGGTATATGGCATTCATTCTGTGTATTGGTGTATGGTATTTATCCTGGGTATTTGATATTCATTCTGGATATGCAACAGTTACCCTCGGTATAATTCGGTGTGATATTTACCTGGGTATTCATTCTGGGTACTAGTATATTGTGTTTACCCTTGGTATATGTTATTCATTCATGGTATGCAATATTTACCTTCGGTATAATTCATTCTAAGTGTATGATATTTACAGTGTGCATACCTCATTCTGTGTATATACGATATTTATTAGTAATATATGAGTGAGTAAGTGAGTTAATAATATTCAACGTCTCATCGGTATTATTTCAGCCATGTGTGTATGTATGTATGTATGTATGTATGTATGTATGTATGTATGTATGTATGTATGTATGTATGTATGTCCCAAGTTATATTTCAACTTTTTTTAAAACAACCAATTGACTTCTATAACAAGTAAAGCCTTTTGCACACTCACGAAGTGTTTTAAAAGAGATACTCATCTCAATGAAATAATACAGCATTTTTTGTTCATCATATTATTCCATACAACAGAGAGACAAAGCCCCGTGCGCATAATGTAACGGAGTGCAATAGAGATACAATAGTGTATATATATACATGACTATGATAGTTCGCGACTGGGTGAACAATGGCATTCTGATCTCTATCTATCCACATATATAATTATAGATATTCTCGGGTGACTGGCTTGATTTCGACATTGAATACCCCACCGCTGACGCCAGTGTCCACATATTCACCCCACGCACTGTACATATCAACACACCCGGCATAAACCAGCAGCTGAACTCTCAGTCGTAGCTGGGAAGGCTGAGCCTTGTTAGGCCATTAACATTGATTTTTCTTCGCCGGACTTTTGTCAAAAGTGAACTGGAAACGTTGATAAACGTTTTGTCGTAGACACGTGGAGGACATTTCCAAAGTTGACGCATCAGTGACAAAGGTTAAGTCCGTTTCAATTCCTTATTTTGACTGTACCATATGTTCCCGTGATTTTCAGGTGAAAAATTGATTCGCCTCTGCATGGGTTTGTGAGGGTACCGCCAGTGGGGTAGGATACGCTCCTGGTAGCATCGCTTTTTATTATAATCATCATAAAAACTTAATATTTACCATGATTGGTGCATCTTATCATGCTTTTAAGAGGCATTAAGAAGTTCGACAAACATTAAGGCCGGATACAACTTTTTTTTGTAACGACGTTTAAGGGCTGCTTCTTGCTCCTCAACAGAAACGTTTGACGCATTTTGACTAGTGGCATTTCTTGGTGGGATGGTGGGGGTAGCCTGGTGGTTAAAGCGTTCGCTCTTCACGCCAAAGACCCGGGTTCGATTCCCCACGTGGGTGTAATGTGTGAAGCCCATTTTTCGTGTCCTCCGCCGTGCTACTGGTGGAATAATACTGAAAACAGCGTAAAATCATATTCACTCATACATTTCCTGATGTCAAATGTCAGGCAACACTGTTTATAGACAGTGCGATGATTGTGAATAATATATGGGCTAGACGTAACCCTGAAACGTCGTCACACACAATAAAAAACTTGTTATCCATAATAGTTTCATGTCTTTATGACTCTATGTTTATAGCCTAGTCTTTGCTTAATAACGCACCGCTCATGAATTGGCATTAGGGGATAATAGGGATTTTCGAGTAATCATGTTTAAAAAAACTCGCCAGGGAGGCTTTAAAATTACCGCAAGGGAGGCAATATTGTTGTCGAATGGTGTCATTTGAGCCTTTTCAGAAAATCCCCACTAAAATCTGTTTATTTAATTCTTATAAATGCCTTTTGATTGGCATTAAGAAGTTGGATGCACATTCAGACATGAACTTTTTCATAGTAATAAAAGCAACAAAACCCTTTCGATATTCAATAGAGAGTCGATTTTACGATTCCGACTATATCATGAGCACGTGTTTATGAAACACTATCAAATCAGTGATGATTTCAGGTGTTCGCGAAAAGGTGAGTGTATCCTGCCCCACCGGTGGCACACGTCACAAACACATGCAAAGGCAAGTCAATTGTTCACATGGAAAATACGTCTTATTTTTGTCACGACGTATTGTGGCTACTTTTTTGTCCCGACGTATTGAGGCTACTTCTTTGTCCCGACGTATTGAGGCTACTTCTTTGTCAAGTCGTATTGAGTCTCCTTCTTTGTCCCGACGTATTGAGGCTACTTCTTTGTCACGACGTATTGGGGCTACTTCTTTGTCCCGACGTATTGAGGCTACTTCTTTGTCACAACGTATTGATGCTACTTCTTTGTCCCGACGTATTGAGGCTACTTCTTTGTCACGACGTATTGTGGCTCCTTCTTTGTCACGACGTATTGGGGCTACTTCTTTGTCCCGACGTATTGAGGCTACTTCTTTGTCAATACGTATTGATGCTACTTCTTTGTCCCGACGTATTGAGGCTACTTCTTTGTCACGACGTATTGTGGCTCCTTCTTTGTCCCGACGTATTGAGGCTACTTCTTTGTCAAGACGTATTGAGGGGCGGTCGGGTAGCCTAGTGGTTAAAGCGTTCGCTCGTCACGCTGAAGACCCGGCTTCGAATCCCGACAAGGGTACAATGTGTGAAGCCCATTTCTGGTGTCCCCCGCCGTGATATTGCTGGAATATTGCTAAAAGCGGCGTAAAACCAAACTCACTCACTCACTCAACACGTATTGAGGCTACTTCTTTGTCACGACGTATTGAGGCTACTTCTTTGTCACGACGTATTGAGGCTACTTCTTTGTCACGACGTATTGAGGCTACTTCTTTGTCACGAAGTATTGTGGCTCCTTCTTTGTCCCGACGTATTGAGGCTACTTCTTTGTCACGACGTATTGGGGCTACTTCTTTGTCACGAAGTATTGAGGCTACTTCTTTGTCACAACGTATTGAGGCTACTTCTTTGTCACGACGTATTGATGCTACTTCTTTGTCACGACGTATTGAGGCTACTTCTTTGTCACGAAGTATTGTGGCTCCTTCTCTGTCACGACGTATTGAGGCTACTTCTACGTCGTGACAAAAAACAATACGACGTTATGAGTAATAAGGTTCATGTCTTCAGGTGGACGACGAAGAAGGGAAACAAGTAGCCCTGATACGTCCTGAATACCAATTAAGAAGTTAAGGAAGATTTGTTATGGATGTATATGCTTACTCCTTCATCAGGTGTCTATCTCTTCTAAATGCTTTTCAAAGACTTGACAAAGAAGTAGTTATACACTTTAGGTCTTCAGACAACAAAGTCTGCGTTTCCGGGGATCCGAAAACAATTAATCAATTTGTTGTGGCCTAATCGATTTCATAACTCCATCCCTGCCGGTTGTATCACTCAACGTGGATGACGGCAACGAATAAATCATACAATACGAAACATGTGACTAATAAGCCAATTTGGCGTTTTTAATTATCCCGAAACCTATCACACAATATAATAACAACAGACACGTACACACATGGCAGAAACGATCCAATGTCTTGCATGCGTGTACATTTCATGTACATTTCACGTGCAGCCCCTCCCCCTAGTCCCTGATTGGCTGAACATGGTGCTTATTGCAGTTGGAGGAATATCGCATGACTGGCAAGCATTGTCACATTGTATCTGCCGGCAGCATGCAGAGTGAGGGCCAGGTTCTTAATATTTTGCGCCCTGGTCGGGTGTCAATTTACAAAGTATCTGTAAATGATTTTAACACGACTGAGATAGAGAGAACGAAGAAGGAAGAATCGGATGATGTTATTCGCCAATTATGAGTCATGTACTGAAACGACAAGAGGGAAATAGACTGTTAGACTCCGTCTATAAACAGTGTCGCCTGATATTTGAAACCAGGAAATGATACATTAGTAAAATACGTCACACATTTGTGGCCCACGTTATAGACGAGTTAAACAGAACACGGAGAATGAAACTATTGCGTTAGACACGATTGCACATTCCCCTAAAGTAGGACATAATATTTATTTATTGTTATAGATGAAAAACAAACGAAATTACATACTAGAAACGTATACATTTCTCTAGGGTTGTTAAATAACAAATCGTCAAATATTTTGCAAAGTGTTACTTGAAAATAGTACCAATAATGTTGGAATTACTTAAAACTTTGGCAATACTTAAAATGTTGGAAATAAGCGTTTGCTTATGCATGCGTCGCATGGTCCTTTCTTGTTGTTTATTGTTTCAAGTGTCATACAAATAATAATATTTACACTAATGAAACCACCGACAGTTTAATATAATTGTAGGTAAATATAAGATACTTTAATACACCTACATCGTACATCGTGTATATACGTACAACTATCCAAGAGTCCATGTTTTACATATGTATGGGAGCCCCCTACTCCGGTTATATCGAAACCGGATAAAGCGAACAATCGGCAATAACGAACCAATTGCACCTCAAAGAGTAGTGAATGTTAAATGTTTATGAAACATAATCACGAGCTTCTAATCTAACGAACTGAGGGTACAGGGCTTCCTTATATACGGAGTTGGCTGTATTAACGATCACATGAAACCTTTGTACATTTTATTGATTTGCATTTGGAGACAGGTGCATTAAATATACACGAATACGGGTGCGATCCCATTAACACCACGAAGCCATAATTAAATACATGTTTATTGAAGATAGGAATATGAAACTGATAATGCAGTGCAAGATGAATGCAACATGCTGCATGTGTAATACTTCTGCACTCAACGACACAGATTGCGTATTGATGAAATTCTCTGACATTTCACGGATGCGATGAAGCATGATTCACATAATTAGAGCTCAGTACAAAGTCACACCGTTCAAAACACCAATGCCGTGTGCACCGGGTACAAATGTACAGACAGCTGTGCGGTGATAAGTCTGTCAATGGTAATTTTTGCTATGAAAAGTTTTTGATTTTAATTTTAGATGCAGGAATATCATTATACTTGACAAGACAAAGCAATGTACAGTTTCGTTGTTACAATAAAGCTCCAGCATTGTCTTTGTACCGAACTTTATGATGAGTATCTCTCATTACTATAATGATAATACAAACAGCTAACCGTGACAAGACGAATACTGGGGGTGGGTGGCGGTGGGGTGGGATGGGTTTTAGGGTATGGAGTGTTAAAAGCTATTTTAGCAGTATAAATGGATTAATTTGGGGTTGGGTGGGTGGTGACAACTAAAAAGTAAAGGGTCTTTCGTAATAATCAGATGCAGTTTCATTGTCAACTTCCTGTATGAGAGAAAAACTATTAGTTGCCCAGCAACAACACATGTATGAATACATAGATCTTTTAACCTCGTCGGGACACACCTTCAGCCCCTTAATTCTAGTCCTTCACGCTACCATCTGTGCTACGGAAACTGTTGTCGTCAAAAGCGTCAAATGTAATAGTTACAATTAGTGGGTGAGTGGGGTTTTAACGCCGCTTTTAACAGTATTCCAGTTATGTCACGGCGTGTCAGCTTAATGTGGGAGGAAAGCCCGAAGTGATGCAGGTCTCAGACGTTTACCACTTCGGTGAAACCCACGAGCACGGGTATGGTGCTAACAAACCTAGAAACATAATCGTGGCGAACCGGGATTCGAACCCACAATCATAGGTTTCTGGCGTGCCCTAGGGACGCAACTCTGCACAGCGAATCGCGGCGCCTCAGAGTGAGTGAGTGAGTGAGTGAGTGAGTTGGGTTTAGCGCCGCTTTTAACAGTATTCCAATTATATCACGGCGTGTAAGCTTAACGTGGGAGGAAAGCCCGAAGTGACGCAGGTCTCAGACGTATACCACTTCGGTGAAACCCACGAGCACGGGTATGGTGCTAACAAACCTAGAAACATAATCGGAGCGAACCGGGATTCGAACCCACAATCATAGGTTTCTGGCGTGCCAATGGGACGCAACTTTGCACAGCGAATCGTGGCGCCTTAGACGACTGGGTCACCCGTGCCCCCCTAGACACCATTAACCGAGTTTGGTTAAGTTGTACATTTTCATGTAAATATTGCACTAAGTTCGTTGTAAGTGCTGGGTGTATATGTGTTATACAAGTGCCTGTGAATCTGAGTTGCACATCTAATTTAAATTTATATTATGCATCTTGTCTTGTATTGGACGTATTTGCTTATGATATGCAATTTATTGTAACATGTTTAAATTCGAAACATATTTAACTATAAACATGCTTAATTCGAAACATGTCTGAACGTGTTTAAAAACGAAACATGTTTAAACTCTAAACAAGTTCAAGCATGTTTAAAATATAATAAACATGTCTTAACGTGTTTACATTCTGAATATGTTTCGATTATGGGGAGTTTGGGCTTAGGTGGTGTTTATTATCATTATGTTACGGATTAAAATAAAACAAATGCAGCAAAGAGGGTTTGGGTGATCCTGGCACAGTCAGGCTGGTTAGGCTCATCATCAGCTCTGCGCCCCTGCCCCTCTACACGCAGACCAGACAGCGACAAACTTCTCACAGAAAGCGCTGCCCAGTCAAACCCACCCAGAACTTTTCGGAGAATGTGAAGACTCCCAAACACTGCAGCCTTCTGCATTACCCAGATTGTCAGAAGGGCTGTATTCCTGGTAGCAAACCCGGGCACTCTCCCAATGTCAGTCAAAAGATTGGGAGGTACCAAACCTAAGGGCAACGGGGAGTCGGACAACTTGGTACTTGGGATGCAAGCGTGATATTTCGAAAGTGAGGTCCGCATATTTGCCATGTTTTTCCTGAATCTTGTCATGGACCCTAAAGTTATCGTATTAAGTGTCCATGTTCTTGTCAATCACGTTAGTGATAAAGGGGACAGCAAATTCAATGATATATATGATTTCATTGGATTTATCAAAAAGGACAAGATCAGGTTTGTTGGCCTGGATACGTCTGAGGCTGTATTCGGGCCTATTCCAAAGAATTTTGTATTATTATTATTACTATTATTATTTTTATTATTATTATTATTATTATAAGTATTATTGCCAAAATCCGTTATAGTACTGCTGAGATAAGATGACGTTTGACTCTGGGATTTATGTTACAAACAAAATCAGTTGTACAATAAACTAACCCAAATGCGTACAAAAAGCAGAATATCATGCATTTCCCATATAAAGACATAGCATAGCGGCTCTGCCCCACATCACCCAGACTTCCCCTCTCACAGGTCGCCACCTAATATGACCGACCCCATCATCTATTGTCAAGCTCCTCTCCTCCCGGGCTGCCACTCACAGCATATCTATGGCATATATAATAAGAACTGTCCTCTATGAACCCTGGGGTGATCCGACCCGTGCCAAGACGTCCCCCAGTGCAGAAAGCCAACGCATGCGGTGCTGTATTGGCGGGCACGGTGTACAGTGACTGGTACGGAGAGGTAAAACTGACAGTCTATGTCGAACTTGTATTTACACTTTCCGAGTTCGAACCTTCAGGTGAACTTTTGTATTTGCATTTTTGTTTGTTTGATGTTCTTGCGTGATGATAGTCTATACAGGTACGTTTGTGGGATGATGAGAAAATAAAAAACCCCTTTTTGAACTTGAAAATAACGCCATGTGTTGGTTTATGTTGTATCCAGGGAACATTCATACTGTCAGGTTTCAGTGAACGTAGAATATTTCAAACGCATTTTAGCAAGACGCTTTACATTTCAATGTGAACTGAACGGGTCAACGAGTTTTGAATCCGAACCCGGAAAAGTATCGATCGATGAAAATGGCAACTTCTGAAGAAGACAGAACTTGTCTATGGAAGTTTTTAGATATACAGTAAACTACAGTTATAACGAACTCAAAAGGACCATTAGTTCTAGTTCGTTATAACCTTAGTTCGTTATAAGCATAAATGCAGCATATATACAGCAAATGGCCGGGATACGAACCTGCACCTGTTCACTTGTAGTCCTCCCCCCCCCCCCCCCCCCCCCCCCCCGATAACGTCACAAATGTCGTCATGTTGAAATCGTATTGAGCGATCGTATAACAGACTAAATACCACCTGAACACAACATTCCCGTATTCTAAACATGTTTAGAATACGGGAATGTTGTGTTCAGGTGATATTCAGTCTGTTATACGATCGCTCATTTCATGTGTTTAAACCCTGACCGTGTTTAGAAAGAACACACCAAATATGTTCTCCGTTTAGGATTTAAACCCATTCCTAAACATGTTTAGATCTAAACATGTCTTATATGTGGTTACATTCTAAAACCATTTTTACAGTGCTTTCCTTTGAGTTAACTTCGGATATATCGAGTACTGGGGACAGTCTACAACACTTCCTTATAACCGAATTTCGATGAAAAATGTTCGGGACCTTAAATAAGTTCATGGATGAATAGAAATCCGGATTAGTAAGAGTCCGTTATATACAGATTTAAATGTATGCTATGCTACATTAATTACAATGTACCACGCACGTATATAAAAGTATGAAGCGACTGTCTAAAGTATATATTTATCGTGTAACATTTTGGTGTTGTATTTGTTATTATTTGATCATTAGTTTCACATCAGACCCTTCGGTGTTGAATTTGGACAAACAAATCACAGTGCCTAGTGATCAAAGCGTTAGATCCGGGTTCGCTCCCCATATGTGTAAAATGATATAATTGAGTCCATCCTTAGTTTTCCCCATCTGAAAAAAATCTAGCATTGAAAGTTAAATAAAAACAAACTCAATTCTCAAACAATGACGTAGGTGATGCTGACCGCCAACATTTTGCTTCATAAATTCAATGTATCAAAACGGTACATTTAGAGCGTGAAATGAACAGACATTAGATTCAACAATTATCAAAATTTTGATGTAATATTTGTATACAAAGACGTATTTTCCCCTTAATGACCCTTGTGGATGCAACATATTAATCAGCATGTTCACCATCCTCGTCTTCGCTACAAACAAAGCCATGGGAATAAGCATCGGTTTAATTGTTATAAAACAAACTCTACGAACTTAAAACATTTTACCCGCAAAACATGAATTTAGATAGAGAAGATTCCATGTTACCAAGAACAATATATACATGTACCCAAACTTCCCGTAGTTCGATGTTACTAAGTACACTGTGGTTATAACCATATGCCACAGAACCAGATGGCGATATTAGTATAGACTTGCACAGGTCACTAAGGAAACGATTATTATTTTAATTCAATAGATTATATAAATTATAACAAGTTGTTCCCATAACATACTGGCGTCCTTAGACTGTCCGCTTATCTAGACTTGCGATGATAAGGATAGAATTACTTTACATCTATTAACTTATAATACAATTGAGCCTTGGAGCAAGTCTAAAATCAGTTGGATGAATGAATAACCCACGTTACAGTTTTAGCTGTGGAAGCGATTCACACACCCTTGCATAAATATGTACAGGAAAACGGGGAGGGGGGTCACGGGTCCGGGCTTAGGGGGAAGGATACGAGAGAGGCCTAGATGCTGAGGGTAGGGTGAGAGTCATGCATGACTCGTTCAGCAGAGGAAACGCGTGTTGTGTTGTCCGTGTTGACAACAAACCACAATGTTATGTACATTGTAGGTGCATGTGAGGAAATAGGCTCAAATCTGGCCTTCGTCAAGTTATTAATCATTAAGACAGCGTGATGCACCTAGACGGGTTATTCAGTACAGTCTCCGTGTTTATCACAGACACAGACTCATGATCTTGCTCTTATAATCAGACTTAATCTGTGACACGACGGGGTGGTTTAACCCATCATAGTATGCGATGTGAATGTAAATCACGTGGTCTTAACGAGTTTTATTATAATGACTAAACCATAACCTTTTGTAACGAATAAAACAAATAGGAAACCCCAATATTCAATTATTTTATCTCATTTGATGAGATCGAGAACCAAAGTTATTATTATTTTTTAAAGATATTCACAATCCACCTAAAAGCAGAAAGCAAAGTTTAAAAATTACACTCAGACATTCAAACTTCTTTTTAACCAGAATCTGAATTCAATCCTTACTGCACAGGGATTTTAACGTCCAAATCCATAGCCATTAAAGGAAGCTAAAGAAATATTTTTTTCGTTGAACATTTTTCAATTCGATCTTGCTTTAAGAAATTAGTCAGTCGTTTGCTAAGGTCTTAACATGTCAGGAAACGATCTCTCAATTCAATTTCCAACCCATGAAAATGTAATTAAACAAGGTCACTGTGACTGTCTAATCGTGTGAAGACCTACTTACAAATATTTATTAATTATTCGATATAGAATGATGACTCCGGATCCGTCCTTACATTTCCGACTTCTTTGAAATCATCCAGCGGAACGAATTGAAACCACATTGATGGCTCACTCTGTAACGTGTTGCAGATTCTTTCAATGAAATCGGAATTGTGAAAAAATGATCTTTTGAAAAAGGTATTTTTGTAGGGAAAGGGAGCAACACGGCTAGTCATTTTACTCGCGGCATGACTCACTCTCCACCAAGTGGGCCGTCGTGGCTTTGCGTGTATGATAAGGAAGATAGGTGAAGTATATTATGAGCCCCTGACTCACCCATTCCCATACATACAGGGCGGTGGGGTAGCCTTGTGGTTAAAGCGTTACGCCGAATAACCCGGGTTCGATTCCCCACATTATGTGAAGCCAATTCTTGTGTTCCCCCGCCGTGATGTGGCTAGAATAATTCTGAAACGACGCAAACGTTTTTATTTTTATCACAATAACCATATCTATTTCACATTTTGTTAAACTAAAAAAACCACATTTGGGTAATTCGACGGGTCGTAGAAAATAGGAATTTTGAAATGTAGCATATGCATGTATTTGCCCACTACCGCTTCATACACTTATCATAGGAGATCTACCGATAACTTCATGGTGAGGAAGGAACATCATGGCTTCCTCCCCGCGACAAGCTATTGACAAGCTATTGACATAAATATCCGGACCACGCTGAAATTGACGAGTTACGTCACCAGTTCGTGCCGCAATGCATGTAACATACCAGCGTATGTACATGTCCTATTTCTGAAGTGGTACATACAACTAATTGTATTTACTTTGTGTATCCTAAGTGAACAAGTGCCATATAAAGTCAAGCATTGGCTTGTTCACCAGTTCGGTGCTGTTTTGTTGAAAGACGTCACATAGAGATGAAATGAATCACGCCTTTCGCTGTCCCGTTCTGTTCCTGGTTCGACTGCTTGCCGGTCTTCCGAGTATTCACTCCTTAACACTTATATAATGACAACTGAACGGAATTGATTATAAATTATAAAGGGTTTGTCGCTTTTATTTTGTGAACCACTATCAATACCCAGTGTTTGCGAAAAGGTGAGCTTATCCTACCCCACTGGCGGCACCGTCATAAACACATGCAAAGGCAAGTCAAATGTTCAGCTGAAAAACACGGGAACAAATGGTACAAGTCAAAATAGGGAATTGCATCAGACATCATTTTTATCAGAGATGCGTCAAATTTGGAAATGTCATCAAATCTACCACAAAACGTTTTGAAAGCTTTTGAGGCCTTGAATGTTGTAACCCTGATCAAACAACTTTTGAGTAAGATCGGTATGACGCTCTTTGAAGGTCATAGAAGGACCATGCACTATTATTCTTCAAATGTTGCGAAATGTAGACACTAAAGGCAGGAACTGCTGGAATAACGTAAAACCATAAAACATAAACATAAAACCATGTTTAAACCGTCCAAAGGAGTCTTTAGTCCGGGGTTATGACATGGGGTGTTTAAATTGTGTTTTCACCTACGGTCACTAACTACTATAACACACACAGATGACACCAGGGGTCCCCGAAACGAGTGAGTGAATGAATATGGTTTTAAACCACTTTTAGCACTACCCTGCAAAATCACGGCGGGGACACCAGCAATGTGCTTCACATCGTTATCCTGTTATTAACTCAATAGCATTTAGATTACATATCCTGTGCTGGTTCAACTACTTGAGTGAGTAATCATGGACGATGTTCTCAACTTTATTTCACACAGCCCAATTTTGTCGCCTGTTTTATTTACCAAATCTATTTAAACCTAAGGTTTCCTTTGATCGCAAAATAGCCTCAGTTTGAGTGAGTTGGGTTTTTAACGATGCTTTTAACAGTATTCCAGTTATATCGCGGCGTGTCAGCTTAATGTGGGAGGAAAGCCCGAAGTGATGCAGGTCTCAGACGTTTACCACTTCGGTGAAACCCGCGAGCACGGGTATGGTGCTGACAAACCTAGAAACATAATTGGGGCGAAACGGGATTCGAACCCACAATCATAGGTTTCAGGCGTGGCCAAGGGACGCAACTTTGCACAGCGAATCGTGGCGCCTTAGACGACTGGGCCACCCGTGCCCCCAGCCTCAGTTTGAAATCCGGAGATAAAAATATACTCCTGTGTCCACCTAATATAATTTCCGTGGCGCGCATCAGATGCAGGTCCTAGTGCACAGTTTCGCTTTTCAAATGTCAGATTGACATCACGTGATGTTTGCAACATCGTCAATGTACGACGGTACAGTCATCGACGCGGCCATTAGTGACCGGACGTCACATGACCCGGAAGAGGAAATGCACTCTTGCGTACATATGTCAGCATCGAAAGTATATATTCTCTTTAGTACCGAAGATCACAAGTGTTGCAAAAAGAGCACAGGATGTGCGTATTATTATTGAATCCAACGTCAATGAGCTAAAAATACGTCCTTTGATGTCACCAAAGGAAAGGGTTGGTCCAGTGACATCATTGTGCAGTTTCAATTTCAGTCTAATCTATGGACCGGTTTCAAGGATGTTATTGTAAATATAAATGGCCAAATCGTTTCCATTATCATGATAATCACGATAACAGCAACAAAACCCTTCCCATATTCATTAGAAATTTCTGCTAAATGCAACGTCCATTATGGGACTGATCATTCTGAGTGAGTGTGTTGGGTTTAACGCCGCTTTTAACAATATTCCAGTTATATCGCGACGTGTCAGCTTAATGTGGGAGGAAAGCCCGAAGTGATGCAGGTCTAAGGCGTTTACCACTTCGGTTTAACCCACGAACATGGGTATGGTGCTGACAAACCTAGAAATATAATCAGGACGAACCGGAATTTGAACCTTCAATCATAGGTTTCTGGCGTGCCCTAGGGACGCAACTCTGCACTTCGAATCGCGGCGCCTTAGACGACTACATGTGTTTATGAATCACTATCATATTGAGATGACACTACGAAAAAGTGCAAAATCTGGAACGTCAAAGGTAATGTCCTCCACATGTCTTCCATAATTGAAAGCTTTGTTAAGGCCTTGAATTTTGTAATCTTGATGAAAAGATTTTGTGCAGCAATCTATGATATTTGAAATATTCGTAGAAAGTGCACGCTCGATTGGACCTCAAAAGTTGTGAAATGTGGACACCAAAGACTGGAATATTGCTCAATATAAAGGGACGGGTGACTTTTGGAGAGTCATTCTTCTTGACAATAAGTCTTGTGGAGAGTTTTCTGTCACTCTGAATCTTTATACATAGATATATAAATATGAAGCAGATGAGGCTGTTACACTCTTTTATTTGTAGTTCAGGTAGGTATATCAGTGGAAGGGTTTGGGCTATTTGATGGTTATTGAACGATATCAGATCATCGATATACCCGAAGCTCAAAGGACTGCCTATTTCTAACCTTAATGTACGGTGGCTAATAAGGGACATGAGTCTGATTTTCAATATTTTGATATTTCACTTACTTTTTTCGTAACATTTTGCAAATTAACACAATTTGTCATACAAAAATTAATGTCATATTCCGAAATTTCACATATATATTATCAATGAGGAAGTCAAGCATTTAATATATTGTTTTCTCAGTAAACTTCAGGCCACATTTTTGAAAAAAGTAGAAGAAATATTTGCTACAAGCATCACGTACAGCGTTATTATAGAAGTGACAGATACATTAATTGACGCGTTTTTAGTGGCTTATCCAAGTAGGGGATTCCCCCCACTTGAGGAAACCTTTCGTATGACGAAAGTTGCAATGTTGACATAACATTGATTTTTACTTCCATCTCAATTATACTCTGAAAAATCTCCTCATAAGTAGTAAACTCGAGAGTGTTGCCGATATCCATACAAAATTACTATACAAAATGAATTGGACATTTTTGCATGGATTGGGGTTGATCTGGGTAGAAAAAATAAGGTACTACAGATATTTGGTGAAAAGATGGAAACATCGCAAAAAACATAAACACGTGAGAGCTTGGCGCCGAAGCGCACCAACATGACTTGCACGTGCGACATCACATCTGTGACGTCATTGGTTTCATGGGCACTGAGTATGGCCATAACTGAGACAAGTGTGGTTTTGTGATGCGTACCGTTTTATGTTTCGCCGTGCGGATGGGAGTGTCGTGTTTACAGGCGTCGCGGGGAACGTTATGCCCGAAACTATAGGAAGTGGACAGATTTAGTGGTGGTAGTGTGATGATGTGGGCAGCCATCTCCTACACTCTTAGAGCAGACCTGGTGCAAGTTCAAGGGAATATAACGGCACAACGTTATACGGATGAGATTCTTTGGCCACACGTCCTTCACATTATGCAACAAGCGAACGTCATTTTCCATCAAGACAACGCCCGACCTCCCCCGACTGACAACAGCCTTTTTTAGCAGTCACAACATCCATGTCCTGCTATGGCCCTCCAGGTCTCCAGATTTTCAACCCAATCGAACATTTGTAAGATGCACTGGATCAACGACTGCGAGCACGCCAACAAGAACCACAGAACCCCCCGACAGAAGCACCACAGAATGAGCGGATGAAGATAATTCCCCAGGCCACAGTTCGGGATGTGGGTGCTTCCATGGGATGACGATGCCAGTCAGTTTTGGACTCTGATGGTGACCATATAAAATATCGAGCGTAAATTACCTCCACCTTGAAAATATACTCCATTTGTGCCATATGGAACCGGGGTCAATGAGAATGATGTGTGCCAATTTTGAACAATCGATTACCATCTGTTGATTATTGATATGATGTACAAAATATACATCTAACATCACTTTTGCGTTTTTTATGTGCAGAGTATATATAATATTAGCATTTTAGCATTGCATTAAGTTTTAATTGTCCGTACTAATTCGGTAACTTGTTTTCAAGACTTACGCCCCTTTGCTGCTAGAGTCCAATGATCGTGGTTTCGAATGCAAGCTTATTACTGAATGTGATCATTGGCCTGTGTTACCTGTCTATTCCAAAATTGAAACAATATGTTTACCCAGATATTTGTACGTTAAAGAATTTAGTCTGAAACCAAAAAACATCCAACAAATGATATACAATCAACAATTGTATTATCCAGTTAACTAGGTTTATAAATCAATACAAATTACTGCACAAATCCACACAGTGCTAGACAAGAGTCACAAGAACATCACAGGATATTCCACATGTTTCTCTAACACTTGGCATCCGTTCATGCTATTTACAGATAATTCGAACATCTGAATATAATAACTTCCTCATCACCGCTTACGTTAAATAGTACTACATTCTTGACAACTAATCATTGTCCAAATACAACGCAATGAGCTTCTACTGAATCTCAACAGAAACGATGTAATACAATTACAATCATTATTTAACAATACATTTCACTGCCATATAACACATGTCAACACCATACCAGTGCTGACCCGTGAAGATCCGGGGTAGAATAGGTCTTCAGCAATTCATGCTTGCCGTAAAAGGCGACTATGCTTCTCGTAAAAGGCGACTAACGGGATCGGGTGGTCAGGCTCGCTGACTTGGTTGATACATGTCATCGATCCCAATTGGGTGGATCGATGTTCATGATGTCAATCACTGGATTGTCTGCTCCAGACTCGATTATTTTCAGACCGCCGTCATATAGCTGGAATATTGCAGAGTTCGGCGTAAAACACAAAACCAACCAAACCAACCATACCGGTGCTCACGAGCTGCCACGCCTTGATACAACTGAAAAATTGTTCACTGTCTTCACTTCCAGCATTAGGAACTTTCCACGAAATACAGTCTGGGGTTCCCAGTGAAACCATCCCCGAAAATGAAAATACAGAGAATAGATACGGCTTTAAGATCCAGGGCCCCGTTCCAAAAAGCTATCTTACATGACCGTAACTCCCATTCTCTAACATAGGCTTTCGATAGTCGAAGCGCTGAGCTAGCTTTGAGGAACCGGGCCCAGAATAGCAAATCTCCGGATTACAGGTAACGATCAAGCGAACATTCAAAGATATTCTTTATCCCAAATCTTAACTTTATCATATTTGACTTGCATTTGCATGTGTTTGTGACGGGGCAGGATACTCTCATGTTTTCGCGAACACCTGGTGTCATCACTATTCGATAGCGATTCATAAACACATGTTCTTGATATAGTCGGAATCGTGCAATCGACTATGTTTTTGGTGTAGATTTTGAATATTAAAATCGGGCTTTCCTGACAAACAGGACTCACTGCAGATGGAAGTGGTTGGCAGCACCTGCAGGTATGACTCACACGGTTCGGGTCCAGGATATAACTGTGAACAAGCAAGTTTGTTGTCTACGCTTATTTATCACGTGTGTCACGATAGCGAGGATGATTCACATTGTGTCTTTGCTGTTTTGATAGCACGGATGGTCCAATGGTCTAAGGCGTCTCAAATCCCTGTGCAGTTTGTGTCCCTTAGACGTGTCAGGATCAGCTAATCGTGGGTTCGAATATCAAATTCTCCCTGATATTTTTTAACTGCGAAATGAAGTATTACAAAAGAGCATTATTTGTTTTCCTTGGCAAATAACGGTGGCCCATAAGGGACATGGAGTCTGTTTTTCAATATTTTGATATTTCACTTACTGTTCACTAACTTTTTGCAAATTAACACGATTTGCCATACAGATATGTGACTCCATGTCCCTTATGGGCCACCGTAGTAAGTAGTTTCTTTCAGTAAAGAGTGAGTTAATGTGGTTTTACGCCGCTTTTGGTAATATACAAGCTGTAGCACGGCGGGAGCCGGACACTAAAACTAGGCTTCGCACGTGTTACCGTAGGGAATTAAACCCGGGTCTTTTGCGTAATGTTCTTGTTTCTTTCCGGTGGCTCAGTAATATAGGAGTTATGTCCCTTTGACGTGTAAGGATCCGCTGGTCGTGAATTCGGATCCCAAATCAACATAGCTTTCATTTGGGTGCTTAAAACGTTTCTTGTAGATGAATTTCGTCAAAACTTGATGTCAAAACTCAACAGTAGTACCCGATATATGATGTATAAAGAATATAAAACACTGTTTGAACCTGAAAGATATTTGCGCATTTACAATGGCAAACATGTACGCAGTGTTTTATTAAATTAAGATGTAACGTTTTACCTTTACGGCAGAACGAGGGTAGATGGCAATCTATTGAATCATGTTGACGTATGTGTCCTGTTTGCAATATGTCTGTTGAAGATGAATATCATTTCGTATTGATCTGTAAACATTATACTGAGCTGCGTAAAGTCTATTTGCAAGACTTGTCTTGGAAGTTTCCATCTATATATAAATTAAAAAAAATATTGTGTACAACTCAGGATGAGTTATTAAAACGTCTGCAATATTATGTATATTATGCGTTTAAACAAAGACATGAAGTCGTAAAATCTATGTAATGTGCTTCACATTGTATTGTTGTAACTGCATTTTCTTGTATATGGGCCAAAGAAAGGCCTACACACAAATAAACTAATTTTGACTTTGACGTGTAAGGATCCGCTGGTCGTGAATTCGGATCCCAAATCAGCTCTGATTATGACCCTTGGTTTTTCAGCATCACACCCCTGCGTGTGGGTTTTACGTGGTCAACGTCAACCATCACCCTCCATTTGAGTTCTGTCCCCAAAAAGCTGACACGCCCTGAAACAACTGAAATAATGTGAAAGCTGCTACGAACCCAATACACTCACTCACTCTTTGTTTAAAGGAAATGTCTTGGTAAATCTGATGGTCTTGATCATATTTTGGATTTCCTGTAAGACTACTAACTTTGTTGGGCGGTCGGGTAGCCTAGTGGTTAAAGCGTTTGCTCTCCATGCCGTGGACCCTGGTTCGATACCCAAAATGGGTGCAATGTGTGAAGCCCCGCCGTGATACTGCTGGAATATCGCTAAAAGCGGCTTTAAACCATACTCACTCACTTATTCACTTTGTTTGCCAAATATCAAGAAAGAGAATGTTGTGTTCAACGTTTAACGTACATACACACTCACTCACAGACGAGTGTGTGCGCGTGTGTGTGTGTGTGCGTGTGTGTGTATGTGTAGATGTAGATCTGAGTGAGTGAGTGAGTTTGGTTTAACGCCGCTTTCACACCGATTTGCGACACCTAAGACTACTGTATCACCCGTTCCTCAGACGACACCTGAATGTCTGTTTTTTATATACCTGTTTACAAAAGTTGTAAAGCTGACAATATCTGTGACTCCTAGACATCAACATAAAGTACTGACAATGGCTGTGACTCCTAGACATCAACATGAAGTACTGACAATGTCTGTGACTCCTAGACATCAACATAAAGTACAGACAATGTCTGTGACTCCTAGACATCAACATAAAGTACAGACAATGTCTGTGACTCCTAGACATCAACATAAAGTATTGACAATGTCTGTGACTCCTAGACATCAACATGAAGTACTGACAATGTCTGTGACTCCTAGACATCAACATAAAGTACTGACAATGTCTGTGACTCCTAGACATCAACATAAAGTACAGACAATGTCTGTGACTCCTAGACATCAACATAAAGTATTGACAATGTCTGTGACTCCTAGACATCAACATGAAGTACTGACAATGTCTGTGACTCCTAGACATCAACATAAAGTACAGACAATGTCTGTGACTCCTAGACATCAACATAAAGTACAGACAATGTCTGTGACTCCTAGACATCAACATAAAGTGCTGACAATGGCTGTGACTCCTAGACATCAACATAAAGTATTGACAATGTCTGTGACTCCTAGACATCAACATAAAGTACTGACAATGGCTGTGACTCCTAGACATCAACATAAAGTACAGACAATGTCTGTGACTCCTAGACATCAACATAAAGTACTGAAAATGGCTGTCACTCCTAGACATTAACATAAAGTGCTGACAATGGCTGTGACTCCTAGACATCAACATAAAGTACTGACAATGGCTGTGACTCCTAGACATCAACATAAAGTGCTGACAATGGCTGTGACTCCTAGACATCAACATAAAGTATTGACAATGTCTGTGACTCCTAGACATCAACATAAAGTACTGACAATGGCTGTGACTCCTAGACATCAACATAAAGTACAGACAATGGCTGTGACTCCTAGACATCAACATAAAGTACTGAAAATGGCTGTCACTCCTAGACATTAACATAAAGTGCTGACAATGGCTGTGACTCCTAGACATCAACATAAAGTATTGACAATGTCTGTGACTCCTAGACATCAACATGAAGTACTGACAATGTCTGTGACTCCTAGACATCAACATAAAGTACAGACAATGTCTGTGACTCCTAGACATCAACATAAAGTATTGACAATGTCTGTGACTCCTAGACATCAACATGAAGTACTGACAATGTCTGTGACTCCTAGACATCAACATAAAGTACAGACAATGGCTGTGACTCCTAGACATCAACATAAAGTACAGACAATGTCTGTGACTCCTAGACATCAACATAAAGTGCTGACAATGGCTGTGACTCCTAGACATCAACATAAAGTATTGACAATGTCTGTGACTCCTAGACATCAACATAAAGTACTGACAATGGCTGTGACTCCTAGACATCAACATAAAGTACAGACAATGGCTGTGACTCCTAGACATCAACATAAAGTACTGAAAATGGCTGTCACTCCTAGACATTAACATAAAGTGCTGACAATGGCTGTGACTCCTAGACATCAACATAAAGTACAGACAATGGCTGTGACTCCTAGACATCAACATAAAGTACTGACAATGGCTGTGACTCCTAGACATCAACATAAAGTACAGACAATGGCTGTGACTCCTAGACATCAACATAAAGTACTGAAAATGGCTGTCACTCCTAGACATTAACATAAAGTGCTGACAATGGCTGTCACTCCTAGACATCAACATAAAGTACTGACAATGGCTGTCACTCCTAGACATCAACATAAAGTACAGACAATGGCTGTGACTCCTAGACATCAACATAAAGTATTGACAACTTAAATACTGTTCAAGACGTCATTGAAGAAGAAGAACTTTTATTTGCATGAAGGCCTCGGGCCCATAAACAATTACGGTTCACAATATACCAATTGTTCACAGATGCAACGGTAAAGTAACGTGTCACATGACTTATGTCATAATTGAATAGTACTCCTTGTCTTTTTGCATAAGCGTAATATAGGAAACGTGATAAACTGTTTAAGACTGCTTCATTGTTATTACACATAATAGATTTGAAATGGTTCAAGCTAGGATATCGGCAAAGTGTTGCCGGTAAGTATTCTTTTCTGAGATGATTATAACATGAACAAATGAGTAAAAAATGAAATTCATCCTCTATACCATTATTACAGACTGGACATATTCGAAAAAACTTTTCTATCGACAGATATCTGCCTCCATTATTCTTCAATTTTAAAAGACCTGCTCTAAATCTTACAATTATGTTTCTACATTTTCTTTCATACAAAACTGAAAGATATTTTTCAGGTTCTAAAAGACTTTTTAAATCTGCATATAAATGATATCTTGAACTAGAGTTTAAGATTGATCTCAAGTTTTGGTAAAACATGTTTATATAAGTATCCTTAAAAAATCGTAGAAATGATAGCTGGTTCCCAACTGTTTGCGATATCCATACAAAACCAAAGCCATGAGACAAAAGAAGTAAACGAATGTTAGAAGCCCATGTATGGCGTCCACAGTTATCTAAATACAATAACATATTATAAGCCTTTTTTGGCCATCTGTCTTCATTTATATGAATTAATTTAAGCCAAAACTTAAGTGTTCTAACATAGGAGTTGTTGTACAGGGGAAAGCGACCCGTTTCCCCGTAGATTATAGCATTTGGGGTTTGTTGTCCGACTTGCAGGAATTTCTTACAGGCTAAAAGATGAACTTTTTCCAATTTGTCATATTGCTGAAATCCCCACACTTCAGAGCCATATAACAGTATAGGCTGTGTTTGCGAATCAAATATCTTAAATAACACTGACTTTGAAATAAGATCAATTTTACTTAAAGTTGCAATCAATTCGACCAAGGCTCTTTTTGCTCTTACCGCTAGATCAGATATACTATTACTAAATTTTCCTGATGAATAAAAAGGTAAACCAAGATATTTGTAGCTTGACACTACCTCAATCTCCCCCCCCCCCCCCCCCCTCCCCCCTATAATACCAAATATCCTTTTTTGAAAGCACCCCACCTCGTCTGAATACAACAACTTTTTTTCTCCAGATTTACCGTTAAATTCCATTTTTCTGTGTAGGTTTTTAGAATATTCAACTGAGTCTGTAGCCCCGTGACACTATCTGATGTTAAAATAACATCGTCGGCAAACAACAATAACAGTATCTCTATTAAATCAGGGAATAACTGTACACCATGCTTTCCATTAGAAATAACTTCATCTGATAATTCGCTTATGAAAAGTGAAAACAGTAATGGACTCAAAATATATCCTTGTCGTAGACCAGTAGGGCAGTCAAAATAATCTGTGAAACCTAGATAACATTTTACACACGATTTAACACTTTTATATAAACTTCTTAAAGCTTTTAACATTTTACTACTTATACCATAAGACATAAAGAGATTCCACAACTTATCACGGTTAACAAAATCAAAAGCCTTTTTAAAATCTACAAATGCCGCATAAAGTTTTGATTTCTTTTTACATAAACATTTCTGAATAATAGCATACAGAGTAAATATGTGGTCAGTGGTTGCATTATCCTTTCTGAAACCGGCCTGTGTTTCTGGTATTCTGTTCTTGATGTTTCCCATATAGTTAGTCGTGTACTTAACACAGACGTGTGAACTTTACCTATAACACTGAGAAGTGAAATACCACGACAGTTATCAGGATTACTTTTCTCTCCTTTTTTATGAACAGGAATGATAATAGCTTTTGACCAAACATCAGGAAAAACACCAGACTCAAATATTCTATTAAATAACACATTCAGAAAGGGCATGACAACATTTTCAGAGACTCTTAACATTTCAATCTATACATCATCTATACCTGAAGCTTTGCCATCTTTCAAATGAGATATAGCATTATGTATCTCTTCATCTGTTATAGTGGAGTCCAATATATACTCTTCCACATTGTTTACCACATTAGCACAGTTGGGTTCTAAATCTACTTCGTTGTCTACGTTCGATGAGGAGACATTCTGATCACATAAATTATCAGCATTGAACACATTGCTAAAATGGTTAAACCAAGCATCACTGCTTATATAATTTTGTTCATTACACGGCTTAGATATACCTCGGAGAAGTTTCCAAAACTGTTTTTGATTGGATATAACTGCTGTCAACGTCTTCGCAGTCTTTGTCTTAAATTCAAATTTTGACTTTCGGCAGACAAATTGATATCTATTCCTCAAAGTACAGTATTGTCTTCTGAATAAGTTTGATTTATATCTCCGAAATAGTCTAAGATATTTCTTAGCTTTACGCTTAGCTATCCTACACTCATGACTATAAAATCCATTTCTAACATTTTTAGGGTAAACTGTTTTTTTCATACAACTTGCAGCATCTAGCAAAGTTGAAACAAACACATCAAGAGCTGAATTGATGTTGACATTAACGCTAGCCATGAGATTAGCAGAAGTTGCAAAATAGATCGATTTAAGGTTTTCAACAAATGTATTGACATTATCCACATCCCACTGGTCATTGAAATCCCAACCTTTTGAAATTCCCTTGTTTAGCTAACACAGGTACATATGACATAGTTTACACGTTTAATTTATGTTCCCCCATGTTGCAACCCATCCTTGGCAAATAATTGCATGATGACCTGACTATCACAAAAAATAACTGGCCGCGAGCCCTTCTCACTCATCGAGTTAACATAATATGTCGTCACCGAGCCATGTCGATTACATACATTGTACAGTTACTCCCACATTCGATGTCACAAACCATAGTTAGGGCCCATAGTGTACAACGCGAGCCCCAGGTCGAGCATAAGTATCACGCCAGCCTGACACGGCTGTAGCAATTGTGTATGTATGTCAGTGTGAGTTGAATCCTCTGTGCGTCAGTGATTGAATCAGCCTCACCCCAACCACCGTACTCATTCTTGTAGGTTACGGAAAGGGGCGGGTGGCGACGAATGATTAATACTGCTTCCCTTATGACTTAACGTTACAAAATGCTGATGTTTAAGACGGCTGTTGACTTTTCTGTACATTTGATATAAGGGTCTCATGCGTATAGTGTTAAATTCGAGATGCCTTGATTCCGTCGTTGCTGACCCGTGAAGATCCGGGGTCTTCGGCAACCCATACTTGTCGTAAGAGGCGACTGACGGGATCGGGTGGTCCGGCTCGCTGACTTGGTTGGTGCATGTCATCGTATATTAATTGGGTAGATCGATGCTCATGATGTCAATCACTGGGTTGTCTGGTTCAGACTGGATTATTTACAGACCTCTGTCATATAGCTGGAATATTGCTGAGTGCGGTTTTAAACAACAAACAAACAAACCAATGATTCCGTTTCGCAATATATCATGGGTTTACAATACATCGTCTCATCTGCTTATCAAAACATTTGAGAAACTTCAACAGAACATGAAAGTGGAGTTTGTCCATTCATTGTTTTTTTAAATATTTAAATCTGTAGAAGTCCTACTTTGCATGACACACTAAACATAGATTTTGAAAACATAACCCATTCACCCCAAAGACCACACATACAGAAACTAAATAGCCTAACATATATTATTTTGAGAAGTTTCGACCAAATATCAGCAATGATCTATTTTAGAAACAGTATTAGCACAATGTTTTATGCCTAATATATATACATCACTGAGCACAAAATATTCTGTGCATATAAATTTATCGTATGTACAGTCTTTTTGGTGCCTAGTGTATAGAGAAATTGACCAAGAGGGAAATAGTAACAGCCGTTACCACGGAAACAGGTTGAAACAGGCGCCGGGCGATGATTCCATCGTATATCCCTATGGAGACATGGATGAGTCAAGAGAGTTTACCATGACTGACTTTGAAGAAATGCGATGAAATAGCCGAAATCCGCATTTCATCTTAATTTGATCACAGTGAGTCAGAACTTTGTGGTATCTCTGTGTGCGAACATAAGTATTTGTTATGTTTGAATAACGAACATAAGTATTTGTTATGTTTGAATAACGAACTTAAGTATTTGTTATGTTTGAATAACGAACATAAGTATTTGTTATGTTTGAATAACGAACATAAGTATTTGTTACGTTTGAATAACGAACATAAATATTTGTTATGTTTGAATAACGAACATAAGTATTTGTTATGTCCATGTAAAGATTTAGTACAGACCAAAACAGGTGGGTTAACCTTGTGCTTAAAGCGTTCACTCGTCACGCCGAAGACACCGGTTCGTTCCCCACAAAAGTACAATGTGTGAAGCCATGGTATTGCTGGAATATTGCAAAACCACACTCACTTACTCATTTTAACCTATAGAACCACGTTAAAATAGATTTTTTTAGTTTTTAAAATTTGGCTTATTTCTGATCTGATTTTGGTACACATCAGTTCATATTTCGTGAAAAAAAGTATCAAAATAAAGCACAATGCACTGCTCCCGTTCAAATCATGCCATTTTAGAAAGTGACTCACCTTATTTTATATCAACCACATATTGATTTTAAAATAAATTTTGTTCTTTCATATATTTGAAAAGTTTTTTAAGTAGTTTAATGTCCAAATGAATACACTTTCTGTCAATATGCAATATAACGGCGTCATAAAAGTTCAGTTATACCAGTACAAAACAATAGGTTCTTTTCATAAATATGGTACACTCATTCTCATGACTGAATATGTGTATTGTTCCTAGCTTCTGTTTATTGAGTGGAACAAGATATCGATGTGCCGTGCGGTGTTTACAGGAAAGTAAGAAAAGCAAACTCTCCAAAATGGTAAAATCCTCTGACCAAGTTTATTCAAATGAAAACTATTATGAAAATCAATTTCTAATAATCTGATAGATATTGCACTGAAATCGAAAAGTGATATTGATCATCTCAATCATTTTTCACAAGTTGAATGATGATGTTGTTTGACACCTGTGTATGCGACATCTGTCGTGAATCACTGTCATTGTCTCGTTCACACTCACTTGACTCATCATCGACACGGGGTAGTTCACTGACTTGTTTCTTTGTTTGAGATACGACATTTATACATTAACATCTCGACTCATGGTCTATCTGAAAATCTTTTCACCATTGTGAACGATTTTTTAATTTGTTTTCCACGCTATTTCTAACAGAATTTCAGCTATTTCACGGATATGGTGCTGATAAACCAAGGATATGATAAAAGCAAATCTAGGAATCGATTCCACGTATATATTTCCTAAAATATTTTGTTACTCCTATTCCAGTTGATATCACAACAATAGTTTAAGTCCTAGACATTAAGACAAAAGGATGACAATGGCTGTGACTCCTAGACATTAACATAAAGGGCTGACAATGAATCGTCACTAGAGGAATTGTAATGAACAGATAGACGAGAATGCCGCAGTATCGATGTTTGGATTACAGAGGTTCCAATGTGAATGGAAAAGCATTCGTAATTTCCTTTCAGCATAAATAAAAACGACAAAACCCTTTCAATATTAATAAGAAATCTCTGCTGAAAGCGGGTCCGACTATATCATGATCATGTGTTTATGAATCACTATCAAATCGTGAAATGAGGTGTTCGCCAAATGTTTCAAATAAGAATTATATGAATAATACAGTGTTCACCTGTCCTTAAAGGAATGTACTGGGTTTCTATCAATAAGATAGTAAAAAATACAAAACACGTTGAGAACAGCTTCGGTGTATACTGAACTAAACTAATAACCATAAATTATATTATGCAATGATATTTACTATCAAAGTATGATGATCAATCAGATCACGATTTCGCCATCGATCATAGGTCAAACCAACACAATTGCAATCAATTAACTCTTAACTTTTGTTGGATATCATGTGAAAATGTAAACTGATCTTGTAAACGACCACCGCTATGTTTATACACGTTTCTTGGCATCATGTATTAATAATGCTTCACTCCACGCTAAACACATGCAAAGAAGAGCTAAGCTAATTAAGCGACCTCCCTTCGCGAACAACTTGTAAGATTCGGGTTTATTGTGTTTAATTATGAATAATTACTGTATAATAGTCGTAATTAGCCTAATTAGACCATTCGACCATATCAAAGAAGAAAACGGACAGTTCGCGACGGCGACAAAGAAACACAATGCCCAGAGTCAAAACCTTAACATGTAATTTTTTAACTGTAGCAAAGGGAAATACATTATTAATTGATTGTCAGCGAATATAAAGAGGTGATGGGTGTATTTGCACTTGTTTTAACAGACGAAGTCTTGAAAAGCTTTTGCGACATTGATTTAATTATGTTGTTCAAATTTCCCACGGTTTTGTGAACATGCTGTATTGAATGACTCATGTAACTTGTTATGGGTGATTGACTCTGCACGTGAATCCCGTGCAACGCGTGAAATTGCACAGTCATAACAACAACGTGCGTTTGGCATGAAGCGGTTGTTATGCGATCTGTTTGAAAAACTACATTCACACAACTATCTATTATTTATAAACAAGTGTATCAATGACATGGTTAAAACAAATATGCGTGACATCTTAGGCACTGTTCGTTTCTATATGGCAGAAATATTAAATTTTGAATGAAACGTTAAATTTTAACTCACTCATTTAGAGAAAAACAAACTACACCAATTAGTTTTTACATTTTTACATGTAATTTATTGATTTAATTATTGGCCATTTCTGAAAGGTGTTATACCCATTTCGCGAACACCTGGTATTATCACTGATATTCAGTAATCCATTCATATAATTCTCACCGCTTTTTTGCCTTTTAGAAATTACGCCCAGTGAAATCTGTTTCGGTGGATAATCAAGAATGGAGATTCACTGGCGTTGACGTTTTTTTGATAATTAAATTAAGACGAATGTTTGAGTATAACAATGAAATTATTTAAAGTGATTAAAACAATAACAAACCTCATGTGACGCAAATTGAACTTCAAAGCAAATGAAAATAGCATGGCATGACAGTGTATGCTACTTTCTGTCCATGATGTTATCAATAAATTAGAGGTTGCCTAGTACTCAAAACGGTGTTAAACCACACATTCACAGAATATGCAAGTTTTTATTTTGTACCATTTTCAAACACGGTATATTTTTCCAAAACATACAGTGTTGAGATTATTTGGCATTTGAATTGATAGCAGCACCCAAATCACGTGATTCACTTATTATAGTGAAAATCATAATTTAAACAATATATAATAATGTAATGTTGTTGAATGATAATAAAATACACCAAATGAAGTATCTGTGTGTCATATTAATGATATAACAATATTCGTCTTACACCCCCAGCAAAAATGAAAATAAAAATAAAATATTTTCAATTATGCGTATCAAATAGCCAATACTGGTGACACCCCATTGATTTATATTCCTTGAAATGATGTTACGTGTTACGCATGATATAAGAACTTACATGTGTAACTGGAAGCATTCATCATCTGTGAATCAACAGAGTTGGACGATGACTCTGATGTACATTTTTACCATTCTGACTAGGAACCGAACCCGTGTCGGCCGAGTTCTAGTCACGTGATCCTTGTACCTTTCGATTCCACACACCATATATGAAAATACTAATCTACGCAACTGGTTGTATTGCCATCTTAAAGATCTCACCACACAAACAACCCATTAAACACATTTAGCATAAACGTGAATTATTTTAGGTTTTCGCTATGTTAACGAAACTGTTTTTTTAAATCTATATATTAAAAAAATGATATTTTAATTTCACAAGGCATGGCATGACATCCACGTGGCTCGGGAGCTGACTGTTTATCTCACCGATGTGTCAACCGAACAATTGCTCATGCAGTACGATCGTTATTGATTCATTACATGAGTGGAAAAGACACACCTCTGACCAGAGCAATGACATTCGTTCTAGTCAACGATTTAAACATTTACATCATAATTGGTAACTTTTCAAATTAAATCAAGTAGAAAATATATTTACATATTTGTTTATAGTTAAGTTTTGGAAAATATCTGTGTGTTCATTTCTTCGAATAATGGTATCTAGTATCTTTGTCTGAACTGTCGTTTGAAAGGACCCCCCCCCCCCCCCCCCCCATCCCCCACACACAACTAACGCCCACACCCACAGAGGATAATACTTATACCTAATAGTATGATTTTGTTATCCGGGACTTTTTTATCCGTACTATGTCACTTGGAAAGACATCATGTATCTGTTCAATTGATAAAATATATATTTTTATGTACCTGTAAGATCAATCAAATATAGTATTTTTATGTACCTGTTAAATTAATCAAATATATCATTTATCATGATGAAACCACAGCCGTTCAGATTGTCAAGGTTTCAAAGTAATGGTCTACTTACACTATACTATATACATATATGTCTGAAAATGTAAAATCGATATTTCACGCGAGTGGTGTAACACGAAGTCTTCATATAGAAACTACATGCAGTTTGTCTCAGTTTCTGACTAAGATAAGTAAGAAAGTACAAAACATATATAATTGTCTTTTATTATCTTTTATACACGTTTATCTCATTACGTGATCGTGTCACTCATAAACATGTTCATTTTATCAAGTCACTGATTATTTTTTTACTATGTTATTTGACGTACGCGTCCGTTCAAAAAAGCATTTTTGTGTGTTAAGGAACCATAATTTTCGGGTTATAGAGGTTTCGTATTAAACATATTTGTCAGTTTATATAAAGAATATTTTCTGATGTTAAATTATCTCGAAGCTTCTGAATGGTGACTGTGTTGTGAATATTGACGTTGCAGCAGATCGTGTAATCCCCAGCCTCAAGTGACTCACCGGCTATTTACATGAAAATAGACACGCTAATTCACGTCATAACTGACAACGTATCATGCATTAGATCAGAATAGCTTGTCACTAATACATACTTTATTACTTTAAATTTCAATAATGTTGAATCATTATCTTGTTAATGGAACAAAACCATATTTGCAAAAGGCACATTTTTATGTCATATTAAATTACCCATAGATGCTTATATTTCAGGAATAGCCATGATTCATTGTTAAATACTGATCGGAAGTTTATTTTTTACGTGGAATACGAAAGAAACTTACACAAGGCAAAATATAAAAAGGCAAACTTATATAGAAATAACATACTCGGTGGTTTTACAGGTCTTTAGTTATTTACATCTTGAGTTATTGATTTATTTCTGAAAAAAAATCTTTTTTGGTAAACAAGCAAGAAATTAACAGAAACTCGTTCAGGAGGTATGACACATGTATTTTGAAGCCAGATTCATAGCTTGTAAGTGTTTCCCAGTCTGCATGCAAATTGATCATGCATTTATGCATACTAGCTTATTCGTAAATGTCGTATTATGTATTTTGATGATACTATTATATGCATTTCGCCCAGGCATATACCGCCAGATGGCGTTATAATTAACACATGCTCACTTCAGTTAACTTGTACTTCTCGTATAAAGGATGCTTGGTAATACGGGTTTCGCTAATCGAGATACTTTGTATTTCACAAAATTAGTACTGAAAGCATATTAGTTATACTTTAATGCATCCAGGACATTCGAACCTTGGTAATACGGGCTTCGCTAATCCAGACACTTTATATTCCAGAAAAATAATACTGAAAATTTATTCCTTAAACTTTAATGCAATGTTGGTACTACGCAAATATCTAACCCGGACACTTTGTATTCCACAAAATAAGTACTGAAAATGTATCAGTTACATTTTAATGTATCTAGCACAGTCGAACCTTGGTAATACGGTCATCGCTAATCCAGACACGTTATATTCACAAAATGTAGTACTTATATATATATCAGTTACACTTTAATGCATCAAGTACCGTGAAACCTTAGTAATACGGACTTCGTTTATCCATACTCTCATTCATATTGGTTGGAAGGGTACTAATAACACGTGTCGGAACGGTATAACGCACATTATAATGTGGATTTTATTGTCACTTTTCACACTCTTTGATTATACATGTAATAAATAATTTACGTCGTGGCCGGTATTACAGAAACAGACACGGAACAGAGTATATATCATGCTCTTGGCTATATAATATAATTCTTTCAATTCTTAATGACGTCAATATTTTCGAGGAGGTGAGCTCAAATTGTACCCTAGAAAGTTAAGGATGAGGCCTATTTCACAGTAGTACCAACCATCAAATACACAACTAAACATAAACAAACTCGTTATTCCTGAACTGTTCCTTGAAAACAAACCTGTTGGGTCAATAACTGTCTCTGGGAACGTTATCGCCCGATTCAGCCAGGTGGTACTGTATTATCTAATAATAATAATAATTGTGTTCTAATCCCCTTAGAGGTAGTGTAATAGAGAAGAAGAAGGAGAAGAAGAAGAAGAAGTAGAAGAAGAAGTAGTTTATTTAAGAGTCACATATCGCTATGCACGATGAAACAGGCATGAAAGCATAAAATATGCAAGTAATGTCCGGCCATACAGGCCTATGAGACACTAATCGCCCGATTCAACCAGGTTGTACTGTATTATCTAAAAAATAGTATATGTGCCAACCGTCCCATGTTATAATGAGCCAAATGGCGACTCGTAAAACTAAAACCAACTACATGGCTTAGAGAAACACCCTGAACTTCCACGACTCATTAATGAGTTCATTAAGGTAAGTTCAGGAAACGGCAGATGTTGTGTTGTAAATAATTAATATATCACGTTTCCTCTTCTGGTATTAGATAAATATTGAATGTCTATGTCATGGTCTATCTCAACCCCTCCCCCGAAAATACCCTAAACCCTCCTGATCGGTAAGATTTAGGATAGCACCGGGGTCGTTTGGTGCAACTCGCTCCCAGACAACTTGAGGAGCGTTGAGGATGCATTCAACAAAGACGGTATTTTAAACGAGGTGCAAGTTGCGATCAGCTGTTTTGTGTGTCAATTTCACGTGTTGGCCCTCCAACGATCTGTTGGATTCGTTGAAAGGAATACACACTCATTATTTTCCGGTTTTCACGCAGAGCCGTGTCCCATACATGCCTTGGTGGTCAGATTACCAGCTCGTTCTTCGGCTCTTTGATGTCCTTGTAGATATCTGTCGCGGCGAGTTGTCGATTACTCATCCATGTCGATTTCACACTCAGTGGGATGGGACGGAGTAAGTAGTTGAGATTCCTGCCCGACAAGCTGTTGGTTGTGTTACTGAGAACTGAGAACCATTCACCTATCCCGTTTTGAATCATGTCTAGTGTCTGTTGAATATGAATACCCGTGCATATGGTGGATCAGATTATTTGAGGTGAATTGCTTGTTCTGAATGATAGCCGAAATTGTGTTTGTAACAATTCCATACCGACACAAAGTGAAACAATTAAGTGTTAATTGATTGGTTTTTATCAATACCTTGATGCTGATTCAGAATCTCAGCGACATCAGATTTGTACTCTTAACATATTAGGTTTGCAATATTTACGGTATGAAAATGTGAACCCTCAAATGTATCATCATATTCACTTTTTATAATACATGTAAATGGTATATACAGTAAACTACGGTTATAACGAACACGCTTATAACGAACTGACTGATATAACGAACTTACTTTTTAGTCCCGGCCATTTGTTGTATATATGCCGTATATATGCTTATAACGAACTACGGTTATAACGAACTAACATAAATGGTCCCTTTGAGTTCGTTATAACCGTAGTTTACTGTATACACAAATACAAGGTATACAAGACATCATATATAAAGTATTTATACACATAAACAAGGGATATAAGACACAATATACAAAGTTTATTATTAAACATATACATTGTATATAAGACATCATATACAAGGTATAAGGCATCATGCACAAGGTATATATCCATAATCAAGGTATGTCAGACGGGTCGGGTACGTAGGCTCACACACAGGGTACATCACACCATATACCCCTCGAGATCGCTTGTCAACTTTTAATATACAAGGTATTTAAGGTATATAAGCACAGATTAACGGGATTCAGACTATCGAGGTCCTTAGATTAACGGGGTTGCTAGAATATCGGCGTCCTAACTAACGGGGTTCCTAGACTAACGAGGTCCAGACTAGCTGGGTTCGGACTAACGGGGTCCAGACTTAGATGGTCCAAACTGACGGGGTTCCTTGAATAGCGGGGTCCAGACTTAGATGGTCCAGACTGGCGAAGTTCCTAGAATAGCGGGGTCCAGACTTAGATTGCCCGGACTGGCGAAGTTCCTAGAATAGCGGGGTCCAGACTTAGATGGTCCAGACTGGCGAAGTTCCTATAATAGCGGGGTCAAGACTTAGATGGTCCAGACTGGCGAAGTTCCTTGAAAAGCGGGGTCCAGATTTAGATGGTCCAGACTGGCGAAGTTCCTAGAATAGCGGGGTCCAGACTTAGATGGTCCAGACTGGCGAAGTTCCTATAATAGCGGGGTCCAGACTTAGATGGTCCAGACTGGCGAAGTTCCTAGAATAGCGGGGTCCAGACTTAGATTGACCGGACTGGCGAAGTTCCTAGAATAGCGGGGTCCAGACTTAGATTGCTCGGACTGGCGAAGTTCCTAGAATGGCGGGGTCCAGACTTAGATTGACCGGACTGGCGAAGTTCCTAGAATAGCGGGGTCCAGACTTAGATTGACCGGACTGGCGAAGTTCCTAGAATAGCGGGGTCCAGACTTAGATGGTCCAGACTGGCGAAGTTCCTATAATAGCGGGGTCCAGACTTAGATGGTCCAGACTGGCGAAGTTCCTAGATTAGCGGGGTCCAGACTTAGATTGACCGGACTGGCGAAGTTCCTAGAATAGCGGGGTCCAGACTTAGATGGTCCAGACTGGCGAAGTTCCTATAATAGCGGGGTCCAGACGTAGATGGTCCAGACTGGCGAAGTTCCTAGAATAGCGGGGTCCAGACTTAGATGGTCCGGACTAACGGGGTCAAGGCTTGTATGGTCCAGATTGACGGGTTCTTTGAACAGCGGGGTCCAGAGAAACTTGGTCCGGACTAACGGGGTCAAGGCTCAGATGGTCCAGGCGGACGGGGTTCTGGAATCTTCTGGAATGACGGGGTCATAAGTGTCATGTATGAAAAAACACGTCATTGCTGAGCGTATTTCTGCAGTGGATACAAACTGTGGGCACATGTCTGTGTTGTTAACAGTTATTCATAGCCTGAGTCACATGTCGACGATTGGTCACACGTCGACCAACGAACATGAGCTGGAGAATTCCAGAACATACTAGAAAATACTAGAGTTTTCACTCTAAACCTTACATTTCGATAGATAAAAATAGAAATTTCGGGAAAGAAAGATACATTGTTCGCGTTTTTCTTTCAAAGAAAAACGTGTACATTGTTAAAAAATGTATTTATATCCGAAATATACTTTTGACGTGTTGATGGTCTAAGCATGTTTAGGTTTGTGTTTAACATCTAAACGTGTTTACCAAACTGTATACATTGATTACTAGTACTATTACTCCGTTGCCTATGATGCGTTAAATAACCTCAGGCGATCTTAGCACACTAAACTTTCATGTAAATATATGGAAGTTACAGCAAACCCACCGCTCGTGTTGTCGAGCCTGAGACGTAAGAAGTCATCGAACCAAATAGGCTTAATACGCAGGAAATGCGACGGAGTAGCCAAGTGGGTAAAGCGTTCGCTTGTCACGCCGAAGGCCTGGGTTCGATTCCCCACAGGGGTAAACCGTGTGAAGCCCTTTTCTGGTGTCCCACTCCGTAAAGTTCCTGGAAGTCACTCACTCACTTGAACAATTGACCCTTGCATGTGTTTGTGACGGGGGATGGGTGGGGTATCATCACTAATTGTTGGTGATCCGTCATTGTGTGTATAGATCGTATCTCTGACAAGGAAACGAGTGTGAACAAGACATTGACAGGGATTCATATGGTAGGTATCGCATACACGTGTGTTTAAAAGCAACATCAAATAAAAGAAATTGATTTGACAGTTAGATGATCAATATCACTTTTTGATTTCAGTGCAATATCTATCAGATTATTAGAAATTTGTTTCACAATAATTTTCATTTGAGTAAACCATGTCAGAGGATTTTAAATTCATTTTACTTTTTTGATAAGCATGATGTTGGTACAATTTTATTTCATCACTCCCTAATATGCTTCAAACAGTTCATTTGGTACATATAGTATAACAGAACGAGATAAGGTTACCGTACGTTTCAACTTTTTAGTATAGACGTTCAGCAATATCTGCACGTGTTGATTCCAATGCATCTGTCAGGTTATCACAAATTCATTATATTATATACAAGAACGGTTTTGGTGCTGACAAACCTAGAAACATAATCTGGCCGGAAGAAGGAATCGAACACATTATCATAGCTTTCTGGCACGCATGATGTGATGTGATGTTTGTTGTTTAATGTCGCATTCATCAATATTCCAGACGGCGGTCTGTAAATAATCGAGTCTGAACCAGACAATCAAGTGATTGACATCATGAGCATTGGTCCACGCAATTGGGATACGATGACATGCATCAACCAAGTCAGCGAGCCTGACCACCCGATCCCGTTAGTCGCCTCTCACGACAAACATAGTCGCTTTTTACGGCAATCATCGGTTGCTGAAGGCTTATTCTACCCCGGATCTTCACTGGTCGGCACGCATTATTAACCAGGTCCGGATTAACAAGGTCCGTGAAGATGCAAGCATCAAGCAGCTGCCGTAGCATGACTCACGTGGTTCCGGTCCGAGACTAATGCGATCAGTATTCCTAGGTAATAGAAGAAGAAGAAGAGAAGAAAATTATTTTATTTTCGTGTCACACACTGTACAGCAGTGACAATAAAAATACATAAATAGTGTGTACAGTGTCCGGCCATTATGGCCTACGAGACACGCAGGACGTCACATACATATAAGTAAAAATGAGAAATATCACAGCACATACATATACATAAAAATGAGTTATCACCAGTTATCACAGTACATACATATACATAAAAATGAGTTATCACCAGTTATCACCGGTTATCGCCAGTTATGAGAACATTCTGATACTAAGATACATGGAACTAGGCTGGTAGAGACGAAAGACACAGTTGTCTTCGCTCATACATGTGGTGAAGAAGCGCGGCTAGTAATAACTGTGAACAAGTAACTGTGTTGTCCAGAGATACAAGCCTCAAGCAGCTGCCGTAGCATGACTCACGTGGTTCCGGTCCGAGAATAATGCCATCAGTATTCCTAGGTAATAACTGTGAACAAGTAACTGTGTTGTCCAGAGTTGTGCAGAGTGTCGTCACCTGGGTTACGTCAGAATCGAATCCCAGTTCAACCCGATTATGTTTCTAGGTTTGTCAGCACCAGCGATCCTCTCACATCAAACTGACACACAATCACTGGAATACTGTTGAAAGCGGCGTTAAACCAAACTCATTCGCTCACTCACTCACTTCAGTTGGAAGACTCAACACACTTACAAAATACCACGGCGTAGATATTAAACCAAGCTCTCTTCTCAGACGTATACAGTTTTATTAAAAAACCAAAGGTTATAAATCAACCAGTTATCACATTTGAACACTCGGCTCACCTAAATACCAAAGGGCATCTCGGGCAGTATTGGGAGGAATCCATTTTGTATTCACAACTTTACGTGACTGTCACATTACATAACGCAATCTAGAGGTATCCGTGGCCCTTTTATCAACGTTGTTCGATATCAGATCAGATCAGATCAGATACCTTATTTCTTTCAACCCAAATAAACCTTTTCTCCAAATCGGCCGCCGTGTTGTACGACGAGCTTAATGCGGAAGTATTTGGCGTTGCACGGTTTACAGTGATCTCACCCAATATGACAACTTCCCGAAGACATGACGATTGCTTTCCGATGTAGTATCTAGGTAACGGGAAAAGAGGGATGGACCCGAATGCAAATTGGAATAGTGTCTGGACGCATAAAATACTAGGCCTTGTCTCTGGAACAGACCCTGAACGAAAATTATTGGAAACTTTGGCAAGTCTAGGTTTCTTCTGTGTCATTGCCTCCGAAAAGGCTCCTTTCGGCTATATAGCAAAAGAAATCTTAAAATATTTCCATTTCAGAGACCAAATGTTAGTCTGTAGTCCAACGTGGCAGTGCATCCAGTATTGATTATTACCGCGAGACTCACTCACACATACCTTTTTCATGACCAATCCTTTGGCAATTTCACCACTGTTTATCAATAAACACGAGATCACATTTCGAAAGCCTCGTGAACTATAGATTCATGTTAACAGTTTCTAAGAAACGAAATCACTACCGCTCCATTCATAATTGATATGGAATTCATAAAAATTAATAATTCACTCTCAAATGCCACGGATGATATCGTGCTAAATCAATAGTACATTCACGATCATTAGTTTAATTTCTCGTTATCAATCGCCAATGCTTTAGGGAGATGCTTTCTCAGCCCAGCTCCCTGACAGCGCGTCTTAACGATGGAACTATAACTCCAGGCTAGTTCTCAATGTCGTCAGATCGTTAGGGTTCGCTGAGGCGGAAGAAGTGTGTTGCGGGGAGCTTAATACAGTTTAATTAAAACGAATAGGTTGGTTTTCGAGTGTATCGGCATGCCATTATAAAACGTGGTTAATATGCATGGAGGGGTTTTATCTAAACGTTTATATTACATTTTGATTTGATCTGATTATATTTCTCACGCTTGGATTACATAATTTCTTGCACATGGATACAAGATCGTACAAGATCGACATGGGGCGATTGGTGCGTTAAGGATAATCCACATTTAGTTTTGTTATTGAATTGTTTTGATCTGAACTAACTCTATTCTGGGATATTGTGAAATGAAAGTATTCAGCACATCCTTATAAGCATGGGGTGTGTCTACGCTGGTTTTAAGGTATCAGGGGTAAGGATAAGATAAGGGTGGCACAATCCCGAAAGGCGCCGCAGAGTTACGCCCCTTAGGCGTGCCATAAGCCTATGATCGTCAGTTCGAATCCTGGTTCGAGATATACAAAGAGACAGAGAGACTACAACTGCACGTAAACACTGTGTGCTACCTATCCTAATTGCCCTTGTTTATGAAGATAAACATTGCATGTAGATGATGCAATTAAGATAACTTCAGCCTTGACATGGTGTATTTTCTCGCTGACATGAATAAGAGATATGTTGTGTAAGCTTTGCTATGAGTCATCGTTGACCTAGACTTGCACAAGGGCGTTGACATAATATCAGGGCTACTTACCATTGCGAGTGTCGGTTTGTTCAGTGTGTGTGCGTGCGCGCGTGCGTCTTTCCATCTATAGACTACTGTATTGATGAATGATATATGTATGTATGTGTGTGTGAGAGAGAGAGAGAGAGAGAGAGAGAGAGAGAGAGCGTGAGAGAGAGAGAGAGTGAGAGAGAGAGAGAGCGTGAGAGAGAAAGTGAGAGAGAGAGAGAGAGCGAGAGAGAGAGAGAGAGAGAGAGAGAGAGAGAGAGAGAGAGAGAGAGAGAGAGAGATGATGACGATTCAGTGTACATCCATTCTACCCACGTAGGTGTTACCAAGTAAGGGTCAGGGTGCATGTCTGTTATCTCCAAGTAGTTGTGGCTCGAGGTACAATGTATATATATACACATAAAGACATGATGTAATATGTATCAATATTCCGTTTGACTTTAAATTTCTAAGACATGAAAACTGGCATTACATTCATGAAACATTTTAGGCTAAGGATCGGCACATGCATATTTTTGTGACGCATTAATGTCATGATGGTATATTATGCATGGTAAATGGTGCACTATTAATGATTAATGCATGCTGCACACTCTACTATGAATGCTGCATCCTGTATTATGTATGCTACATGGTATATATCGACTGATACGTAATGCATGCTGTATGATGTATTCTGCATGTCGTATGCTGTATGATGAATGGTTTGGTGTGCATGCTGTATTCGGCCCTATTGAGTGCGTTATATGAAGTATTATGCACGATGCGCGTGTAGCAGGGTACCTTATATTCTTCCTATAGTTATATCATTATTCATACATCATCATCATAATCATCTATATGTTCAATGTTTGTCTTGTCTACAGTTGAATATCAGTATCTAACTCTTTAAACAACTCAACACCCTTATTTTCAGTCTCTGGGAATCTCTCACCAGATCTTCCCCTTCAACCTTCTGTCTATCTTTAGACATTTTTTACACCTGTAGGGTTTCCCTCAGTCTATTTATATCTTGCATTAAGCACTTCCTTTGATGCTTAATGCAATCTGTCTTCTAATTGGCCACCCTGGTCCTCTACAGGTAGCTTCCTTCCATACCTGACTTCCTCCTCACTTCATGTGCTGCTGTTGAGGAGGAAGGACATTTTCTTTTCTTCAGGTATGGAATGGCCATATTTCAATCTGTTTTCATCTGCTTCTGTCAGAAATTAATATCTATATTAGGGTGCTGAATTAAATTGAATAATATATATATAATATCATTTAAAGTAATATTAAATTAGTAAATGGAATATTGATATTATAAAACTTGCTTGTAAAATAATTAACCACATGGTCCATTTTGGACCATGTGCTTTCCAAGTATCCTATAATGAACATATAACAGTAATTTAACATTAAAGTTAGTTTTAGTATAGTTTATCAATGGCTTTTGTACTTTTATATTTAAGATAAATAATACCTGTAAACTTGCAAATATATGACTTCATGTGCTGCTGTTGAGGAGGAAGGACATTTTCTTTTCTTCAGGTAGTTCTTCAACAGCAGCCACCCCCCTTGAAATAAATCCATTATCACCATCTGCCTGTGTCTGTGTTTCCCAACGGCCCGAGCCGGATAAATACCACTACCCCGGCTACAAATTTGGCGCCCAACGTGGGGCCGAGCACGTTCATATTAAATTTGAGCAAAATAAGCCTCATTACCCTACTATGCGGCCCGGGACGTGCCTTCTGTTGACGGGGGAGTATGTAGCAGGGCGCGGTGTCATCCCACAGATGACATCCTTACCTTGTCAGCTTGCTGACGGGGTTAACCTCTTTGGTCATGTGGACAAGGCGTCCGACCTCTGATCAGAAGGTTCGTGGTTCGAATCCCATCACGGGACTCGGAAATTTTATGGCCGCTACATTGGCGCCCAACGTGGGGCTGAGCACGTTCATATTAAATTTGAGCAAAATAAGCCTCAGTACCCTACTATGCGGCCCGGGACGTGCCTTCTGTTGACGGGGGAGTATTTAGCAGGGCGTGGAGTCATCCCACAGATGACATCCTTACCTTGTCAGCTTGCTGACGGGGTTAACCTCTTTGGTCATGTGGACAAGGCGTCCGACCTCTTATCAGAAGGTCCGTGGTTCGAATCCCATCACGGGACTCGGAAATTTTATGGCCGCTACACGCGGGCTACATGATATATCCTGCATGTTGTATGATGACTGGTGTGATATGAATGCTACATTCTGCATGCTGTCTGGGTTAAATGTTTTACACTGTATATTGTATGCTGTATGATGACTGGTGTGGTATGCGTGCTGTATTCTGCATGCTGCATGGGTTAAATGTTTTATACTGTATATTGTATGCTGTATGATGACTGGTGTGGTATGCGTGCTGTATTCTGCATGCTGCATGGGTTAAATGTTTTATACTGTATATTGCATGCTGTATGATGACTGGTGTGGTATGCATGCTGTATTCTGCATGCTGCATGGGTTAAATGTTTTATACTGTATATTGTATGCTGTATGATGACTGGTGTGGTATGCGTGCTGTATTCTGCATGCTGCATGGGTTAAATGTTTTAAACTGTATATTGTATGCTGTATGATGACTGGTGTGGTATGCGTGCTGTATTCTGCATGCTGCATGGGTTAAATGTTTTAAACTGTATATTGTATGCTGTATGATGACTGGTGTAGTATGCATGCTGTATTCTGCATGCTGCATGGGTTATATGAACTATTCTGTATGTTGTCTTCTGTATGATGACTGGTGTATGCATGCGTCACGCTTTATATTAAATATTCAGTATGTTGTATGCTGTATGATGACTGGTGTATGCATGCTGCATGGATTATAGGAAATATTCTGTATGTTGTATACTGTATGGTGACTGGTGTATGCATGTTGCATGGGTAATAGGAAATATTCTGTATGTTGTATGCTGTATAGTGACTGGTGTATGCATGCTGCATGGGTTATAGGAAATATTCTGTATGTTGTATACTGTATAGTGACTGGTGTATGCATGCTGCATGGGTTATAGGATATATTCTATTTGTTATATGCTGTATTGTGACTGGTGTATGCATGCTGCATGGGTTATAGGAAATATTCTGTATGTTGTATACTGTATGATGACTGGTGTATGCATGCTGCATGGGTTATAGGAAATATTCTGTATGTTGTATACTGTATGGTGACTGGTGTATGCATGCTGCATGGGTTATAGGAAACATTCTTTATGTTGTATGCTGTATTGTGACTGGTGTATGCATGCTGCATGGATTTTTGGAAATATTCTGTATGTTGTATACTGTATGCTGACTGATGTATGCATGCTGCATGGGTTATAGGAAACATTCTGTATGTTGTATACTGTATGATGACTGGTGTATGCATGCTGCATGGGTTATAGGAAATATTCTGTATGTTGTATACTGTATGATGACTGGTGTATGCATGCTGCATGGGTTATAGGAAATATTCTGTATGTTGTATGTTGTATGGTGACTGGTGTATGCATGCTGCATGGGTTACAGGAAATATTCTGTATGTTGTATACTGTATGGTGACTGGTGTATGCATGCTGCATGGGTTATAGGAAATATTCTGTATGTTGTATACTGTATGGTGACTGGTGTAGGCATGCTGCATGGGTTATAGGAAATATTCTGTATGTTGTATGCTGTATTGTGACTGGTGTTGTATGCATGCTGTATTCTGCATGCGTCATGGGTTATAGGAAATATTCTGTATGTTGTATGCTGTATAGTGACTGGTGTATGCATGCTGCATGGGTTATAGGAAATATTCTGTATGTTGTATACTGTATAGTGACTGGTGTATGCATGCTGCATGGGTTATAGGATATATTCTATTTGTTATATGCTGTATTGTGACTGGTGTATGCATGCTGCATGGGTTATAGGAAATATTCTGTATGTTGTATACTGTATGATGACTGGTGTATGCATGCTGCATGGGTTATAGGAAATATTCTGTATGTTGTATACTGTATGGTGACTGGTGTATGCATGCTGCATGGGTTATAGGAAACATTCTTTATGTTGTATGCTGTATTGTGACTGGTGTATGCATGCTGCATTGATTTTTGGAAATATTCTGTATGTTGTATACTGTATGCTGACTGATGTATGCATGCTGCATGGGTTATAGGAAACATTCTGTATGTTGTATACTGTATGATGACTGGTGTATGCATGCTGCATGGGTTATAGGAAATATTCTGTATGTTGTATACTGTATGATGACTGGTGTATGCATGCTGCATGGGTTATAGGAAATATTCTGTATGTTGTATGTTGTATGGTGACTGGTGTATGCATGCTGCATGGGTTACAGGAAATATTCTGTATGTTGTATACTGTATGGTGACTGGTGTATGCATGCTGCATGGGTTATAGGAAATATTCTGTATGTTGTATACTGTATGGTGACTGGTGTAGGCATGCTGCATGGGTTATAGGAAATATTCTGTATGTTGTATGCTGTATTGTGACTGGTGTTGTATGCATGCTGTATTCTGCATGCGTCATGGGTTATAGGAAATATTCTGTATGTTGTATACTGTATGGTGACCGGTGTATGCGGTCTGTATTCTGCATGCTGCGTGGGTAATGTGATGTAACCTGTATGATGTTGTGAGATGTACGGTGTATATTCCAACATCAAATAATGATTTATAACCAGAAAGCGACCTGTTCATGATGCTATATTATTCCACACTCCATCAGTTATTCAGCATTGGTTCGGAAAAGAGTCTTTACCTTTCAGTTGTTTTCCAAACACAGAGTCAATGAAACTAATTAGTGGAGAGGAAGATAAACCTTTATTGTGATACACCATAACTGTTATGCTTATCAAACTGCAGTGAGTCAGCCCTACAAAGTCAATGATCATTCGACATCGCCTCCTCATTAACAAAGCTAATGTACCTGTTTTTATTATATTTATCCAACATTCCATTAATCATAATGTCATACTTTTAATCAGCGTCGTAAAAGGAAGCCCATGGGTGCCTCTGCCAACCAATATCCCCGGCTCAAAACCCAAGAACACACAGCACCATGTTGTATCACGTATTTACGTTTACAGTGCAAACACTACCTGAGTAATCAACAATTAATCATTTTCCTTGTCAATTTCGTCCACCGAAACACGTTGGCTTTGTTGGTGTGAAATTAATCACCGTGTGTCCTGGACGTCAGTCATGATACTGTTTTGAAATTCGGTTATTGACAAGCTGCAGAGGTTTGAATAGCAATAGCAATAGCTTCTCCTGGTGGGGGTATTGATCATTGAGAAGTCGCTTCAGTTTCTAATGTAGCTTGTCAAAGGATGCTCATTATTTGGAGTAATTGTTTGTGTGTTTGTTTTTTAATCTTGGCAATTGACTGCATTTTTATGCCAATTTTCAAATTTCCTGTTTAATCAGTTTTGACAATGGTTTTTCGTTTGCACCAGAATGATATAATTCTCGGGATTATGTCTGATCGACATGTGTTTTGCGGTATAATTTTCGTATTGAATGTCATTTGCATTTTGGATACTTAATTTCACGAATTCTACCAAAGCTTATTGATTTAAGACCACACAACACTATATGCGCAGATCTCTGTGGTGAAAGCTATGAAATGATGTTTGATATCTTCCCTAGAAGAGATATTTAATGTCAGGTTTAGCCGTATGATATAGCTGTTGATGCATACATCAGATTTATAACAACCCGATTGGTACAATAACTCAAGGCTAGTCGCATTTCTATTTCTTCTCAAGTCTACTTGTTCAGTGAAGCTATTTTATTGTGTTGTCAAGCATTATCGAACACAGAAATATTAATATCTGTTTGTTTTTCTGAAACACAGCTTGTTTTCGTGTTAACAATTTGCAATCTCAACATGAAAAGATTGGTCTGTTTGCTCGTAAATTTCAATATTGTTCGTTGAAATAACAGTCTCCTGTTGTTCCTTTCAAACAAGAAATACACAAACAAGAAAATAAACCTTGAAATAAAGTGATTTATTTTTCCTACAGGTCAGTCATAAATATTGAGGTATTTGCCCAGGGAGTAAAAAATCAAGTTTTATGCGTGCTCCAAACAAATTCATTTATTTATGTCTTTAACTGAGTAAGTCAACCCCAATTCGCACATCCAACTGTAAAATTTAATTTTTTTTGCAAAGATCAGTTACACGTTGTTAATTTAATCGGATTTTCTAACTTGTCATACATCCTGATTACATCTAGAAATTAATTAGTAATTGGATCCGTTTCGAAAATCAATGAATATTTTAAATCAAAGGAACGCGATTCTGGAAGGTCTTTAGTTACATTGTAGACAAAAGATTTGGATTTTTCGAGACGAGAGTCTCTCATTGTCCAATTAAGGTATCATGCATGTCCTATCCCCGGGGCTCCCCTCCCCCTCCCCCTCCCCCTCCCCCCTCCCCCTCCTCCCAGCGGACTCACAATTAACCCCAATGACTCATCCCCACGTGCAGGACATCCTCTTAATGAGTGAACGAGATAATTAGCATATGGTTTCCTCGGCAATTAACGAAGCTTGTACTCCTTATAGGTTGTGATCACTGTTATCTACAATGCCATCTAACGTCTCGCATAACATCATGTTTTATCCTGTCATTATTTTCAGCTAAAGAATAACGAGAGCTTTAGATTATTAACTGGTTCTAGATTTGTGTGCAACTGATTGACAGTTTCCCACGGTTGTCGATAGCAGAGGACCAGTTGCTTGCTCCACGACACAGCGGAGGGTTCGGAAGCTGAAGGGAATACAAATTACTTTAAAACATTTTGATAAACCATAAAAAAATAATGTTATTCTGATTGAAACAAAATCTCGAGGAAGTTGGATTCCACTTGGACATTTTAAGACAAGATATGTAATTTACTCGGCCTAAAACCCAGGTTAGACATAAAACCCTTGTTGGACTCAATATGTGCATGCATGATATTGAACACACACACACACACACACACACACACACACACACACACACACACACACACACACACACACACACACACACACACACACACACACACACACACACACACACACACACACACACACACACACACACACACACACACACACACACACACACACACACACACACACACACACACACACACACACACACACACACACACACACACACACACACACACACACACACACACACACACACACACACACACACACACACACACACACACACACACACACACACACACACACACACACACACACACACACACACACACACACACACACACACACACACACACACACACACACACACACACACACACACACACACACACACACACACACACACACACACACACACACACACACACACACACACACACACACACACACACACACACACACACACACACACACACACACACACACACACACACACACACACACACACACACACACACACACACACACACACACACACACACACACACACACACACACACACACACACACACACACACACACACACACACACACACACACACACACACACACACACACACACACACACACACACACACACACACACACACACACACACACACACACACACACACACACACACACACACACACACACACACACACACACACACACACACACACACACACACACACACACACACACACACACACCTGGTGCGGACGTAATGCATAATAAAGACCAAGTAACTATAAAGTTGAAATAATGAATGATGTCACAGATTGTTGAAACTGTCAGCTACAAATATACATTGTTGCGATGTTTTAGAAAATGTATTTAGGTTCATAGCTGTTTGATCAAGTTTACAACATTCAAGGCCTCAGTAAAGCTTTCAAAAAGTTTTGTGGTGGACTTGTGGTGGACATTTTCATATTTGACGCATCAGTGACAAAAAAAATGTTCGATGCAATTCCCTATTTTGACCTGGGTTTTTTAGATGAACATTTGACTTGCCTTTGCATGTGTTTGTGACGGGTGCGGCCGGTGGGACAGGATACGCTCACCTTTTCGCAAACACCTGGTATCATTACTGTTTGATAGTGATTAGTAAACACATACTCATGATAAAGTAAGAAACGTACAATCTGTTTTGGGCACATATTTCTTATGAATATAGAAAGGGTTTTGTCGCTTTCATATATATATATATATATATATATATATATATATATATATTCTCTATCTATCTATCTATCTCCCTATATATATATATATATTTTCTCTATCTATCTATCTATATATATATATTCTATCTATCTATCTATCTATCTCCCTCACCCCACCCCCCCCCACCCCCCCCCCCCCCACCCCCCACCCCCCCCCCCTACACACACACACATACCTATCCACCCATTTATGTATCTGTCATATGTATATGTTTCATTGGTATCATCAGGCATAATGAAGGGACATTGAATGGGACGTCGTGCAACAGTTACATTGATTATGACGTCAATAACAGTGGACGATGTGTTTTACTTGTGTTTGAACAAACCTGTACTGTAGAGGTAAATATTACAAAAGGCGTAAGAGTGGGAAACTATTGCATGTTTTGGTTTCACTTCCATAAACGACGGAAAATGTGTTTGAAATTGTCTCCTTTGAAACGTCATTCCAACACATGCCGTAAAGGAGTCTAAATGTTGATTGCGAGGTCACAATGGCTGTCGAGCATGGATAGTACAGGCGATCGCAGATCGCTTTCGGCAGAGTCGTGCCTGACATCCAATGCATCACTGACCATGTCCACCATGTCGGGATGGTCAGTGATCCGATGACCACACCGTTTTGTTTGTTTGTTGTTTAACGCCGCATGCAGCAATAGTCCAGCTATATGACGGCGGTCTGTACATAATCGAGTCTGGACCAGACAATCCAGTGATTAATATCATGAGCATCGATCCACGCAATTGAAATACAATGACATGCATCAACCAAATCAACCAAGCCTGACCACCAGATCCCCCTAGTCGCCTCTTACAACAAGCACAGTCGCCGTTTACGGCAATCATGGGTTGCTGAAGACCTGTTCTACACCGGATCAGTTCCTACACGTACAAAGTTCGCCCTGATGTTGTTCGAAATTTGTAGACAGATGAGACACAACTTCAATCTCACCCTTTCTCAAACTAAATACTGGGGTGGTCGGGTAGCCTAGTGGTAAATGCGTTATCTCTTCACGCCGAAAACTCGGGTTCGATTCCCGGCATGGGTACAATGTGTGAAGCCCATTTCTGGTGTCCCCCGCCGTGATATTGCTGGAATATTACTAAAGGCGACGTAAAACCATACTCACTCACTCTCTCAAACTAAATACTTGTAGTTGCTCAATGAATACGCCAAGCTTATGCTTCCGTCACTTCACCTTTTTAGGAGGAAATGGACACTTCAGCCAGGTGCATGACACGGCACGTCACACTTTCCGTAAGTTAGCAAATATTTAACATCGTGACAGATACTGCGCCGATCTGCTCGACAGGCCCATTGTGTGAGTCGGTGGGGGGCATAGTTTATATATACATTTATACATACATGCTAAATAGTTTTAGAGGCAAGGAGACACAAATAACGTTTTACTACCGAAACAGTCCCTGAACCATATTACCCGCCCCCTCCCCAGCCCTTGCTGTAATGATTTAACTCTAAATAAAGCAAGTCTAGATTTTCCCCAGGCCCAGGTTCAATCGCCCATCTCACTGGGGCTTCATTTGAATTGATATGGAGTTATTTTTTTCTATATGTTTTTCTGTGTTTGTGTGTGTGTGTGTGTGTGTGTGTGTGTGTGTGTGTGTGTGTGTGTGTGTGTGTGTGTGTGTGTGTGTGTGTGTGTGTGTGTGTGTGTGTGTGTGTGTGTGTGTGTGTGTGTGTGTGTGTGTGTGTGTGTGTGTGTGTGTGTGTGTGTGTGTGTGTGTGTGTGTGTGTGTGTGTGTGTGTGTGTGTGTGTGTGTGTGTGCGTGCGTGCGTGCGTGCGTGCGTGCGTGCGTGCGTGCGTGCGTGCGTGCGTGCGTGCGTGCGTGCGTGCGTGCGTGCGTGCGTGCGTGCGTGCGTGCGTGCGTGCGTGCGTGCGTGCGTGCGTGCGTGCGTGCGTGCGTGCGTGCGTGCGTGCGTGCGTGCGTGCGTGCGTGCGTGCGTGCGTGCGTGCGTGCGTGCGTGCGTGCGTGCGTGCGTGCGTGCGTGCGTGCGTGCGTGCGTGCGTGCGTGCGTGCGTGCGTGCGTGCGTGCGTGCGTGCGTGCGTGCGTGCGTGCGTGCGTGCGTGCGTGCGTGCGTGCGTGCGTGCGTGCGTGCGTGCGTGCGTGCGTGCGTGCGTGCGTGCGTGCGTGCGTGCGTGCGTGCGTGCGTGCGTGCGTGCGTGCGTGCGTGCGTGCGTGCGTGCGTGCGTGCGTGCGTGCGTGCGTGCGTGCGTGCGTGCGTGCGTGCGTGCGTGCGTGCGTGCGTGCGTGCGTGCGTGCGTGCGTGCGCGCGCGTGTATGTATTTTTGCTTTGAATTTTATTATTATTTACTTAACAAAATATCCTTGTTACTTTGAAGCGTTAGCTCGCCACGCCGAAGTCCCGAGTTTGATTCCCCATATAGGTACCGTATGAGTAACCCATTCCTGACGCCCCAACGCGCCTGGAAGATGACGGCATAATATCAAAAGCAACGAAAGCCAATACTTACATCTGACAAGTCTGTCTCACCGTGCTTGAACCATATCACTTTCTCCCATCTCCCATCAAATTGGGGCTCCTTTCCATTAAATGTCATTGCTGGTTTCTATCAAAATTATATATTTTCATTTTATGTATGATACATTAAGCGGGGTCTTACATAACCTGGACTTCCCGATGTTAAGTCACCAAATGGATCAATGTGATTGTGCGAACCATGCAATAACTAAAAGACAATTTGAAACGGTACATATCGGTACAAGATTAAGGGCATCGTGTACATTTTAAACCATTCGAATTCTCTGGAAATTGTTGAGTAGTATATTTAGTATCGATCCCGTAGTGACAATTTAACTCGTACACTCAGTGTGAGTCATACATGCATGAACATATCATGTCTATTATAAGTTTGAGCTTTGTTGTCAAGAAAGATGATTTTCTGTTTCCTCGTTTGAAACTTGACTGAGCACTGAGCTTTATGCATTTAGTAACTTTAAGGTGTACTTTAATTGTAAATGTCAGGTCACTAATATGATCACACTTACGAAAACCGTTACAATATACCTCTTATATATTGATATATGTATTTTTGTCCCGTGAAACCAAATTCCTTCAGTTTTTAAGTAACAACATAAAGGTTCAAATATGTGAGAAAATATTCAAATCTCAATTGTTTTGAATCTTGTCAGGCAGTAGCGTCTCCTTCCATACATATTTAGAGTACAATTGACTTAAGGTCTCAAAGCCAGTTCACTAAGACAATGAGTCCAACAACGGGCCATTCAATAAAGTTGCTATCCGATGACGCATACGTCATATGGGCATAGTCACAAGAATAAAATTACCAATGACAGCTTGAAACTGGTCATTGTTGAACGATCCCGAAAAAATAACCATGACTTAATTAATGCAATAAAATAAGTGCCATGGTAATTGGCAAGCCAAAAGGACCGGAGCTGAAGTTCGAAAAGGGTATGTTCGATTAGATAACACCGTGTCCATTCAAATCGCTCGAACGCGACTGCCGACTTGGGTTATGTTCGATTGGATGGCACGGTCCAACCATCGTCGCCGTGCCATCGCTTTTAATCGAATTCATCAGTTATCATTTCTAATTTGTTGTCAATAGATAAAAGGATAATGAAATAAACGGGCTCGTGAACTAGCAAATTTTGTCAGATCAATGGGATATATTCAGGCGTGATACATTCCACATGGAGGCAATCGTCAACGGAACTACGAACAACGTTGTTTTAGCAACATCAAAGATGACGTGTTTTTAGGGTCGGCTGCATAGTAAAGTTGAGGGGCCATAAGACATTTAGATGTGATCGAATATCGCAAGGTCTAATATAATAAAATGGCAGATAAACAGTTAAATTGTTGCATACATTATTCCCTCAGAGCTGATCTCTCTCTCTCTCTCTCTCTCTCTCTCTCTCTCTCTCTCTCTCTCTCTCTCTCTCTCTCTCTCTGTATGTATGTTATGCCCATGTGTCCATGTATTATGTCTATACATGCTAAGTGCGTACGTAAATAGAGGTAAAAAAACACTAATAACTAAACTGCCTGGCAAAATTAAAGTATAAACAATTACAAACGTCATCAAAACGTTACTAGGCCGGAAACATCCGCCGAAACACAGCAAACTGAAGGTCCAAAACACAACTATGATACCCGTATCAAATACACCACCATCGAATAACCATTTCCTGTTCGTTTCATGTTTAGCCACGTCAAACATAGTGTATACTTTATTTTGACCGACAATTTATTTTACTTGCTGTGTTTTCTCAAAATCTAATCAATTAAAATGATATTAATTGACATGTTTATTTAATCATCGTTAAGAACAATCCATTTTCTTTCACTGGCTTTCTTCAAACAGTCGTGATGTGAAGCGTTTTTTTTTGCACGCATTATTCTCCAAGCTTCGTACAGTGATGTATTCTTCCCAACCAAGAGAGTAACAGATATGGACTTTGCTGCAATGAAAGTTTGCCCATGTGGGTTCGTTGACGGATCTCTTGGCTGAGAATAGGTTTATGTTAACATTACGATTAATACGTCATTATGTCAAGATACACACGTGCGCTGTTGAAATGTATTTAGATCTATGCATACAGATTCAGAGTGACAGACGCTCTCCACAAGAGAGTATGACAAGAGGGATGACTTCAAGTTTCAAACAGTCAACTTTCCCTTTATGTCGTGCAATATTCCAGCAGCTCCAGCCTTTGCTGTCCACATTGCACAACTTTTGAGGTACAATCGAGCATGCTCTTTCCCTGAAGATTTGAAAGAGCGTCATACGACGTTTGATCAAAAGTTGTTTGATCAAGAATACAAATGGTTACAAGGCTTTTAAAGTTTATTTTATGTTAGACATGTGGAGGACATTTCCAAATGTGACACTTCAGTGACAAAAAATGATGTCCAATGCAATTCTCTATTTTGACTTGTAGCATATGTTCCCATGTTAGTTCAGGTGAACAATTGACTTGCCTTTGCATGTGTTTACGACGGTGGGACAGATTACGCTCACCTTTTCGCGAACACCTGGTATTATAACTATTTCATAGCGAGTCATAAACGCATGATCATGGTATACTTGGAATTGTACAGTGGAATTATTATGATCATGGAAAGGGTTTTGTCGCTTTAATCTTGTGAATAATTTACTATTAATATTGTTGATAAAACAAACATGGTAATATTCCCGAACAAGATAATCGACATCTGATGTAGAATGTTATCAAACGACGTCTGGTACTCAAGCTTTGTATATTTCAGCTACAACCTACCTTCATGTACCTTCTTTCCCCTGTGTATTGTCACACGTACACACACACACGAACACACGAACACACACACGCACACGTACACACGAACACACACACACACACACACACGAACACACACACACACACACACACACGTACACGTACACACACACACACACACACACACACACACGTACACACACACACACACACACACACACACACGTACACACACACACACACACACACACACACGAACACACACACACACACGAACACACACACACACACACACACACACACACACACACACACACGAACACACACACGTACACACACACGCACGCACCTACATACATAATGCACCCCCTCTGTAAAACAACATACGACCATAAATCAATTTGTACAAATGTTTAATGCATACCCTCTGTAAAACAACATACGACCATAAATCAATTTGTCCAACTGTTTAATGCATACCCTCTGTAAAACAACATACGACCATAAATCAATGTGTACAACTGCTTAATGCACCCCCTCTGTAAAACAACATACGACCATAAATCAATTTGTCCAACTGTTTAATGCATACCCTCTGTAAAACAACATACGACCATAAATCAATGTGTACAACTGCTTAATGCACCCCCTCTGTAAAACAACATACGACCATAAATCAATGTGTACAACTGCTTAATGCACCCCCTCTGTAAAACAACATACGACCATAAATCAATGTGTACAACTGCTTAATGCACCCCCTCTGTAAAACAACATACGACCATAAATCAATTTGTACAAATGTTTAATGCATCCCCTCTGTAAAACAACATACGACTATAAATCAATTTGTACAACTGTTTAATGCAATCGACCAGCAAACATACGACCATGATCTGCACAGTGTTGTTGAACATTTAAATGGTCCCTGGTAAAGGTTTTACGTTTAGTAGTTTCGAGACTTCACAACTACGTTCACCGTAACATAACACAATCTATGTCTCTCTCGTAAAACCGAGGAGCTCCCATATCACAATGATCAAGTACAGTTATCCTAATTGATCGTGTATGAGATGAGTGAATGTCGCTGACTACAGTCCCCTCTCTCCCTCCCTCACTAGCCTGCCTAATCAAGTAGAACTCCCGCACAAGCTAAAACACAGACCGACCTAACTAATCGATAAATAATCTAAGTATAGAAAACGACGTCACCCACTCCCGTACGTGCCTTATTATGATTATCATTTTCCATAACGCAAACAGATGGCAATTCCAAGATTTATAACCCAATTAAATGCTACATACAAGCTATAAAGCACCAATCATATTTGAAGAGTGGCTTCATATGCAATTTTTCGCAGCGTGTGTTTTGTATGGCTTTAAAACCCCATGCCGTTCCCACGGGCAATGACACAGAAAATCATGCCAAATCGATTTATTGCAAAATGATGTGATATGCTAAATTTAGAGGCTGATTTAACATGCAAATAAAAAAACATACAAATTTATTTTATTGGTAGTAAAATGCAATCATTTGCAGATTAATCTCAGTAGGAAACAACAGGTTGTGGATTTAATCTGCATTGTTTGTACAAGTTCAAACAATATGAAAGAAATATTTATAACGATAAAAACGCTGCAGCAGATTTTTTATGAGGGGTACGCTTTGCGTCAACACCGTGTTGACAATCTGCGAACCTGATTTGGCCTGCTTGTGGCGAGGAGCAGTCAGTCTGAGCCAGTGTGGACTGGTTGGGATGACGTAGTAAGACCTAGTTTCACCTTCGCCAGATGCCGTTGTTCCTCAGGTGTTTTTCACAATAAATGACGCATAGTTAACAGAAATCTTCAAACTACATCTGTAAATGTTTCACGTGCAATTCACACGAACTGTCAATAACATCATCAGTGCATCAGTGATATTGACACGCCTGCCCCCCTCAACGAAGAAGCATGACCCCCTGGTGCCTAATTTTCGTGTTTATGTTCAATAATATTATGTAAATATTACGTGTATGGTATCTGCCTCTGTTTAGTGTCATGGCAAGCTCTCAATTTCAGTCCTTGGGTGTGCGCTGCTTCTTAAACCGCATCAATGCAAGGTCCTTGACTACCGAGCGATGACATTTGTATTCATTGGTTGTCAAACAGTATTAAACTGACATGCATCAATATCACTGCATTTATATTCATCTGATTAAACCGTGATGTGAAAAGGGTTAAATTCCTTTACCCTTACTTGCATATGCAAGTAATACACTTCCTCATCCAGGATGAATCCAGCAGATTTGCTAAGTAGTCAGTAACTTAACACTCTTTAATATCATTGCAAAACGCTGCAGAATAACTGTCAATTTTATGCACATACAAAAAACACAAACAACTAAACCACACAGCCTGCTGTTGTTCAATCGGTTGCTATAGTAACCTGCGTTTCGTGTGGGCACTGAACGTGACTATCAACAAATTTAGACATATATCTTTTTTCGTGTCTATTTACTTGCCAATAGTCGTGTGACCCAAAATGCATGTCACCAGCACGAGCTTATATGTTTGTTGACAAAATGTCAGCCTCAAACTCATTATCGGGGCAAGGATGACATCATCTTCAAGCTGGCTTCCCTGAAGCTATTTATAGACACACATCGACAAGGGGAAAACCCGATAACTGGTTTCTGATTGGTTGGTAGTTACGTCGATTTGACCCAGACTGTTTACCTTACCTATGTGCGCGATTGCCCTTTCCTTGAACGTTTCCTTGTATATCAGTTGGTGTCAACAAACACTGACATTGTACGTGTCAGGGAGGTCGTGGCTGAAGGGCATGAGGAAAGACGGAGGGGTATGGGGGGGGGGGGGGGGGGGGGGGTTCTATGACTCATCGAGCTTAAGTATATCACTTATGTATACTAATGGTGTTAAGTTAAATCTAGGCTAATGTCGTCTTTGTGAACGGGTGATATGCACCCCAAATATTGTTTATTTCTAATACATGTACATGCAAGTTCGACTAATCGCCGTCGGATTTGCACTTTGCACAGCTACAATGGCGATGATTTAGTTAATGAAATATTTTTGAAGCGACGGATTTTGAAAGTCTGAACTGTATATAATAGACGTAATTAAATGAACGGTTTGTTGCTTATGATCGTTGGTGAATGCACTCCGTTAATCAAGACAGTAAACATAACTAGTGTCATGATCGTCATATACATCGCGATCATCATCAGCAGCAGCAACAACAATAGCAGCAGTGTCACCGCAATGTTCTTCGTCGTCTCCATCATTATTAATTTCATCAACATACCAGTAACAAAATCTGAATTATGAGCAACTGTTCACACAATTGACTGTTGTCATAAAAAGGACAAAAACGATAAACGATCATCATCATCATCATCATCATCATCATCATCATCATCATCATCATCATCAATCAATCATCATCATCATCATCATCATTATCATCGTCGTTATCTTCAAAACTGTAATTGTACAGTATACAATGTTATAATCATGATGATAATGACGATAAAGTGATTAGAATAATAGCAAAACATGTACAAGTCGTACACTGATAATCAATCATGATCATCACATATCAAGAACGGTATAATGGTGCAAGATGTGTTTGTGATTATAACCTCAGCTTATCAATGTCATTGCCAGTTAGAAGATAATCAATCAGTATATGCTGCCAAACATCACAATCCTTAGTGCGTCATCGAATGTAGTAACCGACAATTTGAAAAGAATATTTAATTGAAAAAAAACCCGAAAAAAATAACACACGTAAAAGCCATTGTAATCTCGCCACGCCTGCTCCCAAGATTACCTGCATATGAGTCACATTACCCTAACAACTTGCTTTATCTCTACCTGTAATTAAATCCTTCGATAATAAACCAATCCAGATTTATCCCTATTCACCGTTATTCCCCAACCAGCTTTCGCTGAAAAGACTTTGTCAAACACGTGGACTGCTTTCTGACAAAACATAACCCTATCTCGCCGCCATCCTGTTTTAATCTTCGTCACGGAGTTTCTCAAACAAGACTCTTTCTGCTACACGTATCCATACCTGAATTGTCAAACAACAAACAAAGACGATCATTTTTTCACCTGATTTCGTTTGTTTTAACATGGTCCCGTAGAATGCCTGGCAGCAACACAGGGAGGCAAGTCTTTGTTACCAGATGACTCATAAGTTAATTGCACAAGCTTCGTTTTTCTTAAACCATCAATAATGAATACAAGAGATGGTTACACCTAGGCAATTAGTCTCTGGGATGTTGTAGACACGGGGAAGAAAGAGGGTGGGATACCTCCCCAACGCACGCCGAGCGCATGTATCCATAAGCCGCAACAGTTGACAAAGTTCGTCACAATCATCGCTATCGATTTTTCTCTCCCGAACAATTGTCTCTTTACCACGGGTAATGGCGGATGACTTTGATGAAACGTGAATGTTAGGTGCAAAATTCGGTAAAGTAAATTGAAATTATTTCACGTGCGTTCTAAAGGAGGCCATCTGTTTTAGTGCTGCGTGAGTCATGGCGTTTTCATGTTTTTGGAATAATATTCTGCACTTTAATTAAAGTTGATAAAAATGATAAAAATAAATAATGAAAACACAACACGTGGATTATGAAATTCAGATGTTCAAATGTTATTGCCATAATTCTAATGGATATAGCTGGCAGATGAAAACAGATGAAAAGCAATTATAATGGTTGTTTGAATAAGACGAATGCAGACTTCCATACCTTGGGCCTGCAAGAAATGCAAGGTTCGAATGCCAGAGTCAAGGCTCTGTTTCTGTGTTTGTCAGCAACATCAACGTTTTCCTACAGTTCACCAAAGTGGTAATCTACCTGGACCTGTATCACATAGGGAAATACTCTTCAAAGCGGCGGTAAACCAAACTCAGTCACCTACTCAGAAGACACCTCATGATATGACTGATATACCAGGGATATACCTAGACCGGCTAAGAGGGCGATATTGGACCCCAACTCTGCAACAAATGTCAGTTAACATTCCCAAAATTGGAAATAAAATTTCCTAACTCAAAATATTCAGCTAATGCTATCGCTCTGTGGAGGTAACTAGGAAACTGGGAAAATCTAGACTTGATTCATTTCGGGCAATAGCATAACAATAAGGGTTGGACACAGGGGAATATAATATGATTCAGGGACTGCGAGACAGAGACAAGGACTGAATATACCCTACTATTTCTAAGTCTCGCAATGGCTGCTGATAATTACAGTCTATGTTTCTGTCCAGACAAGTTTACAATTACAGTCATAACAAACTGTTGCAATCCAGTAGAGGTTAGACATCATCTAAAATTAGGATTGACAGGTAGACACAACAATAAATTCAGTGTAGTTTGGATAAAATGCAAAATATAGTCTTTTGTGAAACAATGAACGTGGCGAATCCGATGATATCCCAGCTTTAAAGAGGATTAATTAATAATTATAAAACATAATGTAGAGTCGTCAAATTTAAACTATTATACTAGCCAAATACTTAACAGGCGTTCATGCAAAGCATGCACTACGCAACACACACCACCTTTCTGTCAACCGGGACGCCCACGTTCAGGGATGAACTCGGTCAGGGGGATGGGGTAGCACAGTGGTTAAAGCACTTGCTCATCACACCGAAGACCCGGGTTCGATTCTCAACAAGAGTACAGTGTGTTAAGCCCATTTACACGTGTCACCCGCTGTGAGCTGCTGGAATATTGCTAAAATCGGCGCCAAAACATCCTTCCTAACATTTTCTTGCAATAAACATTGCTATAGCTATCTTTAACACGCCCTGATTAGTAAACTGTCGCGGTCTACAAGCAATAAGGGGTGCAGGAAGCGAGAATGACCATTGCCGCCAAAATATGGAACCTGCGAGAAAATTTATTTATTTATTTTCTTGTAACATGAAACATGGCAAACTGTTCTTTCTGGAACTCGATTAATGCTCTTTTAGTCATATGAAAAGTCTACATTTTTCTTTCTTACACGTGTATGGTGAAAACGAAACCGACTTGGACCCATACACTCTTGAAAAACGATAATGAAATTAGGAACTTTGCTTGAAACGTGAACAATGTTTCACGATACAACCAGTGTTTTACGGTTTAAGAACACCCGAAGAGCCAGCGAGTTCGTTGTGCCTACATAGGTTGTTTGATCGTCACCACGCATGCTAGGCACATTTTGTCTACGTATGTCGCTCAAGAAAATCAATCGTCTCTATAGTCAAGACGTTTATTTTTTACAGAAAATGTTACATAAATATATATGTTTAAAAATATGTTCGTATTAATTTCAGAAAGAAAAAACCCAACCAATTTCCTCGATCTCATCATGAAGGACTTGGAGGTCAAAGACGAGCCTCCTTCTGAGATCTCGCAGGCCTACGACTTCCTCTTCCTGTTTGATAAAGCCTCCGGAAGTCCCCGAGTCAATTATTTCATGGTCGATCCCAAGCATCCGTCTCATATCTTTCCCAAGATGAACGTCTTCACCATGAACGCCGTCAAAGGCATCTGCAGCTACCGAGTTGTCGTGCTCGACAACTGCCTGTACATCCTGGGCGGTAAAGACTGGGAGACTGGCAAACATGTAGCTGATGTCAGTAGGTTCGACCCCTCTACCAACGTCTGGGAAAAGTTATGTCCCATGAAGAGTCCTAGGTGTCGCTTCTCGGCGGAAGTGGTTGGCAGCCATGTTTACGTTATAGGTAAGAATGTTTTTTAATGCCGTCGCACAATCCACGGGAGAATATGTTCATCATTTGAGTCGGGAAGGCCCCATGGTCTGATGTTGCATCCATCGATCGAACCACGTTCCGTGGGCGCTGGGTTCCAGCCAAGATTCTCCCTGATTACAAATTTTGGCCTGTTAGCACCATAATAGTCCTGCACCATGACCGTGGAATATATTTATTTTATGAAAAAATAATATTCTAGAATACCATACAAAAGCAAGTCTAGCCAGCTCAAGCTAGCTCTATTCACCATGACCGTGGAATATATTTATTTTAGGAAAAAATAATAATCTAGAAACGCATACAAAAGCAAGTCTAGCCAGCTCAAGCTAGCTCTATTCAACACTCTGAAATCAACATAGGGGAAAAAAAAAAATTTTTAGAGTCAAGAAGGATATTGTGTAATATAAGATTTCAGAGACTAAATGTTAGTCTAGCACCATACCCTTGCTCCTGGTATTGGAACAGTGGTAAGCGTCATCGAGCTGTGTCATGTTGGATTGACAACTAAACTAGTATACACCCATGCTTGGTGGTGGCTAAAAATGAAACAAACGAGTAATGGTTATGCGATGGTGATGTATATGATACGGGAATCATCGTCTTCCCGAGGCAAGGGAGTTAACTGACTGTGAAAGTCCAGTTTCCATCCTTGCCGAACTAGGTAGGAATTTCTGGGCTCGGACTTAGCGCCACCAGTGGTAATGACGAGTTACGTCTCTTCTATGTCCCCCCTATTGACCAATCAGATTCCACCTTTCATATGACTTGCATGTGCTTCAAACAAAAGGGCGGACACCAGCCAAGACAATCTAATCGATAATCGAAATCTATATTGTAATCAAACGCGTCTTACTTCGCGACGTGCCTCAAATCACGTGAGCACCTTGATTAAGAACATGAAAAGATTTGGAACATATCTGTTAAGGCCGAGTTAGCGGTACACATGGCAAATCCTGCAATCGACCGAAATCTGCATCCATAATTTCAGCCTAGTTCGGCAAGGGTGGAAACTGGACTTTGATTGTCAGTCAAGTCACTTGCCTTGGGAAGATGGGGTATCATAGGCAATATTTCATGCACCACATCAATGAGTATCCCACAACAGGTGACGTGCACATGGCTCAAGGAACATGGGGGATCGCAATTTAGGCGAGTTCTTTTTTAAGTGTTTCCTTTCTTTTGCCTGGCAGTTTATGATGACGCCCACGCATGGGTACTGTTGTGACAAACTAAGATTAATAATCGAGGGAAATCTGTGATTCGAACTAGCTATCAGACGATATGAGTGTGGCGCCCCCAAGGGACTCAACACAGCGAATTAAGGCGCTTAGGACGATAGCTCCACCCGTGCCCTCATGTGAACATATTGTCGTAGTGATATGCGTAGTTGGCTTAAAGGTATAATGGATATTTCCTATGATTATGGGGGCGGTGGGGGAACCTATCGGTTAAAGCGTTCGCTCGTCGCGCCAAAGACCCGGGTTCGATTCCCTACATGATACAATATGTGAATCCAATTTCTGGTCTCCCCCGACGTGATATTGCTGGAATATTGCTAAAAGCGGCCTAAAACCAACCTCACTCACTTAATCCTATGGTTATGGAAACGTAAGGATTTTTTAGCTTTTATTTTGTCGCTACATAACGGGATCCTGATTGAGACGAGCCAGTTGATTAAATTTAATATACGCTGAATGTTAATAATTCAAGGCCAATTTCGAAAAGCAATTAAGGCGTTAATAGAGTATCGACAGTTGTTTGTAAGTAAACAAAGTAGGTTACGACAATCGTAGAGCTAAGCCTTCTTAGACAGACGGCGATGACAGCGCGTGTAAGTAAAATCCCAGAGGATGTAAGTAAGTTAATAAGTATGTTAATATAATTTGTGTATATCAAACATACGTACACACATACGTACACATAATACAGATTTCTCAAACACCAATTGAAGATATCATAGCTGTTTGAAAGTGATTCAAAAACGCATGCTCATGATAATAAAAGTCGGAATCATATAATCGACTCTGCTTTTGGCAGAGATTTCTTATGAATATGGAAAGGGGTTTGTGGCTTTTATTTTCATAAAGACGAGTTTGATTTGTAATAGGTTCTAAATAGATTCTCTACCATTACTGGACAATAATTTGTTTACGAACGGGATCTAATGATAATTGCTTGCTGCTGATTCTCTACCAGTGACTGTTTGCCAGGCTCACCCAACGCTGCCCGGAAACCCGTTTGCCCCGGTCTAAGGTTAATGGTCCCCGGGGGATGATGGCAGATGTTTAGGGGCATAATTTATGAATATTGTCCTCAACATTCAATTTATGGAAACGTTGTGCCGCGCTAAACCCTGAATCACTTCTTAGTGCATTGACGACCACTCACAACATTTCACTCGGGGAAATTCCTTTTAGACTTTAATTTCCTCCGAGAGATGAGGATGTGTAGGAATTTCGTGGGGCATAAGCTATCGTGCGACGCTTCATTTGAGTGTTAGCAGGAATCTGTCAGCACAGCTGATCTGATTGCGTTTTTCTGCTTAACTGCCTCAAGAGGTGCCCATTTTTCAAAGAAACGCTACGAAAACCAAAGAACCTTTCAGCAAATTTTCACGCCGTTTTTGATTTGCTGGAAAATTTAGGATTAGCTACTGATATGAGGACCTTGATTTTATTTTATTTGATCTCTCTGAATTGATGGGGAGGAGCCAGCGGGTAGACTGTGTATGATGTCATGTATCATCATCAGTGGTCATGCGTTTAGATAGATTTTCAGTGGTTTTTAATATTATTAGTGTAGTTATCTTTTTCTGTATAAAAAAGAGTTACTTAAATAAACCATGTCGTTTCCGGATATACATCTTTCATGAAATGGTGTCATTCTTAAACGCTTTCGTTAATAGTGTCCCAACGTCGCTTCTAAAACTTCAAAGAGTGTCAAAAACTTGTGACAAGACCTTGTAACCAATTGCAAAGCACGTCTATTTCCTGCCAAAAATTCTGAACGAGCTTCATTACTTTAAATCAATTAAAACTCACATGTGAACCACTTATGTATGTGCATCTCGACACATAGTTTTGACCATGCACGTCCAGCCACATGTATTTAAGCAGGTTTCACCACACATCTCACATGTTTTTGACCACGTCACCTCACATGTTTCACTACACATCTCACCACCTGCATTTGACCACGTTTCACCACATGTTTCACCACATGCATTTGACCACGTCTCACAACACATCTCACCACCTGCATTTGACCACGTCACCTCACATGTTTCACCACATGCATTTGACCACGTCTCACAACACATCTCACCACCTGCATTTGACCACGTCTCACAACACATCTCACCACCTGCATTTGACCACGTCTCACCACATGTTTCACCACATGCATTTGACCACGTCTCACCACACATCTCACCACCTGCATTTGACCGCGTCTCACCACACATCCCACCACCTGCATTTGACCACGTCTCACCACATGTTTCACCACATGCATTTGACCACGTCTCACCACACATCTCACCACCTGCATTTGACCACGTCTCACAACATGTTTCACCACATGCATTTGACCACGTCTCACAACACATCTCACAACCTGCATTTGACCGCGTCTCATCACGTTTCACCACACATCTCACCACCTACATTTGACCACGTCTGACCACACATCTCACCACCTGCATTTGACCACGTCTCACCACATGTTTCACCACACGGCCCACCACCTGCATTTGACCACGTCTCATCACGTTTCACCACACATCTCACCACCTGCATTTGACCACGTTTCACCACACATCTCACCACCTGCATTTGACCACGTCTCACCACATGTTTCACCACCTGCATTTGACCACGTCTCACCACACATCTCACCACCTGCATTTGACCACGTCTCACCACATGTTTCACCACACGGCTCACCACCTGCATTTGACGCGTCTCACCACATGTTGTGACCCACGTATCACCATATATCTCTCCAAATGTGTTTGAACACCTCTCGCCACACATATCACCACATGGTTTTGACCACATTTCACCACATAACTCAGCACACATCTCATCACATGTTTTTGACCACGTCTCAACACACCTCTTACCAGCACGTGAGCCGGATATAAATACCCTATATAATAATTAAATAAAAATTTACTTGAAATAAATGTTCATTCTATTGTAACAGTAACACTGGTTCCTATGATGTATGGATTTCACCTACATTTCTGTGAGGCTGTATGACTCACAGAAAAGCTAGAAAGAGCAGCGCATACGTCAAAGCGGCTAAAATTAAACTGGAAACTGAATCAAGAAAAAATAAGTGTTTGATTACAAACATAAATCCTTTTTCGGTCTCTAAGAGGTTCCTTGATGATGCTAATCCTGACATTTTACTTACGAAGACAGATTTTACAGGAATTTTAACCAATCAACGATCGATATGAGTGACTAGGAAGTTTTCTGCAGCCTATTGCAATGTAAAGGTAACGTACATATCTGTGATATTTGGCAGATGTATAATTAAGTCACAATTTTTCTGTGCGTCAATATAGTTAACGCCACTTTGGCGATATTTCAGAAATATCATGTCTCGATTTCTTTCATACGTTGTACCCATGTTGGGAATCGAACTTGGACGTCACGAACGAACGCTTTAACCATAAGACTTATGTACTAATTTTTTACAAACATATACGTGAAATAAATATTCAGAGGAACATGATATCATTATTTGATTTAGAAGTTTATCACATGGTTCGCAATACCAAGATGCTGACAGATTGAGTATGTCACAAAACTTCAGCTGCAGAGAGTTAATTTGACATGGTCAACCCAGGGGGATTCCGGGTTAGGAGAGGTCCCCAGTAACCTATACTGGTCGTAGAATCGACTTTCTGGAGCGGGTGGTCAGGATCGGTGACTTGGTTGATTGGTGTCACCGTACCCCTACGACGTGGATTCTCACTCCCACTCCCGCTATATTCAGAAACACTCTATTCGCTCAATCGCTCACTATTATTTCAAGGAACCCTGTTCACTCAATCGAGCACCGCCATTTTCAAGAAAACCCGATTCCCTCACAAACATATACAATAAATCCCCACTCATTCATTCGTTCACCGCCATATTCAGTAAAACACCATTCACTCAATCACTCACCGCCATTTTCAATAACACACTATTCACTCAATCGCTCACCGCCATATTCAGTAAAACATCATTCACCCAATCGCTCACGGCCATATTCAATAAAACACCATTCACTCAATCGCTCACCGCCATATTAAAAAAACCATTCTTTCAATCTCTCACCACCATATTTAATAAAACATAATTCACCCAATCGCTCACCGCCATATTCAATAAAATACCATTCACTCAATCGCTAAACGCCATATTCAATAAAACACCATTCACTCAATCGCTCACCGCAATATTAAAAAACACACCATTCTTTCAATCTCACCTACATATTCAATAAAACATAATTCACTAAATCGCTCACCGCCATATTCAATAAAACACCATTCGCTCAATCGGCCGCCACCATATTCAAGAAAAACACAATTCACCCAATAACTCACCGCCATATTCAATAAAACACCATTCACTCAATCGCTCACCGCCATATTCAATAAAACACCATTCACTCCATCGCTCACCGCAATATTAAAAAACACACCATTCACTAAATCGCTCACCGCCATATTCAATAAAACACAATTCACTCAATCGCTCACCGCTATATTCAGTAAAACACCATTCTCCCAACCTCTCACCACAATATTCAATAAAACACCATTCACTCAATCGCTCACCGCCATATTCAATAAAACACCATTCACCCAATCGCTCACCGCCATATTCAATAAAACACCATTCACTCAATCGCTCAGCGGTTATTGTGATTTGAAACCTGAAATAAGAATCGAGGTTTCAAAGCCGTGGTAGAATTGTTAAGTTATTGTAATGACCCTTAGCTGTACATGTTTAATTTGCTGTTAGAATGTTAAACTGACTGTTGAATTTTTGAATTGACCGTTAAACTATTGAGTTGACTGCTGGATTGTTTTAGGCGGAGAGACTAAGAAAGGCCGTATAACTGATTCCGTGGAGCGCTACGACCCAAGCACAGACACATGGAATGACGTCAAGGGGCTGCCACGCCCCCGGGCTGACCACGCCTCATGCTCCGTGGGGGACAGCTTGTATGTCTCCGGGGGGATAAGCAATCTGAAGCATCAAAGCTCAAATGTTTTCTGGTGAGTATGCTTTAGTATGTGAATTAAAAACAGAAGGCAAATGACTGATAAATATCAAAGCCAAGAGGTAATACGTACACAACGGCTGGATACAGTGTAATGTATGGACAGTGACGTCATCAAGCAATCAGAAACCAGTGGTTAATATCAAGAGCAGGGAGTCGGGACGCAGGGATACAGCAAAGTCAGTTATCCCAAGCTATCGGCTTCTCGATTTACGACAAGAACATGCCAGGAAGCAGGTGGCGTGTGTATGAGGTTGGAGAAGCAAACATGGAGTACTTTGGAGCTATTCTGCAACTACTTCTCCTGCAACCACTACAACCACTACTACTTCTACAACCACCACAACCACTACTACTTCTACAACCACAACCACAACCACAACCACGACCACTGCTACTTTTGCAACTACAACCACCGCAATACTACTACTCCTCCTGCACTACAACCACTACTTCTACAACCGCCACAACCACGTCTACTTCTACAACTACAACCACCACTAACTTCTACAACAACGACCTCCACAACTATTTCTTTTACTACCACCACTACTACGTCTACCTCGTTTATTATTGCTGCTACTTGTTCCACAACTACAACTACACCCACTACTACAACTACAAACTCCACAACCACTACTACTTCTTCTGCAACTACACCCACTATTACTTCAACAACCACCACAACCTTTACTACTTTTACAACTACAACTACAACCACCACCACTGCAGCATCCATCTCTAGCTTTAGCTTCTGCTAAACTACAACTACAACTACAACCATTTCCACTACTACAACCACACGCAACCACACACACTACTACCACCGCTGTTACAGATGCCACTGCTACTACCACTTACATCCCTGCTCCTGTTGCTGCTACTAACACTACCTCCACCACAACTACCACATCGTCGTCGTTACCTCTGCCCCTCCCCAGGGATGCCAGTCTAAAACTGGCCTATTATAAATCATATTTCTCTGTGGACTAGCTTTTATTTTCACAATATACCAGCGTTCGATATGATGATTACCCTTAAACGTATTGAGCTAAAAGGACTGCTGAATGAAATAAGATCATCATGCTCATTTCAGAAAATATTTTCAACATCCTCCCTGAAACGCCACTGTGACATGTGAAGGAAACAATACTGCAACAACACGTTAACAACACTGCAACAACACGTTAACAACACTGCAACAGCACGTTAACAACACTGCAACAACACGTTAACAACACTGTAACAGCACGTTAACAACACGGTAACCACACGTTAACAACACGGTAACAACACTGAAACAACGTGGAAACAACACGGTAACAACATTGTAACAACACGGAAACAGCACTGTAACAACACGTTAACAACACTGCAACCATACGGTAACAACACTGTAACAACACGGTAACAACACTGCAACAATACGGTAACAACACTGCAACAACACGGTAACAGCACTGTAACAACACGGTAACAACACAACAGTCCCATCTCCAGCAACCCATGCTCCTGGTAAGAGGCAACTAACGGGATCCGGTGACGTACGCTAACTTGGCTGATGCATCTCATCGAATCTCAATTGCGTAGATCGATGCACATGGTCTCAATCACTGGATTGTCTGGCCAAGACTCTATTTTTTAAGAGATAGCCGTCATATAGCTGGGGTATTGATGGGTTCTGCGTGAAACAATAAAGAAACAAAACAACATTTTAACAACACATTAACAACGTTTTCTCACATATTTCGAACACACTGACATTGTTGTTATTTGTGGCGGTTTCGATACAAGGAAATAACAGCTATTTGATAATCCCATTGCAGATCAAGGAAATCCTGTTCTTATATTTTTACCAACCGCCTTGGTGTTTACTTTCCGCGAGAATTTGTCACTTGATCAAGAAACCTGGATGTTTACTTCAAACTAACATACAATCACAACGCATACCAGTTTGCATTATCCGCGCATAGTCTGAATAAGACACTGCACTACTCAGCTGTATCACTATCAAACCTAACAGACAAAGGGGAGTAACCGCTGCCGGAGGTTTTAACGTCATGACGTCATGGTAAACTTGAAACAATTCTGTCACCAGCTAAAACATAGGATTGCTTTACCTAAGCCAGCTTTGAGGCCTGGTAAAATATTAGATTATTGAAACAAAGTTTTGATGCGGCAAGCTTGCACAAACAAGGCGCGAGCAGACGACAGGCCCAACAAACAACAGTGGGAATGATGTATTTCCGCAAAAACAATACAATGGCGTGCATGACTCGTCACTGCCCTTGAACAATGAAGGACGTGTGTTTCTCATGGAAATACGAAGTTACTGATGTAGCTGACGCATACATCGTCAAGGACAATAACTCGGCGCATTGCCACACACACAACCAGTGGTCAATCATAGGGATTATGTCAGAGACCGCGGGAGAACTTTGCCCTTGATATGACATTGTTTGTTACACCGTCCTTAAGTATTTCCCCTCTGTTTAATCGTGAAGTCATTCCAGTTGGAGGGAAATTAGATGTAGTTCGGGTCTCTTTCTGATATTTTGTTGTTACACTTAAGCATTTGCAAAAGTATTGTTGCTAGGCATGTCATTGTTGTTATTGTTATTGTTGTTGTTGTTGTTGTTGTTGTTGATGATGATGTTATTGATCAATACAATGGCAATGGTGGGGTATGGTGATGATATTTAGTGTGATGATAATTATAATGATGATGTTGATCCCGACGATGGTGATGTATGATAAAGAATCTGATTGAAATGATGATGATGATGATGATGATGATTGTGATAATGTTCATCGCGACGAGGGCGAAGGTGATTTCTGATAACATATCAAAATCAAATATTTTCCCCATAACACGAATTTTCATCTTACACAAGTATGTCAACAGCAATCAAGATTTGCAAACTTCTTCACAAAGGATGTTAAACGATATGGCAATGCAATTTGGTTCGTTTGACCCAAGTGCAAAAACATATTTTTTTAAATTAATAAATTCAAATAAATGCATCCTAAATCCAACTAAGCATCTGATATGCTCATCAAAGCACTATCGTGTATCACGATCTCAAACATTGCCATAGTTTCAATATGTGATTACAGGCGGGTTTTAATTGACGAAGCAAAGAGATGCTTTGAAGCATCTTACTTCATGAAATATTAATTTTAGAGATGCTTTCATATGCCACAATATGACTCACCATGTGCTGATTAGTGCTCAAAAAGTGCCTATCGGATCCCGTTCCACAGATTTTAATTTCAAGTTAAAAGCGAGCGTTTTGAGAATTAAATCATTTTTCGTTGTTAGTATCACGAGCGACAACTTTGCGCCCGACGTGGCGATCCGACCAATATTCCCGTCCGTGTTCTAGAACCATGAGTCACATGTTGGGTGTCAACGACTCGCTTAGCTCAAGGGGATGAAATGCATGCCAACAAGCGTCAATTATAACATACATAATTATACACTCAACAACTGTCAACTGATGATATCGACATTGCCCAATGCTTCGTTTGATATTGGCAATAGATCAACTCATATCTGAGATGTAATAATAACATGCATTCAAGGATATTTGACATGCGAATTGCATTTTAGGAATGAACACGTTTAGAATAACCTTTGCTGTATATGTACATTCAATTGTAATGTTGTTACACTGAATACAATTAAACTTCTCCTGGTTAATCCGGACCCCTCATAATCAGGACAATCAACTGCATACACATGATACGTGAATCCGGACATCTGTTAATCCGGACGATTTAACTGACGGTACCGTCCGGTTAAACGGGGTTTCTACATTTACGGTCGAGTTGTAATTTGAAGTCCATAGTTTTCTCTCGTTTAATCGTTAATATGACACGATGTAAAGAGAGCAACATCTAGAAACTGGAAAAACCCCGTTTTATTCCGTTTTTGTTGATTTGTAATTACTGATGTCAGCTGAGGATTAACCCCATTACTGATAACTGATACAGTACGTGCACATTTCAAGTTTGATGTTTATAATTAGGAACTTTATTAACCATAATTTAATCGAAGCTATGAAAGAAAAAGGTTTTCTGGAAGGTTTCCTAATAGACACGCGATGAACTTAGTGGCTACATCTGTACTCTAGATTAATAATTCAATATATGAATAATTAATTATGTATCTGAAATAAATAAGTTTAAGACTTTTTTAAACCATAGGTTATGCTGTTGTATTGGATATATAATTATATACATGTTAAATATTGGTATTTGCTTATGTGACTGAGTTTGCGGGTTTGTTTTGTGTTTTGATTTATGATTCTTGTTTTATACATCGTATACCATCAAAGTCGAGCCTAAATTAATTCTATCCAAATATACTAAATCACCCGATAACCCAAATGACACAATTTCCGATTTGTGAGCAAGCTGAAATTTTGTACTGAGCAAGATTAATATTTCCTTCGGGAATAATAAAAAACTTGGCGTGTTCTAACAATGAAATTTTTGTTGGGGCAAGAGGCCGGACATGTGTCATCATTTCCCGAAGACAAAAATTACCCTCTGTGACGCAGGATTTTTACAGACCGACGTAATTAATTTCAGTCGAGGATTTCGTTTCAAAATGGCGGCTGAAAAGGCTGCTATTTAGTCTCGCTCATCGACGAGAGATTACGAGATTTGGGGAAGCATCTTTCTCGACAGCTCTGATGGATTAGGGGCACACAGAGAGAAAGAAAACGGCAATTTAAAATCAATGAAACTAGACGCTATGTGTGTCTTTCTAAGTGCCTCTGTGGTTTCAGAGACGTGTAGGCTTTACCTGAGGGACCTCATTTGTTTAACGCAGTTTTAAAGTTCATGATGTTTTGATCTTCTAATATGATCAATTAGGATTGGGAAAACAGCACACTTACGAACATATCGATCTTGTCTTTTGACTGGCCGCGGACAACCTATCATGTTCACCTGAATTTTGTATACGTCCCAATTATCCCCCAAAATGACCATTAGTCAGTTTGTCATTAATATTTGACATATAAGCTATTCCTTTAAATAAATACCAGTGTAGTTAAACGGGGTTTATTTAAAAGCCGGAAATATTGCAGCTGTACCCTGCTGACCTGGACAAACCAGTGGTCGATAGTGTGAAAACCATTTCTTACAATCAGTCAGATGAGAGTTGCCTGGTCTCGCTAGACTCTCGTACAACGAATGTGGATGTGAGGGCGTATATCGCAGCCGTCGCATTGCGGAGCAAGGTCAGGATGGCTCAAAAGATGTTTCATACTAAGCAGACGATTTGACCTTCCAATCTCCATTTTAGTCGCCCTCCATTCGGTATTTTGCAAGGGCAGGCTTTATAACAAATCAAAATCGTTCAGTGGACAAAGCCTATTGTTCTGAAAAATAATGTTTTGTGAAAATTGTATGTTAAAATCATGTGATGTCTAAAAATTGTATGTAAAATAATGTGTTGTATGAAAATTGTTTGTTAAAATAATGTGTTGTGTGGAAATTGTGTTTTTAATAATATTTTTTGGTGGGAATTATATACCTTGAATCGCTGACTGAAGAAATCCCGAAAACTGGAATAGGGGTAGTGGAATAAATAAAACGTAAGATATTGGTAGGAGGTCATTCGTTATCACAGATATAGATAAAATAGGGGGTACAGTGACACCTTGGTTTAAGTTGCAGCGATCTCTGTGCAGAGTTATCTCCCTTAGCTACCCGAACGTCTACTGGTCCTGGGTTTGACGTTCAGAATCGCCCTATGATGACCCTAGTGCGCCAATACTATGCCGTGGTCGTGGTTTTCAGGACATGCTTTCCCATTCGCGAACACCTGGTCTCATCGATGGGTTTTGGTTATCAATTCCTATGAATTTCACCGCTCCTTTGCCTTTTGCGCCCAGTGGAATCGGTTTCAGGGATACTCGAGACTGGATGTTCTCTGGCTCTGGCGTCTTCTGAAAGTGTTCGAGTGTCTCTGACCTCCGTCAACTCAGCCTTCCTTCCGTATAACACCGTTGGGATTCCCGGTTCGATTCATTCGTCACCACTCGCCCCTTTCCGTGACCATCAAGAAGACTCGTCCCCCTATCGATAAATGTTATGTGCGAAAATACGACAAACCAATCAGAATGCGCGTATGATTTCGAGTTCTTTGTCAAATAATCCCTCAGAAATAATTTTTGATTTTACATATGTCTTGCATCTAAAATTATACCCAAGACACATTTAAATGTGTTCAATCATACTGTATAATTCCGCACGTCCCGATGTGCTTTAAATTGCATCTGAAATATATATAATATATGGGGAAATATATGTGAACCATTACGCAACGAGTTGACAATTGTTTTAGGTATGCCCGTTTGCGCTAAGACGGATCCTGGTCGCCAAAAAGGCCACGAGAGGGGCACGAGTCGCTATTCGGCTTGTCCCGGAATAACACTAGTTGGTCACGAATGGGTTCGAGTAGGTCCCCATCAACCTATGCTCGTCGTAAGAGGCGACGAAGTGGATCGGTTGGTCAGGCTCCGTAACTTTGTTTGTGTGTCCTCTTATCCCGACGGCGAGGGGCGTTGCTCATATTTTCAATCATTGGTTTGTCTGGTCCAGACTCGATATGGTTACAGGCCGCCGTGATATATGTGGAATGTTGTGGTGTTGAACAACAAGCAAGCATAAATTACATTCTTCCACGTGACGTTGACGCGCCATGGTATAACTAAAATAGCGTTCAATGCGGCATTAGACCCATCTTACTCACTAATACCAATCACGTATGTATAATATGTGTAAATATATACGCGAAATACATTATGTGTATTTTTCGTCTACGTTATGAACAAATTAGAGGAACGATACCAACCAAACTAGCACCACAATTAAGTGGCATTGCGCATGTTTCTTGTATGTATGCTGACTAATAGTGCATGCGGTGTCTATCCTACTGATTACAATTGGGGATAGTGAGACTCGTGGCCACAATTTCCTGTACAGAGTTACGTCCCTTAGTTATGGAAGGATCCGATGATCGTTGGTTTGAGTCACAGTGTCATTCTAATTATGATCTTTCGTTTGTTCGTTTGTTTACCACTTGTCTCATGTCGGGCTTCTGACGCGCTATGATATAACTTTAATACTGGTTTTGTCAAACTCACTCATTCCTAAAAAAGACAATCGCGTTCACAAGCCAAGCAAGAATCATATAATCGTGGCGAAGAGAAATATACGGCTGATGTCGAAGTCGACTACTACTACTACTACTACTACTACTACTACTACTACTAATACTACTACTACTTTGCTGACCCGTGAAGATCTCGGTCTCCAGCAGCCCATGCTTGCCGTAAAAGGCGACTATGCTTGTCGTAAGAGGCGACTAACGGGATTGGGTGGTCAGGCTCGCTGACTTGGTTGATGCATATCATCGTATCCCAATTGCGTGGATCGATGCTCATGATGTCTGTCACTGGATTGCCTGGTAATTAACGCACGTATTACCACTACTTTACATCACAGCGGTAACCAAATCCAATCTCTGTCACTTTACGCTGACGCGCCGTTATATAACTATAATATTAAAAATATAAACTCTATTTCTGCCCCTAAACGCATGTACCCAGTAACCGTGAACAAACTCATCTTCGAGACTGTCGGTAAAACAGCAATGGCTTGACCACCTACCTAATTCAGTTTGTGTAACACATAATTCATGACCCCGCGTCTGTAATCCACCAATACTCGCCAGATGTTGCAAAGGTAAACTGTGCAGAGTCCTCGGTAGATATTTATCACTGAGCACAAATAACCAGGAAACGGAGTGGGAGTTTATTGGGCGAAGGGAGATAACTCTTATTACTACTGGAAGCAGATGTGTTGTGCCGACTATTTTGTTTTCATTTCTCTCTACATGCGTATTGTGTGATATTCATATGCAAAAACCTTATAACCTCTGTAATGCGTTGGGCGCGAATAGCCCTTTCAGATGTCCAAGCTATAAGCTCGCCCCAAATTCTGGTACATTTATAGCGGCGACTACTACTACTACTACTACTACTACTACTACTACTACTACTACCACTACTACTACTACCACATCCACCACTACTACTACTACTACTACTACTACTACTACTACTACTACTACTACTGGTAGTAGTGGCAGTAGTAGTAGTAGTCGCCGCTGTAAATGTATATAAATGTACCAGAATTAGGGGAGAGCTTATAGCTTGGACATCTGAAAGGGCTATTTACTTCTACTACTACTACTATAACTACTACTACTACTACTACAACTACTACTACTACTACTACTACTACTACTAGTAGTAGTAGTAGTAGCGGTAGTAGTAGTAGTAGTAGTAGCGGTAGTAGTAGTAGTAGTAGTAGTAGTAGTAGTAGTAGTAGTAGTAGTACTAGTAGCGGTAGTAGTAGTAGTAGTAGCGGTAGTAGTAGTAGTAGTCGCTGCTGCTCCTCCTCCTACTACTACTTCTGTTGTTCCTGCTGCTGCTGTGCTAGTTAAAGAGCCCCCAGGCAACCTACGCTGTTTCAAAAGCGACTGACTTGATTGGCTGGCCAGACTCGGTGCCTTGGTTCATCGCGGGTCATCGTACCGCGACGGCGTGGATCGGTGCTCATCATGGGTATTCTGGTAACTAAACTCTGTTCATACTATATTGCAACCTCAAACCCTAAATCTATGTGTTGAGACAGATCTTCATTTAGCCCAACGTTCTCTACCACGTGTCTTTTCATACTATATTGCAACCTCAAACCCTAAACCTATGTGTTGAGACAGATCTTCATTTAGCCCAACGTTCTCTACCATGTGTCTTTTCATACTATATTGCAACCTCAAACCCTAAATCTATGTGTTGAGACAGATCTTCATTTAGCCCAACGTTCTCTACCATGTGTCTTTTCATACTATATTGCAACCTCAAACCCTAAACATAATGTGTTGAGACAGATCATCATTTAGCCCAACGTTCTCTACCATGTGTCTTTTCATACTATATTGCAACCTCAAACCCTAAACTTATGTGTTGAGACAGATCTTCATTTAGCCCAACGTTCTCTACCATGTGTCTTTTCATACTATATTGCAACCTCAAACCCTAAACCTATGTGTTGAGACAGATCTTAATTGAACCCAACGTCCTCTACCACGTGTCTTTTCATACTATATTGCAACCTCAAACCCTAAACCTATGTGTTGAGACAGATCTTAATTTAGCCCAACGTTCTCTACCATGTGTCTTTTCATACTATATTGCAACCTCAAACCCTAAACCTATGTGTTGAGACAGATCTTCATTTAGCCCAACGTTCTCTACCATGTGTCTTTTCATACTATATTGCAACCTCAAACCCTAAACCTATGTGTTGAGACAGATCTTCATTTAGCCCAACGTTCTCTACCATGTGTCTTTTCATACTATATTGCAACCTCAAACCCTAAACCTATGTGTTGAAACAGATCTTCATTTAGCCCAACGTCCTCTACCATGTGTCTTTTCATACTATATTGCAACCTCAAACCCTAAACCTATGTGTTGAGACAGATCTTCATTTAGCCCAACGTTCTCTACCATGTGTCTTTTCATACTATATTGCAACCTCAAACCCTAAACCTATGTGTTGAGACAGATCTTAATTGAACCCAACGTCCTCTACCATGTGTCTTTTCATACTATATTGCAACCTCAAACCCTAAACCTATGTGTTGAGACATATCTTAATCTAGCCCAACGTTCTCTACCATGTGTCTTTTCATACTATATTGCAACCTCAAACCCTAAACCTATGTGTTGAGACAGATCTTCATTTAGCCCAACGTTCTCTACCACGTGTCTTTTCATACTATATTGCAACCTCAAACCCTAAACCTATGTGTTGAGACAGATCATCATTTAGCCCAACGTTCTCTACCATGTGTCTTTTCATACTATATTGCAACCTCAAACCCTAAACATAATGTGTTGAGACAGATCTTCATTTAGCCCAACGTTCTCTACCACGTGTCTTTTCATACTATATTGCAACCTCAAACCCTAAACCTATGTGTTGAGACAGATCATCATTTAGCCCAACGTTCTCTACCACGTGTCTTTTCATACTATATTGCAACCTCAAACCCTAAACCTATGTGTTGAGACATATCTTAATTTAGCCCAACGTTCTCTACCACGTGTCTTTTCATACTATATTGCAACCTCAAACCCTAAATCTATGTGTTGAGACAGATCTTCATTTAGCCCAACGTTCTCTACCATGTGTCTTTTCATACTATATTGCAACCTCAAACCCTAAACTTATGTGTTGAGACAGATCATCATTTAGCCCAACGTTCTCTACCACGTGTCTTTTCATACTATATTGCAACCTCAAACCCTAAACCTATGTGTTGAGACAGATCATCATTTAGCCCAACGTTCTCTACCACGTGTCTTTTCATACTATATTGCAACCTCAAACCCTAAACATAATGTGTTGAGACAGATCTTTATTGAACCCAACGTTCTCTACCATGTGTCTTTTCATACTATATTGCAACCTCAAACCCTAAACTTATGTGTTGAGACAGATCTTCATTTAGCCCAACGTTCTCTACCATGTGTCTTTTCATTCTATATTGCAACCTCAAACCCTAAACTTATGTGTTGAGACAGATCTTAATTGAACCCAACGTCCTCTACCACGTGTCTTGTCATACTATATTGCAACCTCAAACCCTAAACCTATGTGTTGAGACAGATCATCATTTAGCCCAACGTTCTCTACCACGTGTCTTTTCATACTATATTGCAACCTCAAACCCTAAACATAATGTGTTGAGACAGATCTTTATTGAACCCAACGTTCTCTACCATGTGTCTTTTCATACTATATTGCAACCTCAAACCCTAAACTTATGTGTTGAGACAGATCTTCATTTAGCCCAACGTTCTCTACCATGTGTCTTTTCATTCTATATTGCAACCTCAAACCCTAAACTTATGTGTTGAGACAGATCTTAATTGAACCCAACGTCCTCTACCACGTGTCTTGTCATACTATATTGCAACCTCAAACCCTAAACCTATGTGTTGAGACAGATCTTCATTTAGCCCAACGTTCTCTACCACGTGTCTTTTCATACTATATTGCAACCTCAAACCCTAAACCTATGTGTTGAGACAGATCTTCATTTAGCCCAACGTTCTCTACCATGTGTCTTTTCATACTATATTGCAACCTCAAACCCTAAACCTATGTGTTGAGACAGATCATCATTTAGCCCAACGTTCTCTACCATGTGTCTTTTCATACTACATTGCAACCTCAAACCCTAAACTTATGTGTTGAGACAGATCTTCATTTAGCCCAACGTTCTCTACCACGTGTTTTTTCATACTATATTGCAACCTCAAACCCTAAACCTATGTGTTGAGACAGATCTTAATTTAGCCCAACGTTCTCAACCATGTGTCTTTTCATACTATATTGCAACCTCAAACCCTAAACCTATGTGTTGAGACAGATCTTCATTTAGCCCAACGTTCTCTACCATGTGTCTTTTCATACTATATTGCAACCTCAAACCCTAAACCTATGTGTTGAGACAGATTTTCATTTAGCCCAACGTTCTCTACCATGTGTCTTTTCATACTATATTGCAACCTCAAACCCTAAACCTATGTGTTGAGACAGATCTTCATTTAGCCCAACGTTCTCTACCTTGTGTCTTTTCATACTATATTGCAACCTCAAACCCTAAACCTATGTGTTGAGACATATCTTAATTTAGCCCAACGTTCTCTGCCATGTGTCTTTTCATACTATATTGCAACCTCAAACCCTAAACCTATGTGTTGAGACAGATCTTAATTTAGCCCAACGTCCTCTACCATGTGTCATCACTATTACAAGAAGCGATTGGTTACGTTAAGTATAAACATCCATATTCGTAGGTGCGACGTGAATGTCTAAGACTGTCTGGAATGGAATGCATCACATCAATTTAGGTGTTGCCACAATAAAACTGTATTATAAATCTACATTTTCTTCTCGGAAAATATCACTTATTATAAACAACTGACTAATGAACGACCATAATACATGTATGTTCCTTGTTCAATCAGATGCATCAATTGGTTCATCTTGCTCTGTTTCTTCTCCTGTTAAGATCCCTCTTTAAAGTGTTTAGAGAAAACGATCGTTCAGACCTTTTAAACACAATGTAATCTACTATATTCTTTATCAATTCTTAGTAATTATTTCACTTTTTAAGAGGGATTGTCAATTTAAGATCTTAAATTTCGTTAATTTAACATTTTCATCTAATCTCTCTTGATATATTGTTGTGAAACTATGAAACCCTGCAGGTAACATGTTCAGTTCCACGGATTCTCACCTCAAACCACATGTTCTGACTTCAGCCTTCTCTCGTTTGTTCGTAAGTGTGCGTCATATAAAGAAATAGCATTTTTTCTCAATGTAATCACTTTTTCCTGGCCCAGATTTGTCTTGAGGTTGGTGAACTTGGTGCGGGTGCCATATGTGGCCAGAAGGAACTCTAGCCTGAATCTTCTCGACAAAGGGGTGTGAGTCATGGGGCAAGATTTTCGCTTGTGGGTTCATTAGGTCACGGTGGCGAATAGGCTAGAATTCATCGGGGCCATTAAAATGCCTCGTTTGCGCAAATTATGAGGCAAACATTTGTAGAAAACGATAGAGGCTGGTTAAAAACAACAACTTTCTTTACGTGTGAAGGGTGTGCTTGAATGCCTATAAACCAATATGCCATTAAGCGATTTTAAATTTAAAGATCGCGTGACTTGAACAAACATACAAAGTATGTGTGTATGTGTTTGTGTGTGTGTGTGTGTGTGTGTGTGTGTGTGTGTGTGTGTGTGTGTGTGTGTGTGTGTGTGTGTGTGTGTGTTGTTTTTGTGTGTATGTGGTTCTCTCTCTCTCGACACACACAATTATTTCCAAATTGCGACCAATATGTTAACTCGTCAAATAATACGTTTGTCATATGTTTGTTGTTAGAATCACACATTTCCGCAAATCAACAACGTCTTGAAACCGTGAGTTGTACAAACGCAGCGCGGTTTTTATATTTTATTGTGTTTATGATTAATATGATAAATATTTATTTATAGAACAACCATCAAGTTTGTTCTTATGGCTTGTGTAATAACTTTTATCTTTATCAAGTTAGAATGGCTGTTTGGATTCGTGTAAATTAATATTGATGTGGCCAGTTCGCGAAAATTTATCTCCGTCGATAAAATGTAATTTGAAACAAATTTTCGCATGTGATAATATCGGAATAATTATTTTGATGTGAATTGCATGTGGTGTTACTATTATTCAAATCATCTTGAAATTTATTTCCTGTAGTTTTATGAATCAGACTTGTTAAATGCATAGTTGACCGTGAAAGGCAACGTTTTTTTAGCCAATGGGTGTTCTATAGCGGTGGAACAGGATTTAAACTTCAGGGCTGAAAGGGCGGTTTGTTTCGACCCCAAGCCCGCTTAAATCAGTAGCAAAAAGTACTCCGAACTTTGTCATTTGAAATCGCTGATGATTCACATGACAATTTGCATATTTATGCATAGAATTATCATCAAATTTCAAACATTAATTTTTGAAACAAAAAGGAAACCTCAAGTGTCGCATAAATCAGTCTGAGATGAGATAGCGCAACGACAATGCGCTCACGACCCGTGCACTAACTCGGTTCATTATCTAAATCTGTTTCCATGTGTGCAAATATTGAGACCCTCAATTGTCCATGCTTCGAACAATATCTGTACTGCAACCCCCTTTTGCTAGCCGGTTTGAGTGGCTAAATGATGTGTAACGCTGTAAAATACCCCCGACAACCCCTCCCCTCACTGACCCATCCCGCCGTTCACAGGGGTACAGCGAATGAGTCACAATAACATCGTTTCGTTTTGGGACAATACAAATTTTGTTAGAACTCCTTACAAAACTGATATTAATGATAAATGTTGGTGAACTGCTCACATCCGTCACGCTGTCTGTTTGATAGCGTGACAATGTCCCGTTATGACTTTTCAACTGTAGATTAACCCACATAAGCTGAGCCTGTCTTAATTAAGTCTTTTTTAAATAACCGTTAAGCCAATAAAATGAACAAACGTTTTTTCCCTCTTCCGCGTTCCTCGTTGCGATAATAATTTTATTTGTTTTCATCTTCTGATTTCCGAAAGGAGATAAATATTTGCATGGACTAAAGCACATTTATTTAGCAATGGTTGATTTTGGTACATAGAATGTTGAAATTTAACTTTATGTGTATAACACTGGAATCATTCAATGAACACCACGATGACAGACAATATCAACGAAGCTGTGATGACGATGATATTGTCGTATGACGACAGCTGCGGTCGATGAGGACGATGGTGTTACTGATTGATGTGATGTCAAGGTGACGTGGTGACATTATTGACAATGATGTTAGTAATGTTATGATAATAGTGATGTTGATCGTCAGCTGTATATAAATCATCATAATACGGATATATAAACCAGAAACGATTGAAAATGACGCATGTAAATTATAATTTGCTTTGCATTCAAATGATGATTATGATGATATAAAAGTCAGGCGGTGAAATGACGCCCATCATTTTTTTGCATGGCGTCAACATTAAATTTAGTGCCCAAGAAAATCAAACGCTCCATAAAAGTAGTTCAGACCTGACATCTTTGAAGCGTACCTGTATATTTGTTGTTGATATTGATGCTGATTTTGCTTCTGCTTCTGCTTGTGGGGATGATGATGACGACGACGATGATGATGATGATGTCTACTTGTTAGTGTTTGAGCGTACACACAAAAACCCCTATTAAAACCCTTTCTTTCAAGATATCATCATAATGCAACGAAGTTGATAAAGGAAATTCAGTTGACGACGAAAATACGCCATTAATATCGTTTCCACACGGCCTAAGATTTATAGAGGCGTGACATTCAAAATGTTCACGAAAAAGGATTTGTGAAAATAGTGCGACATGATATAAGAGATTGGTATGGCACATTAATGTCGTCCTAATTACAAACATACACACGCATCGCCAATGATTTTCCTTAAGAGAACAGTTTCAATTTTTTACAACTTTCCAGACAAAAAAACATACACGTGTTTCTGTCGGCACATGAAACAAACTAATTTTTATGCCCCAAAAATCTAGTTTAATAAAAAATCGGCCACCGCAGTAAAATACCCGACCATCATTCATAGCACGCTTGTACCGTGATGAAGGGGGCAACCTCTCCGTGCTTTTCTCTTTAGTCTTCAGCCATGATTGTGAAAATGTTCTTGTGCCCAAAATTGAAAATCTGATTTAATTGTTAATTTCTGTTTTAATCGGCCACGACTGTCCCCAATGCTCGTCCTTCCAGCATTGACTCACCTTCTTTCTGTGGGACTGCGAGAGGGGTGGGGATCACACGGGGGGAAGGGGGAGCCTCCTGCATGTGTCATCCCCCGTGACAATGGTTTGCTATTTAGATGTCGTTGTAGGCCACGTTCCTTCTGGAGATGTCACGTGACGCCTCGCTAGTATTTTATACATGAAGAGTTGCAATTTGTCATGTACGGTCGTCAAACCCTGTTAAGATTGTTACGACCAAATTGTTCTGTTTGATTCGATTGTGTCGTTTCGATGTTATCTGAATTAACAAATATTCTTCAGAAATTATGATTTATAAAAGAAAAGATATGTAGCTTTTGAAGACTTTGGACACAAATGTTGATAAGCGGCGAAGGCTCAGCTCTTCCAGAGTGTTGCTCGGATGAGGTAATCCTTGAGTTAGCAGTGCCAGATGTTAGCTTCTCTGTGAATGTATGCGTCATGCTTAAAGCTCAGGACAGGGGCTTCCCTACTAAAACTTGCCATTTAACAAGCGTTTGTCAATTAAACATGACAATTAAATCAAAAGATCAATACACATTTTCAAACATTTCTTTCCCAAAGTACCATCGTACGCAGTGTCTCTTTTAAGCAGCTATATAGTACTATACCTACATATTATAAACCTCTTTGTTCCCCGGTTTTCTTAATTCGTAGATTAATCTTTGATTGCAAGAATGTTTATGTGTGATTTGTTTTGACAATTTATAGAAATATACATTCACGACATAACTGTATACGATAGAGGATTTATTGTGTTCGTACTGTGTACATCAGAGCACTTTTTAGAAACATTATTTCGATTTTGCATAATGTGGTATTTAGAGAAATAAATATTTTCATTACCTGAATAACTTTTAACTTTGAAATCTTTGTCTATCAGTTTTATTTTTTTAGGACAATGTACCTACGTTATCTGTATAAATATGCACTTGTGGAAGCCTTTAACTAACTTTCGGCATAAAATAATACTTTGTACGTCCTATATTTGCATAATTGTATTCGTATTGCGTATTAGCCGCATCTAGTTTCTACACGTAGAAACCTTTACATGCTTACACTTTCCGTTAAGAATTCAATATTTTTTTATTACATACCTGATTTAAACTTTGTACAACTGATCACTTACCTTATCTACCCGATTTAAGCATTGTGTCAGCTCGTTCTATATACAAAATGTTAACTTTATACATTTATAGGCATCTGTATGTGTAATTCATGCAAGGATTATCTTATAAGTTTCAAGGATATCGACGTTCTATAACCATCAAATAGCCAATTCCATTCCACTGATTTTCCCACTGAACTAGAAATGAGAGAGAGACCCGTGAAACCGCCCCATCTGTTTCAGTATTAGATATATGCATAAAGATTCAGAGTGACAAAACACTCTCCACAAGACTGTCAAGAGGGATGTCTTAACTTCCCTTTTTTATGTCGAGACACATTCCAGCGGCTCCAGTCTGTGGTGTCACAACTTTGTATGGACAATCGAGCATGCTCTTTCTACGAAGATTTCAAAGTGCGTCGAAAGTTGTTTGATCAGCAAAATGTTTTATGACAAAATGCAATTCCTTATTTTGACTTGTACCATATAGCCCCGTGTTTGTTTCAGGCGAACAATTGACTTACCTTTGCATGTGTTTGTGACGGGTGCCACCTGTGTGGCAGGATACGCTCACATTTTCGTGAACGTCAGGTATCATCACTGTTTGATAGTGATTCAAAGACACATACTCATGATACAGCCGGAATCGTTCAATGGACGTTGCTTTCAGCATGATGGATTATTGAAAGGGTTTTGTCGATTTTATTTACAGTATCTTATAAAATTTCAGAAGAAATAGGGCACAATGCAAAACATGTGGAAATATATCTATTGACAGAATTCCCCCTTAACAAACATTTGAACCTAATTTCACGATTGCAGTAATGAGACATCTCTATTCCAGTGATTAGAGAAAGTTGCCTTTAAACCATTTAACCATCATTAGCGAGGTAGCTTTTCGCGGAGAGGGGGTCGAGATGCGGTTGAAAGTTTTAGTCATTTCCTAAATTATCGTTGGCTGTAAAGGACCCTCACCACACCTAGGTATTATCTTTAAACATATTACATTTCTCTATTAAAATAAGTAAAATTAAATGACATATGTTAGTCATATTTAGCTTCACCCATGCTTAACATGCCTTTCACGTGAAAATATTGCTTCAAATAATGGACTACTTGTAAAGTGTATGTCAACGACAATTACTGAATACCGTACACGAAATTCTCAGACAGTCACCATAGTTAATTTATCGTATCTCCTATTGCCCCGTGAGCATTCCGGGTTAGAATTGAGAATTGGTCTCCAACATCCCTGCTTTGGTGAAAGCCAACTCAAATGAGGAGGTCTTTACAGGTCACCTGGCGCAGCTCGAATGGTTGCTCATGCTATCAACCACTAAAGTGCCTGTCCAGACTCGATTATAAACAAGCAGACATGATGTAGCTGGGGTATTGTGGCCGTGGAGTTCCCTTACTAAAAACATTCACTGTCACCATGAGCAAGTTTGGATTTTGCGAAGACCAGGCAAACGACATTTGAATATACATTCCTTTATGTATGTGTGAGTGAATAAAGTTGAGGCCTAATCGATATTTAAGCAAAATCAGGACAGGTGACACCATGAATGGGCTTCAAATTGTACCAATGTGGGGGAATCGACCTCGGACCTTCCGCATGTCGATCCTTCACTTTAACGCCTAACCCACCGCCCCGATTCCATTTTAGATATTCTTGTCCAATTCGTCACCGGGCTACCCACCACGTGTCACAGTGATCGTAGTCCTACATGTATTTCAGGCACCGATTTCAGCATAATTCGATGACGGTCGAAATGTGAAAATTCCGCTGATTCCGAAATTTTCTCTCATGCAACATGACAAACGCAAGCCGACGACGACACATAACAAGCTATGAAATTAATGGAGATAAAAGCATAAGCCTCACTCAACGACATTTTGTTCTGTTTCGGCCAACTCGGGTCTAAACTCTCATGCTAACAATAAGCCCAACGTGCTGAGTCCACGATTAATCTGCCCCTGTCAGCGAGGTTTCATTTGCTGCAATAGTTTGTGTGCAGGGCTGCTCCGCGAACTTAGGGTCACGGGTTAACATCCTGGAGAGGTTTTTGACAGTAATTGTAAGATTTTTTTCTCCATGTTTTTACCCTCCTATGAAGGTTAATTCAATAGAAAAATTCGAAATTGTAAATTAGACTGGAGTTTGTGTCATTCTGTAAAAGGAAAATCATGTTTTGAATAATTAATATTAAGATTATTAATTAATTATTAATATTAATTAAAATTAAGTGTTATTCTTGGTCACGTGAAACAAATAATGTTTGAAAAATACTAAATGTGTTTATTTTTCATATGTTGAATAATCGCATTATTTAGTATATTTATGAAACCCGTTCTATTCAATGTGCTCATATCTTAAATACAAAGAAAATAATGTTCAAGTTAAATGAATAATACTAAAATATTGAAAACTAAAATGCGTGTACGCTTGATGTTTTGAGTGTAGATTGCAATCTATACATTTATATCCACGTCAAGAATCGTTATAGTTAGTCTTCAGCAACCCATGCTTGTCGTAGGAGGCGACTAACGTGATCGGGTGGTCATTCTCGCTGACTTGGTTCATGCATGCTTGTCATCGTATCCCAGTTGCGAAGATCGATGCTCGTGATATCAACCACTAGATTGTTTGGTCCAGATTCAGTTATTTACAGACTGGATTATTTAGTTGGAATATTACTGAGTACGGCGTTAGACAAACACGAGCGATATACGTTAGGTCATATGCATATTTAGGAAATATTCTTCACATTGTTATGCTAATGAATTTTAGATCAGAATGATCAGAATACTGATCCAAGTGTCAACGTGACAGTTAAATCAACAACATCCTGACCTCATGAGTTATTTCACCTCAAGAATGGAAGTACTCACGAATGTATTAAAATATCAGTCTCAACTCATTTCCGAAGCCTCAAGAAAAGAAACGGGATTACCCAAATACAGTGCAATGAAGACTCGACTTCATAAAACAATCAGGACACTGACATGTGAAAATACGTTACAAACTAAAAAACAAATACGTCGTTGATCCTTTTGCAACCAGTTTACATAATTTTCTTCAGTTGGCCCTCATTCAATATCTTTTTTGGTGATCGACTTCTCTCAGTTAATTACTTTCCAAGACAGGGAGTGTTAGGAAGAAAACACACAATAGGACTGAGAATGAAGGTTTAAGCACAATAACCTTATTGTGATGTGCTTGTGCGGGATTGATTTGCGAGTTTTTCACTGAATGAAAACCTCTTTTGCACCCTGTCCAGTCAACGAGCAATAATTGGAGGCTTTCCTGAAAGTAAATCCACTGTCAGTTATTACAACACTGTAGGCCAGCGTTATGTGTCAATATCAAGATACCAAGCCAGACAATGTACGGAACCCACTTGACCGCCTCTAAGCTTATCTCGCTTCCCCCTCAAACCCCCTTCTTCACAATGTTCAGCAAATTGAATTGAACACAGTGCAAACATTTGGAAACTATTAGCCGTCGCTCACTTTCCGTTTTTTCTTCCATTGTTCCGCATGTTTCTTCAATTCGGTTAAAGGTTAATCCATATTTTGGAAACAACCTGCCAACGACAAGGCTCCTAACAGCACACCTGATTGTCATTTTGTTTGCGGAGCATGACTAGTGGAAAGCGTTAAGAGCTGTAGAAGTGGGATAACTTGAATTACAGTCAAGTCGAGGGTGAAGAAATATTTTAGTGTTCATGCTTTTAAAGAAACTTAATTAAGGACGTCTTTTATTTAAATGAATACATATGCTGAGCTTTACAAGCGTCATCCTACTCCTCCTCCTCATCATTATCACATCAATCATGTTCGTCGTCAGTGTCATTATTATCATGTTGATGGTAGTTGTGATATAATAATGATACTAACGACGAACATGATGGATATGATAATCATCACTATCGTCGTCGACGTCAAGCAGCTCGCTGGTCAGCTGAGCACGCGATCTCGACATGTGTACTGTCAGCCATCTTATGGTGGGATCGGCTGGTCAGGCTCGCTGACTTGGTTGAAGCATGTCATCGATCCCAATAGCTTGGATCGATGCTCATGATGTCAATCACTGAATTGTCTGATCCAGACTCGATTATTTGCAGACCGCCGTCATATAGCTAGAACATTACCGAGTGCGGCGTAATTCAACAAACCAACCAACCAAATTTTCTGGTGGACAACGCTCGGACCACACGCGCTACCTTATACAACAAGTACTGGTAGCACGGGTACATACCTGTGTCTTTGGTCGACAAAAGTAAGCATAGTGTACATCTGTCTCAGTTCAATAAAAGAACCAAAAGCGTAACTTAACGTCTTAAGTGTACGTCTGGTCTTTACAAGTAGAGATGACAATTGTACGTCTGTCTAAGGTCTATACGTGGACTAACAGTGCTAAGTATGCATCTGCCTTACGTCCACGAACTGACGATCTCAATACGCGTACCTACAGTACCAACGTGTGTCTATCTAAGCTTAATGTACGTAACGACAGTGATAAGTGTACGTCTATCTAAGCTTAATGTACGTAACGACAATGCTAAGTGTGCGTCTATCTAAGCTCAATATGTACATAACGACAGTGCTAAGCGTACGTCTATCTAAGCTTAATGTACGTACCGACAGTGCAAAGCGTACATCTTTCTAAGCTTAATGTACGTAACGACAGTGCTAAGTGTACGTCTATCTAAGCTTAATGTACGTAACGACAGTGCTAAGTGTGCGTCTATCTGAGCTTAATGTACGTAACGATAGTGCTAAGTGTGCGTCTATCTAAGTTTAATGTACGTAACGATAGTGCTAAGTGTACGTCTATCTGAGGTCAATACAGGTACCGACAGTGCTAAGTGTGCGTCTATCTAAGCTTAATGTACGTAACGACAGTGCTAAGTGTGCGTCTATCTGAGCTGAATGTACGTAACGACAGTGCTAAATGTACGTCTATTTAAGCTTAATGTACGTAAGGACAGTGATAAGTGTGCGTCTATCTGACCTTAATGTACAGGTACTGACAGAGCTAAGTGTACGCCTATCTGAGGTCAATACAGGTACCGACAGTGCTAAGTGTACGTCTATCTGAGGTCAATACAGGTACCGACAGTGCTAAGTGTACGACTATCTCAGGTCAATACAGGTACCGACAGTGCTAAGTGTACGCCTATCTGAGGTCAATACAGGTACCGACAGTGCTAAGTGTACGACTATCTCAGGTCAATACAGGTACCGACAGTGCTAAGTGTACGCCTATCTCAGGTCAATACAGGTACCGACAGTGCTAAGTGTACGACTATCTCAGGTCAATACAGGTACCGACAGTGCTAAGTGTACGACTATCTCAGGTCAATACAGGTACCGACAGTGCTAAGTGTACGCCTATCTGAGGTCAATACAGGTACCGACAGTGCTAAGTGTACGTCTATCTGAGGTCAATACAGGTACTGACAGTGCTAAGTGTACGTCTATCTGAGGTCAATACAGGTACCGACAGTGCTAAGTGTACGACTATCTCAGGTCAATACAGGTACCGACAGTGCTAAGTGTACGACTATCTCAGGTCAATACAGGTACCGACAGTGCTAAGTGTACGCCTATCTCAGGTCAATACAGGTACCGACAGTGCTAAGTGTACGACTATCTCAGGTCAATACAGGTACCGACAGTGCTAAGTGTACGACTATCTCAGGTCAATACAGGTACCGACAGTGCTAAGTGTACGCCTATCTGAGGTCAATACAGGTACCGACAGTGCTAAGTGTACGTCTATCTGAGGTCAATACAGGTACTGACAGTGCTAAGTGTACGTCTATCTGAGGTCAATACAGGTACCGACAGTGCTAAGTGTACGACTATCTCAGGTCAATACAGGTACCGACAGTGCTAAGTGTACGACTATCTCAGGTCAATACAGGTACCGACAGTGCTAAGTGTACGCCTATCTGAGGTCAATACAGGTACCGACAGTGCTAAGTGTACGTCTATCTCAGGTCAATACAGGTACCGACAGTGCTAAGTGTACGACTATCTGAGATTAATACAGGTACCGACAGTGCAAAGTGTACGTCTATCTGAGGTCAATACAGGTACTGACAGTGCAAAGTGTCCGTTTATCTAAACTCAATACAGGTACTGACAGCGAAAGTGTGCGTCTACTCAATACACGAAGGGACAATGGAACGTGGACGTGTACCACAGCTCAATACGCGTAGTCACAGGGCTGAGTGTTCGACTATCAAAAGCCAATACAAGGACAAACAGTGCTATGGGTACATCTGCCTTAGGGCAACGAACTGACAATACTTAGATTTGTTTGGTAGACTGACACATCCGAGAGAATGACCTTGATAAACGTACTCTCACTCAAATGCCCGACAGGAATCTGTACGCAATGTCACACTTCTAGGTTACCCCACGCTGTTATTAAGCTTGTACCTCTTAATACTATTTACACACTTTTTATCCATGCTATATAGTGTGGATCTAATCAGACGAAGGGACATAACAGAGACGCTTCACTCCAGGACGACAGACATCAGATCCGCGCTGGATCCCATGTGTGCCGGCGTCTGATAGCAAGAGGTCTTATTGCCAACATTTCCTCAAGACTGTTTATACAAAGAATTTATTACTCATTTCTCTCCAAGAGCGTCTTCATCAAAGTAATCCGGGGAATTAAAGCCAAACCCTGGCATAAATGCCGCGTGCCTTATCTCCCGATAATTCAAGTGACGGACAAATCATTGCCTTCTACAAAATAGGACTGCCAAACCTCAGTGCGGCCCCGTAACCCAATGATAAGACTAATAGAAAACTCGAAAAACCAACGGGCTATTGGAAAGCACTTTGTCATTGATTTTTCTGACTGATCGATATTCCTATTAAGGCTATGACTGTAGGGCTCATTTCGGCATGAGACAGGACTGAAGAATCCTTCAGTGCCGATGTTGGAGCTATTAAACAACCACCTGTAGTGCTAGGAATCAATGGATCGGTGCAGAAAAATGTCACCAGCCAAAGAAAACCGACATTTATCAGTCCGGCAAATACATGCACTTCAACGACTCTACAATACGAGAACAAAATGCATTCATCTTTAAGGCCAACGGGCTTTGGGGAGAGTCACTCTTAGTTTGTAAAAAATCTCAGTAATCTGGCATAAGCCGTTATGAAAAGGAGGACTTTTGTGCAACGAGGACTCTGTCACTTCAAAGCTCCACGGCAGGACCGGGCGTGAGTCATACCTCATCTCCACATATCTCATACGTAACTAATGATGTCGTGTTTGGCCAGGAAAGGAGTTTAATTTGTCTCTTTCAATCCAGTTCTGAACTGTCAACAGATGATATTTCCCGACATGCACCGATTTCCTGGCGTTTATTAGGAATTGTGTTCTCTAACGCTATATTTCGTTATTTCGTTTTAACCGTTCGCTTTTAAGTTAATGTGGTTATGATCAATGACTGATATCTGGCTCTTCTCAGGCGGCGAGTAATGCAGTGCGGATATTTGACAGGCAACAAGTGGCCAAATCAAATACACTTTCAAGCATCAAAAAGCGTCCATGGAACTGGTTGCAACAACCTTGAAAGGAAATTCGTGTTATGGAGCGACCTTCCTGGGATTTTCCGCTGAAGACGTTTTTCATCTCCTTGTCAAACTTTCTCGTAATGCAAAAGTTTCCTCGGAGAGAATCTGTCTGTTTATTTTATAAACCACCGCGACGATGTAGCTGATACACCGAGACATTTCCCGAAGGCGCATTTGCAAGATGCAGTAGCAGCATTCAGTGATTTATGATTCAAATAGTCGTCAGAGAAAAGTGATTCCAGTCGAAGTGAAATGGATGACATACTTGTTGGAATCGTGGTTTGAACTTTCGTTGGGCGAATTACTTCATTTTTTACGAAACGAATAATTTATCCACCAAAATTGGGCAAGACAAACCAACGGTTGGAAGTGTTAGCAACGATCCACCACATAGGGGTACGATGAAAATCTCGGGCCACGCATTGTAACCACTTCCTTTGTCTTCCTCTCGCGACTCCTACAACTAGAATGTCGCTGGGTCCCCGTTCCATAAAGCGGTCTAAGCGCTAAGACGATCGTAACTTCCATACTTTAACGTAGACGTACGATAATCGTAGCGCTAAGTTCGCTTTGTGTGACGGGGTCAAGTTCTAGCTCCTGAATCCAAACGGGGACTTGATCATAGTGAGTGTGTTTGGTTTAACGCCTCATTGAACAGTATCACAACAGATTGATGTGGGAGAAAAGCCCAAAGTAATACAGGTATGGTGCGGTATTGTGCTGCCACACCTAAAACAAGAGTTACCTCGAATCTGGGATTCGAACTCACGATTATAGGTTTCTGTCATTCCTAAGGGACACAACTCTGTACACAGCGAATCCGGGCGTCTTGGACGACTGAGCAACGTTCTCAGAAAAAGAGAGGACACTGCATAGTCATATATTATTATCTCATATTGGTTATCGAAATATTTGTCACTTTAACACACGATCTTCACATCAGCATACATATTCGTATTGTCTCTTTATGACGAAACGCTTTACCTCAAAGATTCAGCTTTTCGACGAGACGAAGTGTACAAATATTGTCCTGTATATGTTGTAGGGTGTACGATCCTCGCGGCGACGTCTGGTCTGAGGTATCGGAGGGTCTCGCCATGCCCAAGGAGAGAGAGAAACATAACATGGTGCCTGTCAATGGTTCTGGGATATTCATACTTGGAGGTAGGTGGCGCTTCATGCGTTGTAGGTGGAGCTTAATGCCGTGGATATATATATATCGGATTACACAATTAGCCTCTCACAACAGAGAACATACAACAGAAAAAAAGGTGTTGAAGAAGGCGTTTTATTGTTCATGGCCTTAATTTACAAAGCGATCTTAGCACTAAGATGATCGTAACTCTCATACTTCAACATAGACTTACGATGGTCTTAGTGCTAAGATTGATTTGTGAAACTGGGCCTGATTGTGAAAGTGTCGCAAGGCAATATTAAGGTGTGAGAGTTACGATCATCTTACTGCTAAAATCGCTCTGTAAATTAAGGCCATGAACAATAAGATCAGCTCGTTTTATGGAACAGAGAACTGGGCCGCAATCGCCCGCACAAGGATGATCGTTATTCCTAATTTAACATACATGTTAGTCGTAGCGATAAGATCGCTTGTGAAACTGGGACCGGATTAAAAATACACAAGTGCGAATATTGGGTAGAATACACCGCCATATGTCGAGTGATCGCCACTGATAAGTAAATGCTAACTAAGGAAGTGGTTATGATTGCTTTTGAGAGTGGAATGTGGGATAGCGATTACCACAGAAGAAGAGGTTCTGCTGTGTCGTCTACTCATTGTCATGGATACATGAATGCTCACCCTATCATCCACCGGTTTTCCTGTTCTGTTTCTGATGTGTCGATGATGTGATATAGATGAAGTGTTCCGAATGCAGTGTTCAACCTTGGTCCTACCCTGACTGTCTATTCCAGGGCGTAGTTTCGACCACGAGACGTTCATGGAGAAGGACGAGGGCTCCGTCTGTCACTACAGCCTGCTGCAGGACCCCGACTCGCGCCGAGGACCACCCTGGGAGCTCAGCCACGCCCCTCTCCCCCACACCAGGAGCTATGCTGGAGCCGTGGCACTCGGTAAGGTTTTTTTTTTGTTGTTGTTTAACGCCGCACTCAGCAATATTCCAGCTATATGACGGCGGTCTGTAAATAATCGAGTCTGGGCCAGACATTCCAGTGATTGATATCATGAGCATCGATCCACGCAAGTGGGATCGATGACATGCTTCAACCAAGTCAGCGAGCCTGACCACCCTATCCTGTTAGTCGCCTTTTACGACAAGCATAGTCACCTTTTACGGCAAGCATGGGTAAGGAGTACGCACGCACACACGCACGCACGCACGCACGCACGCACGCACGCATACATACATACATACATACATACATACATACATACATACAGTAGTCAGTCAACTATAGATGGACAGACGCACGCACGCACGCACACGCACACACACACACACATACGTACAGTAGACAGTGGATACACTGACGACAGAAAGACTTTAGATGGACAGACAAACAAACAGCCTGATGGACAGACATAGAAACGGAGACAGTGACAGACCTCGTCTCATCTGCAGCATTTAATGTGATGTCATTGACTGTGGATTCCTCTTAACGGGGAGATCACCCTGTACAAATGTAACACTAGCGGTGCTCGTATCTTGTTTCCTAACACATTTTCGTGGGGCAATTTGTATGGCCAGCCCTAGTAAGGACATGGAGCGTTAACACCCCATTAGGGGGTACTTAGTCCTGCACCATGACCGTGGAATATATTTATTTTATGAAAAAATAATAATCTAGAAATGCATACAAAAGCAAGTCTAGCCAGCTCAATCAGCATAGGAATTGTTTTTTATATTTTTAGAGTCAAGAAGGATATTGTGTAATATAAGATTTCAGAGACTAAATGTTAGTCTAGGGGGTACTCACAGGGCACAGCTAGGTTATAAAGGTACATGGAACATATTGTACCAACTAGTTGTGGTGTGAATTCCCCTTTAATCAATTATAACAGAAAATGAGCTTGGTTTTACGCCACTTTTAAAAAAACAAACCCCATTAAACAAGATATCGATTTAGGCAACATACTGTGATAAATGTATGCATGGCCAAATATAACGTGAATGGACAAATCGTGGTCTTCCCTGAATACATGTTATATCAATTACCTGTGATATCTGTATGTATACACAACATTTTGCGGTTCCGATGATCCACCCATATCACGGTTGGGTCATTCCAAGAACGGGACGTGTCAACGAGTAGCCAGCTTGAAACCCCACCATCAAACGTAATCAGCAGATATGACATATCTCATTCACATGTCAGACGACAAATACACAAGTGTAGGGTTATACGAGAAAACGTGGATGACAACAAGGGAGTAGTAATGGTATTATCGACGCAATCCGAAATCCGAAAATGCTTTCACTGCATGGATACTTGTTTTAGTATCAAACTATAACCATCTGGGGTATTTCCAAATGACGACATCCGATGAGCTCCGCCGTTCTTTTTGTCTGTTTGTTTAGGCTGAAGAAATTAATTAACATGCGCCCTTTGTCAAAATCTTTATAGATCACAGTTAACCAATCAGTGTTTATGCAAAAATGCGTAAAACAAATATTGCCTCCAAGTTTATTTAACTGTCCTTGCAGACGGTAGCCCAGTCTCTGGTCACGCTCAGTTGCGTTGCGTATCATCCGGGTACTCACGGGGAAAAAAACAATAACAAAGGCAACAACCAGTCCGGGGAATTGCGTTAGATCAGTGCCCCTTTAAAGTAGATTGTGTACGTTTATTTTCAGGTAACAACATCTGGGTATTTGGGGGCATGAGCCACTCGGCAGCGAGCAACGTGGCCCGGGTTGCCGTGTACGACTCACACAAGCGGCGTTGGCAAGAGACCTTCTCTCTTCCTGCTGGCAACTTCACCAACGTGGAACTCTGTCGTCTCAGCATCCCCGTACACAACACCAGCTTCACCTTCCTCGACAAGTACATCTGTAACAAATGGGTCCTGTGGTGATGTCATTTCCGGAAACAATTTATTCATCGGCGCATCAGTTGAAGATGCAGACTTGATGTCGGATGTATAACGTTTGACCAAACTCGTTGAAATATCAGCATCCGATGTTTCAGTGTGATGGAGTTGGGGGAATGTACTATTCACCTTTTTACCACATTTATTATCTGTACATTTATTTGGAGGCAGTGTTGCTTAAAGGTAGTCATCGATGTCTCATTACAAACGCTGCTTATCAAACAATGAGGTTTATATTATCGTGCGTTTCTTTAGCATCATGGGATTTAACTGCAGAAAAGAAATGCCATTGAGGCGTATCTGGGCCACTGGCTTCGTTTAAATTAAGAAGATAGTTGAATTTTTACTGATGGAGAAAAAAATGGAACTGTTATAAAGGAATTATGTGTTTGGTGTAATATTATGTACATTCTCCGAAGATAACAATATATATAGTTTGGCAATGGTTGAAACACGCCATCTAGTAACCTTCTCCCGATAATATATATATTTTATATATTTTTGATATAAGCATTTACATTAAACACGTCAGCCAAATAGTTATAAGTTCCCTTATATTTTTTCATCAGTATGCATCATATGAATTTTATTAGTTTTTTTGTTAGCGGGTGACAATTTGTGAATATGACCTAGATATTAAAGTGTTATGACAAGAGCAAGATTTTTTAAAATAAACAACAACATTAAACAAGATATCGATTTAGGCAACATACTGTGATAAATGTATGCATGGCCAACTATAATGCGAATGGACAAATCGTGGTCTTCCATGAATACAGGTTATATCAATTACCTGTGATATCTGTATGTATACACAACATTTTGCCGTGATGTTTATATGCTCTGTAGTTGTGTATAACCCACTTTATCATACCTCCATGTCAGAATGATGATTCAGATCCTTCGCGTGATCTTGATAAAACACTAATATATATCCGGTTTTGGGGGGAAATAAATTCATCAGCGGGTGAATAAATCCCATATACCCCGCCACGAGCAAGTCAGGCTTCACATGGATTTCTGTGAGGCAGAATATATCCCTTATACCCAGCTTCGATGCAAAAAGCGGCACGCTTTTTCAATATTCAATGAAAGTCATGTGACATAGCACAATCGTACAGCTGTTTTCTATCAATTTTGAATTTGTTTTAATTCTTTTACAATGTCATGTTAAAACATGTTGGTGAGATAAATACGTTGTAGCAGGTCACTCGGGCTATATGGAGTTTTATGCGTCCCTCGTTAGGTTTATACCACGAGCCCTCGTAATCCTGCTACAGCTTATAATACACTACTCGTGGCTTGTCAGTAGCTGCGAAACCGTAACTATGTACTGTTCCGCTTATTCTATCCGACATCTCCATATCGCTTATAAATCCGCTTTCAAAATCCTTCTCTGGGGCATGTTTCTTTTATAAAACACTAAAACCCGTTCCATTCTCATCACTTTCTCAGCTAGATCCGGGGTAGAATAGGTCTTCAGCAACCCATGCATGCCGTTAAAGGCGACTATGCTTGTCGTAAGAAGCGACTAACGGGATCGGGTGGTCAAGCTCGCTGACTTGGTTGATGCATGTCATCATATCCCAATTACGTGGATCGTTGCGCATGATGTCAATCACTGGATTGTCTGTTCCAGACTCGATTATTTACAGACCGACGTCATATAGCTGGAATATTGCTGAGTGCGGCGTAAAACAACAAACAAACAACAGCTTTACTCGTCCCCTTTCAAGAGACTTAAGGGTTCCTGTGTAGGATGATTCTTATTTAACCTTATACAGTATATATAATTTCATTTCGGGCACTACATATTAGTCTAATCGGACATCTACTGGTCGCTATTAGGAAAAAGCAGAGCAGCACATAGCTACAATGTTTTAACGAGCGAGCTGAATCATTCGTCACCAGTCGCCCCTTTCCGTAACCTACATTCGGCTTGTGCCGGAATAACACGAGTTGGTCACGAATGGAGCTGAATGTTACTCACACGAACAGAGAAACGCTCGTTCGTGTGAGCTGCTGTACTACAAATGTTTGACAGCTTAACGGTATTCTGTAAATAAAGACTGTTATATGTTACGATGAAGTATTTACTCGATTCATTTGGTCAGCAATGACTAACACTGACATGATCAAGCGTTATCCCTGCCATGTTTTATAGATGAGGAAGTCTGATCTGTTTTCTCTATTTCTGCTAGTTCATGGATGACGCTTCAAAATGGATTTCAAGTATTGTCCATGTTTTCAGCTTTTCCAAGGTCACAGTATTGAATAAAAACAAACTAATCGTGACATTCACCTGGCATTTAAATCAGTGACTATTGACGTTTTGTCTTAGATGTTAAAATCAAAAGTTACATGAGAAGGATGGACCTAATTTGGGTAGGCTAAGTTAAGTTAGCGGTTTGTATTTAACACCGCAGTAAGCCGTGGTGTGATGTTGTGCGTTTTAATTTAATTACTTGGCTTACGGATCCGCAGACGAAAGTTAAACAATTCTAAGATGTGGAATAAAATGCAAATTTGAGAACTATGTCATTAAAAAACTAAAATGGGTTCAGTTTGTAAAAGGAAGTAATACTTTGACATCCTTTAAAAGAGAAAGCCATTAACTCATCTACTATTAAAATTGCGAAATCGTGTTTCGCGTGTTAAGGTGAAAGGGAAGTAACTCTTTCCTTCACGGAGTTGTTTCATGCTGAGAGGAACAAAGATTTCGAGTTCGAGTCCCCTTCGTCTTTCTTTATTTTGGGTTCAATGCAAATGTTTGTGTACTTGTTCCAAAGTAAACAAACATTTGATGTCATTACAGTAAAAATCCAAAGTGGTTATATAGCTCACCTGGCACAAATGTTTGGGTCTACACGGCCATTGTAATAATATATCTATTATAACACAAAGGTTCAGGCTCTCATTCAGACACTGAAACAGTACAATACTTTGACAATCTAGATTTCTAGTTTCGTGAAAATAAGAGATTCTCTGAGCTCATTATTATAACTCGAAAGACAAATAAACCAAAATTATATTTTCATTTCAGAAACTTAATGTGAGTTTAAGATAAATTGACCAATATCATGTCCTGTTTATAGAATTTAGCTTACAGTCCGATTTAAAATTCAGCCAGTCAAACGGTAGTTCGATTAATTGATAATATTCAGTAACTGCGGTGATGGTCGCCTGTAAAACGTACATTAAAATATAGTAGACTTAAAGATTGTATTCAATTTTAATCCTCCCAGATTGGGATTCCAAGGCAACAGAGAGTCCCGTCCCCCATACATGTCGACTAGTGAGGATTGGGTGGTCACAATGTGGGACTGTGCCGGTCTGAGTGGGTTCTTGCTCTTCAGTCAACTAGTCTTACTGCATTAACGATACACCCATTCAATTGACAGCTGGTCTTTGGAATATATGTCACATGATGCAAATCTGGTAAATATATTCATATACATCTGACCCAATCCAGGAATGGATTCTAAAACAGTGGAAAATGTTGTATTTGCAACTTATCCATTTTGGCAAAATTGATTCTCCACAATATTATACCTTGAAAGTTTGGACGAGATCAGCTAAACGGTTAGCAGCGTGTGTTACAGGCTTAACGTCGCATTGACTAAGTGCATCTTCATTTATCCAGTGTTATACATTATTTCTCTCTATTCCATATTTCTATCAAAATCGAATCAATCTCATTAAAATCAGATCTTGGCAACTGGGACTAACAGGATCGCGTGTCAGGCTCGCTGACTTGCTTGATGCATGTCGTCGTAGCCCAATTGCGTGGATCGATGCTCATGATGTCAGTCACTTGATTATCTGGTCCAGACTCGATTAATTACAGACCGTCGTCATAATTATAGCTGTAATATTGCTGTAATATTCAACAAAGAAACAAACGACACTTGAAGGATATTCAAAGACAACTTCGGAGAGGTTCCGAGTCGTGATGAATTGTCTGAGAAAGTTTCAAGAGTTGTCTCCCTTCCATCGTTGACTCCGGTTCTTCAATCAACAGGTTGTTTAATTTACGCAGCCATAGCAAATTCAAGTTATCTGAATAATTTGGATCCGTCAAACATCAAACTTGATGTTGATTGTAATGAACAAACTTTCCCGTTTAACACGAATGCAGGAAAAGAAATCATTTCTCTGTGCACAACCGTTAATTCATGCAATACACATATAAACGTCTAATGCAGTCAATGTTTCGGAGTTTTCAGTGTAGAGCTAGGTTATCTTATCAGTCTGGCACCATTCTACCATGGAAAAATAAATACGAACTCTTTGATGGTAGCGAATACATTGAGTAAGCAGCATTAGGTGAGTTCAATGTTTTCGATCTGTTATGAAAAAACATCGATGCTCGCCTTTAAAAAACTATGGCGCTGCATAAGCTAGAACATTGTTTTTGACAGTTATATTATAGGTGACGTGAGGTGAAATGGGGTTTAACGACGCGCCCAAGATTTTTGCACTGCATTTTTGATAGTGACGTGCATACACGTGTGTGTGTGGCTGCTTGTACTTGTCCGGACCCGGGCTGATGTGGTAGCCGACTGAGATACCATGCCGCAGTTTAACACGAATACCCCACGCAGACACAGTATACTGACTCCGAGCCGACCAGTCCTTCTTTTAGCCCCTTAATGCCGAGCCCCAGACAGGGTAACAACAAGTACCATCTTTTAACATCTTTTGGTATGACGCTGCCGTGGATCGAACTCAGGACATTCAGCTCACCGGCGGACGCTCTACCACTAGACCACAGGCGGTCAGTTATATTCATCAAATCAGCTGTTTCAATCTGAGGTTTGTTTGTTTGTTGCACTCAGCAATATTCCAGCTATATGACGGTGGTCTGTAAATAATCGAGTCTGGACCAGACAATCCAGTGATTGACATCATGAGCATCGATCTAGGCAATTGGGATACGATGACATGCATCAACCAAGTCAGTGAGCCTGACCACCCCATCCCATAAGTCGCCTTTTACGGCAAGTATGGGTTCAATCAGAGGTGGTTACTGTGATTTGAACCTTCTGATTGACCAATCAGAATAGTTTCCTAATTCATGGTAAAATGCATATTTATTCTTGTTGTGGTTGTCATCTTACATCACGTTACATCACAGACTCACTGAGTGAACACTACCACAAGTGGAACGTGTCACAAGACCAGTCATATGTTCTTATATGCTGTATAACCTTCCTAATTAACCACTTGAGGAGTAAGTAACAAAACACATATAATGAAAGCTGTTTAATCTTATTCTTTTTCCTCATTGACATAATCAACAAATCATCACCATCTGGTTAACAAATACACTGATCTACAAAAATTGTGAAACAATTTGTGAAACGTAAAACATTGTGAGTGATTGTCCCTTTAAATCCTGGTATGAAATATCACACCCATTAATTTTGTTTGTTTGCTGTTTAGCCACAACAACAAAGCAATATTCCAGCCATGAGGGCAACCCATAAACAATCAAGCCTAGACCAGACAATCCAGTGATTGAAATTATTAACAATGATTCATGCCGTTGGGTACGATGAGTGTCTATGAATCAAGTCAAGGAGTCTGACCACCAGATCCATCAAGTCTGGACAGGCAAACCAGTGATTGATAATACAAATATGTTTTTTAATCCTGTAATTTCCTCAGTGTCGCAAGTGTATGTCAACTTGATTGTCTACCGCTGATCGAATGAGTACAGAATTATGCAATATTCTAGAAGTATGGCTGAATACCAGATATGGAGTTCACACATTATACCATGTTGGGAATTGAACCTGGATCCTTGGCATGAACCCATCAAACACAGGACTGCTCCACCACCCTACTGTCTGTGTCTATGGTAATGTATTGCTCATGGTATCATGCATCTGTTGCCAATACAGAGTGAGTGAGTTAGTATGGTTTTACGCTGCTTTCCAGCAATATCACAGCGGGGGGACACCAGAAATGGGCTTCCCACATTGTACCCATGTTGGGAATCGAACCCAAGTCTTCCTCGTGACCAGCGAACGCTTAACCACTAGGCTACCCGACAGCCCCAGTCCACACAGAAGAACAACAAACATGTGTATGTGTTTGAAACTCTCAACAAGAAGCTATAGTTAAAAAAGATGTCACTAATTCACTGCTATTGGAAAACACATATGAATTTCCAATACACACCTGATATTTCAGAACATCAATAGTACACAGCCTTCCATCATTTTCAGATATTTAGATATTTACAATATCTGAGATAATCAAACATGTTAAAATCACCGAGTCTGATTACACGTTTAACATAAAATAATTGACATACACTGATAATCATCTATGATTAAAAAGCTGCTGAACTGAGATATCGGCATGAGACCTTTATGAAAACAGATACATTGAAGTTCAGAATATATCAAGATAATAATGGAGAGGTGCTTAGTTTTTCCCCCCATCTTCCAGAAGCAAGGAAGTCAACTGACCAGAAAAGTTCAGTTCCAAATGGGTTTTTTTCCAATTTGTATTCTCTAAAGATTTCATTTGTTTACTTGTTGTTAAACACAACACTCAGCAATATTTTAGATATATCCAGTGGCCTGCTTGTAAATTGTTGAGCCTGGGACAGACATTCCAGTGATTGATATTGTGATCAACAATCCATGCCGTCAGGTACTATGACAGGCTATGACAGGGGGGGGGGGGGGGGGGGGGGGGGGGGGGGAGAGTGCTTTAACAGTCTCATTAAAATCAGATTTTAGTTCTCGCTACTGCTAAAAAAAGATCTGAGGACATCCCATTACAGGTCACGTCAGAACGAGCTTTCATCCAACCAATCAGAGTGTGGCTTACCAGATCATGAAAGTGACAGTCGGAATGTTTTCTGATCATGCAACCACGATATATTTAACACGGGGTGTTCCGAACGACAGTTACGGGTTTTATGATTATATCCATACAATCTAGGCCATCTATGAGCCATTCCAGAATGTTCTTTTCAGTTTTAAAATTATAATCGGGAATACGTCAAAATATGTTTCGAAGCGTAGTCGCCAGTTGGAAACTATTGTCGTAAAGCTCGAGAAAGCTGCCTTCTGATTGGCCAATGTCGATTTCTTGTCAGTCATTTCATTGGTCTGTCAAAATTTGCGAAAGGTCATTCTGACGTGACCTGTAATGGGATGTCTTCAGATCTTTGTTTAGCGATAGCGAAAACTAAAATCTGATTTTAATGAGATTGGTGCTTTAAAGAACATTTGTTTCACTTTATATTTCGGGGGGATGGAAGATGCTGTGAACAAATTTCAAAGAAAGCATCAACATAGCTATTGCTTTGATACATTTGAGCTGCCTATTCTGGGTATATTTCTAACTAAATATGCAACCCTCTGTGGCATGTAGAATCTATGAGGTGCAGCCAATTAACAAAGAAATAGTAATAGACAATGAATGCCTGAGTGAAGGAGTTGGGTAACACTTCTTGGAAACAGTAATTCAGTTATATTATACCTTGTCAGTGTAATAGGGCATGGAGTCATCCCACAGAGGACACACTTATCTTGTCAGCTTGTTGATGGGGTTAACCTCTTTGGTCAGGTGGACCACGAGGCATCGTCCTACAGAAAGTCTTCAGTTTGAATCCCATCACGGGACCTGGAAATCTTATGGCTTCTACATCGGAATATTTGACATTATAACATCCAAATAACTCTTGCAAAAGATGAGGTAGGATAATGGCTGGAAATGTCAATTTTCCTTGAAATAATCCCCCCTTTGTCCCCCTGTTTTGCTAAGAAGTCTGATGTCGCTGATCACCATGTTGTGAGTGACGGCTTTACACATGTCATAGATGGTCAACGCTGCCATGGAGACAGCCACCAGGGCCTCCATCTCAACTCCTGTCTGACCTCGAGTCTTCACAGACGACCTGATCAAAACACTGTATTCCTCTTCCTCGAGGGTGAACGTCAGCTCAACTTTTGAAATAGGAATGTTATGGCACAGAGGAATAAAGTCGGCTGTTTTCTTTGCTGCCATTATTCCTGCAATTTGTGAAACTGTCAGAACATCACCTTTCTTAATTCCATTTTCCTTTACAAGATCAAACACCTCCTTTCCCAAAACAATTCTCCCTTCTGCTAAAGCAATTCGTTCAGTATCTGGTTTAGACCCAACGTCCACCATCATCGCTCTGCCCTTCTCATCAGTATGTGTTAATTGAGACTGGTTTCCTGAGCTTGGCTCAAGGTCGACGTCCTCCAGTTCCTTCCTGCGTTCTTTAAGGTCAGCCTCCCAATATTTCATATTGTCATCATCATATGAAGAAAATGTTTTACGAAAGGCACTAAAAAGTCTGATTTGATTAGAGCAGTGAGACCCCTTTCCCACTGCAACATGTAAAATATCTCTCGATAAACGAACAAAACCTGATTTATGTCTATGAAAGTGTTCTCTTCTAAACATGGGCAGTATCACAGAAGAAGCTGTAGGTCGTGAGTTTGGCTGGTTAAAATGATTTGTGTCTGAACTGTGGTCTGAAATGAAACAACATACAAATCTAAAAGAGAGTGAGTGAGTTTGAACACTTTGAACAGTATTTCAGTTATAAGATGGTGTGTCATTTTGATATGTTTGGAAAGCTAAAAGTGACGCAGATCTTAAGACATTTTCATGTTGATGAAACGACTAGCATAGGCAGGGAACAGGAAAACCTAGAAAAATATAATCGGAATGAATAGGATGCAAACCCATGATCATAGGTTTCTGGGACTCATAAGGGACATAACTCTGCACAGCGAACTGCTGCACCTCAGAGAACAGGGTACCCCCATATCCCCTCATTGACAACTTTCATCACAGAACAAATGAGTCCTGAGCCAGTCCCCAGCTGTTACTGGCCACTGATCTAGTTGTGTATTCATTAAAAATTGATCACATCCTGGACGCCAATACTTTACTTGGTCACTGATACATATCTGCTGACCTGTGACATGATTATGGCTGTACATCTTATCCTGAACAAACCTGACAACTGCGATGCGCATGATGACACAATCCAGGGATTGTCTGGTTACTGTTCATAAGTATTTTATGTTCGTCTGAGTTTACGACTTTGAACACAAGTCCACAAAGAATAATAAGGCACATTCTTATCTGTTCAAAACAGGATCAAAAGCTTTGTGTTCCGAAAAATGTCTTTAATTTTTATCTCAAACAGATGGATATTATTCTCCACTACAAATAATATGGACGCAACATAATAAAAATCACTTGGAAAATTATTTCATTTCTAAATATATCATATGTTATCAACAAAACTTAGTAAGATTTACTTCAAACTCTGTTGTGTCAAAGTTGAAGGTACATATGCAAATACTTCAAGTTATCCGAGGTTCAGTACAACCGAAAATGATGAATAAAGAAGGAATACACAGGGACCATGCTTTTACTTCGAGACATCATAAGTTTGACACATCAAAGTTCGACATAACAGTGTTTGACTGGATTTCAGTACTGTAAACCTGAAGCAATATCAGCATCCAGTTATTTTCCATGAACTGAACGGGATAATCTATGTAGATTAGGTGAGGGTATACAATGGTATAAGTTGAGTAAATTGCTGACTGTTGTTTATGTGTATGCTGTTGTATATTTGTGTCACATAATGTGTACATACGTGAACGAAAGAACCACCGTCACCCACCAATCAGTATCATCGGCCGATTTTTCATCTTGGATAAATTCAGCATTCCTAGAAAAGATCAAATGTAATGCATTGAATTGAGTCTACATGACAATGTGTCTGCTGTGGATCTTGACCACTCTACCAGTTCTTTACTCTACCAGACATTTCCAGGACTTCTACGAGATACAAGTCTACTCTACACAACACAAGACAACGTCTCCACATAATGTCTGCTCTACTGAATGTCTGCTCTACATGATATCTGCTCTTCGAGAAGTCTACTCTACACAGCACAAGACATCTGCTCTACATGATATCTGCTCTTCGAGAAGTCTGCTCTACACATCACAAGACATCTGCTCTACATGATATCTGCTCTTCGAGAAGTCTGCTCTACACAGCACAAGAACTCTGCTCTACATGATATCTGCTCTTCGAGAAGTCTACTCTACACATCACAAGACATCTGCTCTACATGATATCTTCTCTTCGAGGAGTCTGCTCTACACATCACAAGACATCTGCTCTACATGATATCTTCTCTTCGAGGAGTCTACTCTACACATCACAAGACCTCTGCTCTACATGATATCTTCTCTTCGAGGAGTCTGCTCTACACATCACAAGACATCTGCTCTACATGATATCTTCTCTTTCGAGAAGTCTACTCTACACATCACAAGACCTCTGCTCTACATGATATCTTCTCTTTCGAGAAGTCTACTCTACACATCACAAGACATCTGCTCTACATGATATCTGCTCTTCAAGAAGTCTATTCTACACATCACAAGACATCTGCTCTACATGATATCTTCTCTTCGAGGAGTCTACTCTACACATCACAAGACCTCTGCTCTACATGATATCTTCTCTTCGAGGAGTCTGCTCTACACATCACAAGACATCTGCTCTACATGATATTTTCTCTGGAAGACATCTGCTCAATAGAATGTCTTATCAACAAGACATGATATCTACTCTATAAAATGTTTGCTCTTGAAAATGTCTGTTCTGCATGAAGTCTGTTCTGCATGAAGTCTGTTCTACAGGATATCTAATCTATATGAGGTCTGTTCAACAAGATATCAGTTCTGTGAGATGTCTGCTCCACAAGTAGTCCGCTCTACACATGCCACAAGACATCTCCTCAACAAGAAATAAATTATACAGTTTCTACCTTTTTAATAATACCATCTAGTTCTGGTACTTATCATCTATCTTGCCAAAAACTCAACACTGATATTTCAAGTCTTTGAAAGGCATTTAGAAGTGATACACATAAGGAAGATAATTTATGGATGTCAACTTCTTTATTATGAGGAACACAACGTTTCGGAGTATGTGCTTACTCCTTCACCCTCATCATATCATACATATACTTTGAAACGTAGTGTTCCTCATAATTAAGAAGTTGACATCCATAAATTCTCTTCCTTACTGATATTTCGCCTAAAATAATCTCCCCGACAACCCCTGATTCTTCACCTGCATGCTGCTTCTTTTTCCTCTTGACTGCTGCCCCGATAATCTCCAGCATCTCCTCATCTGATGTATTGTTCCTCAGAGCATCTCGCAAAGATACCTCCGCCTCTCCGTGGAGGCACACCTACAAACAAGGAGTCAGGGAGTAGGGTTCAAAGCCACTTTTAACAGTTATATCTTGATGTGTCAGCTTAATAAGGAGTGGATGAGTGAGTTAGGCTTACCGTATTTGACGTAATAAGCACCCAGGTTGCTCTCAAAATTAGAAATACGGAGCTCTTATTAGATTATAATTTGGGGAAAAAAAACCAGAGTTAAAAGATTGTAAATTTTGTGGTTTATGCTGGCAGCCTGAAATGATACAAAAAAAGTCTGTGCATATTATACACGACAGATATATTTTTCAGAATTTAATTGCCCATAATTAAGGGTGCTTATAACACACGAGTGCGTATTATACACGAATAAATATGTCTTGGTACATTGATCAATCGGAAGGGGTGCTTATTGGGATTGTTCACTAGCCAATATATTAGCAAATATTGCCGTGGACAGCAAATAGTGGCAAGTACCATAGGAAAGCTCAAGTGCAGGTTTTTGGCAGGTATTGCTCTGCATCACTAACTGATCTTAGAGAGTCCTCTGTGTCCCCACACCCAATGACAATCAATGGTTAAATGTAAACCAGTTCCATACTCAATGTCACATATAACATGATGCCTTAGGGCCAAGTCATTCTCTATCATGCTCCGTGACACAGCCAGGGGGAGTGAGTTCGATTTCACACCACTTTGAACAGTATTTCATTTATATCATAGTGAAGAGGGAAAAACGTGAAGTGATGCAGATCTTAGTTGTTTACCTCTTTGGTGGAATCTACAAGCATGGCCCTTACATTGCCCATGCACTAGGTGTTGTAAATACATGTGCCATATATTCCAAGACAGACATATGATGTTAACTATAGACCATTAACAACACACAGTGCCACTATACTCAACAATACACGGATTTCTTAAGATTCTTTAAATTGTTGCAGTAAAGATGACCTACTTTGAGGTTGCCATCAGCAGTCATCCTGAGTCTGTTACATGTGCCACAGAAATGCTCGCTCATCGATGTAATGAACCCAACCTGTCCTGCAAATCCAGGCACTTTGTAGGCCTGAAACAAGAAACCATATGTGTGTGTGGGTGTGTCTGCTTGTATTAGTCCAGACAAATGCCGGTTTCATAGTGCGACCCCACTGAGATATTTAGAGTGCTTTTCTTACCATGCACATGATGTAGGTAACATTGCCATGAACATGAATAAGAGCTAAGATAACCAACATAAATATAACAAATGGACTTGCTGATATGACTCGTTTTGTTTGTTTGTTTGTTGTTTAATGCTGCACTCAGCAATATTCCAGCTATATGATGGTGGTCTGTATATAATCGAGTCTGGACCAGACAATCCAGTGATTGACATTATAAGCATCAATCCAGGCAATTGGGATACGATGACATGCATCAACCAAGTCAGGGAGTCTGACCACCCAATCCCTTTAGTAGCCTCTTACGGGATCGGGTGGTCACGCTCACTGACTTGGTTAATGCATGTCATTGTATCCAATTGCGTGGTGATAGGGACAATAGCAATCATTTTCTTGTGTTAAATTACCCCCTCCGTGGTGCAGTGGATAGAGTGTATGCCTGCAGAGCGTAAGGGCGGTGGTTCAATCCTCCTTGACGCATCATACAAAAAGTCGTTATAAAGATGTCACTTGTTGTTACCCTGTCTGGCGCTCGGCATAAAGGGGATAAGTCAGTATGTGTCTGAGTGGGGTATCCATGTTAAACTGTGACGTGTTATCTCAGTGGGCTGGTGCTACAAAACCGACAGAAATCCTGACTTATACAAGCAGCTACACACACACTTGCATGCGCATCGCTAAGTATGTGCAATAATATTGAATGCAATGTTGAACCCCATTTCACCTCACCTTGTGTCAAAGTAGTGAGAAAAAATTATAAATGAAAATACGTAAAATAACATTTCCTTTCATTGACACGATTGGAAGGCACTCACTTTAGACGTATCATTAGCATGGTCAGACAGCCGGTCAAGGTCTGGCCACCGAGACCTGATGATGTCCAGCATCTGCTGGTAGGACACCAGCTTGTTGAAGTTCCACTTGTTGCCTCCGAAGGGCATGTACTCAATGAAGCGGATGTCCACTTTCTGTGGTTCAAACATACACATACACATGCATGGCATACAACACAACATACAACAGCACAACGTTTTTTCTCTTACAACAAAAATATAAGAAACATCAACAGTTCTTTAACATGTAATGAGGTTTAATACAATGTATTAGTAAACATTAACTCTGTTACAGTCTACCAGTAATTTGGAAAATAGTTGAAAATAATTGATTCTGATTGGCTGATCTCACATGGCAGAGGTTTTAAATCACATTATCATATACCCTCAGGTCAGAATGATGAGATCTGATTGGTCCATGTGATCTTGATAAGATACTGTGTATTGGAGAGGAATCAATTTCTCAGCAGGGAAAAACACCTCTTATACCCCACCATGAGCAAGTCAGGCTGCACGTAGATTTCTGAGAGGCAGAATGAATCCCTAATAACCAGCTTCAAAGCAAAAAGCTGCACACTTTTTTCGAGTTAATGGAAGTCGTGTGACACAGCGCAAGCTAACCTCAGCTCAATCAAACAGCTGTTTTCTTTGTTCTCGGGGTACATTGGGTTTTATGCATCCCTCGTTAGGTGTTACCAGAGGCTCGTGGTATAAAACCTAAGATGGGACGCTTAAAACTCCATGTACCTGGCTCGTGGTATCAAACCTAACGAGGGACGCATAAAACCCTATGTACCCCTTCGTGATCCTGCTACAATTAACTACTATTAACCTCTGATTGAGTCCAGTGGACTGACAAACAGATTGTCCCAAGCAAATCCCAGTGTATGCACCTACCTTGTGTTGTGTGAACTCCACGAAGTCCAAGATCTCCTCCTCATTTAGGCCCCTCATCACAACACAGTTCACCTGAAAAGTTAACCTGGCTTCATCACATCTTGTCTACATCCTGCCATCCTTCTCAGTACATCAGAATAAAGTCAACAATGTATTCCACAGAAATCCTAAATACCTAAGTTTACCAGTGTGTTTACATGATTCACGTCTTCTACCAGGCAAGCTCTACATAAACATGATTCACGTCTTCTACCAGGCAAGATCTACATAAACAAGATTCACGTCTTCTACCAGGCAAGCTCTACATAAACATGAATAACGTCTTCTACCAGGCAAGCTCTACATAAACATGATTCACGTCTTCTACCAGGCAAGATCTACATAAACAAGATTGACGTCTTCTACCAGGCAAGCTCTACATAAACATGAATAACGTCTTCTACCAGGCAAGATCTACATAAACATGAATCACATCTTCTACCAGGCAAGCTCTACATAAACAAGATTCACGTCTTCTACCAGGCAAGCTCTACATAAACATGAATAACGTCTTCTACCAGGCAAGCTCTACATAAACATGATTCACGTCTTCTACCAGGCAAGCTCTACATAAACATGATTCACGTCTTCTACCAGGCAAGCTCTACATAAACATGATTTACGTCTTCTACCAGGCAAGCTCTACATAAACATGATTCACGTCTTCTACCAGGCAAGCTCTACATAAACATGATTCACGTCTTCTACCAAGCAAGCTCTACATAAACATGAATAACGTCTGCTACCAGGCAAGCTCTACATAAACATGATTCACGTCTTCTACCAGGCAAGCTCTACATAAACATGATTCACGTCTTCTACCAGGCAAGCTCTACATAAACATGATTTACATCTTCTACCAGGCAAGCTCTACATAAACATGATTCACGTCTTCTACCAAGCAAGCTCTACATAAACATGAATAACGTCTTCTACCAGGCAAGCTCTACATAAACATGATTCACGTCTTCTACCAGGCAAGCTCTACATAAACATGATTCATGTCTTCTACCAGGCAAGCTCTACATAAACATGATTTACGTCTTCTACCAGGCAAGCTCTACATAAACATGATTCACGTCTTCTACCAAGCAAGCTCTACATAAACATGATTTACGTCTTCTACCAGGCAAGCTCTACATAAACATGAATCACGTCTTCAACCAGGCAAGCTCTATTCTTGATTCTTTCATATTACTATAGTTAATATGTCATGCCATGACAGATTAACAATAGTATAATGAAAGAATAGGCATGACAGATTAACTATAGTATAATTAAAGAATAGGCATGACAGATTAACTATAGTATAATGAAAGAATTAGACATGACAGATTAACTATAGTATAATGAAAGAATCAGGCATGACAGATTAACTGTAGTATAATAAAAGAATAGGCATGACAGATTAACTGTAGTATATTGAAAGAATTTGGTAGTACTTTACTTCTCTGGAGTACTATATTAACTTAACTGGCAATACTACGTTATGTGATGACCTGTCTACAAATTCAACTCAAGCTCAACCGACATATTTATTGAACTTATTAATAAGAGTCTCAGCATGCTCAGGGTAAGGCTGAAAAAAGAAAAAAAAAGAATTGGTTCTCAGGCAATGACTTTTAAAAATATAGTGCAGGCAGGTGGTGTTTTTGTTCGTTGTTGCTTGTTCAAACTAGTATGTAACCAAATAAACAGTTATGTTCCATCAACCTGGGAAGGGCCTCCCTACACATGCTACAAAAACAGGCATACAAATTCCTATTGCCGCCATGACCATAACACAAGATGCGCAGTAAAGCAGTGCACATGTAATAGGATGTAACTCTCTGATATCTTGGATCACATTGATTTTATGTATAAGGATTTTTTACATTTTTTGAAAATGGAAATAGAAATGAAACATGAGGCGGATTTTATGAATATGCAGGCGGTGCCTGAGAACCAAGACAAAAAAAAATTTAAGCCTAAATATTCAATATTTTCCTTATTGCCTGCACCAGTCAAGATAGTTGTTGCTATTAAGGCACACTTTGTGCATGCTGGACAGATGAATTTCTTAATTGTTGATTAAATCATTACATGTCATTATTCTGGCAAATGTTCAGTCACTTCTTTATCCAGTTTTATACAGGTCAGATACTTCAACTGACTGACTTACCAATTTAGTAATGAATCTGGGTACTGAACAACTGAAATCAACTTCTTCCCAAATGCAGACCAATTTAGTTCAATGACATACCGGAATATATTTATGTCCCATTTTATTGAGGGGATCAAGAGTTGTTCCCCTTTGTCGTGCCATGATCAACTGGTAGTTATTTTGAATCCTAGATTCTCTCTGATTACAATCAACATGCCTGACAACCGAGCTTACAAAAGATGACATCACCAAGCTGTCATGTTGTGATGTAACTATGGTAACCAGTGTTCAATATCAGTGAGCATGAAAGTCAAGGGTTTCCTCATCGTAACAAAACATGAAAAATAATTACAGATATAACAAGTTCCTGGATTCAAATAATATAGCAGCAAACCAAGGACAGCCGTTAATTTCCAACAATCTGAAATAAGATGTACACTGTTCAAAGTGGCACTCACTAACTGCCTCTATTCTGGCTCCTCAGCATATTCCTACCTTGACTGGGTCATATCCCAGCTCCAGTGCCTTGTCAATACCCTGCAGGACTTTCTCAAAACCTTTCCGTCGAGTGATGAATTCAAACTTTGGAGGTACTAGAGTATCAAGACTGATGTTCAGCTGATCCAGACCAGCATCCTGGTACAGAGGCAACCGTCTGGATAGTGTGATTCCATTGGTTGTCATGGCAATGGACTTCAGACCCTCAGATCGTAAGCTGTCCAGTCCCTCTGAAAAGAAATAACTTGAGTTAGACTTTAAGAATGACACACAATGAAACCATAGACAAGGGCTCCACTGGATGAACCTCCCACTTTAGCCATTAGTGAGTGAGTGAGTTGGGTTTAACACCGCTTTTAACAGTATTCCAGTTATATCACGGCGTGTCAGCTTAATGTGGGAGGAAAGCTCGAAGTGATGCAGGTCTCAGACGTTTACCACTTCGGTGAAACCCAAGAGCACGGGTATGGTGCTGACAAACCTAGAAACATAATCGGGGCGAACCCGGATTCGAACCAAAAATCATAGGTTTCTGGCGTGCCAAAGGGACGCAACTCTGCACAGCGCGGCGCCTTAGAAGACTGGTCCACCCGTGACCCCCTTTAGCAATTAATACGCAATGAAATGAAATATGGATAATAATCATAGCAATGTACATATTTCTCATGCGTCAAATCCGCACCCTATGACCCGAAGCATGCTCAAAGTGCTACATTATTACCCCAGTCAAAGGATCAGTGTGTACGCGATTTTCATTCTCAGCTCCCTGGGGAGTATACAAGGTACATAAGCATGTAACATCTATCCTGAATGAAAGATCCACTTTTAAGTGAGGTGACATGAGGCCCCTTTGAATGGAACATACTTCAAGAAGGACAACTCACTGAGGATATCGACCAGGTCCCTCCTGACTGTGGGCTCTCCCCCTGTCAGTCTGATTTTGGTGATCCCCTCCTTGACAAACATTTGGGACAGTGCTAGGATCTCGTCAGTACTCAGAAGCATCTGCTTGGGGGAGAGCTGCACCCCCTCCTGAGGCATGCAGTACTGACATCGGAGGTTGCAGCGCTCCGTCAGGGAAATACGCAGGTACGTGTGTTGTCGTCCGAATGTATCGGTGAGGAAGTCTGAGAATGAAGGATTCGACTTCTGCTCCGGTTTCAAAGCAGGAGACTCTACCTGTGAACAGGAAATGTGGAATATATGTGACCATGTGATTGGGTGTCTAAGATTCTGCATTGTCACTAATGTGTGTGAATCTGAGCACCAGGCAGAATATTACAGTACAAACAGCAGTTTCCAGGAGTGGAAGGCGGTGAGCAATTGTGGGTCAATAATTCATCACTTTATAACGCAGTTAGAACCTACAACGAATTGTAATAAAGTAGTTGTTCATCCATATATCTTATCTTAGATATCCTATTCTTACTTAGTACTCCTACTTCTACTTCTAACACTACTATGTTTTACATGTTTGTATTCACTACTATGTTTCACAAGTTTATATTCACTACTATGTTTCACATGTTTGTATTCACTACTATGTTTCACAAGCTTGTATTCACTACTATGTTTCACAGGTTTATATTCACTACTACGTTTCACATGTTTGTATTCACTACTATGTTTCACATGTTTGTATTCACTACTATGTTTTACATGTTTGTATTCACTACTATGTTTCACAAGTTTATATTCACTACTATGTTTCACATGTTTGTATTCACTACTATGTTTCACAAGCTTGTATTCACTACTATGTTTCACAGGTTTATATTCACTACTACGTTTCACATGTTTGTATTCACTACTATGTTTCACATGTTTGTATTCACTACTATGTTTCACATGTTTGTATTCACTACTATGTTTCACAAGCTTGTATTCACTACTATGTTTCACATGTTTGTACTCACTACTATGTTTCACAGGCTTGTATTCACTACTATGTTTCACAGGCTTGTATTCACTACTGTGTTTAACAGGTTTATATTCACTACTAAGTTTCACAGGTTTGTATTCACTACTATGTTTCACAGGTTTGTATTCACTACTATTTTTATAAGGTTTGTATTCACTACTGTGTTTAACAGGTGTGTATTCACTACTATGATTCACAGGCTTGTATTCACTACTGTGCTTAAAAGGTTTATATTCACTACTATGTTTCACAGGTTTGTATTCACTACTATGTTTCACAGGCTTGTATTCACTACTATGTTTCACATGTTTGTACTCACTACTATGTTTCACAGGCTTGTATTCACTACTATGTATTACGGGCTTGTATACACTACTATGTTTCACATGTTTGTGTTCACTACTATGTTTCACATGTTTGTATTCACTACTATGTTTAACAGGTTTGTATTCACTTCTATGTTTAACAGGCTTGTATTCACTACTATGTATTACGGGCTTGTATACACTACTATGTTTCACATGTTTGTGTTCACTACTATGTTTCACATGTTTGTATTCACTACTATGTTTAACAGGTTTGTATTCACTTCTATGTTTAACAGGTTTGTATTCACTACTATGCTTCACAGGCTTGTATTCACTACTATGTTTCCCAGGTTTGTATTCATTACTTTGTTTCACATGTTTGTATTCACTACTCTGTTTTACAGGCTTGTATTCACTACTATGTTTCCCAGGTTTGTATTCATTACTATGTTTCACAGGTTTGTATTCACTACTATGTTTCACAGGCTTGTATTCACTACTATGTTTCTCAGGCTTGTATTCACTTCTGTTTCTTAGTTTTGTATTCACTACTATGTTTCTCAGGCTTGTATTCACTACATTGTTCCTCAGTTTTGTATTCACTACTATTTTAAGATTTAAAGACTCTGAAAATGGTGTAACATCACTTTCTCCATTGGAATCATGCTCCAGTCTCATTTGAACATTAAACATTTGTTTTGGGTAAGCCATATAAGAAAACTGTGTTTTCCTAAAGCAGTGCCTGCCAGACTGTCTGAGGTCCTCTGGATCTTTTTTGTCTTGAATGGTCAACTAATAAAATGGATAGTCTGGCGGAGTTTTTGTGAACAAATCAATGATATGAAATAACAAATTATTTGGACTTATAAATTGTGTATAAATAATTCTCATCTGTAGTTATTTGTCTTTGTTGTTCCGTTCAGTGTGAAAACAATCATGACTGGCTACAAATTGGACTTGACATTCCGTCTGTTTGGCTGAAATGTATCTGAACTTTACACACTGCCTAAATAATACCTATAATTGGTCAGTGTTAGAACTTTTCTTGTGTATATAGGGTATAGGGCTTGTGTCAAGATAGCAACATGATCATTATAAAAGTACCTCTATTGACATGATTGAGAGCATATAGTATATTGATGTAGATGTACAGTGAAGCTCCCATATATTCAAATGTGAGGTGAAATGGGGTGTAACATCGCTTCCACGATCATTGCATTTATATAGCGAAGTGCATGCACGTGGGTGGGTGAGTTTGTGGCTGCTTGTACGAGTCTGGACTGATGCCGATTTATAGTGCTAGCCCACTGAGATGCCATGTTGCAGTTTAACATAAATTCTCCACCTAGACACAGTATACTAACTCCAAGCTGACCAATCCTTGTTCTAGACCCTTACCATGCTTACTGCCGAGCGCCAGACAGGGTAACAACAAGTACAATCTTCTAACGTCTTTTGGTATGACGCTCTACCACTAGACCACAGAGGCGGTCACATCTATTCAGAGGGATTGAACCACTGATCATCCACTCTCTTAGTAGACTCTCTATTCACTAGACTATGGAATCGGTTGGAATTGAAAATAGTGAAACTGGTACTGAGGACAAAGCAGTAAGTGAATGTTGCTTTACACAACAGTGTTCCAGCTTCATTTTTGGCCAACCAAACCAGTGGTTGATAGTGTGAGCAACATTCCATAGTTCTACGATGTCACAAAATCAGCAGTCTCCATTCTAATATTTGGCAATTGCACATTGTATCTTCCAGCCGTGCAGACCAATGCTCCAAGCACTTGGAGAACATTCGGTTAAAGGGCAAGTTCACACGGAAATGAACCTATTTTTCTTGTACTTTTTCCACATTAAAAGTGTTAACCTAGAAGTGTCATAGACAAAAATATAAAAATATCACAATTTATTAACATATTTTTCGCATTAAAACGATTTATATTTTTCACATTTACCAAGTGTTCTATTTCCACAACAAAAACACCATGGCTTATGCCCCTTGCAATATGACGTCATTGGTGCCAATTGATAAACATTATGACGTCATCATGCTTTGTTAGAGCCGCTTCACGTGGTGTAGGTACAGGTGTGTGATTCTAGCGTCTCAGATGCCAGCCAGCATAGTGATATGCTGAGTCACCACTGCGCCGGAATGTGTCGTAGGCCATGTTGTTTTACCGCAAACTGGTACTTGATATCTTTTGCGTTGAGAATAGACAGGGACCCAGTTGAATTGGCACCAATTACGTCATAATCTAAGGGGGATAACTCAGGCCTGTTTAGCTCGAAAAACGAAGGCCTCATAACGGCATATCATTTTCACACTATTGTGAGCTTCCTACTTTCACTGTGAAAAAAATGAGTGTATATTTTCAAACACAGATACTAATTAATTCTAAAATTTCGTTTTGTTTAGAAAAAGATAAAAAGTGAATTTTGCGTGTACACTTCCCCTTTAATGCAATTATTCTTCATAATTTCCTGTTTACATCATGACATAAACATGATAAATACACAACAACTGCTCCCTTGCCACAATGAGCTCAATTCGCAATTGTCAATGCGATTATTCGTTTCTTAATGTACCATATAACATTATCTTCATGCTAAAAAATTAACTTAACAAAACGTTACCTTTATATCAAATAGAATACAACTTGTCACCTCATAACTGAGGCAATGGTAATAACACCATGCACATGGGTTTAGAGACCCGTGAAGATCCAGGGTAGAATAGGTCTTTAGCGACCCATGCTTGCCATAAAAGGCGACTATGCTTGTCATAAGAGGTGACTAACAGGATCGGATGGTGAGGCTCGCTGACTTGGTTGATGCATGTCATTGATTCCAATTGCGTGGATCAATGCTCATAATGTCAATCACTGGATTGTCTGGTCCAGACTTGATTATTTACAGACCGCCGTCATATAGCTGGAATATTGCTGAGTGCGGCATTAAACAACAACAAACAAACAAACAAACAAACAAACAAACAAACAAACATGGGTTTAGAACTGTTCCAGTTATATTTAAATCATATTTCATAGTTCAATGCTGAGACCAAGTGGAGAGATTCTAAGACAAAATTAAACTCTTGTTTTTTCAACAATACAATACTAGTTACAGACAGTTTTCTTATACTGCACGTGACTATTCCGATAAAATTTAAATCTCATTTGTGAAAAACCACATTGTCATTATTACATGTATTGTACACCTAAGTAGGCTACACTACATTATTAACCATAGAAACAAATATTGAACAACAACAATAACCTTGATGTTCTCTGAACCATTTGTTTCCCCAAATATTAATTGAAACACATTTTTAAAAAATGTAATAGCAATAAGAGCTCAAGTCTCTGTTGCCACAGATCCTAATAAATGCCGAACATACTTGGGCAGGGAAATACATGTCTCGACTTTTTAGAATATTATTTCCTTAATTAACAGGACTCCAGACTGCGTCCTGTCCTAGAAGGAGTCAGACAGTAAAACTTGTAGTGACATGAACGTTTTGAAAATAAAAAATAAACATTGACAACATGATCATCTGATGATGGAGAACATCGCGATAAGCTTACTGAATAACTGTCACTATTGATTGTGTTACTTGTCGTGTTACCTTTTCATTAACCGCCTCGCTGATGTTAGCCTTCGTTAGTGAGGAGGAGTGTCGCCACATCTGCGTGCAGTTTTCGGCACCATCCCGGCACCTCAAGTGTCGAAAAAGTTCGAATCCTCTCCGCCCTAACATCGTGTTGGAAATCTTGTCAGGTCGACATGACTGTGCACAAATGTCGACAAACAGAACACCCGTTTACAGCTTTCCTAGGAACACCGGTATACTGCGCTTATTTGACACTGGAAGCATTATATCGGGGCTACGCATCTCGTTCTCATATGTATGTCACGGTCCTGGAGTTGGGTTGTCGGCTCTCCCTGCGCATCGTCAGTTTTGTTATGAAGAGACAGAACCCAGCTTTGTTTCGCGACGCAAAGCTGGGTTCTGTCTCTGAAGGTGAACGCTGTGTTTGTTTTGTACAAAATGTGAAATTGTTTGTATATTCGGAAACGGATCATGTAAATTAAAGAAGGTTTTCAATAGAACCAATTCTCTCTCGAAACCCAAACTGGTTATATAAAAACACTTAAAAAGAAACAGCAGGCTATCATATTAAAATCATGCGTTACATATATTCTGTTATGCAAATGGTGTATGCCACTGAAAGTATACAATTCCAGTCCACTACAAAGGACACATTGGGCATTGAGTCGTTGATACGTAGTGAATTAGAATACGATCTGACACCAGATGGCGTCGCTCGTGGCTAACCGCCTAGTGCTCCGTTATATCCATTTCCTCTCAATGAAAGAATAATAATTCACACTCTAACACGTTCATTGTCAAATTGATCCACTCAGCTCACTTTTCATTATCATCTCCTGGAGGATATAGATATTATGAACGAAATAGTTAATAATCTGAAAATCTAATCTACACACTTTATGTGACCTAGCTATTACCAGGCGTAAACATATTCAAAACATTGTGTGTGTGTGTGTGTGTGTGTGTGTGTGTGTGTGTGTGTGTGTGTGTGTGTGACATTTCCAATATTAACTGTTTATTCTGTTTAACACAATATGCACTTCTGTTCAAACGCTGCAACAACTTAGATTAAATGTTTCATTTGAATATGTACATATTATTATTTCGCAATGTATAGTTGAAAGTACTTAAAACCACGTTAATCCGGGCGATTAAGGAGTAAAAGACGTTTTAACAGTATTCGCCATGACAACAGGATTCCACTGTGTGCTTTCGGGGACGTTAGAGAAAACACTGAAAGGTGCAAACGCGATTTCAAAAATGAGAGGGAGTTGCTTAGACTAAAATCTAGTCTCTGAAATGAACATATCGTACATAAAAAAACGGTTGTTCAGTTATCTTAATAAAAATATAATAAAAAGGAGCCCAGTGACTCTCTTCATTTTCAGATACTGCAGTGATCTAGACTTGCCAAACATTATAGACTTGCATGGGCTGTATTTGATATATATTTGTATCAGGGTCTGTAAGACAGACTAGGAGTTGCTCACTGATGTCAAAGTTGGCGCTTGTTTTAAGAAATGCGGCCATATTACACGTGGCTTGTCTGTGAGCTGATCAAAGTTATCACTATAGAGCTTAGATGAAAACTACACACCACTCACATATAGATAGTATATGATTTATGTTTAGAAATTAAGGGATAACAGTTCACTACTTAAAAGTATCATATTGCTTTCAAATAGATAATTTCACCACTACATGGCTAATGCTTTAGTGAATATTGAGTTCGTTCCACGTGTACAAGGTGGCCGACCGAAACATTAACCCTGCTTACCAAGGCTACAGATTCAGAGCAGAAGAAATAGTTGCGCACACTGGCGATGTTGCAAGGCCTGATGTCCAGCAAGAGTCAACTCTGCCAACGACCTAATGATACGTACAGAAACACCTACAACCATCCCCCAAATCGGACCAGATTAAAGCCGATAAGTTCCTTGCTTATGTCAAACAACACGAAGAGACTGACTGAGGGCCCATCCCGTATCTGTGGGAGACGACGAGATGCATATCTTCTCTAGGTACACAACTTTCAGGGACCTGCCACTGTTATTCACGAGCCCACACATTACCAGTTTGAAGATGTCAGCATCACCAACAAGCTTTCAATGTGTAAAATAGGACCGAGGGCAGCAGGTATTTGTATGGGGTTATGTCTGACAGACAACTTATTCTTATTCAGAAAACCACATACTTAAACTGCAGCATATCAAAGTCCATAACGATAGATGCAGAAATGACGGAGTTATGCATGACCACAAATGACATTTTCAGTGTGGACGCCATATTTAAGAATGAGCTGGGATTGATTGAGCAAGATTTAGAGACACCACAACTGGGATTAATCCTACAAAGTATGAACTGAATAATCCTTGTCAAAGTTCAAATGTCAATTTTGTTGACAAACTACACTAAAATCAAGGTTCATCAGTGGCTAAGGGATGCAACTCATATTGTAACAACAAACCTACCAACACAACAGCTAAAACTAAAATTAAATTATTTAAGATATAGATCCATTTTGGCCATGCCAGCAAAACAAATTTGGCCTAAACCTGTCAAATTCAACAACAAAGAAGAATAACCTTTTAACAATTGAAATAAAGATAATTGAATGGGACATTGACATATGGTCATCTAGGAATAGATAATAGATATGTAGACTACAAACTGTAAATCCTTAATTTATAATCACTTCAGGTTAATTCGTACACAAATGACATTTGTGGGACAAATTATGGGGTGGTCGGGTAGCCTAGTGGTTAAAGCGTTCGCTCGTCACGTCGAAGACCCGGGTTCGACTCTCTCTCTCTCTCTCTCTCTCTCTCTCTCTCTCTCTCTCTCTCTCTCTATATATATATATATATATAATGCATCAAGTCATCTTAAAGTGGGAGTAAATCCATAGTACTATGTTATAGCTTAGCCAGGTAGAGCAAGACTATCCAGTGATCCAGTCGCCAAGCTGTGCGCCGCCTGCGCCCTAGCCTTAGTACGTCAGGCCCGTGCAGATCAGGCTAGAGTTGGCTTTCAGCAACCCATGCTGGCCGTAAAAGGCTACTATGCTTGTCGTAAGAGACGGGTGGTCTGACTCGCTGACTTGGTTGATGCATGTCATCGATCCCAAACATACCGATCCTATACCGAGGTTCATGATGTCAATCACTGGATTGTCTGGTTTAGGCTTGATTATTTACAGACCGCCGTCATATAGCTGGAATATTGCTGTGTGCGGTGTTAAACAACCAAACCAAACCTTAGTACGACAAGATATTGAGGATGAACATGTTGACGATGAGTTTCAGCAAAACAGACAACTCCTCCTGACCAGTGCGAACCCCCCATTGTCTATGCAGATGCAGTGTCACATCAGTTGGCCTGAGAATGTATTCCTAATTGTATCATAGGCTAAGATATTCACATACGATTTTATCAGAAGTTTCACATATGAATTATATATATTTGTGCGTGTATCGCGTGCAAATGACATGCTGATAAACATTCAAGTCTCGTTAATCCAGCATGGTTGGTTGTATATGATTATGTCGGATTAACGGGTATGGCGGATTAACGAAATTAGAATTTTCAACGTTCTGATCGAAAATCGGACGATAGATAAGAACCACGTGCACCTGGTAAACGAAATATTCATATTATGTTGTTTATTCATTCATTCTTTAATTTATGATTTACGTCATGTATATCATTGTCAGCTACTGTAGTTTTGATGTGTCAGCTGCTATATTTTTATATGACATCCCTGCACCTGTAGTCTTTCACAAAGGTGTCTGCACAGTTTTGCCACCCCATTCAGGATAGACCGCCATTGTGGTCTGGTAGTAGAGCGTCCGCCCGGTCGCGTCATACCAAAAGACGTTAAAAGATGGTACTTGTTGTTACCCTGTCTGGCGCTCGGCATTAAGGGGCTAAAACAAGGACTGGTGGGCTCGGAGTCAGTATACTGTGTCTGAGTGGGGGATTCATGTTAAACTGTGGCGTGGTATGTCAGTGGGCTAGCACTATAAATCGGCATCAATCCGGACTAGAACAAGCTCACACACACACAAGCACGCACGCACGCGCACACACACGCACACACACACACACACACACACACACACACACACACACGACGTCAAACCCCATTTCCCCTCACCATTCAAAATATGGTCACGTGTCGCAATGTTGTCCCAAGGCGGCACCCCTCTCTTTGCTCTGTTGATAGTGCTCTTCGTTAAAAATCGACCTTTCTGCCATTTCAAAAATAATGATGAAAGCAGCTTTTTATTTGGCCACATACTGAGCAGGTACATAAAATATTTGATAATCATAAGCATAATTGTTTGTGAAAGGACAGCTACATCTTAGTCTGTCTTACATACAGACCCTGTAACAAATGTATCCAATACAGCCCATGCAAGTCTATAATAGTGGGTAAGTCTAGATTACTGCTCTTGGCTCCTTTTTATCACATTATATTAAGATAATTGAACAATGTAGTTTTCTGTAAAATATGCCCATTTCAGAGACTAGATGTTAGTCAAGCTACGTCTGTAACGTTCTCCATGTATATCCCTAGTGTCATTCTGGGGAACTTTTACCAACACCATAAGCTGTTTCTTCTGTAGTCTTGTATTCAGCATCTTTGTAATGTTTAGAGTCCACCGATGTCATATAAAATCACACAAAATCGTTCATAGTTGATGGACAATTGAATGTGTCAAGTCTTATCATTGTGGCGAACTTTCCTGTACACCACTCTTCGCATCTCCGTTTTGTTTTTCATCACGACTACCAGCGTCGTTCATTTCGGTACTCTTCTTCTCCGCCCTCCTCTTCTTCTTCCACAGGTTAACAAGTGATGCCAGGAACATGAAGATGCAAGCGATGAGGCCGACACTGAGCCACATGACGGCGATTCCCACAGCCAAGGCCTGCTTGTCGTACAGCTGACAGAACTGGGCGCCTTCCTCCCCACTCCACAGCTCACAGGCCGAGTCTACCACCACGCCCACCACCACAGATGCCGGAATACTTCCTGAAAGTATGGTGAAGTTAACATCACACTGCGTGTCATTAAAGTCCGCCTTTGGGAGATTGCTGTGTGAACGTCAGTACACTGAAACCCTGTTAATACGGACACCCGCTGTTCGGAAAATAAATACAACTCAAAAGAAGTTAAAAACAACCGATTTTTTCATGGCTATAGTTAATCTTTCATGGCATCAGAAACTATATATCAGATATCATATGGTCTCTGATGGCGTGTTGGAAACAAGGGCTTACAAGCTTCATTAATCCAGAGATTCTTAATCAAGACGATTAACGGAAACGCTGCCGTCCGGATATTAGAGACTTCCTTGTATGTAATACAATAGACATTACTAGTAGATATAGTAATAATTAATTGTTAGGAATTGTTACAGGGAGTAACGGTGTGTTAGGAGGGCGTCCTTACTTATTTTTGCGTGTTTCATCTCCTGCAAATCCGAAACCGATAGGGTAGACCGGGTGAACTTGCTGGACAGTAGCCCTCATTAAAAATAAATACCAGTGTGTGCTTCGATCTACTGTCTTATTTCAGGAAGATTCAAGAATCTGATTCATTTGTTTTTGCAGAAACCTCAGTTTAATCAATACGTATATTATGAAATAATTCTGGTATTTGCGTGGTATCTGAGATTGTTTTACTTGGTTGACTGTAGATGTCATATTTTCGTCCAGCTGGTAAAATCGAAAACAAACATTTGATATCATATCCATGTTGATATTGTAGGAATTTTTTGTGCAAATGCTTCTTAAATATTAAATCTACTTCACTAAGGAAATGATATTTGCATATTTCTGTGGTGTAAAATATAAACTTTAGCTCAGACCCGCGACTGCATGACAGAAGATACATATTTGTTATTAAATTAACATATGATTAAAGTCATTTTAGAACTGATGCGAACCTGAGTTTATGTTTTATGACTTCAAGTTCGTCAATAGTACGATTTAAAAAAAAAAATACAAGATGACTTTATGGTGATGGTTTCTTTTTCTTATCTTCGTGTTCTTTCCTTTCAGATCTTTTTCCACAATGTGTTCCAATTTCGGGTTTGGGGTTCAGACACCTCACAATAGTCGACCAGACATGTCAACTCTTTGGTATAGATCGTCAGAATCTTGAATAGGTATTCACCTATAACCTTTATTTTCATCTTTTTTACCCCCTCTACCTTTATTTCTATGAATCAAGATAGAAGTAAACACGCGACGGTTTTGTAAACGTCGTTGAAAGATGACCTCGCCGGCGCGGTGTGTTGTTAAGGCGGTCAGCCATGTCATACCGTGAATCCACTGAATGGTCTAAGGGAGATAATCGTGTTATTATATACTAAAAATAGAATAAGATTTAGGTTGTATGAGCTCCAAACAGTGTGTTAAATTAAACTCCCCACATCGTGTAGCATTTTCTGTGCTCTATTGGAAAATTCAAGCTCTTCACAGCGACAGTCCAAGAAAATACTGAGATTATTTTAGACTGGGTTGCCTACCTTAGGGCGCTAGCGCTCCTCATCGTACTACAAGCAGTTATGACAACAGGGTACCAGTCTACGATTAATTTCTTAACACGACTACTTCCATTTGATAAGTAAAACACAGTGTTTGAAGTTTGCATGTAGACCCCGAAGGGAGCTTGTACAAGGGACGTAACTCCGTTTGGAATTACCAAGTAAACTGGTTCCCTCTTAGTACGCGCCGCAAATTTGCCAGACAGGCGCAGAGTCAAATAACCAACTGAATTACTTCCCTTTGACCACAAACTTTACCCGATGGAATAAAATCGATTGAATTGTCTCCCTTTGACCATGACAAAAACTTGGAAACGTCGCAGATTTGAGACCTGAATCCGGTCCATGAGTCATTGTATTTAGTAAATAGATAATATAATGAAGAAACTATCTAAATCTAAACCTGTGTTGAAACTTTTTCCCTTGTTCGTAAATTTACACTATAGTATCCGGTTCAATTTTCCCCGAGACTGCATAAGCAGTCAGAAGATACATATTTGTTTTTAAAAATGAAAGTGATTTGGGAACTTACTCGAATATACATATTTGTTTTTAAAAATGAAAGCGATTTGGGAACTTACTCGACTTACGTGTTCAAGTCTTATGACGTGAAATAGGTCAATGGTGAGAATGTTTATAAATTATAATATGCTTTCACGGTGATGGCTTCTTTTTTCTTTTATCTACATGTGCTTTCCCTTCAGATCGTTTTTTTTCACAACGTGTTTAAATTTCGGTTTTCGTGTTCAGCTTGCTCTCAAAAGTCGACCAGATTTATGTTTAAATTGTGAAGTACATGTATTTGGTATATTTGGTGTAGATCGTCAAAGCCTTGAATAGATATTCTGGAAATAACTTTTTCCCCTTTATTTTTATTGTAATGTTCATCGAGCTTTTGGTTAGAGTTGAGAGTTTGGTCTGGAGTTACGTGCCTTGGGAAAAGTGCCATACGGTAAGATTGCGAACTGCGAATAACGGAGCAGTGTGCCATTGCAGGAGATTGTTGTGTTTGAACTGTTTCCATGTGTAAAGCTGCACCCTTGGGTGATCAATGATCACATACATATTTGCATACATGTGACGTATTCATGACTTGAAAGATAAAATTTTGACCATGTCAAAATTCAGCAATGTATCAGACATCCAACATTTACTGAATATCATTCTGTCATCAGATAAAAACCACATGCAAAGCCAAGTCAGGTGTTCACTTAAAAACACGGAAACGTATGGTACAAGTCAAAGTAGTGAATTGCAAGCGATATAACTTGTGTCAAACTTGGAAATGTCCACCATAATTGTTTTATATATTTTACTGTGAGCATTGAAAGCTATAGCCCTGTTGAAACCCCGTTGTTTGATCAAGAGCCGTAGGCAGCTCTTTGAAATCTCCGTAGAAATCATGCTCGATTGTACCTCAAAAGTGAAATGTAGAGACCAAATGCTCGATAAAAAGGGAAAATGGATTTTTGGGGAGTTGTGGATATTTTTGGTCACTTTGAATCCGCATGGATCTAAATATAAAACAGTTGAGGCGGTTTCACTAGTGTATTTTATCTCTACCCACTCTTCGTTGAAAATACGTTTGTGCTAGATGATAAAAAACATCTATTATTATACGGATAGATACAAAATAGAACCATAAGACTTCGTATCTCGCCAAAAAACTCTGAATATTCGCATTCGAACTGGTCACAATTGAAAGAGTAAACGAGAATGTATGAAAGTAGGTTTCGATACAATAAAACCGCCTACTTACTTCATAATGATACATAATGGTTACTAATGGGTGGCATTTCCAATATGGCTGCCGTGGCGGCCATGTTCAATATCAGGTCAACATTCTGTGAGCAGGTTTTCCCATCATCCTTGCAACGTTCAGCTGTGGTTTCAGAAGACATGTAGAACGTAAATTTTTACGAAGGATAGACGCAATGACTACTCGCCCTGCACACTTCTTCTGAAAGTTCCGCTGAGCTACGAAAGGGAAAATCAAAATTTTGGAAACATATTTCACGAAACATGGAAGCCGGTTCGATCGAAAAACTTTGAACTCTTTCCGATAAAGTGGTAACTTACTTGGTGCTTAGCATCAGTATAAGTCGTTTATGGAACATTTTTCATTTCTTTTATTTCAGTGTTCGGCAAATATGCAAAACCGGACTAAAATATTAATATTGCCCAAAATCTTACCTATTACTGCCATAAATATCATCTTTATACTAAGCGCAAATGCCTGGAGATCTTGGTCCACACACCTGTGGAAGAAGGGAAAAGTTGACGAATATCAAATACATTTATGATATAATCATTGCCCAGACTGCCAAACACTATTATATATCACTACGGCAAGAAGAGGTCTTACAGCGATTGAACCCATCCAGTGTTGATCCAACGCTTTTTGGCATTAATATCTCGGACGCGAGGTTAAATTTCATCAATTTATTAAACCAGAAAACGCCACTGAAATACAGTCGGACCTTTGATGTGTCGAACTGCCAATTTTCTCGAACTCAATTTCCAGTCCCTGCGAATTCCTTCTATATTTATCATTATTTATACTCGAATCTGTCAAATTGTCCAACTTTAAATAGTATACTCTGTATAAACACCTCTAATAACCGAAACACTAACACCCAAACTATTCATGCCAACAAAAACCTACCCATGTGTGATCAGTCACAGACACCAGAGGAAAGGGGACAAGACTGTACCTACCCTAGAGTGATCAGCCACAGACACTAGAGAAGAGGAGACAAGGCTGTACCTACCCTAGTGTGATCAGCCACAGACACTAGAGAAGAGAGACAAGACTGTACCTACCCTAGTGCGATCAGCCACAGACACTAGAGAAGAGGAGACAAGACTGTACCTACCCTAGTGTGATCAGCCACAGACACTAAAGAAGAGAGACAAGACTGTACCTACCCTAGTACGATCCGTCACAGACACTAGAGAAGAGGAGACAAGACTGTACCTACCCTAGTGTGATCAGCCACAGACACTTGAGAAGAGGAGACAAGGCTGTACCTACCCTAGTGTGATCAGCCACAGACACTAAAGAAGAGGAAACAAGGCTGTACCTACCCTAGTGTGATCAGCCACAGACACTAGAGAAGGGGAGACAAGGCTCCAACTACCTAAGTGCAATCAGTCACAGACACTAGAGAAGAGGGGACAAGGCTGTACCTACCCTAGTGTGATCAGCCACAGACACTAAAGAAGAGGAGACAAGGCTGTACCTACCCTAGTGCGATCAGCCACAGACACTAAAGAAGAGGCGACAAGGTTGTACCTACCCTAGTGTGATCAGTCATAGACACTAGAGAAGAGGAGACAAGGCTGTACCTACCCTAGTGTGATCAGCCACAGACACTAGAGAAGGGGAGACAAGGCTCCAACTACCTAAGTGCAATCAGTCACAGACACTAGAGAAGAGGGGACAAGGCTGTACCTACCCTAGTGTGATCAGCCACAGACACTAAAGAAGAGGAGACAAGGCTGTACCTACCCTAGTGCGATCAGCCACAGACACTAAAGAAGAGGCGACAAGGTTGTACCTACCCTAGTGTGATCAGTCATAGACACTAGAGAAGAGGAGACAAGGCTGTACCTACCCTAGTGTGATCAGCCACAGACACTAGAGAAGAGGAGACAAGGCTGTACCTACCCTAGTGTGATCAGTCACAGACACCAGAGAGAGGAGACAAGACTGTACCTACCCTAGTGTGATCAGCCACAGACACTAGAGAAGAGGAGACAAGACTGTACCTACCCTAGTGTGATCAGCCACAGACACTAGAGAAGAGGAGTCAAGACTGTACCTACCCTAGTGTGATCAGCCATAGACACTAGAGAAGAGGAGACAAGGCTGTACCTACCCTAGTGTGATCAGCCACAGACACTAGAGAAGAGGAGACAAGACTGTACCTACCCTAGTGTGATCAGCCACAGACACTAGAGAAGAGAAGACAAGGCTGTACCTACCCTAGTGTGATCAGCCACAGACACTAGAGAAGAGGAGACAAAACTGTACCTACCCTAGTGTGATCAGCCACAGACACTAGAGAAGAGAAGACAAGGCTGTACCTACCCTAGTGTGATCAGCCACAGACACTAGAGAAGAGGAGACAAGACTGTACCTACCCTAGTGTGATCAGCCACAGACACTAGAGAAGAGAAGACAAGGCTGTACCTACCCTAGTGTGATCAGCCACAGACACTAGAGAAGAGGAGACAAGACTGTACCTACCCTAGTGTGATCAGCCACAGACACTAGAGAAGAGAAGACAAGGCTGTACCTACCCTAGTGTGATCAGCCACAGACACTAGAGAAGAGGAGACAAGACTGTACCTACCCTAGTGTGATCAGCCACAGACACTAGAGAAGAGGAGACAAGACTGTACCTACCCTAGTGTGATCAGCCACAGACACTAGAGAAGAGGAGACAAGACTGTACCTACCCTAGTGTGATCAGCCACAGACACTAGAGAAGAGGAGTCAAGACTGTACCTACCCTAGTGTGATCAGCCACAGACACTAGAGAAGAGGAGACAAGACTGTACCTACCCTAGTGTGATCAGCCACAGAGACTAGACAAGAGAAGACAAGGATCCAACTACCTAAGTGCGATCAGCCACAGACACTACAGAAGAGAAAACAAGGCTCCAACTACCTAAGTGCGATCAGCCACAGACACTAAAGAAGAGGAGACAAGACTGTACCTACCCTAGTGTGATCTGCCACAGACACTAGAGAAGCGAGGACAAGGCTGTACTTACCTAAGTGCGATCAGCCACAGACACTAGAGAAGAGGAGACAAGACTGTACCTACCTAAGTGCGATCAGCCACAGACACTACAGAAGAGGAGACAATGCTGTACCTACCTGAGAGTTGTAAAAGCCGAGAATGTGGCGCATGTGATGATGGTGACGTAGACAACAAACAAGCAGGGCATGACGAGGTACACCTGCCAGCAGTCGGTGCTACATTTGCCCGCGGTCGCAGTGGCCAGCGCATCTGTCACACTGGTGTTGAGTCCAGCTGCTATACAGCTGCAGTTGGTGAAAGTCTGCAGAACAAGGAAGAATCTGAGGCAGCTTATCCAGTTTACTACAGTTAGTGCAAACATCTCTACATACAACTTCATATTCCAGTACACTACAGTTAGTGCAATCATCTCTACATGACTTCATATTCCAGTATACTACAGTTAGTGCAAGCATCTCTACATACAACTTCATATTCCAGTACACTACAGTTAGTGCAAGCATCTCTACATAACTTCATATTCCAGTACACTACAGTTAGTGCAAGCATCTCTACATACAACTTCATATTCCAGTGCACTACAGTTGGTGCAAGCATCTCTACATAACTTCATATTCCAGTATACTACAGTTAGTGCAAGCATCTCTACAAAACTTCATATTCCAGTATACTACAGTTAGTGCAAGCATCTCTACATAACTTCATATTCCAGTATACTACAGTTAGTGCAAGCATCTCTACATACAACTTCATATTCCAGTACACCACAGTTAGTGCAAGCATCTCTACATAACTTCATATTCCAGTACACTACAGTTAGTGCAAGCATCTCGCAAACCTCAGATGTTTATCACTGAGGTTAAACCCATGACCATGGGTGTAGTGCTGATAAAGCAAGGATTTATTATATGGTTTTAATAATCAGGTTGAATCTTAAATTTAAAACCACGCTCAGCGGAACCTGCAGGCCACGCAGAGCAATAGGCCACAGAGCAATAGGCCACAGAACAATAGACCACAGAGCAATAGGCCACAGAGCAATAGACCACAGAGCAATAGGCCACAGAGCAATAGGCCATAGAGCAATAGGCCACAGAGCAATAGGCCACAGAGCAATAGGACACAGAACAATAGGGCACAGAACAATAGGCCACAGAGCAATAGACCACAGAGCAATAGACCACAGAGCAATAAACCACAGAACAATAGACCACAGAGCAATAGACCACAGAGCAATAGACCACAGAACAATAGGCCACAGAGCAATAGACCACAGAGCAATAGACCACAGAGCAATAGACCACAGAGCAATAGACCACAGAGCAATAGACCACAAAGCCCTTCAGGTGTCCTATCAGTTTTAACAACCCATTGATAATCCCCACCATCACATCGCCATCCATGCTACTGTCCAGACAACCCGCGTGGCAGGGTGAGAAGTAGACAAGTCCATCGCTGCTACAAACAGGACTGAACTCCTGACCTTGACACTGGCACTGACCCTGACAGGAAGCAAGGAAGCCTGACACTTCGCTGAAATGAAAGTGTCAAATGATGGGGAAAAGTTCATAGAGAGAAACCAGCAAAGTCATTTTGTTAAATAATTTACTTTTAATAATGTAGATGTAGTCAGCTTCATGCATGAGAACGTCAGCATACGTTATATTCACCTTGAGAAAAGACGAAAACGGGAAAATGTCTCAGTCAGGTCACCAGGGAGATCGTGGTTTAATGAAATGACACACCTGCTCCTGGAAATCAGTTCTTATCAGTTTGAGGAGAAATATGAAACTGTTGACACTGACGTGTAGATGCACGTATCTGACATTGGACACAAGGAGACAGCATGACCTTGACCTTGTTGCGGACAATGATCATCGGTCCTGTCATGACACTGATTCGCCATGAGCTCATAGGCTTGGACCAAATGTCAGTTGTAGCAGGTTTGATTGTCGTCATTCAAGCATTTTTGTCTCAGTTTACATCGGACATAAAGTACAATGTTCATACAATGTATATGGGCGGCATATGCCGGAGCTGTTTCTTTAAAGACCCCGACCCGGGATAGAATAGGTCTTCAGCAACCCATGCTTGCCATAATAGGCGACTATGCTTGTCGTAATAGGCGACTATGCTTGCCGTAATAGGCGACTATGCTTGTCGTAAGAGGCGACTAACGGGATCGGGTGGTCACGCTCGCTGACTTGGTTGATGCATGTCATCGTATCCCAATTGCTTAGATCGATGCTCATGATGTCAATCACTGGATTGTCTGGTCCAGACTCGATTATTTACAGACCGCCGTCATATGGCTGGAATATTGCTGAGTGCGGCGTTAAACAACAAACAAACAAACAAACAACCTTTAAAGACCCCAACCTGTCTCCAGGGTAGGGCAGATCCAGGCCAATCATATTGATGTCAGGACAAGCAGCAAAGAGCGTGAGGCCACACACCGTGGCAACAAAGAGCAGACCAGCGACCATTCTCTCCATTCCCAGCAAGTCCAGCTTGAACCACTTTATCAGAAGCCCGGCCAGGAGGTAGCCAACCGACCCAATGATAGCCTTTGAACCTGTATGAAATAGACATATTATAATAATTTCCAATTTTAATGTTTTATGCCAACCCACTTGGCCAAGTTAATGCTTTAACCGCCACGCCGTGGATCCGAGATCCACTTACTCACTCATTCACTCACCCACAAAACCACCCATCCATCCACTCACTCACCAACCCACCCACTCGTCCACTCACTCACTCACCCACAAAACCACTCACTCACTCACCCACGCACTCACTCACTCCCCCAACTCACCCACCCACCCACTCACTCACTCACCTGGGAACGTGCCTCACCTAGTATATATCCGGTTGTTTCATAGTCCAAACCATATTCATGGTTAATAAACTTGAAGGCAAACATTGCCATTCCGTGTACAGCCACACCTTCTATAGCTGACGCTACACTGATGAGCATGAATTCCAAATCGAATATCTGAAATATTAGCACGTACTCTTCTTACACATATTGGATGTTTGTTTCTTGTTTGACGCCGCACTCAGCAATATTCCAGCAATATGGCGGCGGTCTGTAAATAATCAAGTCTGGAATAGACAATACAGTGATTGACATCATGAGCATCGATCTAAGCAACTGGATAAGATGACATGCATCAACGAAGTCAGCGAGCCTGACCACCCGATCCCATTAGTCGCCTCTTACGACAAGCATAGTCGCCTCTTACGACAAGCATGGTTGCTGAAGACCTATTCTAACCGGGTTTTCACGGGTCACATTGGATGAGTGAGCTAGGTAATAAGTATAATATTGATTGGAATGGTGTTTGATAATACAACCACATGTGCTTTTTTACACAATGACCACAAAAATACTGGAACAATAATTTGGCCTAAAGTTATATTGAAAATAATAGATTATTCAATAGATATTATAGATTATAAAGACTTATAAAATAGTCAATGATCAACATAGCTGTCACAACAGTGAGTGAGTGAGTGAGTGAGTGTGAAAGTGAGTGAATGAGTGAGTGAGTGAGTGTTATATCACTGCATGTCAGATTATTGTGGGATTAACACCTAAGTGGTGTCAGTGGTGAGACCCAGTGAGTGAGTGAGTGAGTTGTGAGACCCAGTGAATCAGTGAGTGAGTGAGTGTTATATCACTGCATGTCAGATTATTGTTGGATAAACACCTAAGTGGTGTCAGTGGTGAGACCCAGTGAGTGAGTGAGTGAGTTGTGAGACCCAGTGAATCAGTGAGTGAGTGAGTGTTATATCACTGCATGTCAGATTATTGTTGGATAAACACCTAAGTGGTGTCAGTGGTGAGACCCAGTGAGTGAGTGAGTGAGTGAGTGAGTGAATGTTATATCACTGCATGTCAGATTATTGTGGGATAAACACCTAAGTGATGTCAGTGGTGCGACCCAGTGAGTGAGTGAGTGAGTGAGTGAGTGAATGTTATATCACTGCATGTCAGATTATTGTGGGATAAACACCCAAGTGGTGTCAGTGGTGAGACCCATTAGCTCCAGCCCCCGTTTGGGTGCCGACAAACCAAGCTTTATAATGAAGATAACATTGGGATTCGAACTTACGACCAGCGGATCCTGGCTGGCTAATGGTTGCGACTTTTCACAGTGATATGTCACAAAAGAGATCCGATACAAGTAATGCCCTTCGGCAGAAGAGACAAACGTGAGATACACAGATCCCTACCCGATATCGCCATGTATGATGTACTTACAAGTTTAAAGAGCGCCTTGAAAAAGTCGGTAACACTTTTCTTGAGATAGGTATACAGGTTTTTATTGACCTGCTCATGTGTGTTCTTCTCCAATTCCTCTCTGTGAGGACTGTCTGAAATGTTAATAAATAAATACGGTGTCATCCATGTCAGTAAACAAGGGCGTGTACACTTGAAAATTGGATTTGACCCTAAAATTACAAACGTTTACGAAACGTTACTAGGCTGAAAACTGTCGCTTTAGGTCCAAAACACAACTATCATGCCCATAATATTAAAATATTAAACATAGGTGTATACATTCTTTGCCGGGCACTTTATATTGATATATCAACCCAAAAATAACTGGACCCACCCTCCACCCCACCCCCACCCCCAACACACATCCCCTTGCCTTCCAAGTGCTAAACGTTTTCGCTTGTTCACATATAGGAGCTTCCTCGATTACCAGTGGATACCTCCATTTTATTATTATCTATCCACTGGAGTCATTCGCCATCGAACCCGTCGTAAAGATCCCGGTTAGAACATGTTTTCAGCAACACATGCTTGCCGTAAGAGTCCACTGCGCTTGACGTAAGAGGCGATTAACGGAATCGGGTACTCAGGCCCTGTGACTTTCTTGATGGCGTGTCATCATACCCCGATGGCGTGGATCGTTGTTTAATATCAATCAATGGACTGCCTGGTCCAGATCATTTACAGGCTACCGTCAGTATTGCTGGCCCCGTACAGGACAGTTGAACGTAGAACATGTGAAGCAAGAGGGCTTGTCAACGAGAGTACATATTCCAGGGTTATGGGGTAAACTTGCAACGCCTGTGAAGCAAGAGGGCTTGTCAACGAGAGTACATATTCCTAGACTTGGGGTAACTTGCAGCACCTATAAAGCAAGTGGGCTTGGCAGAGAGAGTACATATTCTGGGGTCACGGGGTAAAATTGGTTTGTGTTATGAAATACACAGGTAACGTGTATCAATAATATGACTTCCGAATGAATCCTTTAATAAATAGAGGGGGCAGCTATAGGGTAGCCTAATGGTTGCTCGTCGTACTAAGGGCCTGGGCCCACTTGCACAAAGCGATCTTAGCGCTAAGATGATCTTAACTCCCATACTTTAACATAGGCTTACAGTAGTCTTAGCGCTAAGATCGTTTTGTGCAAGTGGGCCCTGGTTCGATCCTCCACCTGGGTACAATGTGTGACGCTTGGTCACGGTGTCCCTCACCGTGATGTTGCTAGAGAACTGCTACATGCGGCGTAATACTCGACTCATGTGTGTATGTAGAACTCACTGGGGAAATATTTCGGGAATCCAGAGATGGGGAGGGACATGATGAGGATGAGGATTCCAGTCACGATGTACCCAAGCCACCACGCCCCAACCCAACGTTGGTCCAGGGAGTCAAACGACAAGCTGTGACAATTAGACAAATGATAACAAGTATGTGATTGAAACTCTCTAGAGGTTGGACAGTTTTAACGTACATACACAATTACGTATCTTAATAATCTTACTTAATTTACTGTTTCCGGCGGGTTGGATAGCCCTGTGGTTCACGCTTACGCTCGTTTCGCCGAAGACCTGGGGTTCAATTCCCTACCTGGTCACAAGACGTGAAGCCCATTTCTGGAGTCCCCGTCTTCATTTTGCGTAAATACTGCTAAATCCAGCGTAAAACCTTTCTAACTAAACGAGTAATTCTGTAAGTTCACTAACTACGTGTGTGTACTGCACACAAATAAACACTAAACAACAACTGTTATAAATGGTTGAGGGGTGGTAGGGTAGCCTAGTGGATAAAGCGTTCGCTCGTCACGTCGAAGGCCCGGGTTCAAGCCCATGTGTGTGAAGCCTATTTTCCCTGCCTTGATATCGCTTGAATCGTTTGAATATTTGCAATAACCACCCAGATCTGCACCCGAGGCGACTCCACTCATGCCCCAAGCTTCGACGCATCACGTGGGGAACGGGTGGTCCAGTCGTCTAATACGTCGCAATTAACTGTGCAAAATTGTGCCCCTTAGGCATGCCAAAATATGGGATCCATCGTGGGTTTGAATCCCAGTTCGCTCTGATTCTGTTCCTAATACCCGTGCACGTTCGTTTCATCTAAGTGGTATAGTTTAAGACGTCCTGCATAAAAATACCTGCATAATTCCATAAATATACTATAGTGAATGGCAATATTCCAAGAATGCCATATGATAGAAAGATTTTTACCCTCGTGTGTTTTAGGTTTCATAAATATCATATATAAACGGACATATCTACCTAAATCCACAAGAAAGACACAGGTGGAAAGGGGTGTATGTATTATTGTGGCAACATGTTAGCCGTTGTCTTATTACCAGACAATGGACATCACCCACCTGTCTGTATCCACCCTGTCAAAGTCCACATACAGGTATTGGATAATCCGCCCGCCAACCAGGGCGCTCAAGGCTGCACCAATCACTCCCACAGTGTTCAATATTCCTGCAAAAGCAAGTTTTGTTTTTGATTATCGAAGTACAAACAGATATCACCAAATAAGGGCCCATAATTTAATTATATGAAAGAATAAAAAAGAAAACGTACAACTCTGTGGATAAGTTTTTAAAAAAATCCTGATGCTTTGTTGACAGAATATGGCCTTTGTCGAACTTGAATTAAAAAGAAAACTCCGAGAGTTGATGGATCCGCCGTCACAAACCTTTGATCAACAGAGATCAAGGTATTACTTCCCACCTGCCTATGAAGATCTAATCCAACAACATTTTCTCTTATAATTAATATCAAATAAGCTTGTTACAACTTTTTAATCCTTATCCTTTCTGTACACGTGGCTTCATTAGCTGTGTGCTGTTTTTCATTCTTACTGTATAGCTGGCTTCATCATAGTATCTGTGTGCTATTTGTTACCTTTTACAAAATGTTGTTAATATTATTGCTTATCACAACACACACACACACACATATATATATATATATATATATATACAAATTTATATATATATATCATGGGCGGATACAGAGGTGCGCACCCCCCCTTTTTATTTCGAAAAAAATCTTTATTTCTGTATAAATTACCACCAAAGACAATAAATAGATCTTAATTTATGCACCCCCCCCTTTTCAAAAAAGCTGTATCCGCCCATATATATATATATATATATATTTATATATATATATTATGAAAAAAGAGCCGATTTTCATTTTTTTTTATTTACAGCACGGTTTGTTCCAGGACATTCCAGCATGCTAAAACAATAATTATATTATAAAGACAAATCCAATCCCCTATAGAATAGCAAATGTCTGGCCCATAATGATTAGCCTGTGAGTAATAAAAGAGACAAAACCATTTCCATAATAACACGATTCCGACTGTATCATGAGCACGTGTTCATGAATCTATCAAATAGTGACGACACCAGGTGTTCGCGGAAAGGTGCCCAAGCAAGTACGAACACGTTTCAGATGGTCGTCCATCAAGCAAGTATTACTGCTATATCATGATAGGCTGCTGCTATTACCTGTGTAGATATCCAAGTAGAGACCGAATCAATAGAAAGCTAAGTCACCACCCAATTGTCATTTCATTCTGTTCTTTTACACGTTACAGCTGTATTGTTGGGGTATTTTTACGTGTTGGCGAAACTCACCTATAAGAATTGCTGCCATGGTAACTGATGCATTGTTGTCAATATAGGCAAACCCGAGCGTGAAGATAGGTGAACTGCCGATACCCGTCAGTACTTGGCCCACCAGAAGGATCGAGAAGTAGACCATGTGACCTTCACCTTGTGCTGCTGGAACTGAGCTGTGATTGGAGGGAGAGGAGACGTTGGTCGGGCAGATGGGCGTCCTTTCCGTGCTGTACATTGCTGAAAACAAGGAAGTCTGCATGGTGACCCACGAGTCCCGTAGCTGGATGAGCATTACACCCTGGGCCACAAGACATGGGCTTCACATAGTGTACCCATGTGCGGAATCGAAACCGGACCTTCGGCTTGACGAGCGAAAGCTTTAATCACTAAGCCACCCCAGTGTAGTGAGTATGACGAAGGACACCAGAATTGGGATTCTCATATTGTACCCATGTCGGGAATCGAACCCGGGTCTTCGGCGTGACGAGCGAACTCTTTAACCACTAGGCTACCACACCGCTTCCAATTTACACATACGAGCCATTACTGAGATATAGAGGGGCGGTCGGGTAGCCTAGTGGTTAAAGCGTTTGCTCGTCACGCCGAAGACCCGGGTTCGATTCCCGACATGGGTACAATGTGTGAAGGCCATTTCTGGTGTCCCCCGCCGTGATATTGCTGGAATATTGCTAAAAGCGGCGTACTCACTCACTCACTCGTTCACTCACTGGGATATAGAAATAAAATCTTATATTTAGTATTAATAAATATGTGGACTAAATATTGCCACGACAAATCACATGCGAGCTACGAGGAATTACTGATATGTATTCTTGCCGAGGGAATCCTTTAATCACTGTACTAGACTGGACCCAGATGAGACATTCACTGATTTGACAAATTGCTCAGAGAAAGAACCAACATGTGTTTTTCAAGCCCACGTTCCCAAAGTCAAACAGGCAAAGTTCCCTCACTCCCTTTGCATGGGATATCCGATTTCATGTTTCGCCTTTTTCGCTTGGCATTCATTACGTGTCAGCGGGCTGCACACAAAGTGAGTGAGTGAGTGAGTTTGATTTTACGCCGCTTTTAGCAATATTCAAGCAATATCACGGCGGGGGACACCAGAAATGGGCTTCACACATTGTACCCATGTCGGGAGTCGAACCCGGGTTTTCAGCGTGACGAGTGAACGCTTTAACCACCAGACTACCCGACCGCCCCTGCACACAAAGGATCACGTCTCTGTTAGAGGGCACAGATCATGACAACGTGATCAAATCCCTGATTCACACTGCCCACCAAAGAGGTAACGTTATTGACAGTCGTCACTCTCCTCACTCCGCTGACACTCCGTGATATACTAGTAACTAAAACACGCCCGATTCACCCAGAGTTGGTGGGAGACTCACCCTGGCTGGGAGGTTTGTAGGGCTCCAGTAGATAGTGAGGCAGCGAACACAGAGCCAGACCAACCCCATACAGAGACACGGAGAAGGCTAATGCCTTGGCCTTGTTGAACTTGCTGCCGATGTAGCTGACGAAGGCTATGGTGCAGGTGCTGCTGAGGCTGTTGGCTGTGCCTAGCGTAGCGCTGACGGTGCTGCGCAGGTGGAACTGTTTCTCTAACTGTTCCAAGGATGTTCCGGACCAGCCAGATGCAAACCCCATGGTCAAGTACACGAGGACAATGAATGTCATGAAGCACGCCAGGGTGTTGAACCATTGCAGGAACCTTGAAACAATACTCATGTTATACATTAATAGAACGAAGTATTAGGAAATTCATGTAACTGTCATTAGGAAACTGTCTACAGTACATTTGTTTAATAACGGCGTATGAATAAAATGCCTTGTACATAGATTAATAATATATTTGCTAACAGCGGCGTAAAACCATACTCACTCACTCACTTATCTGTGTAATTCATAGGCTAGATTTTAATCTATGGTCAGTCGTACGAGTTACCTTGGTTTGAAGGCGCCCCAGCCGTACCACGTCTCCCTGCCGTCTTCCTTCTTGCATTCCTTATCATCACCCTGTACATAAACCATAAAATTAGTACCAAAATAATATAGAAAACAACTGATTGTTTACAGAGAATAAGTGAGTGAGCGAGTGAATAGGTGACATGTTACGCCGCTTTAGAGCACTATTTCAGTTGGTGAGTGAGGTAAAATGGGCTCTAAAGTTGCGTTTAAGATTATTGCACTGATATGGCCACGTGCATGGTCGTGTGTGTGTGTGTGTGTGTGTGTGTGTGTGTGTGTGTGTGTGTGTGTGTGTGTGTGTGTGTGTGTGTGTGTGTGTGTGTGTGTGTGTACTAGTGCTGCTAACCCACTGATAATCTCATGCTGCAGTTTAACACGAATACCTCACTCAGACACAGTTTACTGACTCAGAGCCGACCAGTCCTTGTTTTAGCCCCTTTATGCCGAGCGATAGGCAGGGTAACAACAATTACCATCTTTTAACGTCTTTTAGTATGACGCGGCCGGGTGTCGAACTCCCGACCTTCCGCTCTCCGGGCAGACGCTCTACCACTAGCGGAGGCGGTTAGTATTATTTCAGTAATATCACAACTTGACAGCTTAACTTGGAAAAAAGGCCGCAGTGATGTAGGTCTTAGACGTTCAGCACTTGGGTGAAACCCACGACTACGTGTATGATTCTGACAAACCAAGGATCATAAGGGCGAATCGGGGATCAACATCAACGATCATGGGATTCTGGCACACCTAGGTGACACACGGCGAATTGAGGAGGTATAGACGATACGGCCACCAGTGTCCCCTGTGGTTCGTAAAGTATTGAGTATCATTTGTGAATGAGCATCCTCTATATCTCCACGACTCTCATTTCGTTAAACCTACTCTAACCCGTAGATCCCGTGGTTCTCGCGATCTCAAATTATACGCCCTTCATTTTCATTAGCCAATTTGATTTCCTACGCTACTCAGTCAAACGGACCAATCAGAATGCGAGTTACACACCAGCCTCAATGTTGGGTTGGCGCTATCAACAACATGGCGGGCGGTCCAGTTGATTACGATAGAGTTCGCAAGAAATTCAACGTTGAAAAACGTTACAAACGAAAGCCCTCAAGAATATTTTTGATTGTAAGGATGTCTTCATGTCCATCCCTTTACCCATTTCATTTTTCCTCACCTCGACGTTTGATTGGTCGGTAAAATGTAAACGAAAATCAAGGGCAGGAAACTGAGATCGGGAGAACAGGGTTAGCGTAGGTTTACCGAAATGCGAGCACTGGGAATATTGAGGATGGTGAATGATTTGTATAGAGCAGTTTTGAACTTCAGTCACTTTAACAACAAGGTACGACATCTTTGCTTTTTGAAAAGCCCAAGGTCGGTCGAAGATGTTATCACTGTGGTCAAACCCACAAGCACGAGACGGTGGTGCAAGACCAAGGACCGTAATCGTGTTGAATCATGGAATAAAAATCACGATCAGCGGATCCTGTTACAGCTAAGAGGCAGAAACCTGCATAGCAAATAGCACTGGGTCATACGTGACCCGAAAACCTGTATAATTCATATGAATGATTGCAGTTTTGATTGGCTTGTGATACCGTCAAAATGAAGGCAGAATTCTGAAGGTATTAATTCAAAGCTCATCTCTTTCGTATGTCTTACTTTTGGTATATCCCCTAAACCGTATGTTAGGTAAATATAATTAAAAATCAAAATCTTTTAACAAACGTACATGTAATTGTGTGAAACTGTCTACAGTACATTTTCTTAAATAACGGCATATGAATAAAATGCCTTGAACATAGGCTGTTTTAATGTAACTTTCATCTTGTTTGGACTCTCTTTGATAGTAGTTTGAATATCCGAAAGCACTTACCTTTTATTTCATTATTTAAACTATATATTTACTCAACCAACATGTGTAGAAGCGAATTGTTCCCCCATTCTCATGTAGCTATTTAGAATTGACAGCCATGTTGGCTACAAAAGGTCATCCACTGCACCTGTCTGGTCCATTAGGAACCATATTGCCACAACAATTTTATTTTAATAAATATTAAATGATAGATTTATACAGCGCATCTGATCCAGATGGTCCATGCTCATGAGGCTCAGTCATCGGCCCTTTTGGAGAGAATGGTATGGAGGGTTGACCAGAAGCTGCTGACATCCTCGTCTCCTGACATCCACTGGGGCCTTATGTCCGAGCTGGGGACATTACCATCTTATGTTGGCATGCAGATCGTAATGCCCGTTCAGGTTGCCTGTTGTAAGTTCTAGTAGGTACTGATTATCTGTTCCTAATTGAAACGGTGTGTAAAACAATCCGGCATAAATTACCGTGAGTCTCACACACACCACACACACACACGCACGCACATGAATTTGGTGCTGACTAAGGATCCGACTATTTGGTGCTAACTTAGGATCCGACTATTTGGTGCTGACTTTGGGACCGACGATTTTGTGCTGACTTTGGACTGACTATTTGGTGCTGACTTAGGGGCCGACTATTTGTTGCTTCTTAGGAGCCGACTATTTGTTGCTAACTTAGGAGCCGACTATTTGTTACTAACTTAGGAGCCGACTATTTGGTGCTTAGTTAGGGACTGACTATTTATTTTATTCCTTAGGTTTTACCCACAAAAAATGTTGGAAGTCCTGAAAATAACAGTTACTATAAATTAAAATAGACGCAATGACCGAACGAAAAAATATCCTGTCTCAAATAAAAATCCTAACACCTCCTTCCCCAACTCACCCCCACCCCAGAATAATACAAAAGTGGGACCCCTATTTCAGAAGTAACATTGAGTGAATAAACAAATCTTAAAAAGACTTACCATTGTGAACTATGGCAAAAGATGACAGTATTTCCTCTCCGACCACCAAATTTAAAACCTTTATTCACCGAGTTCCATTACGTAAATAAAGTACCCCGCGAAATGAGTACTCAGTATTGAGGGTGATTTACAGGTCGACTCATGACATCTTAAACAAAAACGCCAATGGGTCAGAAATAAGAACACCATGTGATTGTTTACGAGAGTGATAACCAGGGGGTTGGTGTGGTGAAGACAGTGTGTGTCTGGGCTGTGGAGTCGCTGGTTGCTTAGAAACGGAGACAGTGTCAACAAATGCGACGTCCACTGTTTGGTCACGTGAGATGCTGTGTAGTATATGTCGAAATGTCAGTTTTTTAAAGGTAAACTGCAAGTAGTGCTCAATAATGAATTGTGTAACCCATTCTTCTCTCCATTTCACGAATATTAAGAAATATATAGGAACCGAATGTTTTGTCCGCCATTTTGACGGCCATCTTGGCTTTTAAAACAATGCCTTGATTTTCTAACAATACAAATCTCCTATGGCTCCAAGAATGAAAAAATATGCACGAAAATTGCTTTCTTTGGCAGGTGGGAGTAGAATTTTATTAGGGAAACCAAAATAACAAACATCTTTCGATTTATCCCAAACTGCAATTCGTTTGTCATCACAAATACTCCCGTCGTCATAGTCCCGTGGACTATTGCTGCGCGCGGCGTTAAACAAGAACCTCTCATTATGTACATAACCGGCGGTCGTGTCTTTACATTGTGTGCAAGGATATCGGGGTCAGGTGATAGGGCACCCCATCCCAAATAATGACTTATATGCTATATGTCTTGCCTTCTCGGTAAAGCCAAATTTACATGTACGAGCCATTACTGAGAAAATGAAACTAAATATTGCCACAACAAAATTAAAGAATCACATACGAGCTTTGATGAACAGGTCGGATTATCTGTCCCGAGTGAATTATTTGTATGTTCCGATCCTTGAGACTTAACCCCTTTAGGTAATATTGCAAAGCATAAACTCAATACTTAAAACTGTAATTCAAATCTATCTCATTGAGGGTTTAACTGTACTAGTTCAGGGCGATTGTTGCTTTGGTTTAAGGCTCCGGGTTAGAACTGGTCTCCCAATCCCTATGCTTGGCGACTTGATTGTCCGAATAGTTAGATTGGGTAACTCGGTTAGTTGCGTGTGATTGTACACCTTTGACGTGAGACGTTCTCAGAGAGACTGGTCCAGTTTCATACAATTACAGACAACCGGGAACATTACTCAGAGAGGCGTTACACAACGAACCAAAAACACGCATGTACTTAACCTGCCCTTGTTGCTCAAGTGTGATGTTTTAGTGCCAACAGACTTCAAGATATGTATTTTGACCATTATGTATACATCGTTTGTCATTTTTAATCCCCGTGCATTGAACAAAGATATAAACGTTAAATGTTTTCCGTTTAAACAGTGTATTTAATTGATACAATAACCATTGTTCATTTATCCAGAATGACCGTTGCTGTACTTCGTGGAGTTTCGTCCCTTTGGCGTGTCAGAATCCTGTGATCGCCCTGCGTACTATTCTTGGTTTGCCAGCAGCAAACCAATGCTCGTGGATTACAAAGAGATGTAAACGTCTGAGACTACATCACGATTCCTTCCATATTATACTGCCACGCCGTAATGTAAGTGAAACACAACTGAGCATTTATGTAACTAACTCCACTCACTCACTATACATGTATGCATAAAATGCAAATTGCTTAATACATGTTGATTATCACACTTCATTGATGGTGATTTCCACGAAAAACCGTAATATTTGTTATAGAATATTTTTTAATTTGTTTGCATTAACGCACCATATCCATCCCTTCTTTTTGGGGTGGTGTGTGTGTGTGTGTGTGTGTGTGTGTGTGTGTGTGTGTGTGTGTGTGTGTGTGTGTGTGTGTGTGTTGGGTTATCAAGAAATGTTCAAATTCAATTTAATTATGCACAATCCCCCGCCAACATTCAAATATATGCAAATACGTATAAAGTATTTGCTGCGTAACCGAAGTTGGAATTAAAACAAATTATATACGTATGATTAAATTTAAAAATATGCCCCCCCCCCCCCCCCCCCCCCAAACCCTCCCCGCTATTAACACATGTCACTCATAATGTTATTGTTGTTATTAAAACTTTTTCTCGTCGCAATATGGCTGAAATAATGCCGATGCGTCGTTAAATGTTAACTCACTCATGGTTTTATAACATCAGTAACTTATGAAACAGGCACTGGTAATTGCATTCTCTTTATTGAGCAAGGAGAAATGTTACTTCCAGTGTTCCATTAAAGCTACAGTCACACAGACAATGCCACCACGATGCAACCTCTTGGCGACTGATTTCTTGTGCGGCCGACTGGCGATCGCTGAGACCGGTGCAACTACTTCTGCCCATATTTGGAATTAGGGTATGATCGCCGATCAATCAGTGATAGGTTTTGCAACTTGTCAGTTATTGATCGGCAACTGTTCACCTCAGATACGACGAAATGTTTGCAACTGGTTGAGACCGATCGGTGACTAGTCAGTGACTTGTTGCAACTGGACGGGGACTGGTCGGTTGTCGATCGATCACCGATCAAAACTAAATGCATATAAAAAGGGTGTTTTTCTGAATGAAACCATTTCTTTCAAGTTGTCACCGATGAAGCGCCGGTCGATCACCACCTCATCACTGATCAGTCACCGATAGGTCGCCACTAGGTTGCAAAGAGTCGACGAGTAGACGAAACCGATCGCCGCAAGAGGAAACCAATCTGCGATTAAAATAACACCACTTGGGGAACTCCAGGAGACCAATGAAACCTCCGAGAGACCAAATCGGTCGCAGCCAGTCTTTTGTGCATGTTCAAAAGACTGGTTGTGACCGAATGGGTTTTGCGACCTTCTGAAACCTTGTAGCGACCTCAGTGAAACCTTTCAGAGACCCCTGAAACCTCATTGCGATTGTCAAATATTTTGGTGCAAGGAGGTTGCATCGCGGTCGCATTATCTGTGTGACTGAGGCTTAATGTGAACCATGTGGGGATATCCGGTCGGCGTACGTCCCGAGCAACCTCTGCTGGTCGTGAGAGGCGGAAAAATAGATCAGGTGGCCAGGCTAGGTGACTTAAATGACGTGTCAAAGTGCCCCGACTGCTTCGGAAGCTGCTCATGTTATCAACCAATGGTTTGTGTGGTCGAGACTCGATTATTAACAGGCCGCCGCCATATAGCTGGAATACTATTGATATAGTGAGGGGTTTAACAACAAAAAACAAACAAATCATCACTGGCAATGTATCCAATTTGCAAGCCTTAAAACACAGTGTAAACCATATTGAGAGTTGACTTCAGCGAGACAATGCCGTAGTTTCTAGGCTACGGGCATCTTTGCAACCGGTAGACACAGCGTACCGTCCCATCAGACAATCTCGGGGCCATCTTCGTAAGACCAGTTAAAAAATAGTCTCGTTTCTCGTGACTTTTTTCCAAACTTCATGGGTAGGGAGGTCAGATTTTAATTTAATTGTATCAAGTAAGTTTGATTCTTATGTACTGCGTGACCATTTTTTTGTACACACTTAACGTCTCTAAGCATAAAGGCAAGTGCAAAAGCCACGGTGACTACTACATGATGTATCTACAAATCTGACGCACAATGAATGGAGTGTGCAAAAGAGCAGAATCCGGTGCCAAAACGAAATTTGAGTTAAAAAACGTCGTTTCTTATTGCATAACAATAAAAAAAAATTGGAGGCAGCGGCAATTTTGAGGCAGATAGAAAATGACAAACAACAGATTAATTTTAACAAGCCTTATAGTATCTACCGCTTGTGGTGCTTTGTTTCATGAATGTGTAGCTGTTGGAGGCGCTTCTATGTTCTAACCTGGAATAGTGACACAGTGTTTAGGCCACGGAGCTTGGGTCAAGGTTTGTAGAAAGTGACCGACTTATTCAGGCAACTGTCTGATTTCAAGCTTCAAAATGGTAAGCCGTTAATTTTGGATAAGTGAAAGATTCAATTGTAAATTTTGATCATATTGAAAACTGATACATGGGTGACATTTTATAGTGTTCTGTTATGATATATGTATATTCTTATAAATGCAGTCACAAAACATTTTCACTATATAATTTACGTGTGCATACTAATATTGAACATGGTCGTTCGTATTAAAGCTTTTACAGCGAGTGAGTGAGTTGGGTTTAACGCCGCATTGAACAGTTTTTCAGTTATGTCACGATGTGTTGGATTAAGGTGGGAGGAAAGTTCGATGTGATGTAGGTCTAAGACGTCTGCCATTATGGTGAAACCCATTAGGGTGGTATAGTGGTGGAAAATCAAGTTATATCTTTAGGGCGAATCTGGGATTCGAACCCAGAATCAGATGATTCTGACACGCCCAAGCGACGTAACACTACAAAGCTTTGCATGACTGGCCACCCCTTTCTTCACTCCCTTTCGTTCACACACATATGCAGTAGTTCATGTTTCGGGGAATGTTAAAACACATTTTTAAAATATGTTTTTAATGTTTTTTTGCGAACTTGTAAACACTGACGACATGAGAGGTTTTGGCAGGCAGAGAATCAATTCTTTCTTCACTGATACAACATCATCTAACTGACACCTAAAGATACGCTTTTACACCCCTTAAAGGAGGGTTTGAGCAGTTGTGAACGATGAGGATCGAGACGGTTTTAGACAAAGGCTCACAATAGAAGAATTCAAAGCATTAAGAAACACTTTTTATACCTGTAACAAATTGTATAGTTGGGATAACACTTTCTCAGTAAAGTACATATTATAGTACTTGTTAGGGTTGAGTCCCAATCGGGATTCGAACCCACACTCTCAGAGTGAGGCACATAATCGCCAGCACACAAAGTCGGCGATCTAACCCACTCGGCCACCAAGGCTCCCACACATAATGGAAGTACGACAACTTGTAGTCTGTTTAACGCCGCACTCACCAATATTCCAGCTATATGACGTCTTTATGTCACTCTGTAAATAATCGAGTCTGGACCAGACACTGCAGTGATTGACATCATGCGCATCGATCCACGCAATTGGGATACGATAACATGCAGCAACCAAGTCAACAAGCCTGACAACCCGATGCCGTCAGTCGCCTCTCACGGCAAGCATAGTCGCCTTTTACGGCAAGCATAGGTTGCTGAAGACCTATTCTAACCCGGATCTTCACGGGTTATGTTACATTTGATCACTTTCTAAATGACATTGCGTATTAATAATCATAAAGTGGTTATTAAAATAAATACGAATAGCCACATGATTTCATGGCAGACCATGTTCTTATTAATGATAAGGGAATCCAATGTATTGTTTATCCTTCATAAATGGTTTCCATTGTAAATATACACATTCTAGGGCGTCACTTGTAAGCTGGACATGTTCCCTTTATTACAGAGTACGAAGGCTAAAGACAAAGATGATGAAAGCAGGGAGCTGTGGTATGGCTGGGGACCCGTTAAACCAAGGTAAATAACCGGCGCCCATATAGTAGGGTAACTAGTTGGGCCAATCAAACCAGGGTAAACAAGTGGGATCCATACAGACGGGTACATAGTTGGGCCAATTAAACCAAGGTAAACAACCGGAATTAAAACAGTTGCGTTCACAATTTGGGGCAAAATAACTCCGACTACAAGTTCTGGTACGGCTGGGAACCCATCATACCATGGTCAGTTACATTTGTGTTACATCTTTGGGCCACTTAAATCTAGGTAATATCTTTGAGTCGGTTATACCGGGGTTACAGGTTGGACCATAGTTGGCTCAATTCATTCCAAGGATAGGGTTGAATACCATAGACCTGGCTCACAATTTGGTGTATCAATCCAATGCATCATCTTGTGGTATTGTTTGGGGGTTCAGTAAATTGATGTTTCAGCTCCTTATACGGATTAGACAAAGGTTATACATTGGGGTATGGTTGAATGCCCATTAAACCTAGTAGGTAGCAGCTAGGGGTATGACTAAGAAAACTAGGGATGTGGCATGGGGGTCAACTAGCCATGGTTACATGTTGGAGTATGGTTTACAACAGATGAAGCGGAGGCTACAAGTTGGAAGATGGTTTTAGGCCAAGTGCGACCGGGTAGCAAACCTTTATTACGGCCAGTCAACTTTACATTCAGGTCACAAACTGGGCGTTGATTTGGCAAGCTTCAGAGTTATCTACAGGTTAGATCAAGACGGGGGTCAGACCTGTAACCTGCAGTTGTATGATAGATGATGGTGGATGTTTACACGCCCGCTATCAGCAAATTAGCCAGTGATATATGGTGACCGATGGTACAGGAGCTCATGTCTGATCAAACTGCCTTGTTGATTCAGAAAGTTGAATTATTACAGCAAATGTTTGTTTTGTTGTTCAGACAGTTTCACTTTATCAAGAAATGCATTGTCATAAAGAATCCAACGTAAGCACATTTTAGCCCAATCAGCTTTCTTCCGTGAGTAAGCATGTTTCAGATTAATAGATAAGCAATTCTTTCTAAACGTCGTGATCAGTAAACTGAGACATTATCTCCGTGTAATCTGGTTAATCATTAAAGAATCGCTTCACTAGTAGACAAAATGAATGGATTTAAATAATATTTCACATTTCTTATTGAACTGAAAGAAAACGGAATCCATAGTAGAAAAAACATCCGACTGATTTGCCTGAATGAAATGATAAATGTAACCAATTCTATTATTAGTGTATATGAGGTGTTTTAGGATTTTCACTTGACTGTTCTCATGACACAATGCCTTAGAACAGAAAGACATGCATGTTTATGAACCTACATTGGTTTCGCACGTTGGAAAATGGTCAAGACTGTGCAGGATACTTTGTATTGAACAGAAAGACTTATAGCAAAAGGTCAATCAAACCAATTGTGATACCGAGCCTATATGAAACAATGTGCCTTCGAGCTTCTGTGACATGATCAATTAAATATTTTTTTAAAGTGAAGTTTACACGATATACGGCTTTTCCATTGGACGAAAGGTTGGTCACATAACTGCGAAACTGAAGTTCATAAGTGTGACGTTCATACGTTTTGTACGAGACCGTAACCCCTGTGATTTCCCAAGAACGAATAAATACAGAAGCGTTGTTTGTCATCATTTAGACACTTTAATCTTGAACGTAGCGTTTTAGCATACATTGGGATAAATCTAAGAGTTTGATTGCGTGTCCGTTCAAGGATATTCTCGCTAAAACCCATCCTAGATAACGAAACTGAGAAAACCACATCGATCCAAACTACCGTAGTATCGACTCGATCCGTGTTTAAACTACAGTGGCAGTCTGCAGTAATCTATGAATTTACCTTTGTATCTATTGGACACATCTTTACAATCATCTTTAAATGATCGGCCAATTTATTAGTGATGATAAACATTTGTAATAGCCACATGTTCAAGAACAAATTCGGAAATCTCTCTCGTCACGTTTGTCGTGTCAGTCATTCTGACGTCTTGTCCCTGTTGTATATGTATTACGACGCACTGTCGTTGTGACCAACTGAGATAGTTCTTAACAGACTTTTCTTATTTAATGAGGATATTATTTGAATACATTTGATGTAAAGAAACTACAAAAGTTGTTCCTGTAGAGCACGTTGAGCATGCATACGCTCATATCACCTCTCGTATTGAGGAACTATTTTATTTCGCGATACAGATGGTTGTTGTATGGCTGTCAGTGAAAACCTGAAGTCACACGTACTAAAATAATGTGTATGGATCTAGGCCTACACCTCTTGAGGTAAAATCTAGCGTTATAAAAAAATATAAATATTGACTTTAACTTTGTTGGAGTTCATTGGTCCAAGAACCTTCACAGAGTGAGGGTAAACATCATATATATATAGTCTGGCCCTCACTCCATGAAAGTTCATACTCCACTGAACTCACACAAAGTGAAAATCAATTCTATAAATGTGCATCCCTCTTCCAGAGGCAAGCGTGTCCAGTAGCCTATATCAAAGTCTAGCGTTCACGAGACTTTATAGGCTGGTGGACACTCTTGCCTCGGATCGTTTCCCTGAGGCTGTCATTGTACTGTTGACTCCAGGTTTTTGCAGTGGTTCAATAGCCTGGCGTTCTTCATGCCATGTGCTGCCATCTTATTCTTCACCATGGGGTTTGCATCTGGCTGGGTGGGGACTGCCTTGGAGGAGATTGAGAAGCAGTTCCACCTGCCTAGTACCATCAGTGCCACCCTTGCAACAGCCTCAGACCTGGGCAACTCCTGCAGTGTGGCCTTTATCAGCTATATCGGCAGCAAGTTCAACAAGGCCAAAGGACTTTCGTTAGGCATGTTCCTGTTCGGTGTTGGTCTTACTCTGAATTCACTGCCTCACTATCTGTTGGAGCCATACACAGCTCCAAGTCATGGTGAGTACCCATAGATATATGTGGCATTTGGTCTGATACATCACAGCTCCCAAAGATATGGCGTTTCACCAAAGTCTGACATTCCGTGAACCAGAACAAATGTTGTTCAAAGCAACATGAAACCCAAATAGATCAATTTGACTCCAGGTCACTTTAGTCGTTGTGCAACATCAGTCATTAAAGGACGGTCTTAACTGGTAGCCATATATGACGTGATGGAAACGCTGGAGTGTGGCGTTAAGACGACATTACAATGATGTTTTTAGCTGTGAACAGAACACACGAACCACCAACAACCTGCCCTACTAACTCGTCATCTTCTGCGAATAACAGCGCGGTTCAAGCAAGTGAAGGTCAAGGTGGCATGGGCTACTTCTCGATGCTGCTTGCGGGCCAGGTGCTCTCGGGTATCGGCAGTACAACTTTCTACACGCTGGGGATCGCCTACATTGACAACAATGCGCCAGTTGCTAAGTCAGCTATTTTTATTGGTGAGTTACATGTTCTAACAGTGTTTTAGTTATGTCATGATCCGTGAGCTTAAAATTTAGTGACGCAGGACTTTGGTGACCAAGAACAATTTTCAGGGCGAATACAGAATTCGAACCAACTACCGGTGGATCCTTGCAAGCTGGGGGACGCAACACTGCACAGCAAATTACGATGGCCCAAACCACCCGTGTACTTGGGATATTGCAAAGTACGACAGCAATGATAGCGAGCGAACAACTATTCTGGATCCGTCCTGTCCACACATTAAGTGTCTCACATTCAGTTCATCTTCAATGAGGGGGCACGGGTGGCCCAGTCGTCTAAGGCGCCGCGATTCGCTGTACAGAGTTGCGTCCCTTGGGCACGCCAGAAACCTATGATTGTGGGTTCGAATCCCGGTTCGCCCCGATTATGTTTCTAGGTTAGTTAGCACCATACCCGTGCTCGTGGGTTTTACCGAAGAGGTAAACGTCTGAGACCTGCATCTCTTCAGGCTTTCCTCCCACATTAAGCTGACACGCCGTGATATAACTGAAATAATGTTAAAAGCGGCGTTAAACCAAACTCACTCACTCATCTTCAATGACAATCTCAGCCCAAAGATGGGCGTAGGGGTATCCTAGTGATTAAAGCATGGATGAAAAGCTACGTCTCGTCAAAGGCCCGGGTTTAATTCCCCTCATGCGTACAATGTGTGAATCCCATTTCTGATGTCCCTCTCCGTGATATTACTCAAAGGGCAAAACAATTCTCACTCATTCTCATTCATTCGCTTTCGTTTTGGTATTATTACAGAAAATTAAGTGTTAAGGATGCGATTAATCTGATGTTATTTGAGACACATTTCCACCGTTAATTCATGTCACTATTTTCGGCGATCAGAATATCAACCTGATACGCCAAGCATATATGTCCTACGTTCCACCATCAAATCAGGCTGATATATGAACTGAATGACCGCAGTTCAAAGGACAGATTGTGTCCAGTACATCAAGCGAGTGGGAAGTGCGATGTGAGAGAAGTTTGGTCTACACCACAGTAAGCAATGTTCCAGCTTTATCATGGCGGTATATAATCGATTCTGTCGGGAAAACCCATTTGTTGAAACTTTTGAGGTAAAATCGAACATGCTCTTTCTATGAAGATTTCAAAGAGCGTCATACGACTCTTGCTCAAAAGTTGTTTGATCAATGCTACAACATTCAAAGCCTCACTGAAGCGATAAGTTTTATGGTAGACATGTGGAGGACATTTCCATATTTGACGCACCAGTGACAAAAACGATGTCCGATGCAATTCCATATTTTGACGTACCAAAATATGTTCCTGTGTTTTTCAAGTGAACACTTGACTTGCCGTTGCATGTGTTTGTGATGGGTGCCAGCACTGGGGCAGACTACGCTCACCTTTTCGCGAACACCTGGTGTCATCACTATTTGATAATGATTCATAAACACGTGCTCGTACAATCCACTCGAGGTTTCGTATGGCTATGAAAAAGGCTTTGTCTCGTCTTTTTACAAACCACACTCACTCACTCTCACAATGAGTAGGTAACTTTCCCCCTCCAAGCATCCATCCGTTTATGTTTCCTCTATCCTCCCTGTTCTTTTGAGCAGACGAATGAATTCAATTACAAAAGTTAAAGAGAATTCGATCTTAAACTGGTTGTTACTTCATCTGCTTAGTCATGACACACACACAAAGTCATATTTTTTCAGGAGTCATTAACACTGTGACTACAGTTGGTGCTGCCATGAGTGCATTAGTTGGTGGAAGAATGATCCTCTACATGTATGTGGACTTTGACAGGGTGGACACGGACAGGTGCGGGTTCTTATAACATGATGATCAGATTCCCCTCGAAAAACTGATGAGGATGAACCTAATTGTATCCATTGTGATGAAATGTTCACTGTCCACTGCTTTACTTTGTGGACTTTTCAATCGCACGTGATTCTTAATAAAGCAGCAAATATAACAGATCTATTTACCCATATACGTGGGAATTTGTAAAAACATCGTCAGGAAATTGTTGAATGTGTGATTTATTATGTTTTTTTAATAGTTAATAAAGTTCCTGTAGGTCCTTGTATGGTTCGTAACGTCGATAAAAAAGTTACGTAACCAAACGTTCCAAAACCCCGCTTGGATTCCGGGTTGGAATAGGTCCCCAGTAGTAGCTATGTTTGTCGTAAAAGGCGACTAAGGGGATCAGGATGTCAGACATGGAGTGGAGGGTTGCTCATGATGTCAATCACTAGTTTGTCTGGTCCAGACTTGATTATGTACAGCTGTGTCACAGTAATCTTTAAATAATCCAGTCTGGATCAGGCAAGCCAGTGATAGCCAGTACAAACAGAGCACCCAGGCACCACACATCTCAGTGTGTGACCACCCCATCCCTTTGGCTCTCCAAAACAACACTTTCATTGTCTTGACTTCACAGCTTGCCGTTCGGACCAGGGGACCAGCGTTGGATTGGGGCGTGGTGGTTCGGCTTCATCGTGTGCGGTGTCATAACTATGGTTGTCTGCCTTGTCATATCAGGCTACCCTAAACGGTTCCCAAGTGAGTCAGAGAAAAAGTCGGTTGTAATCATCACAATTGTTGTCTCCCTTGTTATATCAGGATACCCTAAACGGTTCCCAAGTTAGTCAGAGAATAAGTGCTAGGATTTTATCGAAAAATGTATATTAATTGTCACTCTCTCGCTCGCTGTCTGAGATCGTCGTGTTATCTGACTCACTGATTGATCACCATTTCAGACAGTCCTAAACGAAAGGAACTGGAATCAGAGAAAAAGGATGAGGATCCCCAAAACTTATTTCAATTTCTCAAGAAAACGATAACCGATTTTCTTAAGGCTCTCTTTAAGCTTGTAAGTACCATTCCCGACTTCTCTTTGTTATAATAGTGCTAACAACGACACAAGACTCTTAACATTCAATTGCTCATTTCCTCGTTAAACCTAGTACACAATCAGAACTGTATACATGTTGGGAAATGTTACAAATCCCAATATATAAATTATCACAATTGGAGTAATTATTTCCAATTTCAGATATTCGACTTGGAGTTTGTGTTCATCAGCATCGGGTCGTCTATAGAAGGTGTAGCCATAGCTGGCATGTCAATGTTCATCTTCAAGTTCGCCAGTCACGAGTTTGATATGGACTACGAAACAGCAGGGTACATCATAGGTACGGTATAGTCAAACCTGGGCCCTAGCCACACTCTTCCCAGATACGAAGGGTATGTTTCTTGTATTCTAGTTGTTTGATCAAACATGTTCAAAACAGTCGCACAAAGGTCGCCGAGGAGGTTGGTTGCTCCAAGGTGGCTCAAAGGAGGCAGAAGGGAGGCACAAGCATTGCCGTTGTTGCAGAATGAAGGGACGGTGGTCGCCCAATGGTCTCCAGGTAATAGATGCCTTCTGCTGATTTCCGTCAATCTTGGCGATGCTTCTGCCTCCCTTGCCCTTCCTTTGGGCGACCAGCAGCGTGCATTGAACGATGACTGTGGCGACCGCCGTGCCTCCATTCGGCGACCACGGCAACCCTTGAGACACAATAGCAATGCTTCTGCCTCTTTTCTGCCTCCTTTGAGCTACCTGTAGTGCCTCCTCAGCCTGCCTATAAATAGATGGCTTGTACCTGCAGTATTTCATTTTGGTTGCAGACGCTGAAGAACTCGAGCAGTAACTGTGTGCATAGAAACATGATTTTCTGGGTTTAGGCGACCATTGAGCGTCGTGGCCAGTTTTTGATCGCTCAAAGGTGGCACAAAGGTCGCAGCCCTGTGTAACTGGGCATTTAGTGATAAGAGAGCTTGCGTCACTTCCGAAACGAAGATGTTGTCCTGGTTATTTACTTGTCAGAATGGAAGTATAAAACGGTGGATAAGTGAGGATGGTGCCTTGATGGTGCCTTGTCGCGATATTGAACCTCGACCGAGGAGACTGAAATACCCATGTGTAGACACAGTGTTTGAAGCATAAGAACACATCTGGATGCGTGTTTCAGGTGTCAAGGCTATAGTGGCGTCCAGCGGCTACCTACTGGCCGGCTATCTGATCAAGCGTCTCAAGCTGGACTTGCTGGGAATGGAGAGGGTGACCACTGGGCTGTACCTGATCGTGTTGGTGTTTGGTCTCTCTATGTTTGCTGCCTGTCCTGATGTCCGCATGATTGGCCTGGATCTGCCCTATCCGGGAGATAGGTAACGTTCCTCTGACACCATCTGGAGTTGTTAGGGGGTGCCAAAATCTTAGTTTACAATAGCATAGTCAAGCTATGTCGCGACTGGATGTTAATAGTTTGGACAAGGCAGAACAGAGATTGATGTTATGTGAAATGGGGTTTAACGTCGTGATCACAATTATTGCACTTTTGGTATAATGAGGCCGGGTTTCGAACCCACGACATTCTGCTCTCCTGACAGGCGCTTTATCCACTCCACAAAGAAAGCTATCTCAGACGAGGAGCGACACCATTTGTCGGTCCTAATAACCACAAACTTGACGTACTGGGGACCCATTCTGCCCGGGATCACATTAAAGGTCTACTAAAGAGTGAGTGAGTGAGTTTGGTTTAACGTCATTTTGAATAGGATTTTAGTTTCACGTCCTCAAAGTGATGCAAGGCATAGATGTGAATAAAGGGAACAAGTATGTGATGCTGACAGATCAAGAAACGGGATTCACGATTACAGGATTCTGTTACCTCTAAGGGAGGCAACTTTAAACAACGAATTTAAACAACAACAGTGGAGTTTTTCAGCGTGGAGATGTCGTCGAGTCGTGTCTACTGATTCTGCTGCCGCTGTCCTTGAACTACGGCTGCTGTTCTTGTTGAGTTCTATTCCTGAGACGAGAGACCTTCACAAAGCGATCTTGTGCTGGTGTTGTAACTGTGGGTCGGCCATAGGGTTGTCAATCAGAAACGGAACCTGTTCGCTGTTGACGTTGTGCAAGTCTTGTAGCGTGAGAGAACTATCTTGCTACGGCAGCTGCTGAGTTACCGGCCTGCAACATTCCTAGGGCCGTCCTTCTTTGCACAGGCGGCAGTCGTTGTCTCAGTCGGTGCTTGATATCCACCTTTATAAAGTATACAAGAGTTACAATGCACGTGCTTTTACCGAGGATAATGAATGCACGTGCAAAACGTGTTTGTGTGCCTGTGTGGAATGGACGTCACATGACATCAGTTCATCTGTCACCAGGTGTAATGGTTACATTCATACAATATAAGTATGTGAACTTAAGTTATTTTTCTGTTCAGTATATTTTCAGATGAAATAATCTTTTGTCATCAGAGATGTTTACAAAGATCAGATTTGATACCTGTACCGAACCTGACTTCAAAATGATTTTGCTACCTTCGCTCTATGAACATTTCATCATCATTTGACACTTTCATTTCAGCGATGTGTCAGGGTTTCTTGCTTCCTGTCAAGGTCAGTGCCAGTGTCAAGGTCAGGACTTCAGCCCTGTTTGTAGCAGCGATGGACTCGTCTACTTCTCACCCTGCCACGCGGGTTGTCTGGACAGTAGCATGGATGGTGATGTGATGGTGGGGATTGTCACTAGGTCGTCAAAACTGATACCACACCAAATTCTGTCTTAATTATTCATATTTAATTTCACAAAACTTCATAGACCCTCTAGAGCTTTAATGGCCAATTGCCCTGTGATGCTTACATTAGCTGTTCAGAATTGCGCCTCTTTGCTGTTCGAGGATTCGCTGATCGTTTCGAATTAAGATTCAACCTGATTATGAAAAATATATATAATATATTCTTGGTTTGTCAGCTTAAGTGTTAAACATCCGGGGTTTGCGTCACTTTCACTTCGCCATTAAGCTGACATACCGTGATATAACTGAAATGCTATTTCAGGGCGTCTCAAAAACATATACAGTCACTTGATGTATCTCTCAAATACATCATGTTTGATCATACGAAGAAATATGGCTGCGAAGTGTAAGTTTCATCAATCGGTGAGACTTTGATCACTGATGGAAATATGCCATTATGAACAAATATGTTATATCATAAGCTCAAATGACTAACTATGTACGTGATAATATTGTATCACATATAGTTTCTTGTCAAGTTGAACCGGAGTTGTGTAGAAATGTTTGCATTTACTGGTATCCTGGAGTATGAAGCTGTGTAGAGATATTTGCACAAACTGGTATCCTGGAATATGAAGTTGTGTCGAGATGTTTGCACTAGCTGTAGTATGCTGGAATATGAAGTTGTGTTGAGATGTTTGCACTAACTGGTGTCCTGGAATATGAAGTGGTGTATAGATGTTTGCACTAACAGTAGTATGCTGGAATATGAAGTTGTGTAGAGATGTTTGCACTAACTGTAGTATACTGGAATATGAAGTTGTGTAGAGATGTTTGCACTAACTGTAGTATACTGGAGTATGAAGTTGTGTAGAGATGTTTGCACTAACTATTCTTCTTGAATATGAAGTTGTGTAGAGATGTTTGCACTAACTGTAGTATACTGGAATACGAAGTTGTGTAGTGATGTTTGCACTAACTGTAGTATACTGGAATATGAAGTTGTGTAGTGATGTTTGCACTAACTGGAATCCTCCAATATGAAGTTGTGTAGAGATGTTTGCACTAACTATTCTCCTTGAATATGAAGTTGTGTAGAGATATTTGCACTAACTGGAATCCTCCAATATGAAGTTGTGTAGAGATGTTTGCACTAACTGCGGTATATTGGATAAGCTGCTTCAGATTCCTCCTTGTTCTGCAGACTTTCACCAACTGCAGCTGTATAGCAGCTGGACTCAACACCAGTGTGACAGATGCGCTGGCCACTGCGACCGCGGGCAAATGTAGCACCGACTGCTGGCAGGTGTACCTCGTCATGCCCTGCTTGTTTGTTATGTACATCGCCATCTACTTATGTGCTACTTTAACAGCTCTCAGTACACTCAGGTAGGTGCAGCACTGAGGACTAGTGGCCCCTTCTGTTCCGTATGTGCACTCCGGTGGTACAGAGCGACCGTGTTAATCTTATACAATTAATGTGACCTGGTTTATGAGGCCTTGTCATTTAGCGCGAATGTCGTCGATGCCGGCATCAAACAGCATGCATTCATTTATCCATTAATGGTCACATGGATGTAGCATTAGAGAGTTTTTTGCACTTTATTAATTGTAATTCATAACAAGGCGACATTATGTTTTGGGTGTAAAACAGAAAGGCCAGTCTGATTTTCTGTGATCCTCCCTTACCCATTGGAATCTGTTTCGGTGGATAATCGAGACTGGTTGTTCCCTGGCGTTGACATTTTATATATTAAATTGAGTGTTGGTCAAATGAGACAGAAATTCTTAAAATGGCTTCAACAACAAAGTTGACATCGTAGTGGTCGGATACGTTTGTAGGTTAATAGATGGTCGTTAAAGAATATCGATATATCTACTTGTTGCAGTGCAGTGTATGATATGATATATATTTTTTACCCTACAATATCTTGAACAGGTGTGTGGATCCAGATATACAGCCCTTTGCTCTCGGAATAAAGATGATATTTGTAAGGGTGATAGGTAAGTTTGAAGTCGTTTGTATGTGAAGACTAGCCATGCAGATGTAATAATACATGTGAGTGAGGAATTTTGTTAGACGCCGCTGTCAACATTATTTCAGGTATATCACGGCGTGTGGTGCCGGTCTTAGATGTTTACCATTTAGGTGAAAACCATGAGCTCGGATTTGTTATTGATGTCCACCTCGTGGAATGACTAATTTTAGGCTGTAAATTGAATGGGTGCATGGGCTGACTTCCACAAAGCACTTTTGGCGGAACCATACGAACTACCATAGACTTAAGATAATCGAAGGACTTTCGGAACGGCGAGATGGCATGACGACGTCAATTGTTACATGCTCTTGGTTTTAGCCGACATTTCGGATCTGACATTACTCGCCAATGTACGTTAGCTTCACTATCAGACAAAATTAAAACAGAGACGTCCAATCAAATTACACTGTTTTGATATGGTTGAAACACCAGTACTCGACTCGTCGTTTGCGTGCCGCCTTCAGTGCAGACGGAAGGTCTTACATCCCCCTGTCTAAAAATCTTTTCCAGCTAAAGGTACATATATAGCTATATTGTGATTCGATTAAAGATATCAAGAGCTCGCTTTCAGACGAGGCATTTTGATGGGTTGTTCATTTCAATCTCTTTAGCTAGAGAGATTCTGTGTTTGTGATAAAAGACAGAGACGGTGACTTCCGATCGAAACTAAGGTGACGAAACATTCAGGGTGTTTATTAAAATAGGATGGATATTTATTAAACTGGATAGTTAAAGGATGAACATTCGGAAGCGAAATGAAGAATAATTGATATTCCAGGTACTATCCCAGCACCTCTGGTTGTGGGCGTGGTGGTAGACTCGGCCTGTGAGCTGTGGAGTGGGGCGGAGGGCGCCCAGTTCTGTCAGCTGTACGACAAGCAGGCCTTGGCTGTGGGAATCGCCGTCATGTGGCTCAGTGTCGGCCTCATCGCTTGCATCTTCATGTTCCTGGCATCACTTGTTAACCTGTGGAAGAAGAAGAGGAGGGCGGAGAGGAAGAGTGCCGAAATGAACGACGCTGGCAGTCCTGATGAAAAACATAACGGAGATGCGAAGAGTGGTGTTCAGGAAAGCCCACCAGAATAACAATTTAAAAATAACTACAAGACTTGACACATTCCATTATAACAGATAACATGTAACCCTCGAGTGGCAGTGATGTACTATAAATAATACGTTGCTCAAGTTACGAAATATACCATTCTTCATTCTTCACCAAATATAGCAAACAGTCGACAGGATAAAAATGTTTGTGGTTGTTCTAAGGAAAGGTCTTTCTGTATCAGGTTTCTCCTTCTGACCCCAGTGTGATTCTGGGTGAATCCCCAGCTATTCCCACAGCCGAAATACATTGGTATCAAATAGTCGTTTGATGCGGGTCGGCTATACTGCATGTCAGCGTTCCTCTATAGCATGAAAATCGTCGCTCATGCTTCAGTCACTGATTTGCCTGATCCGGACAGCTAGTTACCGTTAAAAAGCTGGAAAATTGCTGCCTGTGGCCCGAAGAAGCATTTGCTCCCTTACACTATAACTGTATGAATTAATGTTCTTGAGATTTTTAATTTACATTAAACTGAACAAAACCATATTTTACCAAGATTTAAGGATTTAATACATATGTAGTTTCTACACGATTATATGTAGATACAAAAACATGTAATTTATATCTATTCGAGCCAAGTGTGACATTAACTGTACTTGAAGCGCTCGTACAATCTCCTGATATCATTGCTATCGTTTACTGATAGAGTCCCTGAAAGCAACATTTCCCAAATAGGCATCAACAAATTCATGAAGTGGTCTTTATAATGGATGCAGTATATTTATTATTTGAATTTAAGTAAGTATATGTAAAAAAAGGCAGGCACAACTTGCTACGTGGTCTCAGTAGGGATTCCGGGTTAGAATGTGTCCCAGTAACATTCACTCGTAAGAGGCAACTACAAACAAAAGCTGAAACAGGCAGTCAGGCTCGGCGACTTTGTTGAATACATGTCATTGCACCCCGACAGCTTGGGACGTTGTCAATAATATCAAGTACTTCTTCTTAATTCGATTTTATACAGGCCGCCGTGAAATAGCTTGAATATTGCGGACAACATCGTAAAACTCGTGCTGCAGTCGAATTTACCAACGTCTGTGTCGAAACTTTGTTTAGGGTGTTTATTATCATCATCGACTAACAGCGTTCTCACCATCCCCCGACATGAGGCACATTTGAAGTTTGTTTGTTCATATAGTTATGAATAATAAACTATAAAAAGAACCCAATAAAGCCTTAAAAAGGTATAGGCGCTTGGGCCGCTTTTTGCCATTAGAACAAGTGATTAAATGTGAAATTAATACACACAAAACGCCCTTTCTCTGGAAAAAAAATAACTCAGTCTTGATAAGTATCTCTTAGATAAGCTTACTTCAGCTGTTTGGGAGAAAATTTGCCAGCATTGCACAAATAACACGGATCGAAGGCCGTGACTCTGTAAAAAAATAATTGACGGGACCAATTTTCGAACTCAGTCTTGAAAAGGATCTCTCAGATATGCAAGCAAACTTTCATCCATGTTACTTCATTAGTTGCCGAGAAAACCTGTCCCCATCTTACGTAGTATGCACTAAGCTAAAAAACACGGAGCAAGGGACATAACTGTAAAAATTGAATTTTTGACATCAATTTTCGAACTTATTTGAGACCATGACCAGTGTGCAAAATTCATTTCTCCCACGGTCACTATTCTCTGACAATAGCTTTTGAGAAAATGTGTCCCCTTTGAGAACCGGACGGATGGACGAACGAACTCCGTTCCAATATTCCCCGCCCCATTTTGTGGCCAGGTATAAAAACATATTTCATGTGACCATTGATGAGATGTTTATATAAAGTCAATATTTAAAAGTCTTGAGCGAGTTGTAGTGAGTATATATTCATAAAATACCCACACTCAAATCCACAGATGGCCTGGATCACCCTTGCTTCAAAGATTATTTTCACATCTTCAGTTATTGGAAAGTTAAAAAAAATCTTGATGTCATGCCGAGGGAGAGTTCTTTGGTCAAATGTCAGCAATTGTCTTCTTCGTCCTGTGTACATTGCTGTGATTTTCATTCAAATTCAACAAGAACAATATGTATTTACGATTGATTTATTCATGCAATTAAGCTTTTTGTTATTGTGTGTGAGTGCGAGTTGTTACACAACTCAACAATATTCTGGTTATATAACAGCCTGCAATTAATCAAGTTTGAACAAGATAATCCAGAAACTGATATAGATAAAGATTGTTCATATAAATGCTTAAGATCATCACCAAATACATAATCATTTAAAAGAAAATCAGCAAAGGTTGATGATTTTTGGAGGACAAAAATCATGACTTGTATCAATGCTTATATTCAAGGCACTTAAAAAAATATAGGACTGAAGTCATTGATTAATATGCTGTTTATCACAGTATATGGAGAAAAGCAAAACAAGATGAAAAAAATATTGATATCCCCTGCTCTTTTAAAGCTGTACATAAAAAAGCCACGCACGCACGCACACACACACACTTAATCCTAGAGCTTGTGCAAGTGACATTATCATTTAATTTCATACTAACCGATGATTCCCTTCATTCTTTTAATTATTTTCTATACCTTCACATGACTACCACAAGGCATCAATTTAGCATTTGCCTGATGTGTATACAAAGAAATAATTGATTGTTTAGGAGTTATTCTCCGGAAATGATTCCAATGCTCATTCAAATCCAACTTACTGTCAGTGAAAAAACAAAACAATCCTTAATAGCAAAAGGTACCAGGTGTAAGTATGCCTGATGTGTTTTAAACGTTTAACAAAGAAATCTGGAAAAGTTAAGGAGTTATGCTCCACAAACGAACCCTTCCCCAATTTGAACCTGAGTACAAATTATTGTCTTGGAAACTCAAAATAATTTTTAAAAAAGCCTAAACAGCAAAAGGCATCAGTTCAATGCATGACTGGTGCATATACAAAGTTGCATGAAGAAATATTGAATGGTTTATGAATTCCAATCCAGAAACGGACACAGCCCGTTTCTATATCCCCTGCAAAACTTCATTTGGGCAGGTGATAATTAATACAACTGCTGTCCAATACAAAATTATGACACCATTCTGTAAGAGCCTTTAATATGTTCAAGATTTTGTACATATTTAAACAATGAACAACAATTGATAAAATCAAAGTCAACTCAAGACAAAGTCTAACATAAAATACCAGTATTTTTAATATATTATTTTAAAACATGCTTTGCAGGACCAATATATTTGTATGATTGGTTCATGGGCCAATAATAAATACAATATCTGTCCACTGATGAACAAAAGTGGCAAAACATTAAGGTCAATATAAATTAAGACCAATCATAGTGATTTATTGGATAAACAATCATATTAGTGACAATGTGACTAGTGATGAATATTGATTTGTCTTTCTTGCACAAAAAAAAACTGAAGTGTGCATATTTCATGTGAGTTTCTAAGAAGACAAGTGTATACAACTTGTACTCAACATGTCCAATAGACTGTTAACACTGTTAACATATAAGGCAGGAACCATGTTAAAGCACATAATAAAACATCACATCATTAAAAATGTTATCTTTATATATATACCATAACCATAACAAATCCATCAACTGCCTACTTGGCTTGGTGCAAGGCTGAAGTTAGTCTCATCTTCAAGGACCTTTCATCCTCTGATATACAATGCAACCCTTTTAATCTGGAATCCTGCTTTTAGAGCAATTATCAATGATGATTGTCGTCTGGGTCTGCATTGTATTACCGATACATTGTTTCACCAGAAACTATTGAGAATAGCATAGAAAATATTAGTCATAAAATCAAGGGGAATTCCATCACCACTCCTAAAACCTGAACAATGTTGTAACTGGTGCTTATGAGAATAGTAATTTCAGTTGGGACAAAGTTATGTTCTCAGATGAATGTTCAGTGTGGCTATATCCAAACTGCATAAAATGTGGACCAAAGGTACAGAAAACCAATTTACCAGTGTCCAAAGTGCAGTCCTAAATGTTCATGTGTGGTGGGATATCTGTTGGTTGCCACACCATTATGTGCATTTGAAGGTAACATGTCAAGTGCAGTGTACACTGACATTCTACAGGAAGTGAGTGAGTGAGTGAGTTAGGTTTAATGCTGCTTTTAACAGTATTCCAGTTATATCACGGCATGTCAGCTTAATGTGGGAGGAAAGCCCGAAGTGATGCATGTCTCAGACGTTTACCACTTCGGTGAAATCCACGAGCAAGGGTATGGTACTGACAAACCTAGAAACATAATCGATCATAGGTTTCTGACATGCCCAAGGGACGTAACTCTACACAGCTAAATGTGGTGCCTCAGACAACTGGGCGACCCGTGTCCCCTATTCTAAAGGGACATCTCCTTCCAACAACAATTATCGTATGGTGATGGGTGGGTATTCAAGCAAAACATTCTCAGGAATTAGTAAACAAGCAAAATGTTACACGTCTGGAATGGCCCTGCTGCAGTCCAGCCCTGAACCAAATTGAAAATATTTGGAGAATCATGAAGGACTATATCAATAAAAAAGAAATCGCCAAAATGTATGTGACATGAAAACTGAGGTGGTGAGATATTTGGACAGTGTGACTCATGATTTTCTAACTTCCTTGATAGGAGGTATGCCTCGTTGCATTGAAGCATGTATTAGGAAAAGAGGTGGCCTGTCAAAATATTGAACAGTTTGCTGTTTTGTAGTTTTAGGTAAGCAGTGTTTGTTGGACATGCAGATCTCTTGGTCTATGACCTAATATACACAGCCAAAAGAAATGCGAATACCACACATGTTGGTTAACATATGAAGAATCACGCATCTCCAAGAGATATTCGATTGGTTCAATGCACAAACAAACATACTGTTATGTTGCGGGAACAGATGCTCATGAACGTATCACATGTGACGTCCTAGATCCAGGATTAGCATGTAAAGTTTGGAAATCATGTGCAGCATACCGTGAGGAGAATAAAGACACGCTGTGGTAACACTTGACTGTTTTGTCAATAAACGGTACAGATTGGAAACATATCTGACATACTTCTCTATAAGTTTCCATGGTTAGCGTTTCTTTTGGCAGTGAGTAAAAATCCGTAATTTACAATGTTCTCATTCTCAATAATTTCTGGTCGAACTAACCCATACACACATTTCAAACGATACATATTGCAATATTTGTTGTGTGTTTTGGTACATTAAGTAAACAATTATAACAAGTTTCATTACTATTTGTATCTATTTACCTAAAATGTACATTCATTCACAAATTTTGTTTTCCATCGATTGATTAACAAAACAACGGAAACAGGAAGTGATTTTACTCTATCACATTGTTATCTCCCCTGTATCCAAGACTACAAAATGGCGGTGACTGACCATCCTGAGTAATATTTACTTAGTATGAATAAAATAGGATCTGCATGTGAAGTCACTTTCAATCACTTTAGCTCCCAACATATCGCAACATGTATTCCAATATAGATACCTGCAATAAATTGTTTGGCCAATAAACACCACTACTGTCAGCGCCTACATACATACATACATTGGGATAATACTCCAAACCGACAATTCGATAAGTTGGAAATTACGTCATCAATACGATTTCACTTAGAAGCGTACGGTCCAGATTAACGGGGAGTCACTGTGCACGATACATGCAAGGTAAAAGAATGTCCCAAACATGATCATTTTCTTTAAGACTTGATTGTACAAAGTTGATTTTCCCTTTGCTAAAATAAGTCACAAAGGAATGTTTTCACAAAAATAATGCTGACACCCTGTTTGGTAGCTTTCCCTGAAATTATTAAAGACTATAAGGATTCTATATCCAAACACACATTGAACCGGTCATTTATTACAGGGGGGGTGGGTTGTATGTTTTTGATGCACTGATGAACTGAAAATAATGATCCTTCCCTATAGCTAAAGCTTGCCATATTTTCAGATGACCCCCTCCCCCCATGTCCTTGTAAACAATTTCACAACCCTCCCAGAAAAGACAAAATGCAAAAGCACTTGATATTTTCTTAATATTATTTAAAACTCCATAGCCCTCTGCAAGAGACTTTCAAACTCTTTGCTGACTCTCCCTGATTCCTTCAGATACTCCCCACCCCAATCCCATAGTAAATGACCGGTCCTCAAATTCATTCAACAGATAAATTCCTTATTTCATTGTCTCTGTATTTCATAAAGACCAGCACTTGTGTATAATATATGTATACGCTATATAGAAGAACAAAAATACCACTTTCCGCCAGGAATGATAAAACAACAGCAAAATCTCTTGACTAGCATGCATTATAGTTGTAACAGACTTCACTTTGGGCCCAGCATCGTCTCAGGCTTCAGATATTTATCAAACTCCTCCTCTGTCAAAACACCAAGGTCAAGAGCTGCTTGTTTCAAGGTTGTTCCTTTTTTATGAGCATGTTTTGCGATCTTTGCTGCATTGTCATAGCCGATGTATGGGTTAAGGGCCGTGACCAACATCAGCGAGTCGTTCAACAGTTGGCTGATCCTTTCCCTATTTGGTTTGATGCCAGTGACACAATGCTTGGTGAACGAGAGGCTGGCATCAGCAAGCAAGCGGATGGACTGAAGTACGTTCTGCACCATCATGGGCTTGAAGACGTTCAGTTCAAAGTGTCCGTTACTTCCTCCGACAGACACAGCAACATGGTTGCCCATCACTTGGGCGGCGACCATCGTCAGAGCTTCACACTGAGTTGGGTTGACTTTTCCTGGGAGGGAGAAACATATCTTTCACATATGTGATCAACAAATACAGTGAGTTAGTGAGTATGGTTTTACGCCGCTTTTAGCAATATTCCAGCAATATCTCGGCGGGGGACACCAGAAATGGGCTTCACACATTGTACCCATGTTGGGAATCGAACCCGGGTCTTCGGCGTGTCGAGCGAACACTTTCACCACTAGGCTACCCGACAACCTCCAACAAATACAGTAAACGGTTATATCGTTATAACAAGCTCAAAGGGACCACTAATTTTAGTTTGTTATATCCGTAGTTCGTTATAAGCATTTTGACTATCAGACATCTTGGATCAAGTCGTGTGACCACATCACGTTACTCGATAAATAACAAAAGTGTGCACTGTATATGTACTATGTTTATTCATCATACATAACATAAGTAAAACAGCCTATAGCCTAATCATTGTATTTCTATTGTTAGTTGAGGGTGTAATTTGCGGCTGCGGATGTTTTGAGAGGCAGATTGGTGACACTAGCAGCACAGCAATTAACAGTTCGTTACAAACTTAAACATTATCATTGCTACTCCTGGCATAATGCTGCTCCCTTCACTCACCTGGCATAATGCTGCTCCCTTCACTCACCTGGCATGATGCTACTCCCTTCACTCACCTGGCATAATGCTGCTCCCTTCACTCACCTGGCATAATGCAACTCCCTTCACTCACCTGGCATAATGCTACTCCCTTCACTCACCTGGCATAATGCAACTCCCTTCACTCACCTGGCATAATGCTACTCCCTTCACTCACCTGGCATAATGCTACTCCCTTCACTCACCTGGCATGATGCAACTCCCTTCACTCACCTGGCATAATGCTACTCCCTTCACTCACCTGGCATAATGCTACTCCCTTCACTCACCTGGCATAATGCTGATCCCTTCACTCACCTGGCATGATGCTACTTCCTTCACTCACCTGGCATAATGCTACTCCCTTCACTCACCTGGCATAATGCTGCTCCCTTCACTCACCTGGCATAATGCTACTCCCTTCACTCACCTGGCATAATGCTGCTCCCTTCACTCACCTGGCATAATGCTACTCCCTTCACTCACCTGGCATGATGCTACTTCCTTCACTCACCTGGCATAATGCTACTCCCTTCACTCACCTGGCATAATGCTGCTCCCTTCACTCACCTGGCATAATGCAACTCCCTTCACTCACCTGGCATAATGCTGCTCCCTTCACTCACCTGGCATAATGCTACTCCCTTCACTCACCTGGCATAATGCTACTCCCTTCACTCACCTGGCATAATGCTATTCCCTTCACTCACCTGGCATAATGCTGCTCCCTTCACTCACCTGGCATAATGCTACTCCCTTCACTCACCTGGCATAATGCTGCTCCCTTCACTCACCTGGCATAATGCTGCTCCCTTCACTCACCTGGCATAATGCAACTCCCTTCACTCACCTGGCATAATGCAACTCCCTTCACTCACCTGGCATAATGCTACTCCCTTCACTCACCTGGCATAATGCTGCTCCCTTCACTCACCTGGCATAATGCTGCTCCCTTCACTCACCTGGCATAATGCTGCTCCCTTCACTCACCTGGCATGATGCTGCTCCCTTCACTCACCTGGCATGATGCTGCTCCCTTCACTCACCTGGCATAATGCAACTCCCTTCACTCACCTGGCATAATGCTACTCCCTTCACTCACCTGGCATAATGCAACTCCCTTCACTCACCTGGCATAATGCTACTCCCTTCACTCACCTGGCATAATGCAACTCCCATCACTCACCTGGCATAATGCTACTCCCTTCACTCACCTGGCATAATGCTACTCCCTTCACTCACCTGGCATAATGCAACTCCCTTCACTCACCTGGCATAATGCTACTCCCTTCACTCACCTGGCATAATGCAACTCCCTTCACTCACCTGGCATAATGCTGCTTCCTTCACTCACCTGGCATAATGCTACTCCCTTCACTCACCTGGCATAATGCAACTCCCTTCACTCACCTGGCATAATGCAACTCCCTTCACTCACCTGGCATAATGCTGCTCCCTTCACTCACCTGGCATAATGCAACTCCCTTCACTCACCTGGCATAATGCAACTCCCTTCACTCACCTGGCATAATGCAACTCCCTTCACTCACCTGGCATAATGCTACTCCCTTCACTCACCTGGCATAATGCAACTCCCTTCACTCGCCTGGCATAATGCAACTCCCTTCACTCACCTGGCATAATGCTACTCCCTTCACTCACCTGGCATAATGCAACTCCCTTCACTCACCTGGCATAATGCAACTCCCTTCACTCACCTGGCATAATGCAACTCCCTTCACTCACCTGGCATAATGCTACTCCCAGGCTCATTCTCTGGCAGGGAGATTTCCCCTAGCCCACATCGAGGTCCCGACCCCAGGAAGCGGATGTCATTGGCTATTTTCATCAAACTGCATGCCAAAACATTCAACGCTCCATGGACCTCTACTAGGGCATCATGGGCCGCAAGAGCCTCAAACTTGTTTTTGGAGGTCTTGAAAGACAACCCTGTAATGGAGGTAGAAACACGAGGCAGTTGTTTAGTCATAATCAGTCATACACAGTCAGGCTGATCGCTTGTCAATGAAGCTTTCCAAAGGCTCAATTTCCCCACGATTCCATAATTAAGTAATTGGCTTGGATTTCTCTTTGAGCATTGTTGCTGTGCTCAAGCATTTCATCCCTTCTTGCTTTAAAATAAGTTGCAACTTGCCACAAGAAAGAACATAAGGTAATATTTATTAATGGGGGAGTAAGTATGGTTCTATGTTGCTTTTGGCAATATTCCAGCAATATCACAGTTGGAGTGGGGGGCACCAGAAATAGGCTTCCAGATTGTATCCATGTGGGGAATGAAACCTAGGTCTTCTCAGGAAATCTTTAACCCTTAGGCTACCCCACCGTATATTAATGATTATTGTATTCAAATCATAAGAAAAAATAATAATGTTTAACATGTCTTTGAAATTTATCGGATATGTTGACTTTTGTTAAAAACTTGAATCATTAAAATCTCAAATGCTGAAGGAATATGAAAACAAACAGTTGCCAACTTTTTGCAAAACAAAGTACCAACAACAGGATACATGAGTAGGAGTCAAGGGAGGTAACCATGTGCAAATATATTACCAAGACAAACGTGTATTGGGGCATTTACCTGTGTATTGAGACACCTCGGCTGCAACCATCTCAGCAAAGCCCTTCCTTGTGTTGAGTCCAGTTCCAACTGCTGTGCCTCCTGTTGAACAAACTCAATCTTATGAGGTAAGGTGAGGTAAGGTAAAGTCAGGTGAAATGGAGTTTAACATCTTGTTAAAGATTGTTGCACTTATACAGCTGTGTGCATGCACAAGTGCGTGCATGTGTGTGTGTGCCTGTCTGTGTGTACTCGTCCAGACCAATGTCAGTTTTATAGTTCTAGTCAACTGATGGCGCAGTTTAACATGGATACCCCACTCAAACACATTACACTGACTCTGAGCCGACAAGCCCTTATTTTAGACCCTTAATGCCGAGCACCAGGCAGGGTACCATCTTTTAACATCTTTTGGTATGACACGGCCAGGGATCGACCCCGCAGCCTTCCGCTCTACCACTGGACCACGGAGGGTGTCTCATTGATAATGAAATGTTTTCTGCATAATAACTGATGTCAACAAACTAACACTAAAATCTTATGACTAACAAAATATGATGTAATGAGGAAAAACAAACAAAGTTTAGTATTCTTCGTCTGTCATTTCAAAAAAGAATTTTAAAAATATGTAAGATCATGTCAAAACAAGGTCAAAACATAAAATATCGAACGTAGTGGAACATTTTTGGAGCCCCATAGCTAACCTACCAGCAGCCAGTTCCTGAACCCGGGGTAATGTGGCCTGTACCCTCTCTATGCCGTACGCCATCTGCTGGGTGTAGCCACTGAACTCCTGGCCCAGAGTGAGGGGCACAGCATCCTACAACGCAGATATGGAGCTGATCAGTGCCAGGTTACCTGGACCATGCTTACACACATGGGACATAGCTTTTAACGCGTTAATTTACAGGATGACTAAGTGCAGAGGGGGCATGAGTAGTCTGAGGCGATGCAATTTACTGTGTAGAGTAGCATACATGTGCTCATGTGTTTCACTGAAGACCCGAATGTCAAAGACCTGCATCACTATAGACTTCCTTCCGAGATGAAGCCGACACAAAATGACATAACTGGAATACTGTTCAAAGCTGCGTTAAACCCAACTCACTCACTCACTCACTAGGTGCAGGCGAATTGTCAGCCCAGCATGCTTGAATCTATTCATTCAACTATATTACAAGCTGGATAGTGACAGAGAATGTAAGTCAACGGAGTGCAGATATTACAAGCTGGATAGTGACAGAGAATGTGAGCAACGGCGTGCGGATATTACAAGCCGGATAGTGACAGAGTATGTGAGTCAACGCAGTGCAGATATTACAAGCCGGATAGTGACAGAGAATGTGAGTCAACGGAGTGCAGATATTACAAGCTGGATAGTGACAGAGAATGTGAGTCAAAGGAGTGCAGATATTGCAAGATGGATAGTGACAGAGAATGTGAGTCAACGGAGTGCAGATATTGCAAGATGGATAGTGACAGAGAATGTGAGTCAACGGAGTGCAGATATTACAAGCGGGATAGTGACAGAGAATAGGAGTCAAGTTAATGCCGATATTACAAGCTGGCAAAAAAAATGAAATAATGATTTAGATGTACAAACTGCTCTAAATATAGGCTTGAATCAGAAAGTAAATAAGCCTGTAATTGTGTTTCGGAAATTAGCTCTGTTATACGCATGATGATAATTGAAAGTAATTACGTTTTGAATAGTTTGCAGGGGGGGGGGGATACTTTACGCATATATGCAACTTATCTGTAGCTCTGGAATGGACGCCAAAGATAGTGCATCCTGTGTCATGTGATCAGCAACAGATTGTCCACACAGGACAGTGTCCAGACCGATGCTAATAATTGGCACCAGACTGTGGAATGTAGTCCTCCTTTAAGTTTACTGAACAAATCGTGTACCTGTGTGTGCGTCCTCCCAATCTTGATAATGTCTGCAAACTCTTTGGATTTGGCCTCGAGTGCTTCATGCAGTTGTCGGAGATTGCCCAACAAACGGTTGTTGATTTCTGTTGCAACTGCTATATGCATGGCTGTAGGGAAGGAGTCATTTGAACTCTGAAATGTACCAAGTCAGTATTAATATTCCATTAAACAGCATATTATATAGATCTCTACTCCACCATGATAAACACCCTGGAGCCATTCTCTACCATGGCAAGGAAGTAATGCAATACAATTTATTTATTCATTTGACGGTGGTCTGTACAAAATGATTCGGGACCAGACAATCTAGTGACTGATGTCATGAGCATTGATCTACGCAATTGGGATACGATGACATGCATCAACCAAGTCAGTGAGCCTGACAACCAGATCCCGTTAGTCGCCTCTTACGACAAGCATTGTCACCTTACAATTAGTTCCTAACCAAATGGACATTATGACTAGAACATTTTTATCATCATATATGATCATATTTCCACTAAATGAAAGGATTTTATACCAATTTGTTTAAGATTATATAGGTGCAACCTTCCTGAATATACCAATGACAGAAAGAGGGATAAGTAACAGTGAAAAACCCAAATCACATCTCCCCTGGCTTTGAACCTGGTATTAAGGACTATTTCTGTAATCTTTTTCTCAAACTCTTACAACAGTTAGCTTATAGGGCACTTTAACTTTGTAGGTGAGGTGAAATGGGGTTTAACGTCACGTCCAAGATTATTGCACTTATATAGCGACGTGCATGCACGTGTGTGTGTGTGTGTGTGTGTGTGTGTGTGTGTGTGTGTGTGTGTGTGTGTGTGTGCGCGCGTGCGTGTGCCAGTGTGTGTGTGCCTGTGTGTGTGGCTGCTTGTACTAGTCCGGACTGATGCCGATTTATAGTGCTAGCATACTGAGATACCATGCCGCAGTTTAACATGAATACCCCACTCAGACACAGTATACTGACTCTGAGCCGACTAGTGCTTGTTTTAGCCCCTAATGTCGAGCGCCAGACAGGGTAACAACAAGTACCATCTTTTAACGTCTTTTGGTATGACGCGGCAGGGGATCGAACCCCGGACCTTCCGCTCTCCAGGTGGACACTCTACCATTAGACCACGGAGGCGGTCCTAACTTTGCAGAATCTGTTACTTAAAGAACAATTTTAGACAGTAATTTGGGCCTGGTTTAACTGCAGGCTGTAGAAGTCAGAACTAACACGATTTACATGTGTGGAACTTGGAACTGGTACACACAGAAAATTGTATTAGTCTGTCTTGTTTTGTTGTACGTAACACTGCACTGAACAATATTTCAGCTACATGATGACATCCGGTAAATGATTAGGAGTGTGGACCAGACAATCCAGTGGTTGATATAGTGAGCAGTGTCCTAGGCTGCTAGAGTATGATTACGTGCAATCAACACGTTACTGAGCCTGACTACTCGATCCCATTTAGTTGCTTGTAACAACAAACATAGCTATGTTTAGAAAGGAATCATCCTAATGCTGACAGCCATCTTCCCGAGGCAAGAGAGTTAATTGACAATAAAAGTCCAGTTTCCACCCTTGCCGAACTAGGCAGGTATTATGGAGTTACAGTTTGGCTGGACTAACGAGTCTATGCACAGTCCAATCAAAATCGTGCACCAAAATCTAAATCCGGTTCGTAAACTGTCAAGCAGATTTCGGTCAATTGCAGGATTTGCAAAACATGTGCACCGCCAACTCGTTGTCAGCAGATATTTTCCAAATCTGTTCATGTTTTTAATCAAGGTGCTCAGGTGATTTGATGCATTTCGCGATGTAAGACCCGTTTTATCACAATATAGATCTTGATTATCGATCAGATCGTCCTGACTGGGCGCCACCATTATGAGTGAAGCAAACGCAAGTGATACGAGAGGTGGAATCTGATTGGTCCATAGGTGAGGCTTAGAATAGACATAACTGGTAATAGTCACTGGTGGCGCTAGGATCGAGCCCAGTAATTCCAGCCTAGTTCGGCAAGGGTGGGAAACTAGACTTTTAAAGTCAGTTAACTCTCTTGCCTCGGGAAGATGGCTGACAGCTAACTAGACCTATTTTTACCATCTAGACTTTTTAAGTTACAATTGATGGGAGACATCCCTCAGTGATGAGTAAGGACGTTTCTGGTACTTACCTGGCTCATATTGACGTGGTCGTTAGGATGCACAGGTGTCTTGGTTCCCATGGTGCCCCCAAGGATCTCGATGGCTCGGTTGCTGATCACTTCATTCACGTTCATGTTGGTCTGAGTCCCTGACCCTGTCTGCCACACAACTAGGGGGAAGTGGGAGTTCAGCTTACCCTTTGCTACCTGATGTGTACAGGAAGAACCGACTTGATAACATAATATCGGGCCTTTCTTATTATTATAACAAGGCTTTTATTGGTGTTAAAAAAAATTGAAAACATAACCCGACTTCAACTATTTTTTTTTCATATGTAAAAAATAACGGCTTTGAGGGATGAGAAAATCAAGACAATTTCAAAATTTCTATTTAAAATTTGTCATTTTTATGATATGTGACAAGGATGATAAAATTGAATAGCGTTTACAAGGGAAATTAGCCACATGCCGATTGGAGTGCTGCTGAAGCTAAAAATAGTATTTGATCACCCAGGGAAACTGATCAAGAGGTCTTTGAGGTACAATAGTTGACAATACACATCAGAAAGGCTTCCCAATAAAACAGTCTACCACATCCTACATGTTTCTTGTTAAGACATTGTTCATGCATGTGGCATTAACACCTGTAAACCATACAATAAATGTCAGCATCTTTTTCTTCATGTTCTTGATAAGAACCCAGCACAAACATAAGGAGTCATTATATCTCTTGCAAGTAAACAACATACAACATTGATGAAAAAATGTAACAGTTTTATAACCTCTTCAGCAGCTTGTTTGATGGCCTCAGCCAACTTGGGGTCCAGTCCAAACTTTGTGTTGACTGTAGCTGCACATCGCTTGAAGATGCCAAACGCTTGAATGACTGGGATCTGTTGGTGATGCAACAACAGCTTATTAGAGAATAAAAGTTTATTGCATGAGGGATATATCATCCGTACTCCATGCCAAGTGGGTTATTTTCTTTATTACCCAATTACTATAAGGTCATCTCTGAAAAGCTGTGTCTACATACACCGCATCGAGAGACACCCCTTACAAAATACAGATATCCAAAAGTCATCGCTTGTGCACAACATATCTTCTCACTTTCATTTAAGTGACTGATGAGCAAATAGTCCCCTAAATAATTTAATCACAAATAAAAAAAATGAAAATTTAACAAGAGATTGTATATTTATATACTTCAGCTATCTCATTCCTCTTTACTCTTTGATACTGGTGTGGAAATGTCCTAGAACCAAGTTTCCACCTTAAAAGTAAACAACTCACCTCAACACAACCCATGCATCACTACTATCACCACTGTGTTCATGGGTCACCCAGAACTGCTATCCGGTACGATGTGACCCCTGGCAGTTCGATCACCTGATATTCCCTGCACCCTCATTCTCTTTGGGGAGCGTACAGGCTGGAGTAGCTGTGATGCAGGGATGGTTGGGTGGGTGTTAAGCGTGTGAGATAGGATAAGTATATAAATATACAATTTATTGTAAAAATATCAAGTTTTTAAACTTATCCTATCTTACACTATGCATTTATCCCATGGGTTGGATGATGTGGCGCAGATACTCTTGCTTGTAATAGACGTCAACCGGGAGAGATGTACATTAGTAAGCTGGTTCTAAACCCTGTTGATCTGAGGATTGGCACAGTCCAGATGGATAAAAAACTTTTGTGACGGTTGCTTCTGAAAACCCTCTTTCAGCTACCAAGACAGAGACAGCATTATCTTGGGTAATCATGTATTCTGTGGTTTCATAAAGCATGTCGATCCAAAGAACTAATGCGTTTGAGACAGGTGAAGCCAACTCAGTCACGACTTAACCTCAACCCGCGTAAGAGTGGGAGTATTGTTAGAAACACCTCTTTCCTAGGTTCTATAAGACAGACCAACTTGGCATCTTTTTTTGCTTCATCACAGCTATCAATCACAACCGCTGAGATTGAGTACACTGAGAATGAGAAGGAGAACAATCGACAATGCCCAGATGTGTCTGCAATCAACTACGGAGACATCACAAGACAGGGGTGAGCAGGTAGAAGATTTGGACACCATTTAAACAAATGGCTGCACCGGATGGTGACTTCTATGATGTAGACCAGAGTCTCAACAGACAAGCACATGTACCCTCCATCCGGGAATTTGACTGGGAACCTGTAGAAATGAGAAGACCATGTAAATAACTTCAAGTATTTATTGACTTATATACAGGAGATGAGATGCAGGACTGTAGCACGTGAAGTATCTTTATCTGAGCTGACGGGCTGCTGTGGACAAGTGGACCAAAGTGATGCAGACTTTAGACATCAGCGACCGAGACATGCCGCCAGTAATAAGAGGAAAAGACTGTGTGAGACTGTCAAAAGCATCCCTCCATGATGGCTCCGAGAGTAAAATTGATGTGCAATGTCAAGGTGGAAGCCACTGCCCGTGTTTCATGAGGGTTGGATGCAACCAGAGTAAGTCATCACGAATAGTGGTAAGCTCTTAGGATGATAGAGCGCATCCAAATGTAGATGGTTGTCAGCGATATCTCTGAAGTCGCAGCCCATACAGTGATAATAGGTCTCACACAATGTGACAGAAGAACCATGACGAGAGAAAACTTCTCGTTGGCCAAAGCCATGGCCCTACAAACATGGTCCTTCCGATGAGTGGGCATGGGCCACAGATAAGGCGACAGCTTCTGTAGCAGAGAGTACAGTCGAGAGGAAGGGAAGTGTGAGACAGACAGTCTGCTCCAGGAGAGCTAAGTCCTAATCTTTGACAATAGCAGAATGTGTAAATCGTTTCAGATTAATGACGAGAATGTCACTATGAATGGATGCCATACAGTGCGTCCCACTGAGCCAGTAACCTGTCCTTCTGACGTCAGAAGGACGCAAAAGCCAAATCCAATTTTGCTCCTACATCAGTGAAGATTGACTTAAGCGTTAGAGAGGCCGAGCTAGAGTCCACAAATCCAGAACGTTGATCGTCTTCAGAGACACTATGTCGTAAGTCCAGTTGATCAGAGATCCAGTACAGCATGACTGAAGGGTCAACAACTTCCACTTTAGGAGACTGGTGACTGTAAATCACATGGTTGTAAGGATCGGGTCGTAGTAGCCAGAGGAGTCTTGTCGGAAGAGAAGCCATGTTGCTCCAATACTGTAGAGATTGCTTGAACCGGAAACGAAGCAGAGTCAGATCAAATATCCCATGATGTAAGGAGGATATTACAGGCATATGGATCTGTGTGATCTGTATCAGGGAAGCGCCGAGGTCGTCAAGTGTACTAGGCAAAAAGTGATCCCATGAAGAAAAGCCATCACAGTCGACGGCGATCCCTCAGGGAGTGAGGACGAGCCAGAGAAGCACCACATACTGAGGTGTCATAGTGACCTTCCGATGGTGAGTCCCCGATAAGAAGATCATGGTAGTCCTGTAGAGTTCTGTCAATCTGAAAGAGCATAACGATCATTAGAAGGTCCTGCTGTTAGGAATTCGTCGAGTTGTAAGGACCAAGATGCTCTTTGGATGCAGGCCGGTCCCTCCGGTTACGTTGACCTGTCGAACCTCAATCGATGTCCCTCTGTTGATCTGGTCATGCTTGTCGATCCGAAGAATCACAATGATTGCCTGAGTGACATTGAGATGTGTGACGATCCCATGATGTTTTTCGAGATGGGTGTCCGCCGAGTGTCGATCTTGACAAACTTGCGAACCACAATCGATTAGAGAATGTCAATCTCATTACTGCTGACGATCCATCACAGATTCAACCTGTTGATTCCTTGTGTGTCGAGGATCTATCGATTTGATGATCATTGGGATATTGACAATCCGATGAAAGTTGTTGAACTGTGTATTGAGGTGTTGATGTCAATCTATTGAGGGCTGGACAATCAGTCGTCATAGCGATCTGTTGATCTTGATGGTGATCTGAAGAAAGAAGACCTCCCAAGTGACGATCTGTCATATCAACCTGTTGATCCTTCAGGAGTTGATCCTGCGATCTGATGATCTATTGATGGGAGGTGATCAGTTGATAGATAAGGTTCTGACGACAGTTGGCAATCCAGTGTGTTGTCTGGTGACTGAGTCCGAGAAAGCTGTCGATCAGGTGATAATTGACAACCAGTCAATCCCTCGATTCTGAGGCGATTGTATATCCTTCAAAGCAAGATACCATGATATTGCAGGACAGCTGATTGACTAGGATCCCTCCCATGCACAGGCATTGTCTTCGGTGAAGTTGGTAGGTTGGCAGTAAGAAAAGAGTTGGAGAGAGTGTCCTCTTCAACTGACAATGACGTAATTGTCATGGAAAAAGTCTTGCGAGAAGATGAAGGAGGCACTGTAACAGAGGAGATTACCGTACCCTTCATCACACAGGATTGCAGTGGTGCGTGATGCATGAACACAGTGGTGATAGTGCTGATACATGGGATGTGTTTGGGCGAGTTGTTCTTTTAAAGCTGCAAACTTGGTTCTATGATGTTTCCACGCCAGGATCGAAGAGTAAAGAGGAATGCATAGTGTGAGACAGGATAAGTTTAAAAATTACATAACTGTGTATGTATCGATTTGACCATATAGTAACCAAACACTTGAACATGTTGAAGAAGATCTATTACAAATAATTACCCCTTCATGATTACTATGATCAATATTGTGTCAGCTAGACTAAAACTGACAAGAATCCTCAACCCTAACCCACATATAAGCAGATTTTGGACAGGTTGCTAGCAGTGTGCATCATATTAACCCTCTTGGGGCCACGGGACCATACATGGTCTCTCATTATACAACCCCCTTTGTGCCACAGAACCTGATCACAAGAAAATGTCCCTTCACGACTGTGAATTAAGATACCAAACACTTGAGTGCACCACATAAACATAATAGTGAGTGAGTATGGTTTTACGCCGCTTTTAGCAATATTCCAGCAATATCACGGCGGGGGACACCAGAAATGGGCTTCACACATTGTACCCATGTCGGGAATCGAACCCGGGTCTTCGGCGTGACGAGCGAACGCTTTAACCACTAGGCTACCCGACCGCCCCCATAAACATAATAACCATCATCACCAGTATCATGTATTATATAATTCTAAAGATTGCGAAATATGGAGAAATTATTAAAGTGGTTACCACTCTTCTCCGCATTTTTCTGCCATATTTGAACTGGCAGCCAATAGGTAAGGAAAATATATTTTTTTACTAATGTACAGTTATTGGCAGAAGCAAAGATGTTTAGTCTGCAATGAAGATTGTTGGGTCCAGTATTGCCATTCTTATCGACTGTGTGTCATTGCGATTAAGCATGGCTCTGTGGAGACGATACTACAGATTGTCTTTTTATGATTATGGTCATGACTGACACATAAACATTGACTGGAAGGGAGTGAGTGAGTGAGTTGGGGTTAACGCTGCTTTTAACAGTATTCCAGTTATATCGCAGCGTGTCAGCTTAATGGCAGTGTTCGAAATACCTGCCTGCCCGACCGTCCGAGACGGGTTGATTTCAACTCGGGCTGCCAGATTTTCAAATTCCCCTGCCCGACGGTCGGGTTATATTTCATATGTGAAAACATTCTAAATATTTCCCGATTGATAAGCATTAATTCACATGTAAAGATGAATGATAAAATGTAACCAAAAAGAAACCCCGTAAGCTTATCCTGAGAAACATATGATTATAGTGGGCAGGCAGGTTTTGGTCAGGGCTGGTAAGTATTTCAACTAGCCAGTCCTGTGGTCTGGCTGAAAGTTTTGGGAGTTTCATACCCTGTTAATGGGGGAGGAAAGTGATGCAGGTCTGAGACGTTTACCACTTCGGTGAATCCCATGAGCACGGGTTAGGTGCTGACAAACCTAGAAACATAATCGGGGCGAACTGGGATTTGAACCCATGATCATAGGTTTCTGGCGTGCCCAATGGATGCGCAGCGAACCGCAGCGCTTTAGACGACTGGGCCACCCGTGCCCCCTTGACTGGAAGAGCTTGTAGTAATCAACAGTGTTTTTCCACATATGAAATGAATAAGAATTATGAGCGATTGATTAAACTCTGTGACTTAGTTACCCTTACTGTTTCACATTTTATCGTAAAATTTCTAAAATGATGACAACTGTACCTTTAAGCAGTGAGTAAATTGCTCATGGATACTACATGTACTATGTCCTGAAAATGTCGTTGTTTTATTTGTTTTCCTTTCATTGAAACTGACAATGGCGATATGATTGGATTGTGGATGTAGTGTTTTCGGTATGCCTAATTTGTGGAACTGCATGTTTTGTATGTCTAAAGTACATGGTATATAATGTTGGTTGATTGGTTTGTTGTTTTACGCCGCACTCAGCAATATTCCAGCTACATGACGGCGGTCTGTAAATAATCGAGTCTTGACCAGACAATCCAGTGATTAATATCATGAGCATCAATCCACACAAATTGGGATCGATGACATGCATCAACCAAGTCAGCCAGCCTGACCACCCGTGGTATATAATGTGATTGTACTATAAATGGTTATGTGACTGAGTGTGTGTGCAAGTTTTCAAACATGGCAGATCAGAACAATGAAACCATTTATCGCTTGACTAACACTGATATCTGCCACATTTTTCTAATGTTAAGTTTGCTGACATGTTCATATATGTCATTCCAATGATTTTACATGACAATATTGTACTCGTAATTGTGTAAGAGAATGCTCACAATGAGAATGCTTTCAAAATTGACGCACAATAAAACATGTCTTTGTAAAACAGCCTTTTTAACATGTTTAATATTGCATCCATAAACATGAACTGGTAAGTACACAGACTATACATTGAAAGGTAATACTTGGGTGATTTCATTGTGATCACTGGTGATGTTATAAAAATTTTACAAATACAAAAATTTACCCATTATCTGATGACCTATTTATTCTGAAAATCATCACAGTGTCCTCACCGGCATTTTCTCAGTTTCCCCGCCGATATCGAAGTTAATAAGGGAGCGTGCTGTGTTTGCGCCATAATACTTGTCAGATGGCACCTTAATCTCACCGAAACTGTCCTGCTCCACACGAGTTTTCTGAAAGCAACAATGAGTCATCCTTGTTATGTTTTGTTTTATTTGTTATGTTTTTGATTTAGCAAATTAATCAGGGATGCAATTAAAATTGGAATTACTGAATAGCTCTTCAAGTGGTTCCATGATTGGACATCCCCAAACATGCTAACCCACATGCAATTCTACAAGTTCCGAGGTTACTTGAACATTAGACAAACCCAGACTAGTGCCAAGTTGCATCCCAATCTCATTAAAATCAGATCTTAGTTCTCGCTTCTGCTAAACAAAGATCTGAGGACATCCCATTAGGGGTCACGTCATGACCTTTCAGCCGGCCAATCAGAGCGCAGCTTACCAGATCATGAAAGTGACAGTCGGAATGTGATTTCTAATCATGCAGCCTCGTAAACTTTAAAACATGGTATTCCGAATGATAATAACGGGCCTAACTACTGAATCTATACAATCTAGACCATAAATAAGCCATTTGAGAAGGTTCTTTTGTTCAGTTTTCAAATTTTTAAGCAAGAATTTGTCAAAATATGTTTCGAAGCGTAGTCGCCAGTTTGAAACTAGTGCTGTAAAGAACGAGAAAGCTGCCTTCTGATTGGCTAATGTCGACATCTTGTCAGTAATTCCACTGGTCGGTCAGAGTTCGCGAAAGGTCGGTCTGACGTGACCACTAATGAGATCTTTGTTCAGCGGCAGCAGGCTAAGATCTGATTTTAATGAGATTGAGTTGCATCCCTGCTAGTACAACTACTACCATGACTAGAACACAAACATGTAATTTGATTTAAGTATGTGCTAGTGTTTTACAAGCATCCAGAATGTATAAATGTATATCATGAAAGCAGACAAACAGACATTGCAAGAGATTCGATAATATTCATTCAACCAAATTATTGACAAGAAATATATAGGTCCTGTAACTAAAATAACTATCTAATCTTATAGCATGTACATACAGTACACCACATTTCATTACTTTACAGGACCGTCATATCTCCAGTCAGGACCCCAATCTCATTAAAATCAGATCTTAGTTCTCGCCATCGCTAAACAAAGATCTGAGGACATACAATTACGGGTCACATCAGAACGACCTTTCATCCGACCAATCAAAGCGTCACTTACCAGATCATGAAAGTCACAGTCGGAATGTGTTTTCTAATCATGCAAACTCGAAAACGTTAACATAGTGTATTCCGAACGACAGTTATGGCCCCTACGACTGATTCCGTCAAAATTATCATCTATCTCTCACTTCCATGGTATAAACATTTGAACGGAGGAGGCGTTGCACAGTAAGTGGGAAGTACTGCCATACAATCGCAACCATATATTAGACATTCAAGAATGTTCGTTTGTTCAGTTTTCAAAATTTTAATCGAAAACTGTGTCAACATATTTTTCAAGCGTAGTCTGAAATGGAAGTCGCCAGGTTGAAACGAGTGCCGTAAAGCTTGAGAAAGCTGCTTTCTAATTGGCTTCTTGTTAGTTGTTTCAGTGGTCGGTCAAAGTTCGAGAAAGGTCGTTCTGACGTCACCCGTAATGGGATGTCCTCAGATCTTTGTTTAGCAGCAGCGAGAACTTAGATCTGATTTTAATGAGATTGGTCAGGACCCTTGAAATAAATTAATGGGGGTCCCCTTGATGCCCCTTATTGTAATCGAAGATAAAACCATGAGGTGCTGTAACCATGGTGATGACAAACAGGGTAAAAGTGTGGTAACTACAGAGTGGAAATTGTTTAAAATGATCTTTGATCATGTTGATAGTCACTAAAATGAACATGATGGTGAATACATGAGTACAAAAACTGCAAAGTACAGAAAATAATAGTAAACATCATACATGATAATTATGAGAAATGTTTACAAAATTCAAATCATGTTTGCAGTTAGAACCATCACATTCAACCAACTCGAGACAATGCATCAGCAATCACGTTGTCCTAGCCTTTGATATGCTTGACGTCCAAATCAAATTATTGAAAAGACTGGCTCCAGCGCACATGGCGTTGGTTTTTGTTCTTCATTTAATGGAGAAAAGTCATAGGATTGTGATCAGCGTACACTTGAATAGCAAAGAAAGTAGAACCCAAGTACACTTCAGACTGTTGCAAAGCTAACAAGAGTTTGCCACTTACGTGGCTATATCCCCCGCCCATGTTGCAGAATTTATGACATAATTAAATCTAAACAAACCCTAACCTTTTTTAACCGAGGTGGAACTTTGGAACTAGAGTTTGGAACTAAGTCCATCTTGTTGCCATGGAAACGTAAAAAATAAAAATTTCTAAAATTTCTAAATAGCAAAAGGCACCAGTTCAGCATGTACTTGACAGACCTGCAATGTTTCAAGAAAAAATATTGAACGGTTTCTGAGTTATGCTCCGGAAACGAAACATGACTGTTTCTATATCAATGGTGGAATAATTTCTCTGAAGCCTGTCAAATTTTCATGAATATAATAATGAACACGCTGATCCTAACCTGATGCATCTTTCCGCAACAGGACAGCTCCAGCACCAGCACCAGTGTCACTACCATCTACATCAATACACACTACATCTGTACGGACAGGAACATCCATGAACAAGTGAGCCTAACCTTGAATTAACTCTGACACTTAAAGCCATTAGCTCAGATGACAATAGACCTAACTTAGCATCCAAGTTAGCTAACACTTCAGAATTGTTTAGCTTTGGGCTACCACAGTCGGCTATGCCATCAAACTTGACAAAGTCACAATTCTCATCAGCATCAGAATATCCACAGGGGAAACAGTCGCAACTCACTGAGTAGGCGGTACATTGTCATTTCTTTCATGATACTTTCTATTCATATAGACATAACAAAGCTGCGTCTTTTTAGGGCGGCCTGGTGCTTGTACAACATAGTCAGTAGGGATGGGTAGTGGAGGTTTAAAGTGTATCACAATATTTTGCGACGCACAAGGCTGTAACGTGATATGTATCACAAAATATTGAATAATAATAAATTGCAGTAGCAATCTGATACATTAAGCAATGAATTCAAGTTCATAAATGGAACAAAACAAGATGCTGGTACAACATGATGTTTACTCAATAAATACACAGCCATCTTGTGGGCCTGGATCATTTCCTAAACAGACAAGTTGACAAGTGAAATCATTCAAAATAGATAGATAAATATATGACAAATCCATTGGCGGAATAAACGTCTCTCATCCGTAGCGAGTGTTTGCCTATCACTCATTCACTGCCCTGCTACAATACCGCACACCCTTAATATGTTAATGGTCATTATCACTGACTTTCCTGTCAATAACATACAGACTGTGGAACCAAGCACGTAATGGTTGACCAGGGATTGGAAGCAACACTAAGACTTTATTGCCAGGACTGAATATTCATAATATCCCCTGTACAAGCATACTATATACACACACAACCACATCCGTTCCTTCACTCACAGCAGATTACTCAAACCACTCAAACACATCCAAACCCTCATTCAAACACATCCAAACCCTCATTGACAACCGCTCAATCACATCCGAACCCTCATTCAAACACATCCAAACCCTTATTGACAACCGCTCAATCACATCCAAACCCTCAGCCACACTGTCACACAGTACCCTCACTCACACCCTATTTCTCAAACATACCCTCACCTATACCAATTCCCACATCCATACCAACTCCCTTACCTGCATTATCAAGCATGCCCACACTCACACATCCTTTCCCACTTCCACAAAAAGAAGCATCAACCACGTACAAAGACACTAACAAAGTAACAATCCACTGTCGCATATACACACTCCCAACTATACAACACACATACACACAGAATTAAACCCGACAATACGAAATAAGCATACAGCACAACCTTACAGCCCTAGTGTTTAGTCATAATAAATGATAACCAACCCATCTCACCTCTTGTGGCCAAATTTGGAGTAGTTTTTCCTACACCTAAGAAAAAGCGTCAGGCTCTATTTTGGATGGCATTTATGCAACTAAATTCTCTGGTTCCCCAAATTGCTGCACCATACGTTAAGATACAAGATTATCATACAAAGTACTGAAAACATCATAGGTCATTCCTCCAACTAATTTAAATTTACTTATAATTACACTGAGGGCCCTTCCAGCCGATTTAGCAATTTGTTTATCTGTGAAATTTAAATCTTGGTGTTCCTGGAGCCAAAGTCCCAAATATTTATATGCATTACAAATTTCAATATTCTCTCCCCCACAATGAAAACTGACACTATAACACGTAACAGAATGCTGTGTATAATGGACCAATTATCAACACAATTTAGCATTCGTTGTAATGAGTGCTTGTCGCCGGCTATGAGAGCAATATAATTGGCATATAAGAGTAAACTAAGCATAGAATCATTGCTGATGTCAACACCACAGTGGAAGTCATTAATTTCCTCAGCCAAGTCGTTTATGAACACGGAAAAAAGTGTTGGTGATAACACACATCCCTGCTTCATTCTGCTGTAAACAGGGAAATCCTCTGTCAAGTATCTGTTTAGGGACACACAGGATTGAATGCTATCATATAACGATTTCACTGCAGAAATAAATATTCCGTTAACACCAAGTTTAAGTAATTTGTACCAAAGACAATCCCTGTTTACAGGGACAATCGCCTTCCATGCACCTATATAACATACATATATTGAGCATTTTTAAAATTTCCAATTATCAATAACAGAATGTAAGGAGTATATATGCTCTGAAGCGTTCTGCTTACTACAGAATCCATTCTGCTCTTTGGCCAAAATAGTATTACTTTGTAACACGTGTGTTTAAAATATCAGAATAAACTTTAAAGGGTACTGATATTAAGGAGATCCCATGGTATCCAAGTGGGTCCCGGGGATCGGCATCTGATTTCAGGATTGGTGAAATAATACTGTGGCACCAAATATCAGGACAGATATTATATTCAAAACAAAAAGTAAAAAGCCTTAGCAAAATATTCGAACAGGAACTTTTTTTAAGAGCTCCTGCAGATATAAGATCGGATCTCGCCGCTTTGCTGTATTTATCACAGGCGAGTGCATTTACAACTTCTTCACGAGATATTGGTACATTTAGTTGACTAGCATTGAAGGGAGGATATTCTACTACGTCGCTGTTAATTTCAGATTTAAGTTTCTGAAAATGAGCATCATCAAACGTATTTAATGGATCAGCATTAAATAAACAGCTAATTTAAATTCCAAATATCAAGAACATCCTCCTTGTTTGTGATCACGCTTCCATCATAAATTACCTCCCTCCCTCGCCTATCAATTGCAATACCTATTTTGGCAATAATTTTCCAAAATTTGCGGCTGTCATGATGTTTATATTTATCAAGCAAGCGCTGTTGTTCTTGTAACTGATACAAGCGTTTATAGTTACGATGCAGTTTATCAAAAACTTTCTAACCAATCCTGTTCGGATAAACAAACAGAATCCCATTTGGATTGGAGGGCCTCACACTATAGGGTATAATTAAATTACCTGACTGTTACTGTAAGTCCAAACTGATGAGAGAGAATTTCTATGTCATCCGTCTGTCCATATACAAGAGTATTTATTGAGCTATTAAAACAGTACCACGGAATTGAGATTCGGAAATTTGTATTTCTATGTCAGGTACACACAACTATGAACAGAGTAAATGTCAAACTTTTTGCCATGGAAACAGGAACAATTGATATTTTTTAAATTCCTACATAGCAAAAGGCACCACTTCAGTCCTTGATTAAGACATGTAACAAGTTTGGATGAAAAAATGTAGAAAAGGTTTTTAGTTCTGCTCCTGAAACGACTAGATCTACCCTTTTGACACCAAATCCAAACTGTAACCATGGAATTCGAGAAGAATAAAAATGTCAAAAATCCGTAAATAGCAAAAGGCACCACTTCAGGATCTGTTTGATATATCTGCCAGTTTTTGTTGAAACATATTGAACGGTTTTCGAGTTATGCTCCGAACGCTCTGATTACGAACGGACTGACAGACAGACAGACAGTTGATCGAGCCGTCGACAAGTCTTTATCCCACCGCATTTCATGCCGGGGTGGGGGGGGGAAGGGAAGGGAATACGAATAATAGGTCATATCTATATCGCAAGAGACAAGAATTAGTGAACCGTAAATTATTTTCAGTACATTTATAGTGCATCACACACTCACAACACCTAGATCTACCCCTAAAACACGAGTAATGAACGTATAAATCCTCTTACTTTCACATTTTATATTCGTATAGATCTGTATCTATAGGCCTACTGCCCGAATGTAGAATGTTATCAACTGCGTACATTAAAATATGGAATGACCTAGAATCCGATCAAAATGAGAACTTAGAAACACTGCACCGAATGAACTTAAAAAAGGCTTATAGCGATAACCATAATACTGATATAAATATATTCTCACATCGTGAACTAGGTCCCCGTTCATCTTTGACACAGTGGATAATCCTTGCCGAGTCCTCACATATATATTTGGCCGTGGCTGGAGATGTGAATTTGAAGCTGATGAAATACCAGAACCACTGTGAGTTATTGTCACTGTTGTCAAATATCTCACCGCTTCGCCAATCAAGCCTCTCAACTCAGTTAACGGTCGCACGTGTTTCGCCAACATGACATGGGTTGATGACAAAAACCTAAGCGAGTGTTTTAAAAAACCGAAACAGCATCACTAAAACGAAACGGGTACTTTCGAGGGCATGGTGCAAAACAATAAAACAAACTGGTTCTACTGTAGCTGCGCCCTGCAAACAAAGTTGCGTATTTGAATGATGGTATGTTTATAAAGCATTCTTAATAGATTGTGACATATACAAGGATTCAGAGTTGCGTCCCTTAGAAATATAAGACCTCAAGCTCCAACACAGGGCGTGACATAATCCATTATTGCTATGAGGAGCTTGCCTGAGCCGAATGATCGCGACTCGCATTTTCCCGTAACCTGCATGGCTTCGCCAACAGGACCATGTATTATAAGTAGTATTAGTTTATGTTTCTAGGTTTGTCAGCAATATATAAGTGCTCGTGGGTTTCACAATTTGCCAAACGTCTAAATGAGTGAATTGGTATGGTTTTACGCCGCGTTTAGCAATATTCCAGCAATATCTCGACGGGGGACACGACAGAAATGGACTACACACATTGTACCCATATTTCTTACTTGCCCGTGAAGAGATCACCCGTTTAATAAACATACAGCTATATTACACATTGTGTAATACCACGGACCTATCCTTGGTAATACCAGCTAGAGACCATGTAATAATTTATTATATGGTCTCTGGTAATACCAAAACGCGTGCTTATGTACTGTCAGAACCAGTTTCACGAACAAATATTGAAAGCTCTCAACATCCTTTGACCTATTCAACGACATTGCGTGTAGAGATGATCGATCACTGGGGAGCTTATGCACACTCGATGACCCTAAGCTGGGCCCCGTCTCTAATATCACAATATAGGCAAGTTGACGACGCGCATAGGGAGCCGGGAACCAGCTTACGATGACCAGCAATCTTGATGCTAGTGTAGCAGGGCGTGGAGTCATCTCACAGATTACATCCTTACCTTGTCAGCTAGCTGACGGGGTTAACCTCTTTGGTCATGTGGACAAGGCGTTCAACCTCTGATCAGAAGGTCCGTGGTTCGAATCCCATCACGGGACTCGGAAATTTTATGGCCGTTACACTAGGCTGACGTCGCAATGCATTGTTTTGCCAGTGGATCGTGCAACAAAATTCCACAAATTACGTCATTGGGCATTGTGACGCGATTGTCAATTTTGTGGTGCAGATCCCCGTTCCACAAGTCGATCATAGTGTAACGACAGTCGTAATTTTATAAGTCCATGTTTAGCAGGGGTTTATGATAACTTTAGCGTTATTACGATAGCTTTGTTGAACGGACCCCTGAATTCTGAAGGTGGGCCGTTGTATGGTATTAAATTAATATGTATTAACCTTTGACGTGTTTGAAGTATGGTTCTGTTAAACTTAATTAGAGTAAGTTGTGGATCACGTAGATGTCTGCCTATTCACACACGACAGTGATATTAAAAAATATATAAACGGCAAGTAATAAATAAAATACTGAACTTACTCCAATGTCAAACCAATTTTATGAAACTCGTGAATAGTTCTGATATCTGACGAGCGAAAGCGATTCCAGCAATATCACAACGGGGGACACGACAGAAATGGACTTCACACATTGTACCCATGTGTAGGGAATCGAACCCGGGTCTTGGCCGGATTTACTCCCACATGAATCTGACACGCACGTCGTGATATAACTGAAATACTCCTCAAAGAGGACTTAAATTAAAATCACTCACTATGCGACCTTCTTGGTTACAAATCCTCTACTTCTAAGTGTTATTTTTCTTCTCCTCCTCGGCTATACACACACCCTGTACATCTAAGTGTCGACTTTCTTTTTCTCCTCGGCTATTACACACACCCTGTACATCTAAGTGTCGACTTTCTTCTTCTCCTCGGCTATACCACACCCTGTACATGTAAGTGTCGACTTTCTTCTTCTCCTCGGCTGTACACACCCCCTGTACTTCTAAATGTCGACTTTCTTCTCCTCCTCGGCTATATACGCACCCTGTACTTCTAGATGTCGACTTTCTTCTCCTCCTCGGCTATACACAAACCCCCTACTTCTAATTGTCGACTTCTGAACACATTCTACTTCTCGGTGTCAAGTTTAACTTCTATATATCTTAAACTGTCGTCTTTCATTTCCTTGACAACCTGACTTCTCTTCAAACCGTTATAGACCCCCTGCACACTTTCAATCAGTAACGATTCAGCTATACCATCACGGCTTGTCCATTATCATGGACCAGGCAAACCAGTAACTGACAGCATGAGCAACGACCCATGCCATCGGGGCAAGAGGTATATAAATACAGTGTTTATTCCTAATGCAGGATATTTACCATCCCCAAACACACTCGAGTGATAACGTCTATATCAGCCTCTCAGGGGTTAATTTATGTTGGATTACCATACGCAACAAACTTCGAATACAATTCGAATACTAATTTATAATAATAATAAGAAAAAGATGCCGTGAGTTTATGGTCAAATGCACTGATGTCATGTAATGGCCATGTTTGAACCCTTGGGGTATTACTAAAGTACGACCCGTGAAGATCCGGGGTAGAATAGGTCTTCAGCAACCCATGCTTGCCATAAATGGCGACTATGCCTGTCGTAAGAGGCGACTAACGGGATCGGGTGGTCAGACTCGCTGACTTGGTCGATGCATGTCATCGTATCCCAATTGCGTGGATCGATGCTCATGATGTCAATCCACTTCCTCTTACCAAGCTCATTCTTGTGCCCCCCCCCCCCCCCCCCCGCCCCCCCTGCTGTGGTATTGCTGTTATATTGCTAAAAAGTGGCGTAAAACCATACTCATTCACGTACTTTAAGCGGGCCCAACACGTGTATTAGACCGTGTCACATTAAGCGCATTGCTATCGAGGAGCAACTTCGGTTTGGAGTAAATATTAAGAGTGAGAGAGTGAATGTGTTGGGTGCCAACAAGACATTTACAGACAGCCGTCATATACCCAATCTCATTAAAATCAGACCTTAGTTCTCGCTACCGCTAAACAAAGATCTGAAGACATCCCATTAGGGGTCACGTCAGAACGACCTTTCATCCGACCAATCGGAGCGTCGCTTACCAGATTATGAAAGTGACAGTCGGAATGTGATTTCTAATCATGCAACCTTGAAAACTTTATTCCGAACGATAGTTACGGGTTTAACGACTGAATCAATACAATCTAGCCCATCTATTAGCCATTCCAGAAAGTTCTTTTGATCAGGTTTCAAATTTGTAATCGAGAATTTGTCAAAATATGTTTCGAAGCGTAGTCGCCAATTTGAAATTAGTGCCGTAAAGCACGAGAAAGCTGCCTTCTGATTGGTCATTCCATTGGTCGGTCAAAGTTCGCGCAAGGTCGGTCTGACGTGACCTGTAATGGGATGTCCTCAGATCTTTGTTTAGCGGTAGCAAGAACTAAGATCTGATTTTAATGAGATTGTCATATACCTAGAATATTGCTGAGTGCGGCCTTAAACAAAAAAACAACCAACCACTCCAGCACACTTGGGGTCATTCCTACCCAGAATTCCTTGCGCCCAGTCTAGTATCTCTGCCATAGGCCGGCGGGATGTGACGATTCGTCACATTATATACAGTCCATTGATCAAATTACATATGTTTTTCATCTATTTCCTTTTTGAAAAGTCTAGACAGTTAGATAAGCATATGTAATAAAATGTACAGTTCCATTGACAAAATATCCTAAATCCTAATATCCTTTTTTTCATTGGTTGTACGGCTCCACCTGCTGTCGTCGAAGCACTGTATTAGAATGAACGCGTTTGTTGATAAACAAGAGAAAAGTCCGGTCAGGTGATATGTAAATTAACTTGTGAGTGAGTGAGTGAGTGAGTGAGTGAGTTTGGTTTTACGCCGCTTTTAGCAATATTCCAATATCACGGCGGGGGACACCAGAAATGGGCTTCATAATTAACTTGTGGCATTGATGTAATGTCAAGTCGTCACTGAGACGGACTGTGACTCGGATGTCGTATTACACTTACGTCTGACTACACTGTACTATATACTGTTCTATACTGACTTTCGTTTAGTGGGTGAGTTTAGGCCGCGTTTGACAATAGCCAAGCCATACCCCTTGGCGGTTGACACAAGAAAAAGGTCAGACATCGCTCGTAATATCAATCACTGGTTTGTCTAGTCCAGATTCATCTTTCCGAGGCAAGGGAGTTAACTGACTGCGAGCACGTCAGCAAGCACCACAGAACCTCCGACAGTTGGCACAAGCACTGCGGGAGTGGGTGAACACTCCCTAGGCTACAATTCGGAAACTGAGTGCTTCCATGGGACGATGATGTCAGTTCTGGACATTAATGGTGGTGGCCATACAAGATATTGAAAACAGATGACCGTCACCTTGAAAATCTACTGTTCCATGTGTCACGTGGAACCTGGATCAATGACAATGATGAGTGCCAATTTTGACAATCTAAAATCACTTTTGCGTTTATCTGTTTTTGCATAGGACAAAATATCGCAAAAGAAACGTCACCATGGGTAGATATATGAGAAACTTTATTTGTCCAAACACTGATAAACATACTTTGAGACATATTTAAAAGATGAAACTTGGCAAAACTGATCATCAAGGTTGAAATTAAAGTGTCACTTGTCTCTGAGAAAATGGCATCACAACTCAGTATCTCATGTGTCCGCCATGTGCGATTCACAAGCATCATGCGTGTTCAGTAGGGTTACGTGCACGGAGTAGGAACACACATATTAGCGATATCTCTATTTCTAGGAAATTTGAGTCAATAGAATAATGTAAGGCGGGATGTTTTGTAGCCAGGTGGCCCCCTAGATATGTAATAGAAAACAGTTTTATTTGAAAAAAGGTGGGGACAAGTGATACTTGAACAAATATTTGCCCACTTTGAGATACCTCCTAGCCACACACAATGTTATTTATTTTTGCATGGCCAGTCCCGTCTTGTCCTGCCTCATCTTAGAGTCACGCTAAAAATGTGAAGATATAATATATGCATTTAATGATCGATGTAACATGTATGATATATGAGAAGGGTTTTAATATTATGATAGTAATTCGCCTGAAATCGCCAAACTCAATGTCCGTTACTTAACAGACATGTTTAAGGTTATCTGATCAACAAAACTGAACACTGTACACAAATGTCTCTCATAAAGGCCCTGGATCTACTGGTATATAATACACCCCGTTCGACTACAAAAGTTCGCAAGTCTAGATTACTACAGTTTGAGAAAATGAAGAGAGTCTCTGGGCTCCTATTTATTATATTGTATTACGATAATTTACCGTTTTTGTCTGCATTATAGTTTCATATCAGAGGCTAGATGTTAGTTTAAGTGTAAACTGAAAACACATATCGTAAACAGTAGGTAATACTGAGGTCCAGGGTAAGACTGAATTGTTCCTTAAATCAGTTCTTGTACCTGGAAAGTACATATGAGTTTTATCCTGGTATAAGGATTTTGAAAATCTCTATGTGTATTAGAGATGTTATATGTTTCAAATTTACTTCGGGGGGTGGGGCGTGGTCACTACTTCAAAACGTGAGAGAGCTATTTTAACCAATCATATATGTTAAGTTTGACTAAAACGTGAGAATAATTCATTTTAAAGATATCCCTCCACCCCCACCCCTAAGAACATCCAAATTGATGGTGAAACCAATCAGGCCTTCATTTTTTTACCAAAATATGAACATGCTGTGTGTATTCAAGTGCTTACTCGAGTCTCAACTGAACTCGCACATTGTTACGCACTATCCTTTGTGTCAAGACCTGTGGAAATTGCACTGGAGTAACCTTACGACTTACAAATAGTTCTCAGTATTTTACCTTGACCTACAAATCTAGGGCTACAGCGGACCCCCAGTAAATAATTTTACGAATACCTACCGGAAATATATAGGGTCCTGTGAAGTAATGAAGTGATGTAGTGGGATATAAGATTACATAATTACTTTATTGCAGGAACTTCGTTCAGAACTGGGTACAATGAATATATTATGTGTGTCCGTCAGGAAGCAATGTTTTTGTTTTTCTGCGTGCATTCTATACATGTGTGGGTCCTGGACGCACATATCTGCGTCGTGTAAAAACCCTTCTTAGTACATAGTTCACAATCCGTCACCTGAAACGGAGTTCAAACCGAGAATATAAAGCATGCCCAGGAGGATCCAAATGCGGAATCTAAATGTATGTGTATGTATCATTCGTCACCACTCGCCCCTTTCCGTAACCTGCAAGAAAATCCGGCTTGTCCCGGAATAACACGAGTTGGTCACGAATGTGTATGTATAACGAAATATATCGAATGTTCAGGAAAAGACACGAGTTGTGCTGAATGGTTACGGAAAGGGGCGAGTGGTGACGAATGAGCTGGCGCATTCGCCCCTTTACGTAACCTTCGCAATTCGGCCTGTCCCGGAATTACACAAGTTGTCAGCTGGCGGAGGCTTGTAAACGCTATAGTTCCTTCGCATTTGCTTCACAGAACCGGGTCATCTGCTACACACCACTTGAGCCTCGGTTATTTGGCTTCCGTTAATTTTCATTGGAAAGTGGAATTTGTTGACAAGCGGTGTGGGATTGGAACAAATAAGCAGGTATTTTTTTATCGACCGTCGTCATGTCGTTACTGTTAACACGCATATCTACCTAGTTATGAAAATTAGTGACAACCAACAGAGACAATAAACCGATATATGGTCTCTGCAACCAACAACTCTGGCATTGCGCTACATGTCTGTGCACATGTTTAACCTAGCTATCACAATGCGGGTATCAGTTAGGAAAATGTTTCCGGGTTGTGGTTTGCATTGCATGTCACTCCGACCTCAAGAACAATGTGAGTAAATGATTATCCCGAAATAAAAGCCGTATATCGACGGCCCGCCTCTTTGAACGTATGGGCGGGTCTTAGGGTGCCATCTCTCGCACACACACACACACACACACACACACCTCCCGAAATCCCGCGTATCGATAGGGGGTTGGCAGCACGGAGCTTGAAAGTCTCTCCTCAAGACACCCCGGGTATGCGCACGAGAAAGTGCTGGGAAGACAACCGCATGAGTATTTGAGAGTGAGAGAAGGACCGCACGTGAAAGGAAACAATTGGAGATAAATGCGGAATATTAATAGTATTCAAGTAGTATTTAATATATCCGGCGACACTTGCTTAAAAAAAAGAATCCTCCCCCGCTATAACACCAACCACTAGCCCAGTTAGGTTTGCCTTACAGGCTTGACTGGGTGAAATAATCGGGTCCAAGGAGCAGCGAGGGCATTGTGTGTCGAGGTCGGTAAAATATTCAGTTATTGCCTGTCCTGTACTAAACAAGATCCTTTTGAATAGCAGCATTCCCTGCGAAATGCACAGGAGTAAGACGCCTAAAATACTCCTGACCTTTATTCTAGGCACTTTGAGGAGATAAGGTTGTGAAAGGTAGATTACAGATTGTACACGCTGAGTTATGTAACTTAAAGCTATCTCTCTAAGTGATGACATTGCTGTCAACACATATTGATGCCGCAGCTGGGTTAGTGACCATGACTAGCAGTGCAGGGTCATGTACGGGTCAGCTGCCTGTTATACAACGTCAGAGTGACTGAAATGGACGCTCCTGTCACCGTATCGCATCAACCGTTCATCGTTTATTTACAGTCATCTTGGTTATTCTGCCTGTAACTTGGGGCTAATCGTCCCATTATTAAAGTCAGTGATAAGGGTACATACATGATTACTTATACGAAACATAAATTAAACCAATTTCTTATTGATCATACCCACGATTTTAAAATTTCCTTTTATTTTAATGCAGCCTGGTCACCCAATAACGAGTTGTTTCGAAAACGTTTTAATTTAAAAAAACAACCACATGACGATTTGTGAGTGACAATTAAACATGTGATCGAGGACTTAATTTACAATACAGACAAATAACAACAGGTTCCTGTTGGTACGTCCCACCCCACCCCAGCAAATAAATAAAACATCAAAATAAAAACTGCACAACTCCCAAACCATAAGAACTTAATAAGGACAGAATTGATTAAGTATTTCAACTTCTTTAATTCAGTGTACGATTCGCCGTATGTTCCAGCACCTGTACCGAAAAAGTCGCATTTAAAGAATACGTTAAGGATCGAAGGTTAAGGTAAAGGTTTCCATTACTTAAAAAAACACTAGATGATAAAACATCGATATACCTTATTGTGAAACAATACACTGTGTCGCGGTATAAAAGGAATTCGATCAAAGTGTGCGAGAGAAAAAACACATGCAGCATGGATCAACTGAATTCATAACATGCCAAATTCATAACATGCAAAGGATTACATTTAAGCTAATGCGGTCTTTGGCGAATTCAACCATTTCGAAAACCCCTCACGGGGTTACACAGACACGAAGAAGGTTTAGGAGTTGAAGTCAGGCCTATCTTCATTGTTGCTACAGCTTCTAAAATGCCACTTATAGATACAGCTGAGATTATCTTCTGAATGTTGAGAACACAATTGCATGTCTATCATGACCTGTTAGTTGTGACTTTGTTGCTTGCTTTTGAGCAGCTCTATTTGTTTCTCCACTACCAATTTATGTTGTCTTCCGTTCCAGATAACACATTGCAACAGTATGTCGGCGGAGACAGAAGTCGTACCCCCTCGTTACCCGGGGCAAGTCGACACGCCTTTCCCGGAAGTATTCAACACAATGCCTAAACAGCCGGATCGGAAAAAACCGGGGCAACTCTCGGAGACAATGATAAAACAATTCTTTGAAAAGGTTTGTTGCTTAAGATAAAGTCAGACCTACTTGTGTAAGAGGTCCACCTGCCACCTTTGAGGCGTGTTTAAGAAAATTAAAATACTGGAAATGAAAAAAAGGAAATATATGTCTATAGTAACCATTTACTTCAAGATTTACAGTTACATCAACGTTTTGAGATATTTGTTCTGTCCCGTTCGCCCCAGTAAAGTCTTCCCCTGAATTGAAAGAACAGACCCTCCCCACCCCCACCAAGAACAACAACAATAACAGATACAAAAACAAATCGAACGTACAAAAGATGTGTGCGTGTGTATTGTATACAATAACACATTACTCTCGCATAACACAAACTTCACTCACTTAGGTTTTCATCACCATCATGCAAATTTATGTGGTAATCGTAGGCAGCTCATTAATCTTTACTCAGGAAAGTGACCAATAAATCTGGAAACTGACTGAGGCCGGCACTGTGGAGTTTACATAGCCTTGTGTTCGTAATATATAACCTGGAACAGATTTCTCGGAAGAAAACGTGTTTTGTGTGAAAAGACTATTTTAGGGCCGCTTCATGTTTTTATGACACTTTGAACCCCTTAAATGATATAGAGAATACAAGGATAATAGGGGAATGGAACGTTTAAGGACAGATGATGCTTGTGCACCACAGCAGTGTTAAAGCTATTACAACTTAATATAACTTAATATAACAACGGTCTATTCAAAGATGATATTTCCCATTTATTTGCTTTGTTGATACCAATAGTGTAGCATTTTTTATTTTATATGGAAATTCATAGACTTAAGCTCTGGCCTGCATCGAGTTCGTGTGCAGGATTTTACAACGCCTCAATCACTTTAGTGTCCGTGTTTTCTCTCGTGTTCAACGACGTTGCCAGCAACAATGAAGCCGTTTCACAACGGCCTGAAAATAATCAAGTCTGGAACACACGAACCAGTGATTGATGTTATGAGCAACACCCAACGCCGTTGGTGTTGGATTTTCACGCGCAACAAGCCAAGGTGCCGAGCCTGACTGCCTGATCCGTTTCACTTCTCACAATTATGTTGGCATAATTATGACCTTTTTAATCCAGGAATTACTCGTGGTCCCTGGAGAGAGTACACTGTTAAAAAGGAGCTCATGTATTTTATTTATTTTCAGATGTTGCGTTTTACATATGACTGTCGCTATCGTATAAGCCACATAAGATATTCGGACGTATTATTACATGCAGCGCATCAATCAAAAGTTCTTTTTTGTGTGTGCGAAATAATCAGAATAATATTGTATTGTACTAGTGATGAGTGAATATCGTCAACGCTGCGTTCAGCAATACTCCAGCTATTTCACGACTACATGTTAATAATTGTTGACAGACCACACAAACCAGTGATTGAAAGCATGATAAATAGCTTTTACCACACACATTACTTCAAAGTGAGTGAGTGAGTGAGTATGGTTTTACGCCGCTTTTAGCAATATTCCAGCAATATCACGGCGGGGGACACAAGAAATGGGCTTCACACATTGTACCCATGTCGGGAATCGAACCCGGGTCTTCGGCGTGACGAGCGAACGCTTTAACCACTAGGCTACCCGACCGCCCCCATTACTTCAAAGGAAACGACTAGTTTTTTTGGTGCACAAATGAGCTAAAATCTTTATATAATATAAAATAAATAAAAATCCAAACACCTAGCTGTCGGCAGTAGGGCTGCAGGAGGGTTCCTGGCGTTTCCATTGTTGATTAGCATACATTTTCTTGTTGGTATGCAGTAGAAAGACGCCCGACCACATGTACATTTAGCTGTGGGGTCACTACAATTCTCATGAGTTTCATAGTCCTATAAACCCGTGAAGATCCGGGGTAGAATAGGTCTTCAGCAACCCACGCTTGCCGTAAAAGGCGACTATGCTTGTCGTAAAAGGCGACTAACGGGATCGGGTGGTCAGGCTCGCTGACTTGGTTGATGTATGTCATCGATCCCAATTGCGTGGATCGATGCTCATGATATTAATCACTGGATTGTCTGGTCCAGACTCGATTTTTTACAGACCGCAGTCATATAGCTGGAATATTGCTGAGTGCGGCGTAAAACAACCAACCAAACCAACCAATCATAGTCTTATATGCATGCGCAAACGTGTTTGCAGGATAACGCCGCACTCACAACATTACAGCTAAATGACGACTGTCTGTACACTTCTGTAATTAACATTATGAACGTCGGATGCGTTGACATGCCATCACCGAGCCTGACCACCCGATCCATTGAGCCGCCCTTTACGATTGGCATAGGTTGCCAGGGTCCTAACCCACGGGTCCAGCACGCCGCTGGTCTCGAACCACGGATAAGTTTATGTTCTTTTTCTATTTTAGGGATATGTACTTGTTGAGGACTTTTTCACACGAGAGGAGTTGGACCCCTGCCGTACCGCTATAGAGGTCCTTCTAGAAGATCTGGTCCAGTGGCTGTTCAAGGCAGGAAAAATCACAGGTTGGTTCCTTTGTGTGAGTGACCATGTTTTGAAATGAAATAGATAAACCTTGTGAATTATTTGTACACTCGTTCTATTGGTGATTAAACGTTCCTGATGCAGATAAAAAGTCTGTTTTACTTTCATTTGGTTTATTTTTGCAAAGGTATGTGTATATGTATGTGGATGTTTTGTCAAACTTATTTCATTCATTCTGAGTTCTATCCCCTATCAACCTATGCTGTATTCACCCTATGCTGTTATCACCCTATTCTGTCTTCACCCTATGCTGTTATCACCCAATGCTATATTCGGCCCATGCTGTATTCACCCTATGCTGTTATCACCCAATCCTATATTCGCCCCATGCTGTTGTCAAACTATTCTGTTTTCACCTTATGCTGTTATCACTCTATGCTGTTATCACTCTATGCTGTATTCACCCTATGCTGTATTCACCCTATGCTGTTATCACCCAATGCTATATTCGCCCCATGCTGTTATCAAACTATTGTTTTCACCTTATGCTGTTATCACTCTATGCTGTATTCACCCTATGCTGTATTCACCCTATTCTGTTATCACCCAATGCTATATTCGCCCCATGCTGTTATCACCCTATGCTGTACTCACCCTATACTGTTATCAACCTATTCTGTATTCACCCTATCCTTTATTCACTCTGTGCTGTATTCACCCTATTCTGTATTCACACTACGCCGTTGTCACTCATTGTTATATTCGCCTTATGTTCTGTTGGTAGATACATACAAGGACCTAGGTCTCTTTCAAAGACTGACCCAGGTGGAGAAGGATTTCCCAGGTGCAAACATCCTCCTGCATAAGCTGGGCAAGCTCCCTCCAGTGAGTAAACTATTCATGATCATTAGATGACGCACGCTTTATGATGCAGGCCATTAGTTGTGTTCACCTCCATCAATCAGAAACTGAGTACCTCTCCCTCCCCGTCACATCCTCCACGAGACCCGTGAAGATTCCGGGGTAGAATAGGTCTTCAGCAACCCATGCTTGCCGTAAAAGGCGACTATGCTTGTCATAAGAGGCGACAAACGGGATCGGGTGGTCAGGCTCGCTGACTTGGTTGATGCATGTTATCGATCCCAATTGCGTGGTTCGATGCTCATTATGTCCATCACTGGATTGTCTGGTCCAGACTCGATTATTTACAGACCGCCGCCATATAGCCGGAATATTGCTGAGTGTGGCGTTAAACAACAAACAAACAAACAAGTGAAAACATACTCCATGATTATGTTAAGTATTCTGAAAGCATTCGCCACGAAAGCTTAGTTTGGGACATGCTGTCTTAGAGCATCATGTCCCTGGCTCATGAATGCAGTTTAATTGAACAGACACTTTTGACGTCATGTCATTCGGCCTCAAGCCGAAGGCGTGGCAGAGAAAGGGCACAGGGCAGTCAGCATAATGGAATGGGGTTATAATGCATTGGATATTCTTCGCCACTGATTCGCAGTAACTAAAGATGTTTAAGTTAATATTTTCTAAGCATTAACACAGCAAACGTGCAACGAGCTGACTTGTTTGATTCCGTAAATCGATGCTCATGATGTCAATCACTGGATTGCCTGGTCCAGACACGATTATTTACAGGTCGTTGTTATATAGCTGGAATGCGGCGTTAAAGAAAAGAACGAAAAAAAGAAAGATAGAATCTCATAATATGCATCCTTGTGGGAATTGCTGATCAGAAAAGAAAGCAGAATATTGATTTAATATCTTACAGTTTGCTTTGCTTTGTACATGACAGGCATTTCGAAATCTGTGGTCTAACGACCGCTTGCTCAATGTGATCGAGCAACTGATTGGCCCCGACATTGCAGGACATCCGGTGTGGAATCTGCGCACAAAAACACCCCAGAACGAGGCTACAACAGTTCCCTGGCACCAAGGTATCTATAGAGCACTAGACATGTCTTGAGAGAAGCTACCAATACAAGCTGGAATACCACAAGAAACACGAAATCTCCTATTTTTTAAAATCCACATCCCAATGGCTTTTAATCAGTTCATTTTAAGTACGTGTACTTTATTTCACCGAAATTGAAGTCTGAATAAGGAATCCAGTTGGTGTGTTCGTAGGGGTGGCCATCTTGTTTTAGTAAACGCGAATGCTTTTTGGAATCCTTATTCAGAGTGCACTATCGGTGAAATAATGTATATATAATTGGAGAGTGATGCTTCAGGAAGTCATTGGCATAAATTCGACCGTCTAACAGGGCGATCCGTATCCCTTGATGTCGATCCGTATCCCAACTGATATCGAACATATGTGGGGATATGGTAACCGCAGCGAGGAGGGAAGTTATGTTTGACTTTTAATTAAAAACAAACAATTATCTCTCGTTTTTATTTCACAGACAATATAAAAATAGAATGTTTTTAACTGTTAATTTAATTTTGACCAAATGCAGGGATTAGAGTAAGTCCTTAGTGTTCATTATGTGAAGTATGCATATTAAACAGGGTTGGCTATATTAAGTGTTGTTGATACCTGTAGATTGTGCATACCTGGACAATGAATCGTATGAGGTCCTCCAGCCTACAGCCTGGATCCCCCTGCTGGACACTACCGAGGAGAACGGGTGTTTGCAGGTACTGCAGTTTTAAAAGGGGCTCGTTATGCCAAAAGACTCATTTTCAGTTATTTCCTAGTTACTCCTTTCCTTAATGTCCAGATTTGACAACCGCTAAATTGATACCCTGAATGAGTAGACATGAACGTCACACCACAGTAGTTATGTAGTCAAATTTGACACTTTGTTTAATGCCAAAATGTGGGCCATTGATGTGTGCTTGTGGCACTGGAAACTGATCTTCGGATTAAAATAATGAAATTGGGTACATCTTTACTTTCAAGCACCCCTCTCATATATGAATGCACTTCTGATCCAAGTTAGAATGTTTCCACAGCACTATATGGTCTGTATGAGTCTCGTGATTTTTGAAAAGTAGGTGACCGTATTCGACAAGCTCAGCTCATGTGAGTTTCTAGGGTTTCGGTCTTGCCATATACTAAAACACATGTTACATATGGGGGCCTCCTTTGGCAGCTGGGGGCACGGGTTGCCCAGTCGTCTAAGGCGTCGCGATTCGCTGTGCAGAGTTGCGTCCCTTGGACACGCCAGAAACCTATGATTGTGGGTTCGAGTCCCGGTTCGCCCCAATTATGTTTCTAGGTTTGTCAGCACCATTCCCGTGCTCGTGGGTTTCACCGAAGTGGTAAACGTCTGAGACCTGCATCACTTCGGGCTTTCCCCCCACATTTAGCTGACACGCCGCGATATAAATGGAATACTGTTAAAAGCGGCGTTAATCCCAACTCACTCACTCACTCACCTTAGCCAGCTAACTATTTTCAAAATGTGCATCTGTTCACCCATCACTGACTGGGTACCAGGTAGGGTGAGATGGTAGTGTCATGATAAGGCAGCTTGAGTTGTATACTCCCCAGCGAGGTGAGACTTCAACTGCACACTAAATCCATTTAGCGTTGTTTTAAGAAACGCATGGAACCAAAATGATGAATTTGACGCATTAAATAAACATGTCAGCATTAATCCTCATTCAAAGTTCACTTACGATGCTCTGTTTCTGGGCGCAGGTTGCAGTAGGGGGTCACCGCAGTGGAAAGATAGCCACTCATCAGTGTTGCTATGGTGGCACGTGGTATGTCATGCTGGAAGAAGAGGAAATGGAGAAATCTCTGGGTAATCATCATGTTATTTTCATAAACTGGGCTCCGTCTCTTCATGTCACAATATAAGTTGACGATGAGCATAGAGAGGCGAGAACCAGCTGATTGTACCCGTGAAGATCCGGGTTAGAAATGATCTTCAGCAACCCATGCTTGTCGTAAGAGGCCACTAACAGGATAGGGTAGTCGTGGACTTGGTTGATGCATGTCATCGTATCCGCACTCAGCAATAATCCAGCTATATGACGGCGATCTGTAAATAATCTGGGACCAGACAATCCACTGGCATTCATTGTGTCGAAGCTGCGTTATATCAGATTGACCGTGTTCTTGACCATGTGAACATAACACAACGTTCGTTAACCCCATGCTAAGTTGATGGTCCCGTTCTCTGTTGACGCAGGCGTTGACCTGAAGAAGGACCTGCTGAGCTGCCCCGTTCCCTATGGAGGCTTCCTTCTCTTCAACAACGTTATTCCACACAGGAGGTATGCCTCTGTTCAACGTAGCCATACTGCTAACATTACCCCCTTCTGATTCCAGCATCCCATGCTTGGCATCGTAGCCAGCTACTGATTTCTCTGTTGTGTTTCTCTGTTTCTTCGTGTTTTAGTGACAGATAGATAGTTTATATATGTCCCAGATGGTTTATTTATGTCATACACTGGGCATATATACAATATGTAAGACAAAAATAAAACATGCTCAAGCCACTCCATCAGTCACGAGAGGCACCAGATGTATCCTATTACACATGAGAGATGATGCAGATAACTAAGAGTGTACAGAAAAACGGACTTAAACACAAATACACGATTGCTAAAAATGTGACAACTTTTCATTAGATAAAATACTAAAACCGTTAGCTTTTTCCATATACCGTTGTTAAAAGGGTCAAGTAAACTGATATTCGTGGGACAGTTAGGAAGACAATAGACCAGTGAAGTTCCGGGTAGAGAATAAATAGGTCTGCAGCAACCCAAGCTTGCCGTTAATAATGCCCGCCTTTTCACTAGGACCACGAATATCCCAAATCACCCCGAATCGGAAACTTTCGAAATTCGTGATGATCATGATTCGGGCAATAATGCAAACTTTCGTGGCTAATCGGGTTGAAAAATATGAAGAATACCAGGAATGGGTTAAGAAACATGTACGAATTACAAGATTCATGTACAGATCATACACGAATTTTAAGAATCACCTACGACTAAGTGACGAATATCCCGAATGTTGTTACTTAATTCTTACATGATTCGTAGTTGACTCGGGACATTCGTAGCTGTTTGGGGATGTTTTCGGATTGAGGACAAGGTTGAGATTGGGAGCCACGAATCGCTAAGAATAGCCAAGAATGCAAAAGAATCGATTTCGAAGCTGTTACGGAACATAAGAATTAATTACGAATGGATTACGATACAGCCACGAAATTGCAATTCGGGGACCCTTCCACGAACGTTTTTGACAAACAAAATTTCTCGCCGATTCGACGAACTCCCGCGAACTGTACGAATGTTTGGGAGTCAAATAAGATTCATTTAAGAACTTCAAGGAATGATTGAGATTTATCTACGAACATGGACGATTTCCTGTTCGGGGTGATTCGGGATATTCTAGGTCGTAGTGAAATGGGGGTATTTAAGAGGCGACTAACGGGATCGGGTGGTCAGGCTTGCTGACTTGGTTGATGCATGTGATCGTTTCCCATTTGCCTAGATTGATGCTCATGATGCCAATCACTGGATTGTCTCGTCGATTTTGTTAACAGACCACCGTGCTTAGCTGGAATATTGCTGAGTTAAACAACAAACAAACAAAGACAGTGGATGTCGTGCTCGACAGAATCTGAACAGGCGAAACAGTTTCTCTTGTTGGATTAGTCAGTTGGCCAGGGGTGAAAAACAAGATTTTCGTTCCCACATTTTCCTGTATATCTTAACTGCATAATATTTATATTTATAACCAAACATATTACCTGTTATCAAAGACATAATTTGAATAGTTTAATGACTTAATAAAAATGTTTCAGCCAATTTTGTCAAATTATGCACACTTGCAAGCTTACTACCTGTTGGAAATCGTGTGCAGATACGTCCTTCGTGCAATAGAAACAAATTAGGTATACAGGAAAAAGTGGGAACGAAAATCTTAACTAAGCCTCTTTTCCTCTTGTGGCCAACTTACTGGATGAGATATTTTCATATCTTCCGGTCTCGAGCCGCAAGGGGTCACTGCAAGGGGATGACATACTCTCTGCCCATTCGTCACCACTCGCCCCTTTCCGTAACCTGCAAGAAGACTCGTCCCCCTATCGATGAATGTTATGTGCGAAAATACGACAACCAATCAGAATGCGCGTATGATTTCAAGTTCTTTGTCAAATAATCCCTCAGAAATAATTTCTGTTTTTACATATGTCTTGCATCTAAAAATATACCCAAGACACAGTTAAATGTGTTCAATCATACTGTATAATTTCGCATGTCCTGATGTGCTTTTAATTGCATCTGAAATATAAATGATATATGGGGAAATATATGTGAACCATTGCGCAACGAGTTGACAATTGTTTTAGGTATGCCCGTTTGCGCTAAGACGGAACCCGGTTGCAAAAATGGCCACGAGAGGGGCACTAGTCGCTATTCGGCTTGTCCCGGAATAACACGAGTTGGTCACGAATGACTCTCTGCCAAGTCAGGGGTCATCAGAACTTAACGGGTTTGCATACGTACGTTCCTCCATCACCGTCAATACATGGGGTCGCTATGCGGTGCAGTCGCTATTGTAACCTACGAATCAACGTACAGCTAGATTCCTGCATGAGGCTACATCGGCAATATTTAGCGACTAATATCGCACGTGTCACAATTTATGCAGTATAGGGGCCGTATGAATTCACGGGTAATGAGGAACGTAATGTGTGCAAAACGTGAAATATTGACGATGGTGTTCATGTGTATGTGTGATCTGGTCGTCTTAAGCCCCGGAAGACGTTGTACATAGTAACGTCCTGTGGCAGGATCCTCTGATCTTGGGTTCGTACATCATATTCTCCCCGATAATGATCCTTGGTTTGTCGGCACCAATCTGGTAAACGCCACGGACCTGTAACACACTGGGCTGTCCACACACATTAAGCTGATATGCCCTGATGTAGGCGACATTTTTAGTGGAGCTCAACCCTTCACTCTATCTGTTTCTAGCCTTCTGAATCTCTCCCAAGACATCCGACGGACCTGTGTCACACTGGGCTGTCCACACATATTAAACTGACAGGCCCTGATGTAGGCGACATTTTTAGTGGAGCACACCCCTTCACTTACTCACTCTGTCTGTTTCTAGCCTTCCGAATCTCTCCCAAGACGTCCGATGGAGTTTAGATCTCAGATGGCAGCGGCCGGACAGGCCAGTCGGCTTCTATGGTCTCAAGGACAGCATTCTCATGAGGTCATCGGGAGACCCTGATCACGTGATCAACTGGGATTCGTTCGACGAAGTGGACAGGCACAAGAAAGCTAAACAAGACGCTCCGAAAATAAATCCAGTACGTTTCAGAATGACGATGTCCTCAAAACGTGCTACACGTTTTCAAGTATGGCATTAGTGAGAAGTTGAACATATATATATATATATTCAAATTGTTCTTCCCTTAACTCGGGTTCGTTTACCCTAAATGGACTTGGGATGCAACCAAATTAGATCGGACCGTGAAGATCCGGGGTAGACTAGGTATTCAACAACCTATGCATGCCCCAAAAGGCGACTAACAGGATCGGGTGATAAGGCTCGCTGACTTGGTTGATGCATGTCATCGTTTCCCAGTTGCGTGGATCGATGCTCATGATGTCAATCACTGGAATGTCTTGTCCAGACTCGATTATTTACAGACCTCCGTCATACAGCTGGAATATTGCTGAGTGCGGCGTTAAGCAACAAACAATCAAATTACGCCGGGTGGTCAGGCTCTGTCACTTGGCTGATTGCATGAACTATTGCTCGTACTCCAGTCACGGGATTGTCTGGTTCAGTCTCGAGGATTTACGGGCCACTGTGATGTAACTGGAATATTGCTGAGTGCAGCGTTAAACAACAAACAAACACCAAACTTGCAGTTATGTTACGCAGAACATCCAGCATATACACTGTAGGATTTATACGAAATATTTTTCGGGAACAGAATAGTTATTTGTTTAATTTTTTTAATAGAAAAAACACAGTTTAGGAATTTAAATGTTATGAACGTTAAGTCTTTGATATGCATTTAAAAGTTTTGAAATCCCCTTTATCAGGTGAATACTGAAAATGAGTATTCATTGTTTTCACTGCGAATTAATTGGCTTCACTCCCGTTTATTCCATTGGCTTCCTTGTTATATGGGGTCACGGGTGGCTCAGTCGTCTGAGGCGCCGCAATTCGTTGTGCAAATGGGTTAACGTCTGAGACCTGAATCACTTCGGCCTTTCCTACCACATTTAGCTGACTCTCCGTGATACAACTGCAATACTGTCCAAATCAGCGTTAAATCAAACTCACTCACTCAGTCAGTCACTCATCATTATATAGTTACCGTTGTACATTAATCCTACCCATCGTGTATATATATATTGACTCACATAGTTGACTCATTATGCACGTTTAATTCCTGTGCAAGGTTGGCGAGGAGGAGGAGTTCGACACGACCATCCAGGGACCATGGATGAAGAAGTGGGCAATGGTCCACATGAACCAGCATACGGATAGGCTGGGAAAGGCCGACGAAACGTCTTGGCATAAAGCATAGTAACCACGGGAACGGGTGTCCAGTCGCCTTGGGAGACACATTCGACATCATTAAGCTTACTATTTTTGTTCTTTTTACCTCAGTACACATACACCCAGCACGCTAAGTTACGATTCCCAGATCTGCAGAATCATCTAGACTAAGAACTGTTTTAGAATTCCTAGATACTGTAGCTTTTCCAGGCAGTCGTAAATGTCTATAGGTCCCTTTGTTGTTTGAAGTTTTAGGACGATTGTAGAATTCCTAGATCCTGTAGCTTTTCCATGCAGTCGTAAACGTCTATAGGTCCCTTTGTTGTTTGGATACTGTTGGACACAGTTGGACACTGATGAAGTGATTGCTCGCTGTTGTCCGGTCTCAATAAACTTCAATTTTTTTATATTTATCATAATTAGAATCTGATAAGTCGAATCGGATGTGTCAAATTTTCGGTTGTCTCGATCTGTTTACTTATTTTAGAAAACATCTTTCGAACAGGTCACTGTGAGAAGGTGAGCAGCCCTTTGTCATAAATCCTTCTTATGTATTTTCTTTACTTCATCTGACTAAAATTTCTTAAACTTACAAGTAACTGCATCTTTAACGGACATTAACCGTAAACCAGTTACAGAAAGGCCAAATGAAGGTGATTGGGATGCATGTATTACATGTGCCGTTGTAGATTTGAAGTGTCTTTAACAGTCCCTGAACAATATACCTATACAGTTCGACATTCAACATAGCGTCAATAACCATAAGAAAATATGCAAATTGAGTTCATTGACGTATAACCTTCTCATTTCATGTGGGTCTGCATATGTAGGGGCACATTTGTTTGTTTTCGTTTGAACTTTTTGTTTCGTTTTAAATCTGAGCAAAATTCATTGGCTATGGATGAATCGGAACTCGTCAAACAGAATTAGAGGAAGCCATCGAGTGACACCCAAAGGTTGGGAGACCAAAGAAACACGTGACCTGAATACGTCTGTAAACATCTTGCACGGGAACAAAAGGGAAAGAAGACACGTGGCGCAACAAAATAGCACAATGTTAGCCTCGTTTCGGGATTAAGCACCATCGTGGATGAACGCTCGATGGCTGACTTGGAACTGTTCATTTAATTATGTTTCACCACTATACACGTGGTACTGTTTACAGTTCACAAATCAGGTGACATGAAGGAACGTTGGCCTGGGAGAGTAGTTGGATGGGTGACCACGTTCAGCAGCTTGACTCCTGAGAGCTTCTGGGGCTTCGGTCCTGCCCCACATAGAAGCACATGTAGCACATGTGGTGTCTCCTTGAGCAAGGGACTTTGTTCACCCAGCAATGTTTACTCGGTAGGCTAAGATTGTAATGTGGCTGTTAACCTTCTCGCGCCTCACAGGCAGCTTTGGGTGTATACTCCCAAGGGACGTGAGAATGAAAAACGAGTGCACACTGATTCATAGACCGGGGTAATAATGTAGCGCTTTGAGCATGCCTTAGGGAATGGTTTTGGCGAATTATGAATATGCGCATTATTATTATCATTATTATTATTTACAAATAATTGTGTATGCTGTCATGAAAGAGTGTTAAAGATAAGAGGTTGTGAAGATCGAAACGGTGGCTCTCTAAAGGGCACGTGGTAAACGTGCAAACTAACAATATGTAATCCAGATTTATGCTTAATATCGAACTGAGAGAACAATTTATACAGAGAAAAACCCCGTTAAAACGCACGGTACTAATCCAAGCGATATCGTCCTGATTAACAAATTTCCAGATCAGCGAATCATGGGTATGAAGAAATATCCCGTCGTACATATTTAAGGGTTCACAACAGTAACTGCCCGGAAGATGGGGATCCGGTTAAAACGGGGCCCGGAACAACGGGGTTTCACTGAATTAACGCTGAATTCTTTAGGCACGTGTACACAGAACATTACCCCATGTGCTGTAAAATGTTCTAAGGTAAACAGAGTGTCCAAAATGTCTCGAGTTTCGTCCCTTAGGCTTGCCAGGATCTTGTGAACGTTGGTTCGTATCCTGGTTCGCCTTGTTTAAGATTCCGTTGTCGTGGGTTACACTACAGTTGTGAATTCCTGGGACCCGCATCTCTTTGGGCTTTCCAACTAAGCTGACACCCAGTTGTATTACCAATCTCATTAAAATCAGATCTTAGTACCCGTTAGACAACTTCTCGATTACAAATATGAAACCTGATCAAAAGAACATTCTGGAATGGCTAATAGATGGGCTAGATTGTATTGATTCAGTCGTTAAAACCGTAACTATCGTTCGGAATTAAGTTTTCAAGGTTGCATGATTAGAAATCACATTCCGACTGTCACTTTCATGATCTGGTAAGCGACGTTCTGATTGGTCGAATGGAGGTCGTTCTGACGTGACCCCTAATGGGATGAGACCGCCTCCGTGGTCTTGTGGTAGAGCGTCCGCCCGGAGAGCGGAAGGTCCAGGGTTCGATCCCGGGCCGCGTCATACAAAAAGACGTTAAAAGATTGTACTTGTTGTTACCCTGTCTAGCGCTCGGCATTAAGGGGCTAAAACAAGGACTGGTCGGCTCGGAGTCAGTATACTGTGTCTGAGTGGGGTATTCATGTTAAACTGCGGCATGGTATCTCAGTGAGCTAGCACTATAAATCGGCATCAGTCCGGACTAGTACAAGCAGCCACACACACACATACACGTGCATGCACGTCGCTATATAAGTGCAATAATCTTGGACGCGACGTTAAACCCAATTTCACCTCACCTCACCTAATGGGATGTCCTCAGATCTTTGTTGAGCGGTAGCGATTACTAAGATCTTATTTTAATGAGATTGTTGTGTTACCGGAATAATGGTCGAAGCGTCGTTAAACCAAGCTCGCAAACTCCAGGGTAGCACCTCCGTCCTGTTTCATCAATTTATGTGTGAAGTCCATTCCTGGTGTCCCCCGCCATGATATTGCTGGAATATTGCTAAAAGCAGGGTAAAACCATACTCACTCACCCATCTACTTATTCGCTAGGAGTGGGTGAGTAGGGTTTCCACGGTGAGTAGGTAATATTCCACGGATATGAATCCATACATTATCAGGAACCAACAAAGTCCTCTGAGAAAACGATTCAACAGCTGAGCCACAGCTTGTGTGGAAAGTTGTATGTGCAGTAACGTGTATTTTCTAACCTGTTATTACTAACACGTTATATCGTTATAGGTACTGCCGACGTGTACTTTTCGTTATCAAGGAAGACATCCCGCGACCACTATATTACTGTACACAAGAAATATAGCTGTATGAAAGTATTCGTCAAGGTCATGGGACGGTATGAAGCTCAACACATCTTTGTGAACAATTTATTTTTTTACATCTGTGTAGAATTACATTTGTAATAAATTCTTGATTGTACTCTGTGTTGTGTATTTCTCGGCAAATGGAACTCAGGTAGTCCAGCACATATGCTCCAACTTTTAAGGCGCCGGGATTCACTGTCCTGAGATGCGACCCATAGGCATTGATAATTATCAATAATGTTGGTTTATATTGGCAGTATTATCTATATTGCCTTAATGGTAAGTGAGTGTAGAATACCTAGTGTGAAATACTGGCTTATTTTACTATATTTGTGTATTATATTCTTTCGCACGGACTTCTCGCACCAAATGGCCTCTAGATCTGTTTTCGCGCATGAAGTACTTTTCATCTCAAGTCTTTTAAAGATATATTTAGGTATGTGAAGCGACACTGAAGGGGACGGGGATATCCCTAACGTGAGTGAGTGAGTGAGTTTGGTTTTATGCCGCTTTTAGCAATATTCCAGCAATATCATGGCGGGGGACACCAGAAATGGGCTTCACACATTGTACCCATGTCGGGAATCGAACCCGGGTCTTGGACGTGACGAGCGAACGCTTTAACCACTAGGCTACCCGACCGCCCCATATCACTAACGAGCCATGTTTCAGGATATTGTTCGTAGTACTAAACAATCAAGCTGGCAATAATATGTTTCTAATATCAATATTAATTCACACCATTAACTAATATCCAAGGCAAAAACGATCGGCTTTATCGGTAATGAGAGACTCTGGACAACTAATTACAAAATGTCAGAAAGCATATGTTGAACAATTTAAATGTAACAAATGTTATATTTGGGATAACACTTTATCAGTAAAGTTCAGATTCTCGTACTTTTTGGGGGGTGAGTCCACGATTCGAACCCACACTGAGTGAGGCACCTCATCGACAGCACTCAAAGTCAGCGATATAACCCACTCAGCCACCAAGACTTCCACGAAAATGAATGTCCGAATAACTGGTAGTGCAGATCACGTACTTTGTGTACCTTGTGTAAATTGGCACGGCTCCCATGGCCGAAAGCTATGAACACACAGTGGTGTGTGTGTGTGTCCTTCTTGATGTCTACAAGGCCCAGGACATGATTTGGAGACAATGATACCCCACAAAAGTCCAATGTTCAATATCATGATCAATGACATTTTCGAGGACCTGCTTCTAAATAGTAATACGGCACAATTTGCAGATGATGTATCGTTTTGTTGGTCGGTTCATTGGTTTGTTGTTTTACGCCGCACTCAGCAATATTCCAGCTATATGACGACGGTCTGTAAATAATCGAGTCTGGATCAGACAATCCAGTGATTGACATCATGAGCATCGATCCACGCAATTGGGATCCCGTTAGTCTCCTCTTACGGCAAGCATAAGGATCTTTTGGAGATGGTTTGGTAATTTTCAGTTGGTCTTGGAATCCGTCTAAAACTTAAGTACCCGGTGTTCAAAAAGGGGGTTTAAGATATCCCAATCATAATCAATGGCGATGATGATCACAAGACGAAAAATCCCTCATGATAATCAATCTAACTCTCGGGCACCATACATTGGAAATAGTGTCAATGTTCAAATTCCGAACACATAACACATTTGTATAACACATGTAGCAAGATCATCAATCTATTAAAGTGTGTTTAAAAACTAGTCCTATGAAAAAGTACACGCTTAACATTTTAATCGAACTAGATCATGTATAATGGGGTTAATGCAATTCTAATGCAATTCCACTCGCTCTTGATATTTGATAATAGTATTTATTATTATCACGGAATAACCGTGCTCGTGGGTTTCATCAAACTAGCTTCCTCCCATGTTAAGCTGAAATGCTGCAGTGTGACTTTTTCCAAATTCTGTTAAATCCAGCTCAGTCACTATAAAATTGTAAAATCAGTGCAGAAGATATTACTTCGGGTTTCAGCAAATAACATTGTACATAAATGGACATAGTGAACCAACTTTCATAACATTTACTTTTGGTAAAATATATTTGATAGTGGTAGAAAATGTATTGTATTTGTATTGAAATGCCTTGTGGTCACTGTTGCAGATATTTCTTCATCTCGGCGAGACATTTTAAGATGTATGTATGACAGTGATAGCTCAAATCGAAAACTACAAGGAAGAGGAAGAGAAAACTGATACTGGTACCAAGTGTTTTCGGATTCTACAATGAACATGGGGATGTGAAGTCGGATGCTGCTTATCAGGGTGTGTCATGTTTGTTTGTTATTAAACGCATCACTGTGCAATATTAAGGCAATATGCCTGTAAATAATCGAGTATGGACCAGACAGTCCAGTGATTGACATCATGGGCATCGACCCAGGCAACTGGGATGCATCAACCAAGTCAGCGAGCCTGACCACCCGATTCGCAAGTCTAGATAAAACTAAAACCTGTCTACTTTCCTTGATTCCACATATGAAAACAGCAGAGGAAAATAATTGTAATTATTTAAAAAAAAAATGTTTTCATGACTTAGTGTTAGTCTACTTCTTATCCCGAGTTGGGCAGAATTTGATGACGAGTTTGTAGTTGAATTATCACCTTGGGACGAATATTGAGATGATATGATTAGATAAGTTTCATAACTTTACATAATTAACACACTGGAATCTCTTGTTTTGTTTTCTCCAGTAGATGATATTGGCATACATATTTATAATTACATACATTTTATGTACACTATAGGTATTAACATTATTCACTAATCCTCTGACCAGGGTAATGTTTATACAAGCTATGGGCATGCGACGTGTCGCATGATCTCAACTTAAATGTACGAGTATTTCCATTGATACACGTTGGTAATGCTTCGACTCTTTTAACGGTTCAGTATCATAATATCAATCCATCATCTGTATCCACTCTAAGCTATACCTGCTATACATATATGAGAATAATTTGTAATATCCGTTTTAGAGTTGAAGTACGGAGATGACTATTGACGACTGTGCTCTATAACAAATATTTCAAATGTACGAGATATGACGAATGCAGGAAGCTACATGTACCATTCTAAACTCAATACTCTTGACCCAGGACATGAATCATTGCTATTGATACAGCTCCTCGTGCATATGCCCTCACACTTAATCTTAAACTTCCCTATAAGGCAAAACTAGCGAGTTCATAGTTGGCACAGTTGATATGATGCTCCAAGCAGTGTGCGTGTTTTTGTGGTGTGCCTCTGTTTGTTCCGGGCAGAAATGTAAGTAGGATCTTATAGTCTACAACTACATCAATATTTCAAATTAAAATAGAAATAACTTCTTTGAGAGGCATTTAGAAGTTGGAGTTCTAAGTAAGGATAATATATATGGATGAGGAACTTCTTTATTACAATTAGGAGCGACGTTTCGGTGTAAGTTCTAACACCGTTTTCAAGCACTTGATGTACTCAGTTACTTACTTACTTACTTTGGAGATTTAACGTGCGCTTTCCGACTGATGCGTATTTCGCACACGGGCCCGGCCAGGCCATTTAATGTGTTTCCGAAAGGGGCGAAAGTGGTCTGTGCAACCCAAGAGGGGGGTTTAGGGGTTGCTTATATAGAATTTGGGAATTTTGAGATTTGGAATAGATGTATGTACAGAGTAAGGTTGACAAATATATATACAGGATAGGAGGCAGTGTTCATACAGTAGAGTAGGTTTAAGATGCAGTTACACTCGACTGGAGAAGCCTGTTATGTACACAGAAGGGTAAAACATATTGGCGGGTGAAGCCTGTAATATAAAGACGAGGTTCATTTCTTAACAACGTGTAATCTTTATGCAGATCAACGAGGATATGTTTGGGGTTATGCCTCGTCTCTTTGCCCAATTTTTTGTCTCATGACCCCTGTAGATCAAACCACATTCCTTATGAAGTGCGATAATTTATCCTATTCTGTAGCTGCACTAATTAAATCCATGTACAAACGTAGGTTATATAACAACGTGTCATAAACCCATTCTAGTATTGTATGCCTCTGTATATTTTATAAAACATGTCATTGTATGGCAATGCTTGTTATAAATTTACGAGTATTTTATTTTTATCACGTATTTTGTGCACCATTAATAAATAAATTCATCACTGTCCACTATAACTATTTTAGCACTTGCAGTGCTTTTAAGAACATTAGTGTCTAATAGGCCCACGCTGGCCGGGCGATGTATATCTTTCAATATATTTTACCTCCTGTATAAATTGATGAAATGTTATGTTTACACCGCTGGACACTTAAATAAACTATTTTTCTTCTTCTTCTTCTTCATCTTCTTCTTCTATAAACAACAAAAGGATTATGACTGACTGGGGTCTTTGATTAGTTAGCGGTACGCCGATGCTATGTAGTAGCCTTGGTCACGGTTGATTGATCGTTGAAGTCTTTTGATGTTGATAGCTTCTTGTAGTTTTCTGATTTTGAAGTCTTTGAGGTAGGTGGCGAGGGCTTTGACTTTGTTACACTGGGTGCTGTGGCTTGGGTTGTCATGGATATGGTCTGATAGAGCTGAGTTAGAGTCATTTTTGGAGACTGAACTTTGATGTTCTTTAACTCGGGGTTTGAGAGGCCTAGATGTTTCGCCAAAAAAAGCTTGCTCACAATTGCACGGAATGTGGTACACTGCTCCTGATGGTTCTAGCTTGTGGTTGGATGGTGGTTTTCCTGTGGTTTTAATTGTGTTCTGAATGCTGTGACTTCTTTTGAAAACTCATCAATGTTGGGCTGTTTATATATTTTTTACCCTTCTGTGTACATAACAGGCTTTCCCACTCCAGTGTAACTGCATCTTAAACTCACTCAACTGTATAAGGTGAGGTGAGGTGAAATGGGGTTTAAAGTCGCGTCCAAGATTATTGTACTTACATAGCGACGTGCATGCACGTGTGTGTGTGTGTGTGTGAGTGTGTGTGTGTGTGAGTGTGTGTGTGTGTGTGTGTGTGTGTGTGTGTGTGTGTGTGTGTGTGTGTGTGTGTGTGTGTGTGTAAGTGTGTGAGTGAGTGTGTGTGTGTGTGTGTGTGTGAGTGAGTGTGTGTGTATGTGTGTGTGAACTGTATAAACACTGCCTCCTATCCTGTATATATATACTTGTCAACCATACTCCGTACATCACTTGCTTGAAAACGGTGTTATGGTTATTTCGAAACGTCGCTCCTAATTGTAATAAAGAAGTTGTTCATCCATATATCTTATCCGTACTTACAATAGAATTCATCAGATTGAATCAGCATTTCCCGATTCATCATTATCAACTCATGTATGGATACAAATTTTTGTTTCTTTTCAATTCCACCCTTGGTATCAGGGGGGCATTTACACGTGTTTGGACACATCCGGGCCGTTTGCTTACATATTCTAAAGAATATATAATAATGTTCGAAAATGCAACATTTATTATCGAGAAGAGAAACCCTTCCTCATTGGCACTCATTTGTTTACAGTCGTACAGTCGTGGCCCAGTCGTCTAAGGCGCCGCGATTCGCTCAGCAGAGTTGCGTCCCTTGGGCACGCCAGAAACCTATGATTATGGTTTCGAATCCCGGTTCGACTCCATTATGTTTCTAGGTTTGTCAGCACCATATCCGTGCTCGTGGGTTTCACCGAAGTGGTAAACGTCTAAGACCTTGATCACTTCGGGCTTTCCTCCCAAATTCAGCTGACGCGCCACGATATAACTGGAATACTGTTAAAAGCGGCGTTAAACCCTCACTACAACATTTATTATCGAGAACAACAGGGTACATATTCCGCCAATATCTCTGTATTTAATAACACTTAACAACATTCTGTTTCAGCTCAGTGGATTAACATCACCGGTAATGGATCATATTCCAGTAACAAAAATACAGCCAAAAGTCCATGGTGGTTAGCAGTCAAAGCGTGCGCCAGTTCAGGCGGGCACCTGTTTGTACCTCAGAAGTCAATTAATGAGCTGGAAAACTTACTTGAGGAAAACAAGGTGTACTGGGTTGGCGGATTTCAATATTCGTCTTTGGTATGGACAGGTAAAACATCACCCAAACTTTCTTTGAATTTTTGAGATGATCTAGTTTTTCTCTTGGTTGTTTTGGTTAAGGTCGGAAACGTTCAGGCTTTTAATTCGGATATGGGTGTCCTACCACTTAAAACTGATATAACTGGGACACTGTTCATAGCGGGCGTTAAACACAAACCAAATCACTGTATATGGATCAAGTTAGCATATAACAAATTACAATATTATACAAATCTGTGTGACATTGGTGTCATTTTGGATACTTTTGTTTCATGCAAATAAGAACACAATACAAACGGGATTGCTTCTCGGTTTTGTAATTCAGGATTTGTAGGTTTATCTTTTAAATAATTATATACAATTCCAAAGCGTCAGGCTCAGATTCCATTGTGTGTAAAAGGCAGACTAGTGGCGAGAATAATATGAACAGATCGCTGAAAATCAGTGATGACGCCAGGTGTGTAAGCACTCCTCGTGTTATGATTGTTCGGAGGCTTATAAACTCAAAAGGATACTCTTTCTTTTGAAGATTTCAAAGGCTATGGTGTATGATGAGGGTAAAGACGAACTACAAGGCCTTTATAAAGACCCTTTTAATTTTTAAAATAATTTTCATAAACAAATAACGCTAATGTATGTTGTGCAGTTTCCACGTTCGATGAGGTCAATGACACGAACACCAAGGCTTTGTTTAATATAACGTACTTAACACTCTTGTTAATGGTCATTGTAGTCAGGACTAAACGACCCTGGAAAGTGTTTTTAAACTTCCCGACGACGTTTTTTAAAACATCGGTCATTTTCTAGCTGTTCTTTCCATGGACATTTTTCTTCCTTCCTTTGCCATTAAATTTTAATCCTAATTATAATCAAACAATTTTGATTTTTTTCTATGTCTTCAATATATATTTTGTCGTCTGTAATATACTTTTTAACAATTTATACGAATAATATAGTGGACCTTAAAACTGAACAGCATTCTCAATACGACATCGAACTGAAATTTTCATTTCCAAATGATTGAAAAACAATGTCCTAACGAAATCAGTGGGATACAAACCCAGATCTCTTCTGTTTGACGACCACGTATTTCTCCCGTAAATATATACAAATCAATAGATAAACAAAACATTTGTACGCCTATCTGCAGACAACTTCTTTTTTTCATTCATTTTAAGAATAACGAGCCACTATCTTAAACATTGTATGTTTAAATATTTACAAATTAATGAAGCCCTTAAAACTCTCCATAGATCATACAGTTTGGAATCAAAATACCGAAATAAGGATTTTTTACATGCTAACAGCGAATCTTTTCCAAATATATCATTATCACGTTATTATCCCCACGTTTCTGAGTAATATAACAATTTCTGTGTCACACAACTTTTCGTAATAACTGAAAGAGAAATCGCAGTAATGTGTACAAAATTATTATATTTGCTTCAATAATATAAAGTTAAACGTCTGCGTACATGAAATTATAAAATCTATTAACATGATCAGTAGGCATATATCATTTAGCATGATGATTGCTTGAATTATTGTTTTCATTAGAGATTGCACCTTTCGCCTAACCCAATTGTTTCAGAGGACAGGGCCAGATATTACACGAGAGTCGGATACATGTCCCCTTCTGAAGCAAAAGATGTCGTTACTGTTACTAAAGAAAACAATTCTGTATTTACTTGTCATCTGGCATGTGGAGATACATTTGGTCTTTTCGGTCTGAAGGTAAGTAACACTAATTGTTGATTTCCTCAAGACAAAAAGAATTTTAGTTCAGACATGTTTAATACTAAATTTCATTGAATTTATATATATATTTCACATCATGCAGACTCAGTGAGTGCAAATCAAGAAATCTTCAAGGCATTATCCTCTTAAGACCGTATTTGTAAAAACATACAAGTAATAAACACAATAACACATATAATAATTATCAGTACGATATGACTTTCAATTCTGATCTGAGGTCTATATGATAACAAACCACTTTCCAAATTTAAGCTTGGGCGCGTTTCGCAAGCGATCATAGAGCTACGAATCTCGAAGCTGTATGTTAAAGTATGTGAGTACATGTATGTTAAAGTATGTGTGTACATGTAAGTTAAAGTTCAGGCAAGCTTTTCATGTATTTGGGTGAAATGGAACGTAACGCCCTAACCTTTCCTCCACTTTATAAGTGTTGTATCTTATCTTATGAGGAATGGAAATAACCAAACATTTTGAAGAATGTTATCAAGAAGTATGATGTTGCTTGAGAAGCCTAGTGCAAACATTGTTAAGTTATCTCGCCATTGACTCGGTTTCGATTCCCAACATTTGCACATATTCCCAGTGTATCGAGCTGTGTGCATTAACACGCAGTTCGTTGGTGATTTCGTTATTAGTTATTTATGGGAATAAGATCTCCTTGGACAATTCATAAACCGGAAACATCTCATCAACATACTGTAGTACAATATGACCTTGGAGACTGATCAGTTGTCTGTACATAACAAACCAATTTCACGTCAAAATACCCACAAGAAAAAATTGATCAATTATATCGCAGAAGACCTGGGATAGATTGGTACATATTCCCAGGATATCGAGCTTTGTGGATTAACGTGTAGTTCGTTAGCGATTTCATTATTAAACACACGGCCAAAGGAAGCTTTACCACTTTAAAGATGAAAACTGCAAAAAATTAAAAACACAAGTTCAAACTTAATCAATGCAAAGCACATCGCCCAAACACACCAATGCTTTATGCAGAAAGTGATACACGTCCACAGCACGTTTTCGAAAATGCGAAAAGTGAAAAACACGAGCCGCTTGGGCAGCCAAAACAATACGTGCAATAAGGGTAAATAAATTATACGGACGTCATGTCAGAAACTAACACGATAAAAAAAACACACCACAGAAATGTACCCTGACACCCTAACAACGCCAGCGGACCCTGGGTATGATGCAGATGGGAGCCACCCATCCCAACTTTGCTAGAAATTTTGGTTGCCCCTGATGTAACGTTACAGACAGACGGGCCAGACATCATACAGGCCAAGAGCAGGCAGGCCCAGGGTAACTACGCTCAATGAAGACCGGTACGTTGCATCTCCGGAATCGATTCCTGACAGTGACATTATCAGCGACGAATGCCTTAGGTCATATGGTAAGTCGCCAGAGGGTGGCCAGGCGACTCAGGACTCACGGAACTAGGGCTTACAGACCTTACAGAAGACAGTTATTGACAACACAACATGGTTGAGATGGGTCCTGACTCTACGTCATTGGCAGCGACGTGTCTGGCAGAGCGTCGTTTATACTGATGAAAGTCTGTTCTGTCTGTTCAGAGCTGATGGAAGACAGCTTGTTTACCGGCGAAGGGGAGAACGAACGGAGGCACATGTTGCGTTTAGGAGATCGTGCCGTATGGTGGAGGGGGTGTTATGGAATCGGGAGGATGTATGGTATGTGGGCACGAGAACACACCACTGGTCATCGTTATAGAACATTTGACAGCTCAGCGTTACATTCTTCCTCCGAATGTCCTACCATTTCTGCAACAGCTGCCGCGTGGTGTCCTTTATCAGCATGACAACGCCACAACCCATACAGCCAGAATCATACAGAATTTACTTGCAGCCAACAACGTCAACGTGTTGCCGTGGCCTGCATGCTCCCTAGACATGCCCTCAAAATAACGTCTCTGGGATGTCGTGCTCGACAGAGACCACATCCTCCAACCGACCGACAAGTACTGATCCAGGCCCTGCAAGGAGAATGTCACACGTGACGTCATCAGACTATTAGAGTTTGTGCGTGACTTGTAGCAGGGAGTGGTCATACACGTTATTAATGTGTCTTTGAACTTGAGCGATTTTAGATATGTGTCTATTACGCTGAAAGCTTGTTTTTGCCACCCCACCTCAATTCGGGCAGCTGTCATGCCAATATCCTGATGCTGTCTGGTTGTCATTTTAAATGTTGATTTCGCTGAGATTTTTTATCTTTTCAATAGATTTTAATTCATGCATCGATCTTTTTTTAAACTGGAGTGATTTACAAAATTGTGGTAAAGTTACTTTTGGTCGTCAGTTTAGTTAGTTATGGGATGAAATCGCCTTGGCAATTCACAAAGCGGAAATCCCACGAACTTCACATTAACATAAAATACCGAAAAGAGACTGTCCTGCGATAAAACATCTTTTATGTTTAATATAATGTCTGTATCTTATACCAGGGCGATTCCTGCTACTGTCTCGGTCCCCTGAGCAAGCAACTCAGCTTGGACATTGTTAAAAAGACGAGAGCGACAGAGATCCGATGTCCCGGGGATTACAATGAGCTGTGTGGAGATGACACAACGATAACTGTGTACAAACGAGGTAACGTAACGTTTGACCGAGGTCATCATTTAAAAGCATGATTAATGCGAGGTTTACACGATATACTGCTTTTCGACTGGACCAAAGGTCGGTCACATGACCGCGAAACTGAGGTTCATTGGTGTATGAACGACCCGTTTTGACGCTCATACGTTTTTCACGAGACTATTCTTGAAACACTGACGGAACACTTCCTTGGGATTCCCTGGCACGAATACATGCAGAAGCAGAAGGATTGCATGAACAGTGAGTTAAAAGTGAGTTAATTCAAACAAACTTATGTATTTGAAATAAGAATATATGAATGTATATATCCGTCAACGCTGCATTTTGCAAGTAAATAAGTTTCCGTGCATGTGTAGTGGATATGACGTAAGGGACCGACATATTCTGGGGGGTCTTGGATTTGTATCGAGAGTTGTTATTTTTTCAGCTACAGCTATAAATGAGGACAATATATTTTTCGATAAATTCCCAGGCAAGATCAGCTCACAATGGTTTGGTTTGCTAATAGCGGCTGTATATGCTTCGTCCTTCTCTTACATACTATTGTAGGTACGCCGAGCGTAACCGTCTCACTATCTGGAAGGTGTGGCTACGTAGAGAAAGGAAGGGGTGAAAGACGAGACTACCAATCATTCTACCTCGATGGGAACTGTGAGACCAAACGATTCTCTGCATGCAAGAAACCTACAGGTATTATGCTCTGTATAACATGAACATTGTTTTCTGTCTCAGGTGAAAGTTTAGTTTATTGAGGTAAACAGGTATTGATTATGACCTAAACAATATTACATTGTTTGGAGCTTCATGACCAAACGTTGAGGAATGAGTGCGTAGGTGAGCTTGGTAAACGCCTTTCAAATAGTATTTCAGTTTTATCAGTTACAGCGTGTCAGCTTAATGTCGGAGGAAACACCAAAGTGATGCAGGCCTTAGATAGGTAAATCAGTGTGGTGAAACCTTTATTCTTTATGGTATGGGCCTAGAATTATAATAAGTGAGTGAGTGAGTATGGATTTACGCCGCTTTTAGCACTATTCCAGCAATATCACGGCGGGGGACACCAGAAATGGGCTTCACACATTGTACCCATGTCGGGAATCGAACCCGGGTCTTGGGCGTGACGAGCGAACGCTTTAACCACTAGGCTACCCGACCGCCCCAGAGATAATGAGGGGCATGTACAATTCGATAAGCAGATCCTGGCACAGTTAACTTTGGACAGCGAACTTAGACCGCTGCCCCCCCTATATTCACACCCACACCCCATCCACCCACGCTACCTCTACCCCACGGTAAGTGAGTGGGTATGGGGGCATTATCCAAGGGGTTTGACATATTGTGGCCTTGTAAGGAATCGAACCCTTACCTTCGGTATGAGACTGCCCCTCTGATCTAGTGGGTAGAGTGTCGCCGGCAGAGAGAGGAAGGTTGGTGGTTCGAACCCTGGCCGCTTCATAACGACGTTAAAAGATGGCACTTGATGTTACCCTGCTGGCGCGCGGCACTTTTGGAATCAAACAACGACTCATCGGCTCGGTGAGAATGAGTGAGTGAGTGAGCACTTTTAGCAATACAGCACTTTTAGCATTATTCCAGCAATATCATGTTGTGGGACACCGAATTGGGTTTCACACATTGTATCCCACCCGGAACTTTGGCGTGGCGAGAGAAGGCTTTAACTACTTGGCAAAGCTACCGCCCCTGTTCGGCTCTGAATATACTGTATACGGAGTGGGGTATCCATGTTATACTTTAGCATGGTATAACATTCGGCTAGGTAGGACTATAAAACAGGCATAAGCCCAGAATAGTACAAACACGCGCCCGCCCCCTCACGCACACAAACATACACACATGCAAACAATCTTGAACGAGACGTTAAGCCCCATTTCACCCCACCTCAACATGAGTATGACCAGAGAATTCTTTAACCACAAGGCTACAACATCTCACCTCACCTCACCCTTTCCATATCCAATAGACATTTCTGCATAAAGCAGAGTCGATTGTGCGATTCCGACTATGTTTATGAATCACCACCAATTAGTAATGATACCAGGTATTTGCGAAAAGCTGAGAGTACCCTGCCCCACCGGTGGCACCCGTAATATACAGATGTGAGGGTAAGTCAGTTGTTCACGTGAAAAAAACACGGGAACATATGGCACAAGTCAAAATAGGGAATGCATCGGACATCATTTTTATCACTGATGCGTCAAATTTGGAAATATCCTCCACACGTGTTCCTCCTGAAGCTTAAGTTAGATGATATAATATTATGTATGACATACGACCATATTGGTTTTTAGGTAATACTGATCGATTTGGGCATAATTTTGTCCGAAAAGGTCCGAAACATTCCCAAACGACATTTAGGCCAAATGTAGACGGCAGGTGAACCATGCTTTGTTAAAACTGGCCAAGTATTCATTTCTAAGTGATTAAATAGTATTACAGATTTGCACCAGTTCATTTCATGTAGTTCATTAACACAAATCAATTCAAGTTATCGTATTCGACCAATCAGTTGATGGGGATAAATGTCTTGTCTTGACCAGTATGATCAGTAACGCTATCAATCCAAGTGCAAAGATTCACCCTTTGACATATTCTGGTTATTTCAGATGCAGCTGGGCTTTCCGACTGTTCTGGAAACGTATGTGTTGACAATGTAAATAAGACATGGCAAGAGGAACGTGGTGACTGCAGACTGGTTAAAGTAACAGACTCTAATACAAAAAATCTTCGAACTGCGATGAAGTACTCTTCTTACTGGATTGGGTTGAGACGTTTTACAGAATGGAGATGGATTAATGGTATTGTATCGCTATTGGCATATTCATGTCTTTGGTTGAACATTTACAACCTGTTTTCAAGTTTGATATGATGAAATACATACCATGTTAGTGCGGTTGTACACGTCATCAGTACAAAATGCCAACATTATAATCGTTGAGTAGAAGCGTGTGAGTAATAATGACCTTGTCTATAATGTAAACAAATTAGTCATGTTTTATTCTTAAAAACCGCAGACGGTATGTATATCATTATATAGTCATCCGTGTTCATGGTACTGAACAAGTCATCACATATATACAATCTCTTCCTCTCATAGGAATTACAGTGGATCGGAAGTTTAGTGGTGAGGACTTTGCGAGACAATGTCTGGCGGCTCGTCGGAACGGTGTCACATTATTCCTGGACTGGCGTAATTGTTATGAAAGATACCCAGCTGTATGCCAGTCAGGTAACCATGGTCATGTCACCCACCTAAACCTATCTAAAGCATTAAGCAAACCAGGGAGGGGTACACGCCAGGTTTCCATTTCTAGAGTTAGCCTAACCTGAACTTCTGTATCACTGAATAGATGTGATGTTCGTAATAATATAATGTGTCGTTTGCCGAGGTCTCAGTGAGTGGTAAGTTGTGTTGTTTGTTTCACGTCACAGTGATCAATATCCACATTTTATCACGGCATCCTGTAAATAACTGAATCTGAGCGAGTCTAACCAGTGGTCGATATCATGCGTAAAGTCCCTCGCCGAGTCTGACCATCCTATCCAATTTGGTCGCCTCTTACAACCAGCAATAGAATATACTCTAACACAAGTCACCAGGGGGTTACTGAAGATATGTGTATGGACCATAGTTACATATTTAAATTGAAGTCTCTTATTCCATCTACAGTTACCGAATCTACAAAGCTACCAGAGCGTATGACAACAAAAACAATGACCACCAACATTCCGGGGACCACTCCAGTGTCCACCTCTGCCACCGATTCTGTGACACCGATGGCAGACAATCTTCAACCGGATACACATGTGACGGGTGAATGATGAAAACTTTAATATTATACTGTAACATATTACGTATGTTGGTGGTGATCACCCTCCTCAACCAATAGGAGTTTCAGAAGATTCACGAATGTCTTGATGCATATTTAACTGGGTTTGTTTACTTTTAATTACGAATGGGAAACGGATCAAGATTACCGAGTGACCCTAAACATATTTTGTAATCCCTTCTTCTCTGTTTTGATAACAATTCATACAATATAGATATTATTCAGTAGAACGTGGATTAAGTTGTGGATTAAGACCTCCTTTGTCTGAGTCGAGTCTGCGTCTGTGGACCCATGTTATTAGTAATAACGGGTTTTCTTAATACTCATGTTAATATCGAACGTTATGTTTCACAGATGACTGACATGTGATATAAGAACTAATGCACATGACTTCTATCTGTAACTAGCCGATCTTGTACTGGATCTAATAATTACACTGTCTTTGGGCATTTATTGTATTATACCGAGTTTAATGAACCTAGGCTAAATGAATCTAACACATTACACAAGCAGGGATTATTAATGATGAAACGTTCAAGGCTTAAAGTGCCAGGTCGCAACTGATACAGTGACGAAGTGGGTTGTTCGATCCTCATAGATCGTCTCATCTTCCCGAGGCAAGGGAGGTAACTGACTATAAAAGTCCAGCTTCCACCCTTGCCGAACTAGGCAGGTATTATGGAGTTACATTTTGGCTGTACTAACGAGTCTATGCATAGTCCAATCAAAACCGCGCAACGAAATCGAAATCCGGTTCGTAAACTCTCATGCAGATTTCGGTCGATTGAAGGATTTGCAAAACATGTGCATCGCCAACTCGTGTCAGCTTTGGGAGGAAAGCTCGAAATGATGCAGACCGTTCACGTGCAACACTTTGGTGAACCCATGTATTTGGTGCCAATAAACCCGTGGTCATAATCAGGGCCAATCTGGGATGTTACTCACAGAAGAATGAGTAATGATCTTCTATGCTCCACTAATGACCTCGTCTACAAATACGATCCCTTTAAGTAAATATGTTACATATCTTGAAATCTAGGTTTGGTTGTAGTGTACGAAATATCTTACTTCACGTAAAACAAAGATTTCAGCATACCTACAGTGAGTGAGTGAGTTGGGTTTAACGCCGCTTATAACAGTATTCCAGTTATATCCCGGCGTCTGCCTACCTACAAGTACTGTGTCTTGTTAAAAGAACCCTAAAAGCATATCACTCTGAGCAAACGATAGATCAAACACCTTTGTTGCTGAATTGTTAGCGCCAAGTGTTAGTTTTTATATAATGCTATAATTATCTCTTTTTTTGTGTTCCATGCACAGATGTGGGCGTGGCAGTGAGTGTCGTGGCTGTGTCGGCTGCGTTTGTTATAATTGTGTTTATAACATTGAAAAGGTACGTTAAATTAAATCCTAATTGTTCAATTAATTTCGTTTTAAAACAAGCCATGAAGCGCCAACATAATAATAATTCGTGGTAGACTGGGTAGCCCTATGGTTACAATTGTGGACTCGTCGCGGCGAGGCGCGGGTTTGATTCTCCATATGAGTTTAATGTGTGAAAATCATCATCAGTTGTTACTTCACTGACATATTGCTTCAAGTCGCCTAAATCCAGACCAACTCACTTTGTGGTAGTTGCCCAGAATTACCAAATGTAGTTTTGTAGGAGCAGTCACCGTAAAGTAGATCTTGTTTATATCTAGAAGCTTTTATTAACGCTTCATTTATACAAATGTTATCGATATCAGCTCAATCATTGTTAAGAATAATCAACTCTACAAATATAACAGACCCTAAAATTGAATGTTGTCATCAACTCGATATTTGTCTTTTTGATTACAGGAAGAAGATGTACTGCTTCAAGATGAATGCACGTTGTGACAGAGCCACGGGACATACTCACTCTGATACTGGCCCCATGTCGTGTAATGACGTCTCTCCGAGCAGCATACATGGTCCTGCAGATGGTAATTACTGCATCATTGATGACGTCGAGTCTTTAAGGCTGTACCATCACATCAGAGGAGCTTCTGGGGAGGGCGGGGAGTATGATACGACCCGACAGGTGCAACGTGTAAGACGAGATGACAGTACCTATAATCATATCTATACTGAACATGATCTTCATGCTGCGGACACTGGAGAAGATCAGAACAATGTGCTCAAGCTTGGAAGATCTCCGGGGCAGACTAATGCTAGCGCTGGGGTGTATCACCATGTTGGACCTGGTGTGGCGGGTGAGGGTGAAGATCAGTACAATGTGCTCAAGCTTGGAAGATCTCCGGGGCAGACTAATGCTAGCACTGGGATGTACCACCATGTTGGACCTGGTGTGGCGGGTGAAGGTGAAGATCAGTACAATGTGCTCCCGCGTGGAAGATCTCCGGGACAGACTAATGCTAGCACTGGGGTGTATCACCATGTTGGACCTGGTGGGTCGTTTGAAGGTGAAGATCAGTACAATGTGCTCCCGCGTGGAAGATCTCTGGGGCAGACTAATGCTAGCACTGGGGTGTATCACCATGTTGGACCTGGTGGGTCGTTTGAAGGTGAAGATCAGTACAATGTGCTCCCGCGTGGAAGATCTCTGGGGCAGACTAATGCTAGCACTGGGGTGTATCACCATGTTGGACCTGGTGTGGCGGGTGAGGGTGAAGATCAGTACAATGTGCTCCCGCGTGGAAGATCTCTGCGGCAGACTAATGCTAGCACTGGGGTGTATCACCATGTTGGACCTGGTGGGTCGTTTGAAGGTGAAGATCAGTACAATGTGCTCCCGCGTGGAAGATCTCTGGGGCAGACTAATGCTAGCACTGGGGTGTATCACCATGTTGGACCTGGTGGGTCGTTTGAAGGTGAAGATCAGTACAATGTGCGTGCTCCCGCGTGGAAGATCTCGGGGACAGACTAATGCTAGCACTGGGGTGTATCACCATGTTGGACCTGGTGTGGCGGGTGAGGGTGAAGACTTGGTTAACGGATGAGGGTGTTAAGAGCACAACAAAGCACAGAGAAACATTTTATACATACAATCAGATACGACAAAACAGATGCTACCCAGATACGTACAGTTGGACAGGCTAGACGGGCATCTGTCCGGAATAAGCTGCTCGTCTCCCTTATGAAGATTAGCATAATATTCTTTCTTACACGTGGGAGATCACTATTGCGGACAGAGCCAACAGGGAACATTGGCTGAAGGACGTCATGGTCAGTGGGTCAACGGGTGTTAAAGTGACAGTCGTCATGACGCTAGGGAAAGCATAGACAATATCAACGTTGACGTTTAGAGGGTGAAGGCTTCTGGTCATGTTGGCGGCTGCTACAGGAACCGGAGTGAGTGAGTGAGCGAGTGAGTGACGTGGGGTCTCGTCGTTTTGAACAGTATTTCCGTTTTTAAATAGAACGGTAGTTTAATGTCAGAGTCAACTAATGAGAAGGATTTAGCGCTCCAAGGCCAAGGATAATAATAGAAATGGAAATGGGATTCTTAGCCGTGACAGCTAAAGGGATGCAACTCTTCACAGCCCCCGACGACTACCAGGCAAAACACAGATATGGTCTCTGCTACAATGTATGAATTCGCCCAAGTTGGAGGGATTCTTCTGGGCAATACAAGGGAGATAACTGGTCTTTACTTTACAGGCTGTCATGTTAGAAACTATATAATTTAGGCGTCATACAGTAATGTTAACTCAACTTGTACACAGGGACGGCCAGTATAAATTGTAGTAATATGACGAGGTTTTATGCGTCCCTCCTTAGGTTTTATAATGAGGCATAAAACCACAGGTACCCCGAGTGATACTGCTACAACGAATTTATCTCACCGACATGTTTTAATATGACTTCATAAAAGAATTCAACAAATTCAAAAGTGATAGAAAACTGCTGTTCGATTGAGCTAAGATTAACTAGTGCTATGTCACCTGACTCTCAATGAATCGGAAAAAGCGAGCGGCTGTTTGCTTCGAAGCGGGGCTTAAGGGATTTATTCTTCCTTTCAGAAATCCACGTGCAGCATGTCTTGTTCGTGGCGGGGTATAGGGGATATATTCTCCCGCTGAGAAATGAATTTGCCTCCAAGGTGGGATACATAGTATTTTATCAAGATCACGTGAACCAATCAGAACTCATCATTCTGACGTAGAGGTATGATAACTTGTCACAGTTTATGCACGGAAATTGTCAAGGAAAAGTATGACATTACTCTGTCACTCGAGTTGAAAACATGGTAAATATCTAGAAGCAAGCTACAAGTAAGTTATCAATAATGATAATGATAGGTAATGACATCTTATGTTTGTATATATTTATCCTTTTATTCATTGGGAGATAGAAAGCCACATGTATGTATACACATTACCTGGGTGAAACACTTATGTGCAAGATAACGCACACTTGGCCAGCTGAGGTGTGAATATCTGAAAACAATATGACAACACTATCTGGGATAAGATCATTTATGGATCTTGTTGCCAGATTGTAATTACTCTGTATGTAGTTTACCTGCCATTTTAATTTGCAAATGGGGAAATATGTTTTATTATTCAGTAGTAATGCATACCTTTGTCAGCATTGTGCAATTTCATTACTTACATGCAATGTTATAACCGACCCCTGTACATTTCTGTCGCTTTATGTACCTGAAAATAATGTGCACAAAATAAATGTTTATCAATGTATCATCGTTGCAAAGTGAAATTACATAAACGTAGTTACTGCTGTAGGCGTAGTACAAACATATTGTTGTCCATGGGCATCTAGATTAAGTGTCAAAGGGAAGAAGGGTCTGAGATATACATGTTAGCTATTTCTCACTGTGTAAGTTTGTTAAACTCTGGGCAGTGGAACTAGCCAAAACCAGAGACATTGTCGGTCAGACAGCAAGCCAGAGTAGACCGAGTGAAAAGTGTTCAACGCCGCATTGAACTGTATTTCTGTTATATAGGGCGTGTCAGTATTAGGTTGGCGCGTCATGGTCAGTGGGTCAACGGGTGTTAAAGTGACAGTCGTCATGACGCTAGGGAAAGCATAGACAATATCAACGTTGACGTTTAGAGGGTGAAGGCTTCTGGTCATGTTGGCGGCTGCTACAGGAACCGGAGTGAGTGAGTGAGCGAGTGAGTGACGTGGGGTCTCGTCGTTTTGAACAGTATTTCCGTTTTTAAATAGAACGGTAGTTTAATGTCAGAGTCAACTAATGAGAAGAATTTAGCGCTCCAAGGCCAAGGATAATAATAGAAATGGAAATGGGATTCTTAGCCGTGACAGCTAAAGGGATGCAACTCTTCACAGCCCCCGACGACTACCAGGCAAAACACAGATATGGTCTCTGCTACAATGTATGAATTCGCCCAAGTTGGAGGGATTCTTCTGGGCAATACAAGGGAGATAACTGGTCTTTACTTTACAGGCTGTCATGTTAGAAACTATATAATTTAGGCGTCATACAGTAATGTTAACTCAACTTGTACACAGGGACGGCCAGTATAAATTGTAGTAATATGACGAGGTTTTATGCGTCCCTCCTTAGGTTTTATAATGAGGCATAAAACCACAGGTACCCCGAGTGATACTGCTACAACGAATTTATCTCACCGACATGTTTTAATATGACTTCATAAAAGAATTCAACAAATTCAAAAGTGATAGAAAACTGCTGTTCGATTGAGCTAAGATTAACTAGTGCTATGTCACCTGACTCTCAATGAATCGGAAAAAGCGAGCGGCTGTTTGCTTCGAAGCGGGGCTTAAGGGATTTATTCTTCCTTTCAGAAATCCACGTGCAGCATGTCTTGTTCGTGGCGGGGTATAGGGCATATATTCTCCCGCTGAGAAATGTATTTGCCTCCAAGGTGGGATACATAGTATTTTATCAAGATCACGTGAACCAATCAGAACTCATCATTCTGACGTAGAGGTATGATAACTTGTCACAGTTTATGCACGGAAATTGTCAAGGAAAAGTATGACATTACTCTGTCACTCGAGTTGAAAACATGGTAAATATCTAGAAGCAAGCTACAAGTAAGTTATCAATAATGATAATGATAGGTAATGACATCTTATGTTTGTATATATTTATCCTTTTATTCATTGGGAGATAGAAAGCCACATGTATGTATACACATTACCTGGGTGAAACACTTATGTGCAAGATAACGCACACTTGGCCAGCTGAGGTGTGAATATCTGAAAACAATATGACAACACTATCTGGGATAAGATCATTTATGGATCTTGTTGCCAGATTGTAATTACTCTGTATGTAGTTTACCTGCCATTTTAATTTGCAAATGGGGAAATATGTTTTATTATTCAGTAGTAATGCATACCTTTGTCAGCATTGTGCAATTTCATTACTTACATGCAATGTTATAACCGACCCCTGTACATTTCTGTCGCTTTATGTACCTGAAAATAATGTGCACAAAATAAATGTTTATCAATGTATCATCGTTGCAAAGTGAAATTACATAAACGTAGTAACTGCTGTAGGCGTAGTACAAACATATTGTTGTCCATGGGCATCTAGATTAAGTGTCAAAGGGAAGAAGGGTCTGAGATATACATGTTAGCTATTTCTCACTGTGTAAGTTTGTTAAACTCTGGGCAGTGGAACTAGCCAAAACCAGAGACATTGTCGGTCAGACAGCAAGCCAGAGTAGACCGAGTGAAAAGTGTTCAACGCCGCATTGAACTGTATTTCTGTTATATAGGGCGTATCAGTATTAGGTTGGCGCGTCATGGTCAGTGGGTCAACGGGTGTTAAAGTGACAGTCGTCATGACGCTAGGGAAAGCATAGACAATATCAACGTTGACGTTTAGAGGGTGAAGGCTTCTGGTCATGTTGGCGGCTGCTACAGGAACCGGAGTGAGTGAGTGAGCGAGTGAGTGACGTGGGGTCTCGTCGTTTTGAACAGTATTTCCGTTTTTAAATAGAACGGTAGTTTAATGTCAGAGTCAACTAATGAGAAGGATTTAGCGCTCCAAGGCCAAGGATAATAATAGAAATGGAAATGGGATTCTTAGCCGTGACAGCTAAAGGGATGCAACTCTTCACAGCCCCCGACGACTACCAGGCAAAACACAGATATGGTCTCTGCTACAATGTATGAATTCGCCCAAGTTGGAGGGATTCTTCTGGGCAATACAAGGGAGATAACTGGTCTTTACTTTACAGGCTGTCATGTTAGAAACTATATAATTTAGGCGTCATACAGTAATGTTAACTCAACTTGTACACAGGGACGGCCAGTATAAATTGTAGTAATATGACGAGGTTTTATGCGTCCCTCCTTAGGTTTTATAATGAGGCATAAAACCACAGGTACCCCGAGTGATACTGCTACAACGAATTTATCTCACCGACATGTTTTAATATGACTTCATAAAAGAATTCAACAAATTCAAAAGTGATAGAAAACTGCTGTTCGATTGAGCTAAGATTAACTAGTGCTATGTCACCTGACTCTCAATGAATCGGAAAAAGCGAGCGGCTGTTTGCTTCGAAGCGGGGCTTAAGGGATTTATTCTTCCTTTCAGAAATCCACGTGCAGCATGTCTTGTTCGTGGCGGGGTATAGGGGATATATTCTCCCGCTGAGAAATGTATTTGCCTCCAAGGTGGGATACATAGTATTTTATCAAGATCACGTGAACCAATCAGAACTCATCATTCTGACGTAGAGGTATGATAACTTGTCACAGTTTATGCACGGAAATTGTCAAGGAAAAGTATGACATTACTCTGTCACTCGAGTTGAAAACATGGTAAATATCTAGAAGCAAGCTACAAGTAAGTTATCAATAATGATAATGATAGGTAATGACATCTTATGTTTGTATATATTTATCCTTTTATTCATTGGGAGATAGAAAGCCACATGTATGTATACACATTACCTGGGTGAAACACTTATGTGCAAGATAACGCACACTTGGCCAGCTGAGGTGTGAATATCTGAAAACAATATGACAACACTATCTGGGATAAGATCATTTATGGATCTTGTTGCCAGATTGTAATTACTCTGTATGTAGTTTACCTGCCATTTTAATTTGCAAATGGGGAAATATGTTTTATTATTCAGTAGTAATGCATACCTTTGTCAGCATTGTGCAATTTCATTACTTACATGCAATGTTATAACCGACCCCTGTACATTTCTGTCGCTTTATGTACCTGAAAATAATGTGCACAAAATAAATGTTTATCAATGTATCATCGTTGCAAAGTGAAATTACATAAACGTAGTTACTGCTGTAGGCGTAGTACAAACATATTGTTGTCCATGGGCATCTAGATTAAGTGTCAAAGGGAAGAAGGGTCTGAGATATACATGTTAGCTATTTCTCACTGTGTAAGTTTGTTAAACTCTGGGCAGTGGAACTAGCCAAAACCAGAGACATTGTCGGTCAGACAGCAAGCCAGAGTAGACCGAGTGAAAAGTGTTCAACGCCGCATTGAACTGTATTTCTGTTATATAGGGCGTGTCAGTATTAGGTTGGCGCGTCATGGTCAGTGGGTCAACGGGTGTTAAAGTGACAGTCGTCATGACGCTAGGGAAAGCATAGACAATATCAACGTTGACGTTTAGAGGGTGAAGGCTTCTGGTCATGTTGGCGGCTGCTACAGGAACCGGAGTGAGTGAGTGAGCGAGTGAGTGACGTGGGGTCTCGTCGTTTTGAACAGTATTTCCGTTTTTAAATAGAACGGTAGTTTAATGTCAGAGTCAACTAATGAGAAGGATTTAGCGCTCCAAGGCCAAGGATAATAATAGAAATGGAAATGGGATTCTTAGCCGTGACAGCTAAAGGGATGCAACTCTTCACAGCCCCCGACGACTACCAGGCAAAACACAGATATGGTCTCTGCTACAATGTATGAATTCGCCCAAGTTGGAGGGATTCTTCTGGGCAATACAAGGGAGATAACTGGTCTTTACTTTACAGGCTGTCATGTTAGAAACTATATAATTTAGGCGTCATACAGTAATGTTAACTCAACTTGTACACAGGGACGGCCAGTATAAATTGTAGTAATATGACGAGGTTTTATGCGTCCCTCCTTAGGTTTTATAATGAGGCATAAAACCACAGGTACCCCGAGTGATACTGCTACAACGAATTTATCTCACCGACATGTTTTAATATGACTTCATAAAAGAATTCAACAAATTCAAAAGTGATAGAAAACTGCTGTTCGATTGAGCTAAGATTAACTAGTGCTATGTCACCTGACTCTCAATGAATCGGAAAAAGCGAGCGGCTGTTTGCTTCGAAGCGGGGCTTAAGGGATTTATTCTTCCTTTCAGAAATCCACGTGCAGCATGTCTTGTTCGTGGCGGGGTATAGGGCATATATTCTCCCGCTGAGAAATGTATTTGCCTCCAAGGTGGGATACATAGTATTTTATCAAGATCACGTGAACCAATCAGAACTCATCATTCTGACGTAGAGGTATGATAACTAGTCACAGTTTATGCACGGAAATTGTCAAGGAAAAGTATGACATTACTCTGTCACTCGAGTTGAAAACATGGTAAATATCTAGAAGCAAGCTACAAGTAAGTTATCAATAATGATAATGATAGGTAATGACATCTTATGTTTGTATATATTTATCCTTTTATTCATTGGGAGATAGAAAGCCACATGTATGTATACACATTACCTGGGTGAAACACTTATGTGCAAGATAACGCACACTTGGCCAGCTGAGGTGTGAATATCTGAAAACAATATGACAACACTATCTGGGATAAGATCATTTATGGATCTTGTTGCCAGATTGTAATTACTCTGTATGTAGTTTACCTGCCATTTTAATTTGCAAATGGGGAAATATGTTTTATTATTCAGTAGTAATGCATACCTTTGTCAGCATTGTGCAATTTCATTACTTACATGCAATGTTATAACCGACCCCTGTACATTTCTGTCGCTTTATGTACCTGAAAATAATGTGCACAAAATAAATGTTTATCAATGTATCATCGTTGCAAAGTGAAATTACATAAACGTAGTAACTGCTGTAGGCGTAGTACAAACATATTGTTGTCCATGGGCATCTAGATTAAGTGTCAAAGGGAAGAAGGGTCTGAGATATACATGTTAGCTATTTCTCACTGTGTAAGTTTGTTAAACTCTGGGCAGTGGAACTAGCCAAAACCAGAGACATTGTCGGTCAGACAGCAAGCCAGAGTAGACCGAGTGAAAAGTGTTCAACGCCGCATTGAACTGTATTTCTGTTATATAGGGCGTATCAGTATTAGGTTGGCGCGTCATGGTCAGTGGGTCAACGGGTGTTAAAGTGACAGTCGTCATGACGCTAGGGAAAGCATAGACAATATCAACGTTGACGTTTAGAGGGTGAAGGCTTCTGGTCATGTTGGCGGCTGCTACAGGAACCGGAGTGAGTGAGTGAGCGAGTGAGTGACGTGGGGTCTCGTCGTTTTGAACAGTATTTCCGTTTTTAAATAGAACGGTAGTTTAATGTCAGAGTCAACTAATGAGAAGGATTTAGCGCTCCAAGGCCAAGGATAATAATAGAAATGGAAATGGGATTCTTAGCCGTGACAGCTAAAGGGATGCAACTCTTCACAGCCCCCGACGACTACCAGGCAAAACACAGATATGGTCTCTGCTACAATGTATGAATTCGCCCAAGTTGGAGGGATTCTTCTGGGCAATACAAGGGAGATAACTGGTCTTTACTTTACAGGCTGTCATGTTAGAAACTATATAATTTAGGCGTCATACAGTAATGTTAACTCAACTTGTACACAGGGACGGCCAGTATAAATTGTAGTAATATGACGAGGTTTTATGCGTCCCTCCTTAGGTTTTATAATGAGGCATAAAACCACAGGTACCCCGAGTGATACTGCTACAACGAATTTATCTCACCGACATGTTTTAATATGACTTCATAAAAGAATTCAACAAATTCAAAAGTGATAGAAAACTGCTGTTCGATTGAGCTAAGATTAACTAGTGCTATGTCACCTGACTCTCAATGAATCGGAAAAAGCGAGCGGCTGTTTGCTTCGAAGCGGGGCTTAAGGGATTTATTCTTCCTTTCAGAAATCCACGTGCAGCATGTCTTGTTCGTGGCGGGGTATAGGGGATATATTCTCCCGCTGAGAAATGTATTTGCCTCCAAGGTGGGATACATAGTATTTTATCAAGATCACGTGAACCAATCAGAACTCATCATTCTGACGTAGAGGTATGATAACTTGTCACAGTTTATGCACGGAAATTGTCAAGGAAAAGTATGACATTACTCTGTCACTCGAGTTGAAAACATGGTAAATATCTAGAAGCAAGCTACAAGTAAGTTATCAATAATGATAATGATAGGTAATGACATCTTATGTTTGTATATATTTATCCTTTTATTCATTGGGAGATAGAAAGCCACATGTATGTATACACATTACCTGGGTGAAACACTTATGTGCAAGATAACGCACACTTGGCCAGCTGAGGTGTGAATATCTGAAAACAATATGACAACACTATCTGGGATAAGATCATTTATGGATCTTGTTGCCAGATTGTAATTACTCTGTATGTAGTTTACCTGCCATTTTAATTTGCAAATGGGGAAATATGTTTTATTATTCAGTAGTAATGCATACCTTTGTCAGCATTGTGCAATTTCATTACTTACATGCAATGTTATAACCGACCCCTGTACATTTCTGTCGCTTTATGTACCTGAAAATAATGTGCACAAAATAAATGTTTATCAATGTATCATCGTTGCAAAGTGAAATTACATAAACGTAGTTACTGCTGTAGGCGTAGTACAAACATATTGTTGTCCATGGGCATCTAGATTAAGTGTCAAAGGGAAGAAGGGTCTGAGATATACATGTTAGCTATTTCTCACTGTGTAAGTTTGTTAAACTCTGGGCAGTGGAACTAGCCAAAACCAGAGACATTGTCGGTCAGACAGCAAGCCAGAGTAGACCGAGTGAAAAGTGTTCAACGCCGCATTGAACTGTATTTCTGTTATATAGGGCGTGTCAGTATTAGGTTGGCGCGTCATGGTCAGTGGGTCAACGGGTGTTAAAGTGACAGTCGTCATGACGCTAGGGAAAGCATAGACAATATCAACGTTGACGTTTAGAGGGTGAAGGCTTCTGGTCATGTTGGCGGCTGCTACAGGAACCGGAGTGAGTGAGTGAGCGAGTGAGTGACGTGGGGTCTCGTCGTTTTGAACAGTATTTCCGTTTTTAAATAGAACGGTAGTTTAATGTCAGAGTCAACTAATGAGAAGGATTTAGCGCTCCAAGGCCAAGGATAATAATAGAAATGGAAATGGGATTCTTAGCCGTGACAGCTAAAGGGATGCAACTCTTCACAGCCCCCGACGACTACCAGGCAAAACACAGATATGGTCTCTGCTACAATGTATGAATTCGCCCAAGTTGGAGGGATTCTTCTGGGCAATACAAGGGAGATAACTGGTCTTTACTTTACAGGCTGTCATGTTAGAAACTATATAATTTAGGCGTCATACAGTAATGTTAACTCAACTTGTACACAGGGACGGCCAGTATAAATTGTAGTAATATGACGAGGTTTTATGCGTCCCTCCTTAGGTTTTATAATGAGGCATAAAACCACAGGTACCCCGAGTGATACTGCTACAACGAATTTATCTCACCGACATGTTTTAATATGACTTCATAAAAGAATTCAACAAATTCAAAAGTGATAGAAAACTGCTGTTCGATTGAGCTAAGATTAACTAGTGCTATGTCACCTGACTCTCAATGAATCGGAAAAAGCGAGCGGCTGTTTGCTTCGAAGCGGGGCTTAAGGGATTTATTCTTCCTTTCAGAAATCCACGTGCAGCATGTCTTGTTCGTGGCGGGGTATAGGGGATATATTCTCCCGCTGAGAAATGTATTTGCCTCCAAGGTGGGATACATAGTATTTTATCAAGATCACGTGAACCAATCAGAACTCATCATTCTGACGTAGAGGTATGATAACTAGTCACAGTTTATGCACGGAAATTGTCAAGGAAAAGTATGACATTACTCTGTCACTCGAGTTGAAAACATGGTAAATATCTAGAAGCAAGCTACAAGTAAGTTATCAATAATGATAATGATAGGTAATGACATCTTATGTTTGTATATATTTATCCTTTTATTCATTGGGAGATAGAAAGCCACATGTATGTATACACATTACCTGGGTGAAACACTTATGTGCAAGATAACGCACACTTGGCCAGCTGAGGTGTGAATATCTGAAAACAATATGACAACACTATCTGGGATAAGATCATTTATGGATCTTGTTGCCAGATTGTAATTACTCTGTATGTAGTTTATCTGCCATTTTAATTTGCAAATGGGGAAATATGTTTTATTATTCAGTAGTAATGCATACCTTTGTCAGCATTGTGCAATTTCATTACTTACATGCAATGTTATAACCGACCCCTGTACATTTCTGTCGCTTTATGTACCTGAAAATAATGTGCACAAAATAAATGTTTATCAATGTATCATCGTTGCAAAGTGAAATTACATAAACGTAGTTACTGCTGTAGGCGTAGTACAAACATATTGTTGTCCATGGGCATCTAGATTAAGTGTCAAAGGGAAGAAGGGTCTGAGATATACATGTTAGCTATTTCTCACTGTGTAAGTTTGTTAAACTCTGGGCAGTGGAACTAGCCAAAACCAGAGACATTGTCGGTCAGACAGCAAGCCAGAGTAGACCGAGTGAAAAGTGTTCAACGCCGCATTGAACTGTATTTCTGTTATATAGGGCGTGTCAGTATTAGGTTGGCGCGTCATGGTCAGTGGGTCAACGGGTGTTAAAGTGACAGTCGTCATGACGCTAGGGAAAGCATAGACAATATCAACGTTGACGTTTAGAGGGTGAAGGCTTCTGGTCATGTTGGCGGCTGCTACAGGAACCGGAGTGAGTGAGTGAGCGAGTGAGTGACGTGGGGTCTCGTCGTTTTGAACAGTATTTCCGTTTTTAAATAGAACGGTAGTTTAATGTCAGAGTCAACTAATGAGAAGGATTTAGCGCTCCAAGGCCAAGGATAATAATAGAAATGGAAATGGGATTCTTAGCCGTGACAGCTAAAGGGATGCAACTCTTCACAGCCCCCGACGACTACCAGGCAAAACACAGATATGGTCTCTGCTACAATGTATGAATTCGCCCAAGTTGGAGGGATTCTTCTGGGCAATACAAGGGAGATAACTGGTCTTTACTTTACAGGCTGTCATGTTAGAAACTATATAATTTAGGCGTCATACAGTAATGTTAACTCAACTTGTACACAGGGACGGCCAGTATAAATTGTAGTAATATGACGAGGTTTTATGCGTCCCTCCTTAGGTTTTATAATGAGGCATAAAACCACAGGTACCCCGAGTGATACTGCTACAACGAATTTATCTCACCGACATGTTTTAATATGACTTCATAAAAGAATTCAACAAATTCAAAAGTGATAGAAAACTGCTGTTCGATTGAGCTAAGATTAACTAGTGCTATGTCACCTGACTCTCAATGAATCGGAAAAAGCGAGCGGCTGTTTGCTTCGAAGCGGGGCTTAAGGGATTTATTCTTCCTTTCAGAAATCCACGTGCAGCATGTCTTGTTCGTGGCGGGGTATAGGGGATATATTCTCCCGCTGAGAAATGTATTTGCCTCCAAGGTGGGATACATAGTATTTTATCAAGATCACGTGAACCAATCAGAACTCATCATTCTGACGTAGAGGTATGATAACTTGTCACAGTTTATGCACGGAAATTGTCAAGGAAAAGTATGACATTACTCTGTCACTCGAGTTGAAAACATGGTAAATATCTAGAAGCAAGCTACAAGTAAGTTATCAATAATGATAATGATAGGTAATGACATCTTATGTTTGTATATATTTATCCTTTTATTCATTGGGAGATAGAAAGCCACATGTATGTATACACATTACCTGGGTGAAACACTTATGTGCAAGATAACGCACACTTGGCCAGCTGAGGTGTGAATATCTGAAAACAATATGACAACACTATCTGGGATAAGATCATTTATGGATCTTGTTGCCAGATTGTAATTACTCTGTATGTAGTTTACCTGCCATTTTAATTTGCAAATGGGGAAATATGTTTTATTATTCAGTAGTAATGCATACCTTTGTCAGCATTGTGCAATTTCATTACTTACATGCAATGTTATAACCGACCCCTGTACATTTCTGTCGCTTTATGTACCTGAAAATAATGTGCACAAAATAAATGTTTATCAATGTATCATCGTTGCAAAGTGAAATTACATAAACGTAGTTACTGCTGTAGGCGTAGTACAAACATATTGTTGTCCATGGGCATCTAGATTAAGTGTCAAAGGGAAGAAGGGTCTGAGATATACATGTTAGCTATTTCTCACTGTGTAAGTTTGTTAAACTCTGGGCAGTGGAACTAGCCAAAACCAGAGACATTGTCGGTCAGACAGCAAGCCAGAGTAGACCGAGTGAAAAGTGTTCAACGCCGCATTGAACTGTATTTCTGTTATATAGGGCGTGTCAGTATTAGGTTGGCGCGTCATGGTCAGTGGGTCAACGGGTGTTAAAGTGACAGTCGTCATGACGCTAGGGAAAGCATAGACAATATCAACGTTGACGTTTAGAGGGTGAAGGCTTCTGGTCATGTTGGCGGCTGCTACAGGAACCGGAGTGAGTGAGTGAGCGAGTGAGTGACGTGGGGTCTCGTCGTTTTGAACAGTATTTCCGTTTTTAAATAGAACGGTAGTTTAATGTCAGAGTCAACTAATGAGAAGGATTTAGCGCTCCAAGGCCAAGGATAATAATAGAAATGGAAATGGGATTCTTAGCCGTGACAGCTAAAGGGATGCAACTCTTCACAGCCCCCGACGACTACCAGGCAAAACACAGATATGGTCTCTGCTACAATGTATGAATTCGCCCAAGTTGGAGGGATTCTTCTGGGCAATACAAGGGAGATAACTGGTCTTTACTTTACAGGCTGTCATGTTAGAAACTATATAATTTAGGCGTCATACAGTAATGTTAACTCAACTTGTACACAGGGACGGCCAGTATAAATTGTAGTAATATGACGAGGTTTTATGCGTCCCTCCTTAGGTTTTATAATGAGGCATAAAACCACAGGTACCCCGAGTGATACTGCTACAACGAATTTATCTCACCGACATGTTTTAATATGACTTCATAAAAGAATTCAACAAATTCAAAAGTGATAGAAAACTGCTGTTCGATTGAGCTAAGATTAACTAGTGCTATGTCACCTGACTCTCAATGAATCGGAAAAAGCGAGCGGCTGTTTGCTTCGAAGCGGGGCTTAAGGGATTTATTCTTCCTTTCAGAAATCCACGTGCAGCATGTCTTGTTCGTGGCGGGGTATAGGGGATATATTCTCCCGCTGAGAAATGTATTTGCCTCCAAGGTGGGATACATAGTATTTTATCAAGATCACGTGAACCAATCAGAACTCATCATTCTGACGTAGAGGTATGATAACTAGTCACAGTTTATGCACGGAAATTGTCAAGGAAAAGTATGACATTACTCTGTCACTCGAGTTGAAAACATGGTAAATATCTAGAAGCAAGCTACAAGTAAGTTATCAATAATGATAATGATAGGTAATGACATCTTATGTTTGTATATATTTATCCTTTTATTCATTGGGAGATAGAAAGCCACATGTATGTATACACATTACCTGGGTGAAACACTTATGTGCAAGATAACGCACACTTGGCCAGCTGAGGTGTGAATATCTGAAAACAATATGACAACACTATCTGGGATAAGATCATTTATGGATCTTGTTGCCAGATTGTAATTACTCTGTATGTAGTTTATCTGCCATTTTAATTTGCAAATGGGGAAATATGTTTTATTATTCAGTAGTAATGCATACCTTTGTCAGCATTGTGCAATTTCATTACTTACATGCAATGTTATAACCGACCCCTGTACATTTCTGTCGCTTTATGTACCTGAAAATAATGTGCACAAAATAAATGTTTATCAATGTATCATCGTTGCAAAGTGAAATTACATAAACGTAGTTACTGCTGTAGGCGTAGTACAAACATATTGTTGTCCATGGGCATCTAGATTAAGTGTCAAAGGGAAGAAGGGTCTGAGATATACATGTTAGCTATTTCTCACTGTGTAAGTTTGTTAAACTCTGGGCAGTGGAACTAGCCAAAACCAGAGACATTGTCGGTCAGACAGCAAGCCAGAGTAGACCGAGTGAAAAGTGTTCAACGCCGCATTGAACTGTATTTCTGTTATATAGGGCGTGTCAGTATTAGGTTGGCGCGTCATGGTCAGTGGGTCAACGGGTGTTAAAGTGACAGTCGTCATGACGCTAGGGAAAGCATAGACAATATCAACGTTGACGTTTAGAGGGTGAAGGCTTCTGGTCATGTTGGCGGCTGCTACAGGAACCGGAGTGAGTGAGTGAGCGAGTGAGTGACGTGGGGTCTCGTCGTTTTGAACAGTATTTCCGTTTTTAAATAGAACGGTAGTTTAATGTCAGAGTCAACTAATGAGAAGGATTTAGCGCTCCAAGGCCAAGGATAATAATAGAAATGGAAATGGGATTCTTAGCCGTGACAGCTAAAGGGATGCAACTCTTCACAGCCCCCGACGACTACCAGGCAAAACACAGATATGGTCTCTGCTACAATGTATGAATTCGCCCAAGTTGGAGGGATTCTTCTGGGCAATACAAGGGAGATAACTGGTCTTTACTTTACAGGCTGTCATGTTAGAAACTATATAATTTAGGCGTCATACAGTAATGTTAACTCAACTTGTACACAGGGACGGCCAGTATAAATTGTAGTAATATGACGAGGTTTTATGCGTCCCTCCTTAGGTTTTATAATGAGGCATAAAACCACAGGTACCCCGAGTGATACTGCTACAACGAATTTATCTCACCGACATGTTTTAATATGACTTCATAAAAGAATTCAACAAATTCAAAAGTGATAGAAAACTGCTGTTCGATTGAGCTAAGATTAACTAGTGCTATGTCACCTGACTCTCAATGAATCGGAAAAAGCGAGCGGCTGTTTGCTTCGAAGCGGGGCTTAAGGGATTTATTCTTCCTTTCAGAAATCCACGTGCAGCATGTCTTGTTCGTGGCGGGGTATAGGGGATATATTCTCCCGCTGAGAAATGTATTTGCCTCCAAGGTGGGATACATAGTATTTTATCAAGATCACGTGAACCAATCAGAACTCATCATTCTGACGTAGAGGTATGATAACTAGTCACAGTTTATGCACGGAAATTGTCAAGGAAAAGTATGACATTACTCTGTCACTCGAGTTGAAAACATGGTAAATATCTAGAAGCAAGCTACAAGTAAGTTATCAATAATGATAATGATAGGTAATGACATCTTATGTTTGTATATATTTATCCTTTTATTCATTGGGAGATAGAAAGCCACATGTATGTATACACATTACCTGGGTGAAACACTTATGTGCAAGATAACGCACACTTGGCCAGCTGAGGTGTGAATATCTGAAAACAATATGACAACACTATCTGGGATAAGATCATTTATGGATCTTGTTGCCAGATTGTAATTACTCTGTATGTAGTTTATCTGCCATTTTAATTTGCAAATGGGGAAATATGTTTTATTATTCAGTAGTAATGCATACCTTTGTCAGCATTGTGCAATTTCATTACTTACATGCAATGTTATAACCGACCCCTGTACATTTCTGTCGCTTTATGTACCTGAAAATAATGTGCACAAAATAAATGTTTATCAATGTATCATCGTTGCAAAGTGAAATTACATAAACGTAGTTACTGCTGTAGGCGTAGTACAAACATATTGTTGTCCATGGGCATCTAGATTAAGTGTCAAAGGGAAGAAGGGTCTGAGATATACATGTTAGCTATTTCTCACTGTGTAAGTTTGTTAAACTCTGGGCAGTGGAACTAGCCAAAACCAGAGACATTGTCGGTCAGACAGCAAGCCAGAGTAGACCGAGTGAAAAGTGTTCAACGCCGCATTGAACTGTATTTCTGTTATATAGGGCGTGTCAGTATTAGGTTGGCGCGTCATGGTCAGTGGGTCAACGGGTGTTAAAGTGACAGTCGTCATGACGCTAGGGAAAGCATAGACAATATCAACGTTGACGTTTAGAGGGTGAAGGCTTCTGGTCATGTTGGCGGCTGCTACAGGAACCGGAGTGAGTGAGTGAGCGAGTGAGTGACGTGGGGTCTCGTCGTTTTGAACAGTATTTCCGTTTTTAAATAGAACGGTAGTTTAATGTCAGAGTCAACTAATGAGAAGGATTTAGCGCTCCAAGGCCAAGGATAATAATAGAAATGGAAATGGGATTCTTAGCCGTGACAGCTAAAGGGATGCAACTCTTCACAGCCCCCGACGACTACCAGGCAAAACACAGATATGGTCTCTGCTACAATGTATGAATTCGCCCAAGTTGGAGGGATTCTTCTGGGCAATACAAGGGAGATAACTGGTCTTTACTTTACAGGCTGTCATGTTAGAAACTATATAATTTAGGCGTCATACAGTAATGTTAACTCAACTTGTACACAGGGACGGCCAGTATAAATTGTAGTAATATGACGAGGTTTTATGCGTCCCTCCTTAGGTTTTATAATGAGGCATAAAACCACAGGTACCCCGAGTGATACTGCTACAACGAATTTATCTCACCGACATGTTTTAATATGACTTCATAAAAGAATTCAACAAATTCAAAAGTGATAGAAAACTGCTGTTCGATTGAGCTAAGATTAACTAGTGCTATGTCACCTGACTCTCAATGAATCGGAAAAAGCGAGCGGCTGTTTGCTTCGAAGCGGGGCTTAAGGGATTTATTCTTCCTTTCAGAAATCCACGTGCAGCATGTCTTGTTCGTGGCGGGGTATAGGGGATATATTCTCCCGCTGAGAAATGTATTTGCCTCCAAGGTGGGATACATAGTATTTTATCAAGATCACGTGAACCAATCAGAACTCATCATTCTGACGTAGAGGTATGATAACTTGTCACAGTTTATGCACGGAAATTGTCAAGGAAAAGTATGACATTACTCTGTCACTCGAGTTGAAAACATGGTAAATATCTAGAAGCAAGCTACAAGTAAGTTATCAATAATGATAATGATAGGTAATGACATCTTATGTTTGTATATATTTATCCTTTTATTCATTGGGAGATAGAAAGCCACATGTATGTATACACATTACCTGGGTGAAACACTTATGTGCAAGATAACGCACACTTGGCCAGCTGAGGTGTGAATATCTGAAAACAATATGACAACACTATCTGGGATAAGATCATTTATGGATCTTGTTGCCAGATTGTAATTACTCTGTATGTAGTTTACCTGCCATTTTAATTTGCAAATGGGGAAATATGTTTTATTATTCAGTAGTAATGCATACCTTTGTCAGCATTGTGCAATTTCATTACTTACATGCAATGTTATAACCGACCCCTGTACATTTCTGTCGCTTTATGTACCTGAAAATAATGTGCACAAAATAAATGTTTATCAATGTATCATCGTTGCAAAGTGAAATTACATAAACGTAGTTACTGCTGTAGGCGTAGTACAAACATATTGTTGTCCATGGGCATCTAGATTAAGTGTCAAAGGGAAGAAGGGTCTGAGATATACATGTTAGCTATTTCTCACTGTGTAAGTTTGTTAAACTCTGGGCAGTGGAACTAGCCAAAACCAGAGACATTGTCGGTCAGACAGCAAGCCAGAGTAGACCGAGTGAAAAGTGTTCAACGCCGCATTGAACTGTATTTCTGTTATATAGGGCGTGTCAGTATTAGGTTGGCGCGTCATGGTCAGTGGGTCAACGGGTGTTAAAGTGACAGTCGTCATGACGCTAGGGAAAGCATAGACAATATCAACGTTGACGTTTAGAGGGTGAAGGCTTCTGGTCATGTTGGCGGCTGCTACAGGAACCGGAGTGAGTGAGTGAGCGAGTGAGTGACTTGGGGTCTCGTCGTTTAAAACAGTATTTCCGTTTTTAAATAGAACGGTAGTTTAATGTCAGAGTCAACTAATGAGAAGAATTTAGCGCTCCAAGGCCAAGGATAATAATAGAAATGGAAATGGGATTCTTAGCCGTGACAGCTAAAGGGATGCAACTCTTCACAGCCCCCGACGACTACCAGGCAAAACACAGATATGGTCTCTTCTACAATGTATGAATTCGCTCAAGTCGGAGGGATTCTTCTGGGCAATACAAGGGAGATAACTGGTCTTTACTTTACAGGCTGTCATGTTAGAAACTATATAATTTAGGCGTCATACAGTAATGTTAACTCAACTTGTACACAGGGACGGCCAGTATAAATTGTAGTAATATGACGAGGTTTTATGCGTCCCTCCTTAGGTTTTATAATGAGGCATAAAACCACAGGTACCCCGAGTGATACTGCTACAACGAATTTATCTCACCGACATGTTTTAATATGACTTCATAAAAGAATTCAACAAATTCAAAAGTGATAGAAAACTGCTGTTCGATTGAGCTAAGATTAACTAGTGCTATGTCACCTGACTCTCAATGAATCGGAAAAAGCGAGCGGCTGTTTGCTTCGAAGCGGGGCTTAAGGGATTTATTCTTCCTTTCAGAAATCCACGTGCAGCATGTCTTGTTCGTGGCGGGGTATAGGGGATATATTCTCCCGCTGAGAAATGTATTTGCCTCCAAGGTGGGATACATAGTATTTTATCAAGATCACGTGAACCAATCAGAACTCATCATTCTGACGTAGAGGTATGATAACTTGTCACAGTTTATGCACGGAAATTGTCAAGGAAAAGTATGACATTACTCTGTCACTCGAGTTGAAAACATGGTAAATATCTAGAAGCAAGCTACAAGTAAGTTATCAATAATGATAATGATAGGTAATGACATCTTATGTTTGTATATATTTATCCTTTTATTCATTGGGAGATAGAAAGCCACATGTATGTATACACATTACCTGGGTGAAACACTTATGTGCAAGATAACGCACACTTGGCCAGCTGAGGTGTGAATATCTGAAAACAATATGACAACACTATCTGGGATAAGATCATTTATGGATCTTGTTGCCAGATTGTAATTACTCTGTATGTAGTTTACCTGCCATTTTAATTTGCAAATGGGGAAATATGTTTTATTATTCAGTAGTAATGCATACCTTTGTCAGCATTGTGCAATTTCATTACTTACATGCAATGTTATAACCGACCCCTGTACATTTCTGTCGCTTTATGTACCTGAAAATAATGTGCACAAAATAAATGTTTATCAATGTATCATCGTTGCAAAGTGAAATTACATAAACGTAGTTACTGCTGTAGGCGTAGTACAAACATATTGTTGTCCATGGGCATCTAGATTAAGTGTCAAAGGGAAGAAGGGTCTGAGATATACATGTTAGCTATTTCTCACTGTGTAAGTTTGTTAAACTCTGGGCAGTGGAACTAGCCAAAACCAGAGACATTGTCGGTCAGACAGCAAGCCAGAGTAGACCGAGTGAAAAGTGTTCAACGCCGCATTGAACTGTATTTCTGTTATATAGGGCGTGTCAGTATTAGGTTGGCGCGTCATGGTCAGTGGGTCAACGGGTGTTAAAGTGACAGTCGTCATGACGCTAGGGAAAGCATAGACAATATCAACGTTGACGTTTAGAGGGTGAAGGCTTCTGGTCATGTTGGCGGCTGCTACAGGAACCGGAGTGAGTGAGTGAGCGAGTGAGTGACTTGGGGTCTCGTCGTTTAAAACAGTATTTCCGTTTTTAAATAGAACGGTAGTTTAATGTCAGAGTCAACTAATGAGAAGAATTTAGCGCTCCAAGGCCAAGGATAATAATAGAAATGGAAATGGGATTCTTAGCCGTGACAGCTAAAGGGATGCAACTCTTCACAGCCCCCGACGACTACCAGGCAAAACACAGATATGGTCTCTTCTACAATGTATGAATTCGCTCAAGTCGGAGGGATTCTTCTGGGCAATACAAGGGAGATAACTGGTCTTTACTTCACAGGCTGTCATGTTAGAAACTATATAATTTAGGCGTCATACAGTAATGTTAACTCAACTTGTACACAGGGACGGCCAGTATAAATTGTAGTAATATGACGAGGTTTTATGCGTCCCTCCTTAGGTTTTATAATGAGGCATAAAACCACAGGTACCCCGAGTGATACTGCTACAACGAATTTATCTCACCGACATGTTTTAATATGACTTCATAAAAGAATTCAACAAATTCAAAAGTGATAGAAAACTGCTGTTCGATTGAGCTAAGATTTACTAGTGCTATGTCACCTGACTCTCAATGAATCGGAAAAAGCGAGCGGCTGTTTGCTTCGAAGCGGGGCTTAAGGGATTTATTCTTCCTTTCAGAAATCCACGTGCAGCATGTCTTGTTCGTGGCGGGGTATAGGGGATATATTCTCCCGCTGAGAAATGTATTTGCCTCCAAGGTGGGATACATAGTATTTTATCAAGATCACGTGAACCAATCAGAACTCATCATTCTGACGTAGAGGTATGATAACTTGTCACAGTTTATGCACGGAAATTGTCAAGGAAAAGTATGACATTACTCTGTCACTCGAGTTGAAAACATGGTAAATATCTAGAAGCAAGCTACAAGTAAGTTATCAATAATGATAATGATAGGTAATGTCATCTTATGTTTGTATATATTTATCCTTTTATTCATTGGGAGATAGAAAGCCACATGTATGTATACACATTACCTGGGTGAAACACCTTTGTGCAAGATAACGCACACTTGGCCAGCTGAGGTGTGAATATCTGAAAACAATATGACAACACTATCTGGGATAAGTTCATTTATGGATCTTGTTGCCAGATTGTAATTACTCTGTATGTAGTTTACTTGCCATTTTAATTTGCAAATGGGGAAATATGTTTTATTATTCAGTAGTAATGCATACCTTTATCAGCATTGTGCAATTTCATTACTTACATGCAATGTTATAACCGACCCCTGTACATTTCTGTCGCTTTATGTACCTGAAAATAATGTGCACAAAATAAATGTTTATCAATGTATCATCGTTGCAAAGTGAAATTACATAAACGTAGTAACTGCTGTAGGCGTAGTACAAACATATTGTTGTCCATGGGCATCTAGATTAAGTGTCAAAGGGAAGAAGGGTCTGAGATATACATGTTAGCTATTTCTCATTGTGTAAGTTTGTTAAACTCTGGGCAGTGGAACTAGCCAAAACCAGAGACATTGTCAGTCAGACAGCAAGCCAGAGTAGACCGAGTGAAATGTGTTCAACGCCGCATTGAACTGTATTTCTGTTATATAGGGCGTGTCAGTTTTAGGTTCAAGGACAGTGACGTAGGTCGAAGCCGTTTACCACTCCCTGTGAAATTAAGGATAACGGAAAATTTACCCGACATGCATCATGATCAGGACGATGCTGGGAGCTTGCAACATTACACAGCTCACTGCAGATGCCCTACCATCCAAGTCAGAGTATAAGACACAACGTAAGTCACAACGTAAGTCACAACGTAAGTCACAGCGAAGTCTCCGTCACATTGAAAGTCACAGTCCACGTTACAGAGTAAAATACATTTTAAGTGTCTGTGTACGTTACAGACAGTTTAAGTCTCAGTGTATGTTACAATGTAAATCACAGTTGAAGCCACTTTATATGTTACATAGTAAATCACAGTTGAAGCCACTTTATATGTTACAGAGTAAATCACAGTTTAAGTCACAGTGTATGTTACAGAGTAAATCACAGTTGAAGCCACTTTATATGTTACAGACTAAATCACAGTTTAAGTCACAGTGTATGTTACAGAGTAAATCACAGTTTAAGCCACGTTATATGTTACAGAGTAAATCACAGTTTAAGTCACAGTTTATGTTACAGAGTAAATCACAGTTGAAGCCACTTTATATGTTACAGAGTAAATCACTGTTGAAGCCACTTTATATGTTACAGAGTAAATCACAGTTGAAGCCACTTTATATGTTACAGAGTAAATCACAGTTTAAGTCACAGTGTACGTTACAGAGTAAGTCACAGTTTAAGCCACTGTATACGTTACATAGTAAACCACAGCCGAAGCAACTTTATGTTACAGAGCAAAATCTAAGTCACAGTGAAAATCAAAACGTAGATATGAATTTAAAAATGACCAGGGTACCGTTGTACAAAACAACCTTCGCGCTAACACTGTCGGAAGTCTACGTTAGGGTATGGGAGTTACGAACACCCTAGCGCTAAGATCGCTTTGTACAACGGCACGCAGGACATTGAAGTGGGGGCGATACTCCTACACAAAACATATGTATGGTATGACTCCAATGGAAACTGAAAATATACTTGTAAGTAGGATGATGGCGGTTCTCTCAATAACACGGATATATCGTTTGACACCTTTCACTATACTCAGGATCAAGAATATTTTAGACCCACCTGGGTGTTGATATTTATATCAAATCTAGGTTCTTCTATATTTATTTGTACCATCAATGTATGTAAGTTTAACCATGGTTCTGCGTGAAACACGTGTACAAAGGGAGGTTACTGGTTCTTGGAACAGTAGCTGAAGAGCTTACGGATGTAGCGTGTTCATGAGCAACCACATTGCGTAATCTCTATTTGATTCTCTAAGTTTGTTTGTTTGTTTGTTGTTTAACGCCGCACTCAGCAATATTCCAGCTATATAACGGCGGTCTGTAAATCATCGATTCTGGACCAGACAATCCAGTGATTGACATCATGAGCATCGATACACGCAATTGGGATCGATGACATGTATCAGCCAAGTCAGCGAGCCTGACCACCCGATCCCGTTAGTCGCAATTTACGACAAGCAGTGACGCCTTTTACGGCAAGCATGGGTTGCTGAAGACCTATTCTACCCCGGATCTTCACGGGTCGATTCTCTAAGTCAAAACGATAACCCAGTTCCCATATAAAATGTTATCTGGAAATATGTTTTAGCGTCGCGTTCAAGATTGTTGCACATAAATAGCAAGTTGCATGCGTGCGAGCGCGTTAGTGTTAGTGTTAGTGTTAGTGTGTCTAGTCGGGACTAATGCCGATTTTATAGTGCTAGCCCAGTGAGATGCCTTAGTTAAACATGAGTACCCCACTCAGACACGGTATACTGACTCCGAACCGACCAGTCCTTGTTTCAGCCCCTGAATGCCGAGCAGGCAGGGTAACAACAAGTACCACCTTTTAACGTCTTGCAGTATGACGCGATCGGAGATCGAACCTCGACATTCTGCTCTCTGGGCGACATAAAATAAATCGAATTTGCGATTTTAATTAGTGTGAGTGAGTGCGTGCGTGTTTGCTTGTTTAACGCCGCACTTGTAGTCCAGCCACTAAATAATCAGACAATGTTTTTGTTCATTCTTTCATGTAATATATACTACGAATCAAACATGTGCCCTGACCTTTGTTCCAAATTTAAAAAGGTAAAGATCATGCTATCTGTGAAACCTAAATTTCAAGGAGTCAAAATTCACTAACATGAATAATACGAACGAAATATTGACTGTTGAACCCGCAACACGTCTTTAAATTATTTCCTCATACGAACGCGCTGATATGTATCACACTGTGTTGGACAGAGCCCAGCCATGAATCTGGTCGCTGCTGCTTGCATGTTATTGTGGTGTTCCACGTTTTGTACAGGGGATATATCATGTAAGTATTCACTTTTGTTTCACTGATACTTTTTAAAAACCGGTCAGTTCGTTATTGGTACTGTACAGTCTTAACTGTATACGCCGAATTCGTTGTTGTCTATTGCGTTTCATTTTTATATTTTCAAACTGTCTAATTATACAGGGTATTGTCCTTTCTATTCCATATCCAATAGAAATCTCTGCATAAAGCAGAGTCGATAGAACAGTACGACTATATCAAAAGCATGTGTTTATGAATCACTATCAAGTAGTGATGGCGCCAGGTGTTCGCGAAAAGGTGAGCGTATCCTGTCCCACTGGTGGCACCCTTCACAAACACATGCTAAGGCAAGTCAATTGTTCACCTGACAAAAACACGGGAATATATGGTACAAGTCAAAATAGGGAACTGCATCGGACATAATTGCTGACAATGATGCGTCAAATTTGGAAATGTCCTCCACATGTCTACCATAAAACCTTTTGAAAACTTTACTAAGGCCTTGAATGTTGTAACCTTGATAAATCACCTTCTGAGCGAGAGTCGTATGACGCTCTTCAAAATCTTGGTAGAAAGGGCATACTCGATTGTATCTCAAAAGTTGTGAAATGTAAACACCAAAGGCTGGAGCTGCTGGAATATTGCTCGACATAAAGGGAAGTTGACTATTGGAAAGTTGAAATCATCTCTCTTACAGTCAAAACAGTTTTGTGCAGAGTGTTTTGTTACTTTGAATCTTTATGCATAAATCTAAATATGAAACAGATGAGGCGGTCTCACTTGTCTCCTTTATTTCTATTTCAGGTAAGTAAATCAGTGGAAAGAAATTGTCTATTTGATTGTTATTGAACGATATCAGATCATCGATATACCTGAAGCTGGACTTTTTGGCCAAATTACCTTGTTTGGACTTTGCTGATCTGAACAGAAATTCCGATTCATATGCATAATGAAACAGGTGCTCGTGGGGATGCCTACTTCTTTGCTTAATGTCTTACCACCCAATTTTTCGTAGATGTCATCAATGAAGAAGTCCAGCATTTCACATATTGTTTACTCAGTAAATTACAGATGGCATTTGCTTATATGATTTTACAAATGGTCCTGAACTTCTGAATATGCGTTTTTGAGAATCCACATGGTATTAATTCCACTTGACTCAAATACATTCTGTGAATGTAAAGAAAGTCCTTCCTTGATTGTATAAAGGATTATGGTTTGATTATGGTGGTACATTTGCTGGATCTCTCTTTGTACAGAATTTTAGGGAACTTTGAATCCATTACAAAAGAGGAATGAACATGTCTTCAGGTTTTAGAGTCAAGTCAAAAGTTGATAGTTCTGATGCATGGCGTTGGTGTCCTCAGGTACATGCTGGCCTTATATGTCACACTATTTGATATGTTATTTGTACGAAATTCTTTGATCAAACAATGAATGTAGTCATGCTTACATATATTGGTTATGTTATTTGAGGCCTTGTCAGTGTGTACAACCACAAACTTTTCACGAAGGGTAGCCAGACTTTTGATGACAGCTGGCTGGGCCAGAATGGGTTTATTCCAATTCCGTTACATCTATTTTTATTCTACCATTTAAGTTTATTATTACCATTGACAACATCAGGTACTTAACCCACTCTGAAAGACATTCAACAGTTTCCTCTTCTTCCTCATCCATAGTGGTTTTAAAGAAGTAATAGATATAAAAGGACCCTCGATTTGATGAAATGTCATTTAGACGGAACAGTGTGATTATGCATAGCATGGCCAAGCGTAACCTTAAATGCTGTGATGTAGTTAACAATGTATGAAAACATATATTAATACAAGGTTACCATGTTTTAAAAAGAGTTTCAAACAGTAACAACACACACACTTATATTTAATTGATGAAACTACTGTCAGTGTTTATATAGAAGTAACTTCGAACGAAAATTCGCTTCTTGTAAAATAAATATTTATATTATTCGAAATCTAATTCCAGGTCGGAGGTTTTGAAGTTAAAAGTGTATATTTCAGACAAGATAGAGCTTTTCAATTTGAAAACACGCCTGTTCCTTGACGGCCACGAAAGTAACAATATGCGGTGACCATTTCCGCACTTTCACATGTTCAATAGACACTGAACAAAGTATTGGAGTTTCCTGCCAGACATGTTCTATTTTTGTTTATTCAGCTCACTGGATTAATACCACGGACAAGTACTCGTATTTCAATTACAAAACTGAAGCCACAGGTTCCTGGTGGGCCGCAGCCAAGACTATGTGTGCCAGAACAGGCGGACATCTGTTTGTAAGTCACAAGCAAAGTGGCTTGGGTAATCTGATTAACCTACTCGACGAGAACAAGTTGTACTGGGTTGGTGGATTTCAGTACACTACATTAAAATGGACAGGTAAAATACTCACTCAGTCTGAATGAAAAACATTGTGTTTCGTATTTCTCATTTCTTGTTCCGTATTTAAATATAAAACGTCAACGTCATCAGTCTCGAGTGTCTGCCGTTTCATGCTATTTCATGGGGCGTAAAAGGCAAATCCATGTTGAAAGTCATATGGAGGGATCACTGAAAATCAGTGAGAACGCCAGGTTTTCGCTACTACTACTACTACTACTACTACTACTACTACTACTACTACTACTACTACTACTACCACCACCACCACTACGACTACTACTACCACCACTACTACTACTACTAATGTAATCCGTACATATTGTTTCAGTTGACAACACCAGATACTACAGGAGACTTGGGTACATGTTTGATGTGTACGGAGGGCATGTTACACCATCTACAATAGAAGACAATTCTGCGTTTATGTGCAATATGAGATGTGGGACTAATCACGGTCTGTTTGGACTCAAAGTAAGATCATAGGAAGAGTCTTAAGTTAGGCACCAACAATTCTAGTTGTAGAACAAGAATTGTATTACTTGAAAATGGCAACTTCAGGAATCGAATTTACAAGGACTGCAGATTTGCAAGGGCCTAGTTCACTTTAAGTAACATATGACTAGAACGATTTTTATTTTAAATTTTCAAACAGATGTAGTAGTTTGTCACAAGCTACATATTTGAATCATATGAAAACTATTTTGTTCAAGGGACAATCTTGTTACTGCTTTGGAGACAGAAGCGCGCAACTCATACGTAGGTTGAACATTGCTAACGACACCACACACACAGAGATCCGATGTCCCGGAGATTACGCCGAGCTGTGTGGTGATAACAGGCGGATATCTGTGTACACTGGAGGTACGTCAAATCACAATACTATGAAAAAGACAATTCTCATATTTACGTCAAATCATGTCCTGGAACCGTAGAACTTGCAAACCTATTAGTAATGTAACTTGAAAGTGTATTTATCCGAATTCGTTTAAACTTCTGTTCACATGGGATAATTTCTGATATCCCGAAAGAATCCTCATCAGCATCATGGTCTGACACAAGGCTTGTCACGAAAAACGGATAATCGATTTATCATATAATGGGTAGGTTTCTCGGCAGGATAAAGCCAACGGAAAACCCCTGGTTAAATACAAATGTGACAGTTCTAGTAGTTACTACTTTCAGTGTTTATGTACATGTCTACATCAAGCTTTTTTCATCCTGTTCCTTACTTAGTGTGTTTACGACATCGAGCCAGGTTCCGGTACGAATATCAGAAATTTGAGTCGTAAACATGGTGTGGTGTTCCTTCTCTTATCACATCCTTTCCGCCTACTCATTGTGCATGCAGTTTCAGTGTTTACAGCATCGTGACAAATTCTGGAATCAGAAACTTTTGTCACAAACATAGATCGCTGTTTTGATACTCCTATCGTATCCTTTTCATATTCTGAGTCGGAGATATGACGAATATATCAAGAAATGAACTATGCGGTTATGCAACGAAGTATCATCCCAACACCAGGAAAACAACATTTCATCTTGATGACGACTGCAACAGAAAGAGATTCTATGCATACAAGAAACCAACAGGTTAGAACGGAGTGTTTGAAATAGTATTATGAGATAAAGTTCAATGCAAATAGAACCATGAATAACTTTGTAAAAAGAAGGCGTTTGTAATGAAAATATTGAACAACCATTTCATATAGTCTTATTATTCTAGAACTCAAGGTTCTCAAGGGCCCAAACATTGATTCTTGACTTCATAGCTGTGTAACTAAGAACTTATTCAAATATTACTATCTTTCAACTGTTTATTTAAATAGCCCACGTTGAACTAACTGAGTGATAATCTAGACGTGAATATTGGTAAGCACCTTACAAACTAATACAAAAGACACACTGTATGAAATGTATAAATTAATTAATACATCTTCCATTGATCTCGTTGGGTATTAATATTTGCCTAATATTGTAATATGTTTTTGTGTTATGCATAAGGAGCGTCCATGTTCTGTTAAGACCAGATAAGACGTTGCTGGGAACCCTTTTGACACGACTAGTGGTTAATGACATTCCGAGATCTCAATGGTATCTGTGTGCAATGTACGAGAGCAGATAGATCAATTAGCAGTGATTCAACAATACACATAATTTCAACTGAATTTCGATGTATTACCGTTGTACATTTTATTTGTAGAAGTGACAAGGGATGGGAGTAGATTGAGGTGTCACGGAGACGTATGTGTGAGCAATACAACTGAATCATGGGCTGCGGCAGACCAACAGAACCACAGATTGCTGAAAGTAACTGACTCCAATAAAGAACATTTTTTGTCTGCCATGCACTACTCTACTTACTGGATCGGGTTGAGGCGATACTCTCAATATAGATGGATTAATGGTAATAATAAAATGGTCATTTCATGCGAAAACGGTAAGTTCGCAGTTTTATAAAGTGGGATAATGATATTTTACCGTGAACCCTTATTGATTCTAAGCCCTTTGAACCGTCGAAAAATGTGGAGTTTTTCGAAATTCCATACAAAGTATAGTGCAGATAAGAGACAATGGTGACAATTATTCATTTAAGGTTATAAAGTTACGTTGTCTTGTACACAATGTCGATTTTTAAGAATCTGAATAAATGAAATGTCTCTCTATATCAGTAAAGAACTGCGTTGGCCCTGTGATCCATTAGTTTAAATTATCTCTGCCAGTCTGCATAGAGAATTTACCTTCTTGTCACAAAACCCAGCATGTTTGAAGGAGTCGCCAAATATTAGCCAAGTACGATATTCATGTACTTCATTAAATGGTGTTTATTCATTAGATGATTAAACTTATGATGTTGTTATATTTAATTTACAAAGATAATGATGTACTGTCGATGACTGAAACTTGAGTCAATGAACATTGATACGTCACTTTTGTCTGACCTTCCTCCAAGGAATAATGTGCTCCATTTAATCAAGAACTGATTAAGCGACTTTAAACTGATAAGTTTTATTAATAACACTTCCAGTATCGCTCAAAGAAACTGGTTTTCAGACTATAAAGGTCGTGAAGATCAATATGAAAATACAGAATACATTTGCTATGATCACACAAATAGCCTCCGTGTATTACAAATCTATATTATGTAATTCAGAAACTGTTTATTCTTTAAGGCTTTAAATATGCGATGATGAAGCGAGGTTCTATTACAAATACATCAGACAGTGTTCATGTCTGGGTTTGCTAAGCCTTCCCTTGCATCTTCTTTTACAGGAAATAGATTAGCACTGAATGGACCAAGATATTACTTGGATAAGCAATGCCTTGCCGTTCGTAGAGATGAGTCCCACTTTGACTGGGGTTGGTATCGTTGTTCGGAGAACTACAACGCTGTATGCCAGTCCCATAATCGAATTTCAACAAAGCCGCACACAACCAAAGATGATACAGGTAACCTTAAATTTCAAATCAAGAGATCTATACCAAGAATATGAAACACAGTTTTTATTATCATGTCCTTACCATATCCGTGTTGATACTTAGTGCAAGAAGTCATATATTGCTGGACCAGCAATTTACCTCAACGTACCTGTCTCAAAGTTAAATCATATACACAAGTATATGAACAAACCACGAAGGACTTTCTTTACGTTCACAGAAAGTATTTGGGAAAAGTGTAATTAATATACTATGTGAATTTGCTTGAATCTTTGCAATCTCAGAAGAGAACCAAGCTCTTAAGAGCTTAGGCCTGTTATAAGCGTTATACGTTATATAAACTAGTGTCCAAAAGAAACGATACCAACTTATTTTCAAAATTGTTTTTTACTAAGTGAATTGTCAAGTATGAAAACATGCCATTCGTATTGCACATCCCAAACACAGCATAGTCGATAAAAAATACCGGGAACACGTGATCACTTCCGGGAAAAAACGTAAATTTCGTGAAAGTGACATTTCCCTCTCTAGCATGTTCTGCACGTGCAGAAAAACTGTATAAAACGGCTGATCACACACGTTGATATCACAGCAACAAAAAGAACACAAGATATGCCACGTTTGACAGCCATCGAGAGAGAGAGAGCCGTTGGAATGGTCCAACAAGGAGCGTCACACGTCGACGTCGCCAGAAGGTTGGGCTGCGCACGCATCACTATCACCAGGTTGATGCAGCGGTTACGTCAGACAGGTCAGACGTCAGACAGGCCCAGGAGTGGAAGACCACGAGTAACCACGCCCCGTGAAGATCGTTACATCCGGGTATTACACCTGAGGAACCGCACCGTAACAGCGACGTCCACGGCGGCTACAGCACTGGGACACAGGATCAGTCGACAGACCGTCTACAGGAGACTACGGCAGTATGGTATCCGGCCACGTCATCCCTACCGCGGACCGCTCCTGACGCCTCGACACCGGAACAACAGACTGATCTGGGCCAGGCGAGTTCGACGTTGGCAACGGCGGGACTGGGCACGTGTTATGTGTTATGTGATGAGAGCAGATTCCTCATCTTCAGAAACGATGGACGGCAGCTTGTATACCGACGATTTGGTGAACGTTTGGCGCCTAACTGTATCCAACAGGTCCGGCCGTTTGGAGGTGGAGGGTTAATGGTTTGGGGTGGCATATGAGGTGACGTCAAAACGATGCTTGTCGTAATTCGTGGAAACCTGAATGCACAGCGTTATCTTGATGACATCCTACGGCCTGTTGTGGTGCCCTTTATTCAGCAACAGCCTCGTGGACTCCTTTTCCAACATGACAATGCAAGGCCACACACAGCAAGATTGACACAGAACTTCCTTGCCAACGCCAACGTACAGGTTTTGCCATGGCCCGCATGTTGTCCGGAGATGAATCCCATCGAGCACTTATGGGACCACCTCGATCGGCAAATCCGACGTCGCCGTGTGCCTCCAGTCAACGTCCAGGACTTGGAACGATGTCTCCTCGAGGAATGGCAACGCATCACTCCCAACGTCATCAGACTTTTGACGTCATCAGTCCGTAGGCGTGTTCTGGCATGTATTGATGCTCACGGTGGACATACCCGCTACTGACTTGACTTTGAGACGTGTGGTGTGACATTTCCCGTTGTTTCTGTGATCAGTGCTCTAACGAAATGTTCATTTTTCGACCCCGCCCATCTTTAAAGGCTTGTCATATTGGTTGTACAGATTTTATTGAAATGAAATTTTTGAACAGATGTTGTGAAAGGATTTCTCAAAAGCATAACACCAATCCTAAACTTCTGCATTGTTTAGTTTTTCTTTTATGTCGTTGCAAACAGGTGGTATCGTTTCTTTTGGACACTAGTTTAGATGCTCATTGTCAACACTTTGTGCACACTAGGTTTCTCCATCATCCTTCAATACATACGACCGCTCTGTGGTGTGATAGTGATGGTCGCATATCATTACCTGACTTAAAATATAAACGTGTCATCATTACACCGTATATCGGTATGAGTATATATACTCATGAATGATTGCGGAACATAGTATATCCAAACCCGACTTGTACTGAAAGTAGACCCTACTTTCCTTTTTAGGTATATACATAGGCGTGGCAGTGAGTATCGTGGCCGTGGCAATGCTGTGTTTAATCGTCGCAATTATCCTCTTGAAAAGGTGTGTTTCAAGATATTTTTCTTAATTATTTCGAAATGCATACAGAAACTTCAGATTCAGTTTACTTCAGAATTCAGTGGAGAATTGCGATGCATCGTTAAAATCGATCGACCGTTACACCCTCCTCCATGTTCAAATATATACTTTTTTAAAAGCGACAAAACCTTTTCCATATTCATAAGAGGTGAGGTGAAATGGGGTTTAACGTCGCATTCTAGATTATTGCACTGAAATAGCGACGTGCAAAAAGGCGATGGTACCAGGTGTTAACGAATAGGTGAGCGTACCCTACCCCACCGGTGGCACCAGTCACAAACACATGAAAAGGCAAGTCAATTGTTCACTTGAAAGAACCACGGAAACATATGGTACAAGTCAAAACAGGGAATTGCATCTGACATAATTTGTATTCTTCCACATGTTTTTTCTGGCACAATTGACGTACATTTTACACGTGTGTGTTTGTTGTACTGATTTTACGCCATCGATGGGGCAGGAAACGCTCACCTGTTCGCGAATCCCTGGTATCACCACTAGTTGATAACGTTTTATAAACACATGCTCATGATATTGTCGACCCTGCTTTTAGCAGAGATTTCTTATGAATACGGAAAGGGTTTTGTCGATCTTAGTATTGGATGAGTGGTTTAGCTTGAGGTGAGGTGAAATTGGGTTTAACGTCGCGTCCAAGATTATACCACTTATATAGCGACGTGCATGTACGTGTATGTGTTTGTGTGGCTGCTTGTACTAGTCCGGACTGATGCCGATTTATAGTGCTAGCTCAGTGAGATACCATGCTGCAGTTTAACATGAATACCCCACTCAGACACAGTATACTGACTCCGAGCCGACCAGTCCTTGTTTAAGCCCCTTAATGCCGAACGCCAGACAGGGTAACAACAAGTACCATCTTTTATCGTCTTTTGGTATGACGCGGCCGGGGATCGAACCCCGGACCTTCCGCTCTCCGGGCGGACGCTCTACCACTAGACCACGGAGGCGGTCGGTTTATCTTGAAGCTTGAGATGTTTCACAATAACTGTCTAGTTACCCAGATCCAGTTAAGTGGATAAAGAAGGTTCAGATATGACTGATTAAAAATAATAAAGTTATCTGAATTTAATCTTTTTAAACAACGAATAATATCGTCATTGAAATATTGTAATCATGAACACAATATTTATATTTTCTTCCATCTTTATCTTTTATATGCGGGTGTGCTTGTCGTAAGAGGTGACTAACGGGATCGAGTGGTCAGGCTCGCCGACTTGGTTGATGCATGATATCGTATTCCAGTTGCGTGGACCGATGCTCATGATGTCAATCACTGGATTGTCTGGTCCAGACTTGATTATTTACAGACCGCTGTCATATAGCTGGAATACTGCGGAGTGCGGCGTTGTACAACAAACAATCAAACAAACAAATATCTTCTTTCTTATTGTAGAAAGGGTCTTTGTTGCTTCAAATCGAATGACGAGAGAGAAGGTGTTCATTTCAACAGATCCCCAAATCAACTACACGGCTCCCATATCACTGCACCTCGTCATCCAGGACAGGTAAATAGCCCAAATGCCACAGATCAACACAAGCATCGATTAGACAGCGGGCCCTGTTGCGATGGTGACGACCTCTACAGCGAAATAGACAGCCGTGAGTGTCATGTGTCCTCTACACCCTACACGGGAACGTATCATCATATCAATGCAGCTGGTTTTGAGGCGAGGGAGTATGATACGACACGACAGGCCCAACCAGTACGACGAGATGATAGTACATATCATCACATCTGTAAAGAACAGACCTTTGAAACTTCTGACCCCGATGGAGATCAGTACAATGTGCTCAAGCTTGGAAGATCTTCGGGGCAGACTAATGCTAGCACTGGGGTGTATCACCATGTTGGACCTGGTGGGTCGGGTGAGGGTGAAGATCAGTACAATGTGCTCAAGCTTGGAAGATCTCCACGGCAGACTAATGCTAGCACTGGGGTGTATCACCATGTTGGACCTGGTGTGGCGGGTGAAGGTGAAGATCAGTACAATGAGCTCAAGCTTGGAAGATCTCCAGGGCAGACTAATGCTAGCACTGGGGTGTATCACCATGTTGGACCTGGTGTGGCGGGTGAAGGTGAAGATCAGTACAATGTGCTCAAGTTTGGAAGATCTCCAGGGCAGACTAATGCTAGCACTGGGGTGTATCACCATGTTGGACCTGGTGTGGCGGGTGAAGGTGAAGATCAGTACAATGTGCTCAAGCTTGGAAGATCTCCAGGGCAGACTAATGCTAGCACTGGGGTGTATCACCATGTTGGACCTGGTGTGGCGGGTGAAGGTGAAGATCAGTACAATGTGCTCAAGTTTGGAAGATCTCCACGGCAGACTAATGCTAGCACTGGAGTGTATCACCATGTTGGACCTGGAGTGGCGGATGAGGGTTTTTATAAAACAGCGAAACATTGAATGACTCTTACTTCCAAAGAAACATGCGATACATTCAGTCATATCAACTGACGCCCATTACATCAGAGGGGGCGGTCGGGTAGCCTAGTGGTTAAAGCGTTCGCTCGTCACGCCCAAAACCCAAGATGGTTTTACGCCGCTTTTAGTAATATTCCAGCAATATCTCGGCGGGGGACACCAGAAATGGGCTTTACACATTGTACCCATGTCGGGAATTGAACCCGTGTCTTCGGCGTGACGAGTGAACGCTTTAACCACTAGGCTGCCCCACAGCCCGATCGCTGTGGCGTTATCAAAGGACAGGGTCGATAACGGATGACTAACCGAGCTCTGTGCGTCGATGATAAATCGTTGATGACTCTATCCGAATGCCACAAGTTACCAATAATTAGTGATATTTAGGAATGTCAAATTGTATGTTTTGTAGTTATGTTGACATTATATATCTATCTATATGAATTCTGCATATATATGTTTATGTGCCTTCTGCAATGGACATGTTTAATGTTTAAATCGTTTGAAGCAAAAGCAGGATGGTTCATCATGCATGATTATAATATAATATTAAGATTAGTTTTTTTTAAATGTCCACTAAAAGAGGTTCGGTGTATCTAGGTGTGACGGGGATTGCATTCCACAGAATTGGGACTGTGACTGTGAAAGCCCCTTTAGTTTTGGTAACTGGCATGGGACTAATAGCTGAAATTTGGACCCAGATCGTAGTATGCGTGTTGAATTCCTTGAGATAGAAGGAGAGTCACTATCATGCACCACCTTGTTTGAAAGTACAAGAATCGTGTACATAATCCGCTGACATAGTCCTCAGAATTTACTTTAGGTGTTTCCCATCTCCCGCCCGCCCTGAGGTTTCATACCGACGTGAATCAATAAAACGATTTCCTAACTTAATTATGCCCCGATGTGATAAAACGAACTCCTACCATTGCATGGAAACGATGATGTTTTATTTGTTTGTTTGTTTGTTGGTTGTCAACCAAGTCAGCGAGTCTGACCACCCGATCCCGTTAGTCGATATTTACGACAAACATAGTCGCCCTTTAAGGCAAGCATGGGTTGCTGAAGACCTATTCTACCCCGGATCTTCGTGGGTCAATAGATGATGTGTTATTACTTATGTACAATTGTAACCAGCTGTTTCTATTATTTCATATTGCGTGATCCTGAGATAGATTAACACCTGAGTGTTATGACTATATCATTGCGTTTGAATTATAAAAAAAACTACATTTTCATTTTCATACATATGATATTTTTTACTTGTGGCCCAAAGGTTATGGGAGGTCATGTTACCAGGGGTATTTGCGGTTGTATTTTAGAATTTTAGATAGTTAGCTCCATTAAGAGCATGCTCAGTTGTGTATTAATTAGATAACCATATTTGGTTTGTGTCAAATAACCAGCCATGGACTACAACGAATAGCACGAATAGGAATGTTTTCTCCGCGTGTTGTAGTCACATGTGCACATGTCCCATGTTCGAAAGAGGAAGTGATAAGTTAACTTCGGTCTTGAGATATATAGCTTCCCTTTTCAATATGCCACAGCACTTCTCCTGCATGTCATTCGATGCATTAATTTGAGTGTTATGTCATGTATTTCAGTGTTTATATTTACAATGATATCATTAGCATGCTTAGATATAATGTCATCATTATATATATTTTTGTGTGTTTCCTTTGCCATATATACGCTATAACATGTAACCTTTTATATTTGCTTTATTGTTTAATTTATAATGCTTGTGATTGCTTTATAAATTTATTTGTTATTTGTTATACTTTATTTATTACATGATGTTGCTTCGAGCAAACATCAGAACGTATTCCTCAAACACTCTGCTATTTACAGCCCTACCTTCCTGGTAATATATCATATCGTTGTTTGTTTTTATTCGATCCCTGATCGCTTACATTTGCGATACGTGTATACCGTTCTAGAGATGATAAATGTATCATTACTTACTCGACATTGTTACTGTGTTTATATGCTTATTGTTATTACGTTATTTGCTTGGTTAATTGAGAGCATAACCCATACAATTATTGACTTCATTGCAATTGCGGCAAATACAATAGCTAAATTGCAGCGGATTTCTATAAGCTTCAATGGTTCCATATTCACTTTTCCGTCTCCCTTGTCAGATAAAAACTTTGGAATTTATTCCAAGTAATACTCTACAACCACATACGTTCCCGGTGAGTGCCTACACAAAGCCATTATTTGGATTTCTAACTTTCACTATTCAGTAAGCAATAAGCATTCATTGTACAGCGGTTGTACGTGGATTATTTCTAGCGATGCTACTGGACTTATTATGTACATTTTCTTCAGTTGATAATTAATGCACTGAAGCTGTGCATTATCTGATAACGAAGTGAGTTTGTTACCCCTTAGCAACCGCACTTACCCGAAAGCTATAACATACATGTAGAATAAAAGAAGAAAGGTACATTACAATTATCTATTTAATAATTTAATAGGAAAATACACATTCAGCTTTAAAAAACACCTTAGAAACTCGTAAGAACAAAGTCATTGCCTACGGTGACTTCTTAGATGCCTGGTTTTGAATCAAACTTTATATTCTTTGGAGAGATTAACACAGCGTGTAGATTTGTACAACGAATATGGGTATAAGTCACGACTGAGTTTTGTAAACACATTGTGACACAAACTGTTTATCTCAACACATATATAATCTACAACTGGTCCAACAATGTGTGTACATCCGTCCTTGTAGAATACGGAAGTAAGTCACAACGCAAACAATGTCATGACATTACGTTTGCGTTATACAAATATTCCACTTCACACGATATATAATAATTCCACCTAAAATACTGAAGCAATTTTGAATAATGTATGCTTGCCATTATCTGCTAAGAACGCGCGTTTGTATAACAATTATTATGACTCTACTTTACATAGATTATAAGGGGGCATGGGTGACCCAGTCCCTTGGACACGTCAGAAACCTATGATTCTGGGTTCGAATCCCGGTTCGCCCCGATTATGTTTCTAGGTTTGTCAGCACCATACCCGTGCTCCTGGGTTTCACCGAAGTGGTAAACGTCTGAGACCTGCATCACTTCGGGCTTTCCTCCCACATGAAGCTGACACGCCATGATATACACATGTAACTGGAATTCTGTTAAAAGTGGCGTTAAACCCAACTCACTCACTCATACATTATAATGCATTGATCTTTATTGAAAATGGACGCTAGGTCATTTTGACTGTGTGTCTTACCTTCTGTCTTTATTGTGTAAACAACATTGGCCTTCTTACTTTGAAACATGTTAGCGTTATAAAACAACATATTTGAGGTACATGTATATACACAAGATTGAGTATAAACAAGGAGAGAGAAGCATCAGGAAACAGGTTCATATTCACGCTTTTGCATTTAATCAAAAGTTATACATATACAGACGTTAAAACCCCCCGTTGTTTTCCAGTGTACACCAGTGCACTGACTGTTTACATCCCTGTATTTGTGTTCAACATGAGCGTGCGGACAAGATAGGACAGCAGAAATACAAAGAGGGAGGAAAACGGATATGCGACTTTAGTGATGGCAGTGAGTAAGATATACAACATATCCAAAGAGAAAACGTTTGTGAGGTATCTATATGTACGTATTACAAATAAAAAGATTGATATTCGGGGTAACTTCTACAATTCAAACGTCTGTTCCTGTCATGTGATGTGGATTGCTTTTACTATGCAGGAAGTGTCTGTTATCATGGCACTCACTCGTGCCTGAACTGTTTGTTTAATGTTAGATTTAGGTTATTTGTAAACAGTTCTTGACAAACGAAGTATATTTGGCTAATTTCTAGGAACCTTATTAAAGCTGTGGAAGGTGAAAACGTTAACCTTTGCTTGTGAAAGTCATATTACGTATCTACTGATAAGAATATATGCACACTGAATCAGTACACACAATATCTAAGCTATAAGTCAAAAGGTTATACCAAAGTGTCTGAAATTGGCATGTTACAACTAAACATGATAAAATCAACAATGACGCTGCAGGACGAACAATATAAACGCCGAATATGTATACCCCTTACACAGGGTGGGAGGCATTGGTGTCTGTTTGGTCTTTTGCTGGATGAGCAATAAAACTAAATTAAAACAATATTTTAACCATCTTACATGACTAATATGAACTGAATATGATCCATATTTGAATCACGATTCTTAAGTGGGTTTTGTTTGAATTAGTTTTTAAAAGCTGATGGTTTGAAAGTTAAACTTGTTATGAATAAGTCGTTTGTTGCAATCTAAATATTAGTTTACCATAGCAACATGGACATATCGGTGTTTTATATAAACACCCATCACACACCACTAGAGCTTAATATGAAGCATCAACGGCAGTTAAGATCTGACGTATTTTCGATGTTTAGCAATTTTCAATAACCGACTGTTTATGTGCATTGAATGCAATATGGCTGATGAATGAAACAGCGCTACAGTTCGAGATAGGAATCTTACTTTCTATTTTCATACTAATAAGCGCGCCACTGCAGTGGCCAATGCTGTCATTGATGCAGCTTCGACTGGGATGAATGTCATACCAAAAAGGTAAAATTCCAAACGTCATCAACGCCAGAGACTGGACTAGTCTGGACTATTGATTTGGACATAGAGCGGAAGAGCAGGCTAGCAAAATCACCAAACCAGGTTTTAGCGAAAAGGGTAAGCAAGTCTACAGGTAGCAGTCGCCACTCAATTTGCATCCAAAAGTTTGTCTGTTGCTTGTCTTTGTTTGTCTTGCGACGCTCTCAGTAGTACGCCAAATGACAGCAGCTTGTAAATGATCGTCTCCGTACCAGACAATCCAGTGATTGGTATTACGAGCAGATGTTTTTTTGCAGCCAAAGTTAGTGTAACATTGATCGCTGGAAGGTTGCTAATATGCTATAATGACGTTACCGTATTCTTGTGATACTCGTGTTTCTACTTAACAAGAGTCAGCATTTGAGTATACAGTGTTTGGATAATCTGATTACGTGTGGATTGGAATTCAGAAACAGTTTCCTGTGATAGTCCTAAGAACTGACTGCTTGGTTTCTGTGGGTGTACTTGCCGATGGGAAAGTTGAAGTCATCCTACTTGTCATACACTCACTCTGAATCTTTATGCATAGATCTAAATATGAAAAAAACCGAGGCAGTTTCACTGGTCTCTTATATCTAGGTCGGGTGAGTGAGTCAGTGGAAGGAAATCATCTATTTGACCATTATTGAATGATATCAGATCATCGAGATAGCTAAAGCAAAGTGGGGAGTACAACTGTTGCCCATGGTGATGCCTATTTCTTGCCTAAATGTACTATCTCCAAATTTCACACAGATGTGTCCAGTATTCCACATATTGTTTCCTCTGTTAACTTCAGAAGACAAATGTTTTCATTTTTCTAGGGTTAGCCGTGTGGGATAGTGATGTACAGAGTTAAAATATCAATCGTTTTGACATAATTGCTACCTTCAAAGAATCATTTATGTAATTAATCATTAACATTTAAGGTGTCAAACAAAAGATGGAATCAAATTTATCAGATTAACTAAACATCTTCTAAGATTGATTTACGTATGTTATTTGTAACTTATCAGGGTACACGGCGTACATAAATCAAAATTAACGTATCTTTTTTTTAGTTTCACCGTTTACATGCCGCCGTCGTATGGCAGGAAAACATATGTATTGTGTCAGGCAACAAACAGCTGGTGGGTGCTGCCAGTAGAGCAGGACATGCTTTACTTTTTCGCGAACATCTGGTGGCAGGCATCACTTATATCAGTGATCCATTCATGTATTTTTCACCGCTATTTTGCCTTTTACACCCAATGAAATCTGTATCGCCGGATGATCGAGGCTGCTTATTTTATTGTTTGCTAGGTCCATCTATTTCCATCTGTCTGTGTCTCTATTTAATCAAACTGCATTCTTGTCCTGTTGAAAGGCCGTCAATCCACTGCCTCTACGTACCTTACACTGAGAGAGATTCATATCGTCAGTAAAAAATTGAAAGGCATTTGAACCAGATACGGCTAAAGCTACACCCCAAGCTATTTGTTTGAACAAGGTAAGAGTCGAGATAAGCGACTGACATATGGAGAGTTCATGTAACGCCCTTGTCGCCACACAGGTATATTAACTTCCTGGTTACAGTACAATATGGCGTCTGTGGGAAGCACAAGGCCTGTCTTCTTTTCGTGGATCTTACTGGTTTTCATTCTCGCCTACCTTTGTAATTATTTTGTCATCACAGAGAAACTAAGTAAGTATACCTCGTTGTGTGTTCATATCTGCTCATGTCCTGACACTGCTTTGTAATTCGTGTGTAGAAGAAGCACAGGTAAAAACATGATGTGAATCATGATTATGCTTTGCTTTATAACAACATGTATCCTGTCTGAAATTGTAACAGGCACTGGTGTGTTCACAGCAAGTATTTGGCATTGTGAAATAAATAACCAAAAATAATGAATTCTCAAAATATCAACGAGTTTGCTTGAAGTTTTTCTATCTCAGAAAATTTAAATTCGGTCAAATCATTTGATTTTTTCACCACTATCCCACACGACAAACTTTCTTCCTTGATCCATGAAGGGTATGTCACTAAGCGTGGTGATCCTTGACATAGCCTCATCACTAGTAAATCAAATGTCCTCTGAAGTTTACTTACAAAACAATATATGAAGTGTCCAAGAAGTTTAACTTAAGGAACAGGTCATTTGATATTCTGGGGTGGTGGTGATAGTGGTGGTTGGGGGTGGTTTGTGAGGTGGGAGTTCCGGGGATTTATAAAATAGAATAATCCAGTGAAACCGCCTCATCTATTTCATATTCAGATTCATGAATAAGTCAGTGAGTATTATTACGCCGCTGTAGCAACATTCCAGCAAGACCACGACACGGAACACCACAGATGGGCTGTACACATTTACGAATGTTGGGAATCGAACCCAGGTTTTCGGCGTGATGAGCAAGCGCTTAACCGCTGGGGTACCCAACCATGAATAAGGATTCACAAAAAGCACTCCACAAAACTGTATGACAAGACTTCAACGTTCCAATAGTCCAGTTTCCCTTAAAGTCGAGCAATATTCCAGATGGTCCACACCTTCGGAGGTACAATCGACCATGCTTTTTCTTCGAAGATTTCATACCACTCAAACGTTGTTTGATCAGAGAAACAGAATTATTTCAGGCAGACACACAGACAGTTTTATTCAAAATGCCCCTGCCCCAAATATATACAAAAGTATGATCATGCATGCGCATTTTATATCGAAATTACGATAAGGAACCCATTGCTTTCTGAATGTAATATCCTGCAACCAGTACTTAAAAGCCTTTATATTAGTCATATATACAAATTGTAAAGGCATTGTTCCAAATTCCCGAAGAACCATGTGATTAAAAGTTGATCTGTCAACCATTAAACTAAATTGTCAACTTTAATATGTACTGCTTCAATTGTATTTCAATACGTGGTACCCCATTTTTCAGAATCATTACTGGTATTACCAAGTTTCGTTAGGTTATTATTGACAGAATATATTGGCCGTATTTGCTTGCGATACAAGACAGATCTGAGCTTTGCTCCAGATCTAAGGGGGTCTCTATAGGTGTACCATCATAAAACCACTTTATATATAACATTTAAGGGACCAACATTTCTCAACACAATAATCTTAGTGTTATTCAGATTTATTTTCATACCAGTATGTTTGAACTCCGCTGCCTCCTTCTTGGCAGTGACAAAGGGCGAAGGAGCTTCTTCCCCGAACGTTGATACCATGTCCGTATGGATGGCTGTTGGAGGTAGCCCTTTCAGTTCAGAGTTACTTGATGACGGTAGCTAGTTTTATACATTTTCATCAACAGAGAATACCTAGTCACTTTGATACCTGCAGACATCTACTCTCTGGATGTGAATATGACCCAAATGTAGCCTGTACGCATGGGAAGTTGTGTACTTAATACGTGTATACTATCAAAGGTGTACTCTACATCCTTAGTAGTTAGGCCCAGAACAGGAAGCGATGGTTGGTCAATCGCGCTCGGCATGCTTGGTCGATTTTAGGGTTCCAGCTCTGTTCAAGTCTGAACACAGGCTCCCCTTAGGCTTCTGTTGGAAACCTTTTCATGCAGCAGTGAATAGTTACCCCGAAGGATAAGATTTATTGTGAATGCAACACTTCTAACGCCTAACAGGCAACATGGGATGGTTACACCAAAGGTGGCTGAGAATGCAAGAGAAATAATATGGGATTGTGATATTTCGTGGGCCTCGTGGTCCTCCTGAGCACAGGCTCATAATTATCATCAGTTTGTACAAATGTAGTTGACGACTTCTTAGAAACGTAGGTAGAACATGCCTGCCAAATAAAACCAGCAATTAAACCAGCAATTAAACAAGGGAATATGTACACACAGCCACACAAATTACAAACAAGACACAATCTCCATAAATTTTGCATCGTAGTGATTAGAAGCCGCCACATTTTCACTGCGTTTTCACTCGGTTTGTTGCGATCTGAGTTATTTATTTGTGTTTGGTTCCATTGAAACTTGCCGCCAATTCGCAGAGGCTACTAAGGACAAATAAACCAGAACCTTTTGTAGTCTGGAATTAGTCCGCATGAATCACCCTTGCCTGATGCACTGCTGCTGATGCATGCGCGCCAGTTCCATCGCGAGTACAAAACTCGTGGGTTCCTAAACAAGTATTTTATTAAAATAGATAAACTATGCAAACCAAGTCGGGGATATTTTGTTTTGGGGTAAAGCTAATGGAAAAGTCAACAATGTCTGACAATGAAAGTAGTTTATTTATGTGGCAAGAACAGTTCCGAAGAAATCAAGCTCCCAAACACAACATTGTGACAGTCATGAAGCACGTGACCTCGGACAGCACGTGCAAGGGTTGGTATGCAAGATTGTCACTCAGACTCGGTTGTGAACAGACTCATATTGTATTCTTGAAACCAAACGCTCAAATACACTTTATTAAAAATATTTAATCATTAAGAAAACAACAACATTGATCATGCGACGTTTTTAACGTGCTGAACGTTTACGTGCCACAGGCGCGTTGCAGGTGGGCACACGTGACAGTATTGTTGCCAAAACATTGCATGATGGCAGTAAGAAATGGTTGCAAACTGCCACTCAGTTAAAGGAACCGTTGGCACCAGGCAACTGGTATAACTGAACATGCATGGGAGGTGCGAAATGGTCTGCACAGATGCGTGCACGATTTCCACGTGTCATCCTACAACTTACTGCACGTCTTTTGAATCAGAGGCGTCAGTGGTTTAGGGAGCGCCATCACTGGGATTTGTAGATCTTGGCATTAGGTGTGATTGCCTACTCCCCAGCAGATATGATCATATCATTTCCGTTCGCTAAAGCCATATAGATCAGAATATATGATGTCCACTATCCCCTACTTTTTTTTTGCAAAGAATAAACTATGAAGCCCTGAATAAAGATATACGTGTATATGTTTCCCCTTTTTGATTTTTAGTTTTTCTCATCAAAAAGGTTATCTACTTACTCTATCATGAACAGGTAACATAATGTAACACAACATTATACATATCATCTTCTCAGCATTTAGAGAAAATACACGTGCTCAAACCTTACTATGTGTCTTTAAACTTCTCTGCCGACATGTGTTTTCCGACATAATATATAATCATTCACTTGACTTGAGTGTCAAAACAAAAATACTTCCGTCAATATTCCAACTGGGTGTTGATTGAAATGGGGGTTCAGATAAATTCACAGAAATAATAATGGATCATTGGTTAAACAATTGTATGGCGTCACCAACGTGTTTAAATGCTAAATGTATACGCTAATAGTTCGTGCAGGAGACCCTGTTCTTTCAGATTCACATTCTGACGCCTGACTCATTTCATTTCATTCATGACATAAAAAGTATTCAAAACATAAAACTTAAACACAAAACATAAATCGACACCAACATTGTATTAAGTCCTTGTGTCCTAACTATATTAGACAAAGTACGCGATGTTATATTATTTAAAATTATTTATGAAGATGAGAAAAGGTATTAAAAACTTATCATTTAAGTATGAATCGCTCAAGTTCTTTGTGGTCTAGCCTAAACAAGGGGCGGTCGGGTAGCCTAGTGGTTAAAGCGTTCGATTCCCGACATGGTACAATGTGTGAAGCCCATTTCTGGTGTCCCCCGCCGTGATATTGCTGGAATATTGCTAAAAGCGGCGTAAAACCATACTCACTCACTCACCCTAAACAATAGATATAAGTGGACTGAAAGAAACGGCCGTAAAAGCTTCATATGTATACGCGAGCTTAACATGGTGATATGTATTGTTGTGTTGCAGCCTTCTGGTTGGACCCTGATGTCAATGAAGACACAATACAGGTAGACTATAACGTAGAGAGGACGACAGGTAGAAGCTGGTGGGATGCAGCAGAGTCGGGGTGTTCACAGTTCGGTGGGAACCTGTACATACCACAGTCACAAAACCTGACTGAAGACGTCATTCAAAGTATGGAATATATGACCTTTTACTGGATCGGAGCAGTGAAATATCCTGTCTGGATTTGGACAGGTAAGAATTAGTGAATACTTAATTGTAGATGAATCACTTTAATATAATAGGAACCACTTTTCATACATACAATGTACGTGTTGTTTGTTGGTTACAGTACTTGTGTTAGTCACTATTTCATACTAGTCTATGGACCCGTGAAGATCCAGGATAGAATAAGTCTTCAGCAACCCATGCTTGGCGTAAAAAAACGACTATGCTTGTCTTAAAAGGCGACTAACGGGATCGGGTGGTCAGGCTCGTTGACTTGGTTAATGCATGTCATCGAATCCCAATTGCGTGGATCGATGCTCATGATGTTAATCACTGGATTGTCTGGTCCAGACTCGATTATTTACAGACCGTCGTCTTTTAGCTGGAAAGTTGTTGAGTGCGGCGTAAAACAATAGAACAAAAAATATCATAATAGTCATTGACTCATCATAGATTATTTTCTAAACGGATTACCAGCTACTGGCATTATTTGCCTGTATATTGAATATATATCCTGATTTGTTTGCTGAGATGGCTAGATAAATACAAGTAAAGCTCTTGGCTTATTTTCTAAAAAGGAGTCCCAGGTAAGGTGTGTGAAAGGTATTTCTTTAATGCAAATCTATATGCATATTATTAGGCATTTTCAAATTGAAGAGGCTCTATATTGAGCTGAACGTGATCAACGTGGAAATCTTCAGCTTTCTCTGACGAGCCTCTTCAGGCCACAGGTAACCGATAATGCCGTGCGTGACCTTAACGTTACAGAGAGAAAAATGTAACGTTTTCGCCACTCAATGGAGAGGTTCAATGCTCAGAGTTCAACATATACTCAACAACAAAAGTCCTTGTGACACCAATATTTTAGTGCATTTTTCAAACAAGTAAAGTTTGTTTTTCAATATTGTAATACATGTATGGAATCAAGTCACAACAGCGCAACAGAAAAGCATGCATTCCATGCAAAAGTTGACTTTTAGGCAAGCTCCATGCATTTCACTACCCAAGAATGGGTATAAAACATGTGCGTTAACGGGTTTCCATATGCATTGTTTAGCATCGTGCTGACAACAACCACTCAGAAAAATAACAAAACTACGCAATTATTCAACATTACGAAATGCCACGCCTGTCCGAAAATGAGCGTCTGCGAGCTATTGGTATGCTTGAAGCAGGATCGAGTCAACGTGATGTTGCAAGACAATTTAACGTCCACAGAAACACCATTTGGTGTTTATGGCAACGTTGGCAACAGACGAATGCAGTCAGAGACCATCCTCGGAGTGGCAGGCCACGCGTAACCAATAATCGACAAGATAACCCGATTCGAACAACACACCTACGAAATCGATTCCAGAAACAGTGGCTGCAAGAAGCATCCTTGGCCTTCGACGAATATCTTGACAAACCGTACGTCGTCGCCTCAGATATGCAGGGATTGTCGCCAGAAGACCCATTGTGACAGGAAGCCACCGTCAAGCACGTTTACAGTGGTGCAGACAGCGTCTACGCTGGACGGCCATGCAGTGGGGACAAGTTCCATTCACTGACGAGTCTCGTTTTCACCTCAGCCACAACGATGGCCAGATTCGAGTGTACCGACGTCGAGGTGAACGTTACGCCAATCATTGTGTTATGGCAGAAGATCGGTTCTGGGTCGGCAGCGTTATCGTATGGGGTGGATTTACAACAAGACAGAAGACCCCTTTGATAGTGGTAGAGGGAAATCTTAATGAACAGCGCTACCGCGACGAGATCATCGGCCCTATTGTTCTACCGTTTTTGCGTCGTCATGGCCCAGGCATTACTTTCAGTATGACAACGCCCGGCCTCATATTGCTCGACTTGTTCAGGATTCTCTTCAACAAAACAACGTGAATGTCATCCCCTGGCCGGCTCGCTCCCCTGATCTCTCACCAATCGAGCACATGTGGGATGAGATGGATCGGCGCCTTCGACGTCAACCACGTGTTCCACAGACACTCCAGGTACTTCGAAACATGCTCCAGCAGAAATAAACAGACTTTGTGCAACGCCTGGTCCATTCCATGAGATGAAGATGTGTTGCTTGCATCGCAACAAGAGGTTGACACACACGCTATTGATTTGTAAATTGACATTTTGGCATGTTCCGGTTTTTGTATCAAATCACGCATTTTCTGAAGTCAGAATGGCAAATTAAACCATTTGAACACTTACAGGATTCTTTTATCTGTTGCAAACCGAAATTGTTTCAGATTTTGGTAAAAAATCTGATTCATTGTAACAGGAACTTTTTTGTTCAGTATACATTATAAAGCTGATCATGTTACCACATTCAAATTGTATTCAGCTGCATTCTTTTGACAACAAGTAATGTACTCTCAGTCCTTCAAATGATAGCACATACTCCGATGCAATGCACCAACATAAGTCGAAATAATACATTGTTTACGTTTCAGCCGACCAATCGAACTTGTACACTTATGAAGGCTATTTGTCTTTGCCTACATTTAAGCCATATTCGAGATTGGAAGGAAATTCAGTTGTAACCTGACATCAGTATTGCAAGAGGCAAACAAAACTTGGTCTACGGGTGAGTGTTGAACTCTCGTTTGATAAAAGTATTTGTCTTCAAGAAACTCAATTTAAAGCACTAAATGCTATTAGTCATTGACAACATTACCAATACTCAACTTGACATCAGTTGCGAAGCTTACACTCTCAGTCCACTGCAAAACAGACATCAAGCCACCCGCTGTAAATGAAGAGGTAATAAAATCGGTCCCTGCTTCTGTAATTCTTGAGACATGAAATATGTCAAACATTTTGCAAACTTAGCGCGCACGGGCGTCCCATATGGTTTGTTTTGTTTGTTTGTTATTTAACGCCGCATTCAGAAATATTCACCTATATGTCGGCGGCCTCTAAATAATCGAGTCCGAGCAAGAAAATCAATGATTGATATTGTGACCAACTATCCACGCTCTCGGGGAACGATTTCATGCAATCACCTAGCCTAACCACCCGATCCATTAATCGCCTATTTCGACCAGTATAGGTTTCTAGGGATCTATCCTACCCGGAATCCCCACTCGGGTCTTCCATATTTACAAACAAGCAAGAAGATATCAGAAGAACAGAGTCTAGGTAAACAGGGTGGTTGGGTGCAGCTTGAACGAATAATGGTTGGAGTGTCGAGAATGCGATGAACTACGTTCTTTGATGAAGTAAGCAGACTTATACAAATACAATATAAAGAAATCACACCTGGCATCCCTGTCCTAATCGCACATATTTTGTAGCAGTAAATTATATTATAGTAAGGGCTACCCCCTTTAATGTGGGTGATACAAGCACTGTCAGGACAGCTAGCAAATAAATACATGAGAGAATATGGAGTGAAAATGGCCCAAGGGGTGAAGGGGGGATGCAGAACGTGATCTTAAGTGAACCTTAATGCAACCACCGTCACATCCAGTGAGCAATGGGATACTGCGGTCACCAAGCAGACGCGAATTCACCCCCCCCCCCCCCCCCCCCCCCACCCCCACCCCCCAACAACACACACAGACACGGACACACAGACAGACACACAGACACACACACACGCGCGCGCGCGCACGCACACACACACACACGCGCGCACGCACGCACGCACGCACACACACACACACACACACACACACACACACACACACACACACACACACACACACACACACACACACACACACACACACACACACACACACACCATGCCCACCGGTCCATATGTACCTGTGCGTGATGTAAACTTTAAATTCTTATAAACAGACCTGTGTTGTGGAGGCCCCACCCTATCAATCCCATTACCCGAGCCCACTCGCCAAACCAGGCGTGATGTGGGGAGGAGCTATTGCAACTGTACAAGGAAGCCCACATCTCGTGGTACACACTACTTATCACAATGTAGCCCTGGTCATTGGAGCCTTGATGAATCAAAACACCTCATTGAGGCTTGCTCATCACAACCTGAGCATCCACCAGATCGTATCCCTTGTGCTGGCCCAAAAGACACTCTCCAGTAATTTTCAAACGGCGGCCGTTGGTCCTTGCCATGGTTATGTAGCTGGACCTGATTACCCAGACTAGAACACACAAAGAAACAAGGCATTCTTACCCTTGTGTCAAAGTGCAGATTATGTTTGAAGACTAGGCATACACGTGTGTGTTTTGTAGCATTGTGATCCCAGTTACCACAGTGCTTGATTACAACAGTCTACCTGCCTTGGAACACAGCAAACATGACATCATTTTTTGAACCAGCTTCTCTCCTCCCATATTGATGTCATGTTGATGCGGCCTGTATGGTGACGTATCAATAAACGTTGCATAACACATAAACTTGAATTAACCTACAAAAAATAGTATACTATGAATGACACTGTAAATTGTATGTGATATACTGACCTCCATCAAGGCTGTATCCAATTCAAGGCCATGTGACCGGGCCGGTACCAAGCTCCTGAAATGTTTGCAGGCACGTGTCATTGTCACAATCTGATTGTTCTCTGGAATGTTTTCACAAACATGTACCCCCAACACATTAACATGTCATACCTGATGTAATCTATCTTAAAAGAGTTCAAGGTCCTGGGATTCGAACTGCATGGCATATCGTTATTGATTCCGAGCTCGCTACCAATAGGCCGACACGAGATTTAGAAATGGGCTTCACCCATTGCTCCCATGTGTAGAATACAACCCAGGCTTTCGGCGTATGGTATCAAATAAACACATCACCTTTTGTCTCATTCGAATCTTATTTACATTTGAAGGGAAACGAATGCTACTGTCTGGGAGACTTCGTGTATGGCGTACAGCCTGTTCACTCTGGAGTGAGATGTCCAGGAAACTATGACGAATACTGCGGTGATGAACATGGGATTTCTGTGTACAAACAAGGTGATCACTAAGGTTAACGACAAGACCTTCGATTAATATTAATATTTGATTTGTATGTTATACCATATCATCGCTGTTACACATTCTTTATACATAACTGATATGGGTATTATGGTAACATTATACAATCTACAAGATTATGACACTATCTAACTTACATCATCTTAGGGTAGATAGGATATAGACACCACAGTATTCGTGTTCTGTGGATGTGATAGTGACATCTGTAACGGCGGCAGAAGTCAAGGTCCACATAGCTGCCACGTCCAGGGGTAATATATATCTACTAAACTGCGTACGGTAAGGACGAGTTGCATGTGCCGTCGAGCATTTTATGGCTAGATTATTACATTGTGTTTAATGTGAAGCAGACCAAATGCGGTTCACCTGCGTATATCCATTTGTGTAGAAAATCGCTGTTGCCGGGGTACAACGTCATGTAAAAGTTGCTACCAGAGAGCAAGAACTTACGACACACGCAAAATTCTATCCTTATTCTAACATTCGTGACTTTAAATAAAACTTGTTTCTGCAGCTATAAGAAGTTGCCTCACAGGCTTTGGTGATAATAAGAGAATGCATCTTATGTATTGCTTTTTCAGAAAGCATCAGTGTTATTCCAAGTTCAAAAAGTAAATGTGGTTCTATCAGTGTGAGCAAAACAAGGCCAAATATTACCAACCCATATTCTTACACGCATGGCCTCCAAAGACCTACTACCTACTACCCTACAGTGTCCCTGGATAGCAATTGTGATACTAGCAGGAGATCAGCTTGTGAGAAGAACATTACCAGACACATTGGTAAGTGACCCAGGCTGACCAGAACATCCAATGCTGTTATATATAGTCACGTTTAGTTATCGTATATGGTGGTTGACAGTTTCGGTTGTTATAAAATATTTACTTTATACAAACACCTTAAAAATGGATTGTGCAGAAATTTATGTGTGTAATATTTTAAGGTCACATGACAATACCATATCTTGAATAGTCTCTAGATATATAGCAGCAGCGTTATGACCCCTCATAGAATAATACACGGACAATGAACCCTGTGAATAAAGTTTATTAGTCCACAATAAGAAAATAATTACTGAAAACAATTTCACCGAATTCCGAAATATTTTCTAAATATACGTGAACGTTTACATTACAAACTTTTATCATATGTATCATAGAGCAAAGATGTGTCCATAAGAAATGTATCTATTTAGTTTGCTTTATTACGAATCTATTGATTTACCTTGCTGTTTTACTGTTCTTGACTTCAATGTATATATAATTTGTTCTCTTCTCTATATGGCTTAAATATTCTGATAATTCGCTCGAAATGACTATTGACTTTTGTATGCCAGCTTATATTCTAATATCGCTGTAACTAATGTACAAAATATATGAACATATCTGTTTATGAATAATGATTACATACCAATATTTGATGTAACAGATGAGAACCAGATGACATGGACAGGGCCAAGGACAGGGACATGGACACGGACATGGACCTGTCGTGGAAATGTTTGTTTATCAAACGCACATCGTACCTTTTATGCATCAAACCAGAAGTGTGACTTGGTAAAAGTAACACTCCGAAACATCGACCATCTGACACAGGCAATAGTGGAACTGTTCTTGTACAGAGTAAATTACTGGATTGGTCTCAAAAGAAATTCTGTAAAGAAATGGAATAACGGTAAGTGTCACGCCATATGATCTTCATGATCCTTTCCCTGTGTGTGACGCGATTTCCCACTTCGGTGAAATTCACACAGATGGTTTTAAATTACTGATCAAAAGAAAGTATACATCGACTTGGAATGATCAAGAAACGAAAAGCAGAACATTCAAGTTTGATCATTCATCTTGTACAACAAGCCAAAATACTATTTCCTGATGAATTAAAAAAAGCAATAAAACCCATCTGAGGTCACGTTTGTCATTTTTCACAAAAGAAACCCAGATGAAAATAAAAAAACACAGCTACTGAATACTTCCATAGCACCTTGTTAATGGCACTAATATATTGTGTGACCTCAGGCGTCCAGATAGGCAAAGACACGACGCCTCATGGCGCTATCGGATGACGTCAATGAGTATGCGATCCCACTCCTCCAATAATGCACATCCCAGCTTTTGTACGATGTTCGGCAGGTTTGGACAGGTTTTGTATTATCTGTCTTCCAAGACGCATATGATACCAGAGATGTTCTATTTGTGAGCGGTCGGCTAAGGGTGACGGGCAGGGCAACACGGGTGAGTTACAGATGCTGAGAAATCCCTGGATGATTCGAGCAATGTGGGACCTGGAACAGTATCCCTTGGGGCTGTCTTCTGAGAAAAAGAGGGACAACTGGCTGTAGAATGACAACCCTGTTACGTTGTCCACGGATGATGCCTTCCTTTCACCACAAATCCCACCCCACATAATGACATTCACAGCTTCCAAAAGGGTCAACCTCTTGGATGCACCCAGGGGGCAATCGTTCACCTCTCCGTCGATATACAGGCCTCCGACCAACAGGATAGAACAAGTCAAACCTGAAGACAAAGTTGAATCAAATTGCGGGTCAAGGCCATTCCGCAGTGGGGTCTGTAGGCCCGCATTCCTTAAGCACTTAATTGTATTGACAGTATGTGTCTGCTAATGCGGCGTCCCAGTCCCGTCAACGGCAATGACGTCACCGCAGATGTAAAGTGCGCAAATGGCGGTCCTCCTGTGGGATGGTCACACGTGGCCAACCGCTTCGTGGACTGTCCCTGGTGTGCCCGATATGGTGGTGTCGCTGGCAATGGTCAGCTGCAACGGAGCGTTCTTGCGATGTTGATCCAGGCAGCCCCCATCAGCGCCATCCAAAGACCCCCAAACTGATAATCTTGGCGTTTTCCTCGCATTCTTTTATCAGCTGAGATGCTTTGGGGGCCAACCGCTTACATTTTATATCCTCTTTGTATTATCATCTCTCTCACCAAAAATACTTTCTCAAAATGGTGGTCTTTAAACAGTCAGATGATGTAGGGTGTGTTAGGGCAATTGTTTCCAACCTGCTTTCACATTTCCTAGATCCAAGGTATTGAAACCTATTCACAATCTCACATGTATTCTTTCTTTCGATCAGCAGTTTAATTAAAACTGACGTCCGTTATGAGCGAATTATCGACTTGAACGCACGACCAGCGGGTCCTGACGATTGAGTGCAAAAGGTCTCCGCATCCCATTAAATAACGGTTTCTTATCACGTCAAGAAGAATATTTTATTTTCAGAAAAGTTTTATTTGGACTTTGAATTTAACTTAATCCATATATTAATTCTGAGAATTACCAACACTTACGGAACACTCTTCAATACTTTCCAATGTAAAGGGTGTTAATAATATGCCTCCCCGCTTACATGTAATGCGAACTGATATTAAATAAACATATAATATTAAGAAAATGACAGATTACAACAACATTGTTCCGTCAGGTACTGATATGCTGCTCACAGCCGACGACTACTTCGGTGTTGGCGCTGTTCTACCTACATGCCTGGCGGTATGGAAAACGTACTACAACGGTGTACAGTTCCGCTGGTTAGAGTGTCAGAGAAAAAGCCTATCTATTTGTGAAAAAGGTAATCGGTCTTTTAACTTCTACCTCTATTTACACTGTGATATCTGTTTATTCCAACAACAATTAGACTTATATGGCTACATGTAAAAAAATATGTATAACTTTCCGACTAAATCCAAATTGCTACTAACTTGTCTGTATCTGGTGATTGTTATGTATTATTTGTTTCATGTGGAGGTTTACTTTCCAGCATGGTTGTACAGGATACGTATATTTATCCTTCAGTCACATTAAGAACAATAAAACCAACAACAAGGAGGCCAACACAATCCATCATTATGCCTACACTCTCACGCTGTATATAGTAATAGTGGAATTCAAACATTTATTACCTAACTATATGGTATACATTTATTAACATTTATCAAACCATGGTCCTTTTATCTTTGACCGTGCATAACTGACGGAATCGTCAGTTAAACACAATTAGGCAATAACGGAACTTTTTTTTTTCCTCCTTACCTTAATGCCAGAAAAATGTCATGCAAAACGTATGTCACCAGCTGAATTCGAACGCGCGAAATCCTCACCGAAGACTAACGAATGTAGTCTTATGCCACGGTGACATGTAAAACAATTGTATGAAATTAACAACGAAATATTTACTTACATTAGAACTAATAGTTTATCCGTTCATGAACTGTGTTCATGCAGTACGTTTTATTTTACTCAATGCATTGTGCCTACGTGTGATTTGGAAGTTTTTCGTTCAACGAAACAAACAGATAGAAAAGAAATTACTATTATCTTGATCAGGGCCATATTTGCTCATAAAAGGCCCATCGACAGGAGTAGTAATCTTTAGGTGATTGATACATTTGCTCGAGTCTAAAATGAATCCTTTACCAGCCCCGCGACATGCATTTCATAACCCAAGTCAGCAAAGTGCGAGGTGTAAGGTTCAGGAACATATGTCACATTCATCACGCAGGATCGACTCACACAGCGTTCTCACAGTAAAGTTTCGAGTTCCGGAATATTTTTCAAAATATCTTTAAAAAAGCAATATTTTTTAAAGATGTTTAGATGCCGTGAATATGGGCCATGGTTTAAATGCGTTAAACCAATCGGATTACGATGTTTAGTCATTGGAAATGGTCAGTTCCGCGCCTCGGGGTCTAACTAACCATTTCAATGATTAAACATCGGATCCTTATGGTCTAACTTATACTCGACAACTAAGTATATGCTATACAAATTTCATGATTGTTGAAAACAATGTAATATTTATCCTTCAGTGAAAGTGAGAACTTCAACACCACCAACTCGGATGTCGACACATTCCACCAACACGCCTACACCGCCACACATTGATCCTTTGTCAACTTCAGACGTTGTGCATCCCTCTTCCACTCACAGGACCACAACAAAGAAATCAAAACTGGAAGGTGTGGCCGACTCTGAACAACACTCGAACAACGGCAATGTTGGTAAAGGTTATTTGGTATCATAGCAATATATCTGGGATGATAAGAACTTAGATGTAAATCTCTCTGTCATCATTGACAGAAAATATATTAGATCTATAACAGTAACCGCCCCCCCCCCCCCCCCCCCCCCCCCCCACACACACACACACACACACAGCCCTCCCACCACCTGTAAGACTAATATATTATAAATTGTTGTTCATGTGTGAGAGAGTTAACGGGTTTAACTTGGAAATGAGAGCTGGTTCGTGTAAGAGAAACGTTCATTACATCGTATGTCCTTTTTCAGGTATCTTTGTTGGTTGTTCCATTGCTGCAGTGGTTATTGGGGTTTCTCTCATTCTACTCCTTATACGATGATATCACCACCCTTATAGAACCTAAGTCCAACTTGTTGCCATGGAAACGTAAAAAATAAAAATTCCTAAAATTCCTAAATAGCAAAAGGCACAACTTCAGTATGTGACTGATAGATTTGCCAAGTTTCGATCAAATACACTGAATTGTTTTCGAGTTCTGCCCCGGAAAAGGAAATGATTACGGACGGACAGACAGACAGACTGGCTGATAGCTATATCCCCCCGCAAAACGGGGGGGGGGGGGGGGGGGGGATAAAAACGAACTCAAAGGTAATTCATATGATATTTATGTAAATATTTTTAGGTATCTACGTGGGAAGTTCAACTGGGGCTGTTGTTATCTTGGTTGCTGTCATACTTATTCTGATATCATACAGGTACGAAGACAATTAATTTTTTGTTCAGTTATTTTTATGCACTTAACCCTGGATCGCGTATGTATATACACAAATTATATTTAATTCTGTTGTAATGATTGCCCAAATATAAATATTTACCTCGCCATATATATATATCGAGACATAGGGTTCTACATTTGACTCATATTTGTTTATTTATTTTGCATTTACTTACATGTATGTCGGAGGCAAGGCTCTATGGCCAGTGATTTTGCTCGTTAGGGACGAGTTGTTTTTTTTATCTCATATGGGTACACAAAATTTCTATATTTTATCATTTTTGTATACATTCCATTACACTTTTGTCGCTCTTGTTAAATTTACAGAAAGAGACTATTGTGCTTCAAAGAGACACCCATCATTGCAGCCAGCCAGGATGTTAACGCGATCTATGACGCTAATCCGACGACGGGAGGTTCACTACAAGAAAATAATGTGTACGAGACCCTGTCATGTGCAAGTGATAGGAACTCACCGTGTTACTCCACAATTCATGTATATAACAACACTGACCCAAAATGACCACGTTCCCCAATATGAAAAAAGTAATGCTGTTGTGGACACAAAGATATATGATTACAGGCGTAAGCCAGCTTTGACGCAGCAGATGACTCAGGTTGTATTCAATTACCGCCTCGAAATACACATTATACTGCTCCATATATGAGAAACAATGAATGCTTACTTACCATTTGGGTTCATATTTCGGGAAAAGAATATTTCTTTTGTTTTTCAAAAGCCCAATCCGCAGACCTACCCATCCCCGTCTCCACAACACGTGAACATCCTGGTTAAAATAGGTATTCGGCAAACCATTAAGTACCTTCAGTTAAAGTCAGAACAAGTTCTATACAGGTTTCTTAGAGAGCACATGATTAGACAGAGAAAGACGTTGTCCAGTGCACTCCTGGGTTGTTGAGAAATTGATTGTTAACCCGTGAAGATCCAGGATAGAATAGCTCTTCAGTAAACCATGCTTGTCGTAAAAGGTGATTGCTTGTCGTAAGTGGCGACTAATGGGATCGGGTGATCAGGCTCAATGACTTGGTTGATGCATGTCATCGTATCCCAAATGCGTAGATCGATGATCATGAGGTAAATCATTGGATTGTCTTTTCCAGACGCGATTTTTAACAGACCGCCTTGCTGATTGTGGCGTTAAACAACAAACAAACAAATTATATACCCAGGTAAGAACCTTACAATCTTGTACTATGTTAAATCCTACCTATATGATATTACCCTTGGCACTACCTGCAAGTATTTGGTAAGTGAAAATGTCATACGTGTGTGTATTTACTGATTGTAAACATCTCGAATAATAGATTGTAAACATTCTATTGTTGACTGATTATATATAGATTGTGTGACTGTCTAATAAACTGATTGTTTATTGACCCAGGTCTTGTTTTGTTGGGTTGGATGGTCGTGTAGAGTGGTACCCCCACTTAGCGAGCTGATTCCCCTCACTCGCTTTTTAATGATTTTATATTGTTGTAAGAATGCATGAATAAGATACTTTTAGAAAACATATTCAAATTATAGGAACGATCAAGACAAGAAAACGGATATGCTCCCATGACAGTGAATATGTGTTACCAATCCATTACTTCACAGATTACAGCGTTGGTAACCAACAGGGCCGTGATTTTGTGATCCGCACAAACAAATCATGTGCGTGATACACTTGGCAGATATTGTAGGATGTACATACCACTTTTTTTATGGAACTTCAGCTGCATGAATCTGATCACACTCGATCGCCCCTACATAGGTTGTTATCACGGAGTATATGTTATCTAAATGCTGTCACACTATTGATAATACTTCCCCTGAAGACATGATCTATAGAGGCCACGGGGTGTGGAAAACATTTTCAGTGTGCCTGTTTATATTTGGATCGTATACATCCTCAAATAATATGGTTCATAATTATAGTCATATCCGTAAGATGCGTGATTGCCATAAACTCGTTCTATCACAGCCGTATACCACAAAAAAGACGGTGTTTAGGAGACACAGAGGGCCCGGATCCTGGTTGACCTGGGTGACATTACATGCTTTGTCTATCTTCCTCGACATGAAATCAATGCTGGGGATCAGCATACTTCCTTTGATCGCTCTTCTTGAATTAAAGCGTCAAAACCTTCTCATACTCTGCCAATCTCTGCCAAATCATCGTCGAGTGTACGATTCCGACTGTATCATGAACCTTCGTTTATGGATCACTATCAAATAGTGATGATACCAGGTTCGCGAAAGGTGAGCGTATCCTGCCCCTTCGGTGGCACATGTCACAAACACATGCAAAGGCAAGCCAATTGTTCACCTGAAAAAATACGGGACAATATGGTACAAGTCAAAATAGGGAATTGCATCGAACAAACTTGAATGTTGTAACCTTGATCAGCTTCTGAGCAAGTGTCGTATGACGCTCTTCGAAATCTTGGTAGAAAGGGCATGCTCGATTGTACTTCAGCATGTTTTAAATGTGGACACCAAGTGCTTGAGCTTCAGGAGTATTGCTCGACATAAAGGGGAAAAAAATTGACGATTGGATTGTCATACAGACCTTTGGAGAGTGTTATGGCCCTCTGAATCTTTATGCATAGACTTAAATATGAAACAGGTGAGGCTTTCTCACTGGCCTCCTTTATTACAAGTACAGAACGATAAATCAGTGGAAGGGAATTGGCTATGAGATGGCTATTTAACGATCTCAGATCATCGATACATCTGAATCTAAAGTTAAAATTCTTGGCACAGTATACAGATATGGAAAATGTAAAAGAATTGTAATGTAGACCACAGCGTGTTGAGTTCAATGAGTCACAGCGTGGATGGAGTCAGGTCTTACTTGATAGCTTCAGGTACAGACTGAACAACAGACGGCTTACATGCACTGAAGTTAGTATTCTTGATCAAATAACCTTGTTTTGACTTTGCCAGTCCGAGCAGAAATTCCGATTCACGTGCATAAAGAAACATATCATCAAAAAGGGGATTACAGTTTATGTCCATGAGGATGACTACATCTTGATAAATGCAGAAATTTCTATTGGATATGGAAAGGGTTATGTCGCTTTATGTCCAAGTCAGCGACCATGACCGTTAGATCCCGGTAGCTGGGTATTTAACCAAAGAACATGAATTTGCCATCATCGATGGCAATCCTTCGACGAACATGTTATTACCTTAAGAATCGTATGTTGTTCACATTTCAAAACGTAATGGCGGCTGCCATTTGACATCCAGCATCGCAACGTCAGGGAGCGTATCCATAAATCATGTCACTGCACATCACGTGCCTGAGATGAAATGTTGCTCTGAGTTAAATCAACGGACATAGGAACTTTGATCTCTCGCGCAGTCGCTATACCGCTATCCAAACCGAGCCGATCTTGACTTCGAAAAGAGCCATTGAAAACACGCTTTGACAGGGTTGAGTTTACAAGGCATATATATACTATTATTCCTCCATAGGAGAATACAAAACAAGTTATAAGTTAACAGGGAAGAGGAGAGATTTTACATGGATTGAGAGTCGGATCTATCTTGGAGTTGGACACTGAGTTCGACAGGACCAATGTTGATGATGTCACACCACAGCATCTCTCGATACATGCATAAAGTCTCACACTGACACAGGGCGTGTGTTAGAAGGTCGACTTCGTGTAGACCACAGAGTAAGCAGCTTCCTTGAACACTGTCAGGTCTCCAGAGGGCACATAAATTAACAATGTTTGGGTGGGCTTTTGCCAGGAAAAAATAACCTTAAAAAAGAATCAATGTAAAGTTAACCTGTGACACCATGTGTTCGTGAACAACGGTAAGTTATGTTAATGACACCATCTCGTGTTCAAAAACAATGGTTAACTTCCCGTAGGTAAATAATGTGTTCTTTAACAACTTAAGTTAAGGTGATGACACCAGGTGTCCGTTAACAGGCGGCAAGGTGTGGAAATGACACCAGGTGTTCGTGAATTACTGTAAACGTACCGTGGGTACAGAATGTATTCTTGAGCAGCTTTTAAGTTGCAGCGATCACACCGGGTGATCGTGAATAAATGTAGAGCTATAATTTTGGCACCGCATGTTCGCGAACAACGGTAGAATTGTAGTGATGACACCATGTTCTCGAGAGTCACCTCAGATTTTCAGTTTTACTGCCTGGTTACTTTAATGTTACAAGAATATTTGTTACATGTTACGTGCAAACAATCGTTTCTGTATGTCTCACATAGTTCAAATACATTTTATTTTCTCACCATGAATAATTTAAATACCATACATATCCATTGCATTATTCAATCATGCATTCAGTTAAAGTTACAATACAAATTGAAGTAACTAATCCAATAGAGTTGAAATATTAAAAGTTTCATTGAACCATTATCTTATTCGTTCCTGCCAACGTTTGTTACATCCGAATTTATAATTCATGGCTATTAACAAAATAGACAGTCATCCATTTCCCCAAGCTCAACCCAGAGTGATTCATATTGACATACAAAAGAAAAAGAAGAAGTATAAATCTGATAAGAGTCAAATACTTTATTTTCTACAACGAACAGGGTCTCGAGATAAGCTTTAACGTCCTTGTCCCCGTGTTAACTTCCTGGTTGAAATACAACATGGCGTCTGCGGGGAACACAGGTTCTGTGTACTTTTCCTGGATATTCTTAGTTTTCATTCTCAACTGCCTTTGTTTAAAGTTCGTCATCTCTGAGAACTTAAGTAAGTATATCACAATTTACGTGCTTATGTGTTCATGTTATGCGGATGTAGAAGTAGTAAAGGTAAAAAGGTGAAAGATGATGCTTTGATTCATAACAAGGATCCTGTCTGAAATAGTAACAGGCACGGGTTTGTTCAAAACGCCACTCGTTACCTCAGCCATTTGAGATAGTCATACACACACCATTACCCCACCTACCCAAACCCACCCACACGCAAGCGCGCACATACACCATTTCACATACGAGCGTGGACACATACACCATTACCAAATACAGTCAAACAGTGAGATAAGGACACGCACAACAATACGCAGTGAGACATACATACATACAACCGAAGATCGAGGCCCTTACACATCCATACACTTGAACAAACAAGATTAGAATTCATGACGAGATTATATTATACTTTCCTTCGCCTGCAGTACTGACATGGCAGATTTGGTATTTGTGTCACCAGGATCACAACATGTGTACAGCACACAATGTTTGCGCAAGGTGTCTGATAAACGTTTCCTCTGAACTGCACTTGAACGGTTGATATAACCTCAGGGGCATGGGTGGCCAAGTCGTCTTTGCCGCCGCAATTCGCTGTGCGGAGTTACGTGCCTCGGGCACTCTAGAAACCTATGATTGTGGGTTCGAATCCCGGTTCGCCCCGTTTATGTTTTTAGATTTGTCAGCACCATACGCGTGCTTGTTGCTTTTCCACGACGTTTAGCCTCGATATTCCCACGCATTTGCCAAGGCAGATTAACAAAATATAGTCCATGAATGGACTGACGTTTCGGAAGGTTTATCCACCAACAGGATTGCTTTGTAACCTATGTTGTCATGCCCACTTCATTCCTCAGAATGTTCTCATCTCTTTCATGAGAGAAGCCTACTGTATTTGCTATGTATTGTCTATGTGATGTGTGATGTGTTATGAGTGGTCGATCATCCATAATTATGAACTTTGTCAACATTTCTTTTCCCGGTGGCAGTTGTTCGAATGTCTTCCTGATCTTGGATGATATTCGACGATCTCTCCTCCACTCTTGAATTCCGCTACCTTCCTCTTTACACTGGCAAGGGATGGAGCTTCATTCCCTAACGTTGACACCATGCCCGTGTGGATGGCTGTTAGAGTTAGCACTTTCAGTATAAGATACTGGATGTGACAGCTGGTTAACCAATTTTAGCCATTTCCGAGAGAATACCTCTTCCCTTTGAGGCCCGCGGAAATATGCTGCCTGGTGGCGTTTTTCATCCAAATGCAGCCTGTGGGCATGGCTTCTTAGAAACGTAGATACAACATCTTTCTTGAAAAATAAATTGCGACAGAATCCATTCATATATCGTAAGGAATCTCTTCTGAAAGCATAGTCAAATGTGCGCTTCCGACCATATCATAAACATGTTTTTTATAAATCACTATCAAATACTTATGATACAAGAAGTTCGCGAAAAGGGGAGCTATCATGCCCCATTGGTTGCACCCTTTACAGACACTGCAATGACAAACAATAATTGTCAGATATTATTGAAGCCACTTGGGACAACAATAGGGTCTAATGCAGCTTGGTGGCAACTCATTATGCATGGTTGCCAACACAATAACAACACCTCGGTCCTTTTTATTAATATCACATAGGTTAATAAAGAAAACAGAAGGTTTCGGCAGTACGTATATGCCTATACACACTTCTAGGTACTATTTGATTTTAACAAGTATTTACGTTAAGGAAACCATAAAAGTAATTGTCGGTTCGTAGATGGGATCTCCGTGCTCCCAAGACAAGGCCATTCTTTTCACGAACCGAGAGTTACAGTATGTTCTCTAACATAAAACACATGAATACTTTGTTAAACTTACTATTAGACTTTGACAAAGCATTCTTTTGGGGAAACAATTTGACAAATAAACCAGAACCTTGTGTAGTCTGTATTTAAACTGTGTGAGTCGGCCTTGTGTGATACACATTGAATACTAGTATGTTCTCTGCTGCTGGTGGATGAACTGTCATATTATTATATTATTATATCAATCGTTTTCTTGTTTTGAAAACATGCTGACGGGGATATTATGTAATGTAGAGCCCTGAACAAGGATAAGGATGTTTTTCTTTATCTCATAAAAAGGGCATCTAATTACTTCACATAAACATCGTATTAGCTAACATAATGTAACACAACATTAAACATACCATCTTCGAAGCCTTTAAGGTTTATACAAATATATTAAAGTAGATATTAGTTAAATTTCAGTCATTCTATATTGTTTTGCCGTTTCCTATTTCGTCTAATCTATTACACATCCTGAATTCAAACGACGTGAGTTGAGCCCCGCTGCGAATTTGTGAATATATTGTGTGTCAAAACAAAACAATATAGTTCCGTCAATATTACATCTGTACATTAATTGAAATGTGGGTTCAGAAATAACTGACAACCAACAGTCCATTCGGGTTCACAAATGGATGATTTAAACAATACTAGGACGTCACCAATATATATATATGATAACGAATCGGCTAATAGGTCGTGATGGTGACCCTGTTCCACATCCTGACTGATGACGATATTTCAATGATTCCTTTCAGGACTTGAAGTTATTGCAAACACAAATGTAAGACACAAAGTCATAAAATGTGTCAGTAACTTTCGAGGAAGATTTGCTGCATGTTCCGCCATGTGGTCGATAAACATATTTACACAATACACAAGGACCTTACTGCGTGGATGCATACATAGATGAAACGAAACTCACTTTTGTGTGATAAAAGGAAAGCCTGTGAACAAATGCCATGCAAATGGTATACGTGGTTAAAAAACCCTGGTATATATAATTTACATAACAAAAAAAGACACCAACAACGGTTTTTTAAAAAACTTTAAAACATGTGTCCATGTGTGCTTTCGATATTAACGATAGTACATGATGTTATATTTTCCCCCAAATTATTTTAAGACTTATCATTTGGACATGAATTACTCCAGGAATTGTGGTCTAGCCTAAACAATAGATATAAAAGGATTTGCATGGCTATCGGTTACCAGATTAGCCATACATTCTTCATTTGTAAAGGTGACGTACCATGATATATATATTGTTGTTGGATTGCAGCCTTCTGGCTGGATCCTGCAGTCAATGAAGACACAACACATTCAGACTATAACGTTGGGAATAGACGGATAAACTGGTGGGATGCAGCACAGTCGGGGTGTTCACAGTTCGGTGGAAACCTGTACATACCGCAGTCACAAAACCTTCCTGGAGCTCTCCTTGGACAGATGAACTGGGGAACCTATTACTGGATCGGAGCAGTGAAATATCCTACATGGATTTGGACAGGTAAGAATTTGTTGAATATTTTGTTGATTATCTCATGTTGTTTTTGTGAGAACATTCTATCAAATATACATACGTCAGACTACGTGGTTAGAATGATGTTGTTTGTTTGTTTGTTGTTTAACACCCCACTCAGCAATATTCCAGCTATATGACGGCGGTCTGTAAATAATCGGGTCTGGACCAGACAATCCAGTGATTGACATCATGAGCATCGTTCCACGCAATTGGGATACAATGACATGCATCAACCAAGTCAGCGGGCTTGACCCCCCATCCCGTTTGTCGCCTCGTAGAATTATGTATTAGTCACCATTTCATTGTAGTCATTTGGGAGATAAATTTAGTGTGTTTTCAATTTAGAAAATTCGAATACATACTTGACAAAAAAAGTTAAGAATCATGAATACTTTCGGGGATATTTTAATGAAATGCCTTCACTGCCCAAAAAAGTATTCCCACAAATATTTACGATCCCTAGCATTTCTTGTTCAGTATAGATTGGCATATCTCCATTCTATCAGGACACACTTGGTTATGGCGGACATGATTAGTGATGTGTCATCGGTTTAGCCTAATATTTACCCAAACCATAACTGCCACTATAATACATGAACCACGTTGATGAGATACACTAAAACCACGTTGGCAGATATTTTGTAAGCATTATTCAAACCGACATGCCCAGAGAACATGAAGCGACCTTTATAATGTTTGGTTCTAAAGTTACACAACAATAATGACGTCATAACGTTCTACAGATGGCAATTATGACGCGGTAGACATGACGTCATAGTGGGTGCTACAGTAGCGGCAAAATTCATGTCGTGTTGATGTTGCTGAATTTTACAATACACTCTAATTGTTCCTCAACAAAACTACATTGCCACACATTCTATTTATAATGAAGTAACCGCAACACGTTAGCAACTTTAAAGAAGTAAGATCAGTAACATCAAACGCGTGAGTTTGCAAAAGAAATGCCCCGACTACAAATTTAATGTTGTCATCCGCAGGATGCAGGATTCTAAAATGTCATGGTAGAATGACTCATCGTCGATATTTTCTTAACGGGTTATCTCTAGGCAAAAGCAGCCTCCAGCAAATCAAAAGGTTCACCTTTCTAAATCGAGCCTCTTCTAGGCATACGTAACAGATACAGAGATCACTACATAAGTGCCTGTCAGATACCATTTATCTTACAACGAGTTGTTTCAAAACGTATCTAATAAATGGAATCTGACAGGCACGAGTGCAGTAATCTGTTTCCTAAAATCGCACTTTTTTGCATCGAATCGATGCATTTTGTCTGTTCTCATGATCGCAGTGGCGCATTAATACATAACACAACGGTCAATAGTGACGTCTTCCGACGTTCTGCTTACCATTAATAAATAATGGGCCGTAATGATGCCGAGTTAATAATTTTCACCTCAAAGACATTACCAAATATGTACAACAATGATTCCTTCCGTATGACATCACTACCGGTGACCGACTTTTACAAAATGGCGTGTTCACTGACAACAGTGCGCGGGATTTTCAGAGGAGGATTTTCGTTGATTGAGGGATCGTACATAAATGTGTCATGTAAGTAATCAGAAACAATCTGCCTACTATTAATTGTTTTATGTTTTCTTCAGGACGGAAACTTTTACGATTTCTGTGGAATTTACCTGAATATTGTAGTGTATATATGTGTAATTCCATAAAATGTGCTACGATAATTCTTCCCATTAATAGTCTCAAACGCGGGAGCCAAAGTATGCAACAATGAGATGAATGGATCTCTCAGAATAGGAGATATTGCTACACAGTGTAAAATCTGAATTTTGCTTTGTTTACATCTCAACAAGTAGGCCGAGCGCAGTGTTCGTTTCCACATCAAGGTTAGTTCGCTTGATTTCATCTAGATAATTTGCCTTGGTGACAAAGACCACATGGCATTGAGTTTGAAATATACGAGATCTCATAACCGGCATACGTGAAACGTGATTTTGTAAACACTATCAAATAATGGCGGAACGTACACTTCGGCGTTGGTGTTTGCGTATTTTCCAAAACATTCTAATCGATTCTAAGCTTATCGGCGACCTTTTTATAATTGTGATTAGTGATTTGATGAAAACCAGATACTCGTGATCACTAATATGCTATTTTTGAAATTCAATTCTTCGTGTAAATATCCGATATTTAGATTTCTAAACACACGGTACGTGAAATGACTTACAATCAGGAAAGTAGTCCGTCACCATGGTGTAGCCAATCACAGGCCTGGAATTCGATATCACACATCTGTTTGATACCAGTTATCTCAAATGGGTTTCTCACCAAAAGGTGGGTAAGAAAATGCTCTACGTGACCTCATGAAGTTACAGCAATAATGTAACGCGTTCGCCATTAAATTGAAAAGTTCAACTCTAACTCGTAAATAACGCCGTAAGTGGTGATGATTTACGATGTACCTAACTTTTTCAGAGGTCACCTTAAGTAATTTTGCTTTGCCTAAAATGACAGTGGATTATGTCACAGAAGTGGGGAATTTCCCCTAGAATTCAAAACTGTGATGTGTATTAGTGTGGTGATGCATTTTAAATTTTATTCGAAAAAGTGAGTGTTGAAGAGGAGGGACATAATTATATGTCGCTGTGGCATCCCGGGGGTTTACACTCTAAATAAAAATAACATAACGTTCAAGACAGACGTACGTGAACATTCGACAGAAGCACGAGCAACTTATGAATGACTTACAATCAGGAAAGTAGTCCGTCATTATCTGGCCTCAGGTCATCACCATGGAGTAGCCAATCACAGGCCTGGAATTCGATATCACACATCTGTTTGATACCAGTTATCTCAAATGGGTTCTCACCAAAACATGTGTAAGAAAATGCTGTACGTGACCTCATAAAGTTACAGCAATAATGTAACGCGTTCGCGATTAAATTGAAAAGTTCAACTCTAAGAATTCAACATACAGGTCGTAATAAGTTGAACTTTTCCTTTTATTGGCGAGCACTTTCAGCTTAAACGAGCCAAGCCAAGCATCATAACATGTTGCCATATTCAAACTCTCTTCAGATGCATTCGTTTGACAACAAACGATAAGAATGTGACACTTTAATTTGCTCTCAATCAGACGATAGCACACACACCGTTGCAACACAACTACATAATTCAAAGAAATACATTTGTTTTTCATTTCAGCCGATCAATCGAATCTGTACACTTATGTAGGCTATTTGCCTTTGCCCACATTTAGGCAAAACTCGACTCTGGAGGGAAATTCAGCTTTAACCTGCCATCAATATTGCGGAAAATCAATACTTGGACTACGGGTGAGTGTTGAACTCTGACTTGAACAAGGTCATTAGTGCTAAAACATTTAGTTTAAAGCACTTTAGTCCCGGCCACTTGAATTAGAATCACGAAATATCGCGATAATTAATTAACGAAGATAACTGCAAATGTGCTAGTATTTACAAAAAGGCAAGCCTTTCCAGCTAATATAAGGGTATTACTTACATTAATGACATAAACTGCATAGTGCGCTCAATAAATATTCATTTTTCTAGCGAAAAACATCATCATTGAGTTTTCATCATGATGGTTACAGAATTACAGTTAGGTGACTTCGAGCGGTTTTATTTAGCACTGTGTGAATCATATACATACATTACCAGCACGAACTGAAAGAAATAAGCGTGCAGATGTAGTATTCAAAGAGCTATTGACAAAGTTCACTTTCCCAGCATCACCGCATTCTGTCCACACAGGAAATAGAACACATTTCCTATAAAACACTCTAAGTTTGCATGGGGCAAAATGGCGATTTAATTATCATTGATATATGTTACATGTAGGAATAAAGTGAACACATTATTAATCTTAATAAAGCAAGAAACATACATTTGTTTCATGAATAGCAAATCGAGTTGATATCACTTTTGAGTTTTCAGTGAGTGAGTAGGTTTTACGCCGCATTTAGCAATATGTAGGCAAAATCGCGGCAGGCGACACTAGATCTAGAAATGAAATCGATTAATCACATCACCCTATTGTTTCATGCGTATCTTCCTTACATTTCAAGGGAAATGACTGCTACTGTCTGGGAAACTTTGTGCATGGCATACCGTCCTTTCACTTTGGAGTGAGATGTCCAGGAAACTATGACGAATACTGCGGTGATGAAGATGGAATTTCTGTGTACAAACAAGGTGATCACAAAGAGTAACGAAAATAATTTGAAAAACATATATATTTGATTGGTATTCTATACCATAACACCTCTGTTAGACATTCTTGTTACATGTATGAGGGGCGGTCGGGTAGCCTAGTGGTTAAAGCGTTCGCTCGTCACGCCAAAGACCCGGGTTCGATTCCCGATATTGCTGGAATATTACTAAAAGCGGCGTAAAACCATACTCACTCACTTACATGTATGAATTTATCTAACTTACGTCATCTTAGAGTAGATAGGATATAGACGCCACAGTCTTCGTGTTCTGTCAAGAGGAACTGTCCAGGGGAAGTGTCTATCTAATAAAAGATGCGTTCGGTAAGGACACGTTGCATGTGCCTTTGAACATTCTAGGGGTAATGTGTTATATTGTGTTTAATGTAAAGCAAATGGAGTTCACGTGCGTATATCTATTTGATTACAAAATCGCTGTTGCCGTGGTACAACGTCATTTTACGCGTCCTACCAGAGAGCTAAGGACACATGCACAGTGCACACATGCACAATTCTATTCTTACTGTCTCTACTACTATAAGAAGTAGCCTAAAGACGTTGACGATAACATGAAAATGAAAAGAATTTATTCTTTTTCAGAAAGCATCAGGGCTATTCCAAGTTTTGATAGCAAATGCGGTTTTATCAGTGTGAGCAAAACGTGGCCAAATATTAACAATCCCTATTCTTACACGCATGGCAACCTATTACCTACTACCTACTACCATACAGTGTCCCTGGAAAGCAATTGTTATACTACCAGGAGATCGGCTTGTGAGAAGAACATTACCAGACACATTGGTAAGTGACCCAGGCTGACCAGAATATCCAACGCAGTTTCCTCGGCTTCAACATCCTGTACATGTAAATTATAAAGTCACGTTTAGTTATGGTTGTAATGTATTTACTTTATAAAAACACCTTAAATGGATTGTGATATGTGTGATATTTTAAGGTCACATGGCATTATCATATTTATAAAACTAACAAAAAGACATCTTGAATAGTCTGAAAACAATTTCACCGATTCCGAAATATTTTCTAAATGTACGTAAACGTTAACATTACAAACGTTTATCATATGTATCATAGAGCATGGATGTTTCTATAAGAAATGTATCTATTTAGTTTGCTTTATTACGAATCTATTGCTTTACCTTGCTGTTTTACTGTTAATGACGTCAATGTATATATAATGTGTTCTCTTATGGCTTCTCTATATGGCTTAAATATTCTGATAATTCGCTCGAAATGACTTTTGAATTTTGTTTGCCAGCTTATATTCTATTCTAGCGCTTTAACTAATGTACAAACTATATGAACATATCTGTTTAGGAATAATGATTCCAAACCATTCAACAAGAATGCAATATTTGATATAACAGTTGAGAACCGGTGGACATGGACCTGTCGTGGAAATGTTTGCTTATCACACGCACATCGTACCTTTTATGCATCAAACCAGAAGTGTGACTTGGTAAAAGTTACACATGGAAACATCGAGCATCTGACTCAGGCAATAGTGGAACTGTCCGGGTACAGAGAAACTTACTGGATTGGTCTCCAAAGAATTTCTGTAAAGAAATGGAATAACGGTAAGTGTCACGCCATATGATCTTCATGATCCCTTACCTGTGTGTGACGCGATTTCCCGCTTCAGTGAAATTCACAAAGATGGTTATAAATTACTGATCAAAAGAAAGTATACATCGACTTGGAATGATCAAGAAACGAAAAGCAGAAAATGTACACATTTCAAATTTGATCATTCATCTTGTACAACAAGCAAAAATACAATTTCATGATGAAATTAAAAAAGCAATAAAACCCATTTTGTCACTTTTCACAAAAGAAACCCTGATAATGAAAATCTGATAACACAGCTACTGAATGCTTCCATAGCACCTCGGTAATGGCACTAATATATTGTGTGACCTCCTCAGGCGCCCAGATAGGCAAAGACACGAGGCCTCATGGCGTAATGGCGTAAGCTATCGGATGACGTCAATGAGTATGCGATCCCACTCCTCCAATAACGCATATCCCAGCTTTTGTACGTTGTTCGGCAGGTTTGGACAGGTTGTGTATTATCTGTCGTCCAAGATGCATATGATCCCAGAGATGTTCTATTTGTGAGCGGTCGGCTGGGGATGACGGGCAGGGCAACACGGATACGTTACAGATGCTGAGAAATCCCTGGATGATTCGAGCAATGTGGGACCTGGAACAGTATCCCTTGGGGCTGTCTTCTGAGAAAAAGAAGGACAACTGGCTGTAGAATGACAAACCTGTAACGTTGTCCACGGATGATGCCTTCCTTTCACCACAAATACCACCCACACCATGACATTCACAGCTTCCAAACGGGTCAACCTCTTGGATGAACCCTGGAGGCAATCGTTCACCTCTCCGTCGATATACCCGCCTCCGACCAACAGGATAGAACAAGTTCAACCTGAAGACAAAGTTGAATCAAATTGCAGGTCAAGGCCATTCCACAGTGGGGTCTATAGGCCCGCATTCCTTAAGCACGTAATTGTATTGACAGTATGTGTCTGCTGATGCGGCGTCCAAGTCCCGTCAACGCCGATGACGTCACCGCAGATGTAAAGTGCGCAAATGGCGGTCCTCTTGTGGGGTGGTCACACGTGGCCAACCGCTTCGTGGCCTGTCCCTGGTGTGCCCGATATGGTGGTGTCGCTGGCAATGGTCAGCTGCAACGGAGCGTTCTTGCAATGTGGACCTACGTAGCCCCTATCAGCGCCATCCCAAGACCCCAAACTGATAATCTTGGCTTTTTTCTTGCATTCTTTTATCAGCTGAGATGCTTTGGGGGCCAACCGCTTACATTTTATACCCTCTATATATTATCATCTCGTGCTGTTATAAAAAAAACACTGTTTTATATAACTTTCGCGAAAAATACTTTCTCAAAATGGTGGCCTTCAAACAGTCAGATGATGTAGGGTGTGTTAGGGCAATTGTTTCCAACCTGCCTTTGAGTTTCCTTAGCCAAGGTATTGAAACCTATTCACAATCTCACATGTATTCTTTCTTTTGATCGGCAGTTTAATTAAAACTGACGTCCGTTATGAACGAATTATCGACTTGAACGCACGACCAGCGGGTCCTGTCAGTTGAGTGCAAAAGGTCTCCGAATCCCATTAAATACCGGTTTCTTATCACGTCAAGAACACTATATTTTCTGAAGAGTTTTATTTGGACCTTGAATCTAACTTAAACCATATATTAATTCTGAGAATTACCAACACTTACGGAACACTCTTCAATACTTTTCAATGTAAAGGGTGTTAATAATATGCCTCCCCGCTTACATGTATTGAGAATTGATATTAAATAAACTTATATTATTAAGAAAATGACAGATTACAACAACATTGTTCCGCCAGGTAGTGATATGCTGCTCACAGCCGACGACTACTTCGGTGTTGGTGCTGTTCTACCTACATGCCTGGCGGTGTGGAAGACGTACTACAACAGTGTACAGTTCCACTGGTTAGAGTGTCAGAGCAAACACCTATCTATTTGTGAAAAAGGTAATCGGTCTTTTAACTTCTACCTCTATTTACACTGTGATATCTGTTTATTCCAACAACAATTAGACTTATATTGCTACATGTAAAAAAATATGTATAACTTTCCGACTAAATCCAAATTGCTACTAACTTGTCTGTATCTGGTGATTGTTATGTATTATTTGTTTCATGTGGAGGTTTACTTTCAAACATGGTTGTAAAGGATACGTATATTTATCCTTCAGTGACATTAAGAACAATAAAACCACCAACAAGGAGGCCAACACAATCCACCGATGAGCAGTGCATAGTGGAATCTTAACATTTATGAACAACAAACTATATGTTGTATTTTATTAACATTTATTATACCATGGTACCTTTTTCGTTGACCGTGCATTAACTGACTGAATCGTCAGTTAAAAACACTACTTAGCAATGACGGAACTTCTTTTTTCATTTACCTTCATGAAAAACGTATGTCACCAGCTGGATTCGAGTGAGTGAGTTGGGTTTAACGCCGCTTGGAACAGTATTCCAGTTTCAGCTTAATGTGAGAGGAAAGCCCGAAGTGATGCAGGTCTCAGACGTTTCACATCGGTGAAACCCACGAGCACGGGTATGGTGCTGACAAACCTAGAAACATAATCGGGGCTAACCGGGATTTGAACCAACAATCTAGCGTGCCCCAGGGACGCAACTCTGCACAGCGAATCGCGGCGCCTTAGACGACTGGGTCACCCATGCCCCCAGCTGGATTCGAACCCGCGAAGTCCGCACCAAAGGCTGAGGTAGCCTTCTGCTACGGTGACGTGTTAGAGATTGTATGAAATGAACAACTAAATATTTACATACATAAGAACTAGTAGTTTATCCGTTCATGAACTGTGTTTTATGCAGTACGTTTTACGTTACTCAATGCATTGTACCTTTAGGTTTTCGTTCAACGAAACAAACAGATTAAAAAAAGAAATTACTATTATCTTGATCAGGTCTATGTTTGCTCATAATAGGCCCATCGACATGAGCAAGTAATATTTTGGTGATTGATAAATGTGTTCGAGTTGACCCACAATGAATGCTATACTTGCATTGCGACTTGCATTTAAACACCCAAGTCGGCAAAGTGCGAGGTGCACGTGCGAAGGCTCGGGGAACATATTTCACGTGCATCACACAAGACCAACTCACACAGCATTCTCACAGTCAAGTTTCGAGTTCCTGAATATCTTACGAATTATCTTTAACAAAACAATATTTTGTAAGATGTTTAGATGCTATGAATGTTGGCCATGGTTTAATAAAGTTAAACAAATCGGATTCCGATGGTTAATCGTTGAAATGGTCAGTTCCTCGCCTCGAGGTTTAACTAACCATTTCAGCGATTAAACATCGGATTCTTATGGTTCAACTCAACAACTAAGCATATGTTATACAAATTTCAGGATTGTTGAAAACAATGTAATATCTATCCTTCAGTGAAAGTAAGAACTACAAAACCACCAACTCGGATGTCGACACATTCCACAAACTCGCCTACACCGCCACACATTGATCCTTTGTCAACATCAGACGTTGTGCATCCCTCTTCCACTCACAGGACCACAACAAAGAAATCAAAACTGGAAGGTGCGGCCGACTCTGAACGACATTCGAACAACGGCAATGTTGGTAAAGGTTATTTGGTATCATAGCAATATATCTGGGATGATAAGAACTTAGATGTAAATCTCTCTGTCGTCAATAACAGGAAGTATATTAGATCTATAACAGTAACAACTCCCCCTTCAATGACAGAAAGTATATAAGATCTATACCAACCTTTAAGACTAATATATTATAAATGGTGCGCATGCATGAGTGAGTAATTAGACACCACCAAAATATGCCACACACTACTTCCGTTGTCAGAGAAGTGGTCGGTTCAGGGTTCTGTCAGTGTAGAAAGGAGATACTTAACAACCAATTAACGAAGGTTTAATTTGAAAATGAGAGCTGGTTCGTGAAAGAGAAACGTTCATTACACCATATATCCTTTTTCAGGTATCTATGTTGGTTGTTCCATTGCTGCAGCGGTTATCTGTGTTTCTCTCATTCTACTCCTTGTATCATACAGGTATGCAAACAGTCGTTAACTGGTATATTGATTGTACTTTAAGAACTGAAAGTTGTCATCAGCTCTTGATTTGGTTAGCAGTTAAGTGTACATAGTTTCAAATTGTATTTAATTTGTTTATGTTAAAGTTACGGCTTTTCCATTAGACGAACATCCTCGCTATGGCCCATCGTAGTGTACACCCGAACTATCGTCTCCATCCGTGACTAATCTGACTGACAGTCTACAGCAATCTATGTATTTGCCTTAGTTTCTATTTAACACATTTATATTATCACCTTTCCTTGGTCAGCCAGATGATCAATTATGATTAACGCTTGTAATCAACACTTGTTCATGAGCAACTTGTAAATATCTCCCGTCACGTTTATGTCACAGTGACTTACTTAGGTACTTCTATACATATGTGTCTCATCTAATGATGATATTATTTAAATATATATGATGTAACCAAACTTCAAAAGATATGAACAATTTGGACATACATTCGCCCATGTCCCCTCTTATTTTATGGAACTAAATGTTGTATGGCTGTCAGTGTAAACATGAAGTTTACATGAAACTGTGTAAACATCCTTCGAGGTGTAAAAGGTAATATAGAATTGACATTCACAGCCACTGAGTTCATTGCAGTAGGAACCTTCACAGAGTGAGGGCCAAACATTGTATGTAGTCGCACGCTCTGACGTTCATACAGTTTGTCTATCACCCCAAGAAGGTTCATACTCGAATGAACTGATGAAATGAAAGTCAATTCTTTAACAAACATAGTGTTAGGTCGATTTTTTCAAATTTACGTTTGTATCATCATAATTTTTGTTCAAGTGTTCATTATGTTGCATTCTAATTGTATCGCTGTATATAAGGTCATAAACTTTTCTCAGAGCTCTGATGTATTATCAGCAAATATCTGACTACGTACATTCATTTCTAAGATGCACATGATACGGTAGGTGTGCAGATTTTGCATATGAAAATGAATATTCTCAACTTCAGACAGAGGCGTCTGTGCTTCAAAGACAAACGGTCTGTTTCAACTTGCCACAACGTTCACTTCAATTATGCTGCGGACAATGCCACGTACTCAGAAGCTGCTGCTCCAACAAGAGTCCCAGTCGGCCTTGAAATGCCTGTGTCCTCCGACAGTTCTCCATATTACTCTGTCGTGCCTGTCGCCAGAGTGACACCAAACAACCACGCCAATGGGTCGTCACGACAGGACCCCGAGATAGAGAAACAGAGAGATTACTATAACATTAAGCCTGTGGAAAATAGTGATGCCGTTTCAGGTTCTCAACAGCTGCCGGACAATGGTCAGTATGTGGTTCCCAAAGTAGGCATGAGTAAAACTACAGGCAAGCACCCGGTGTCCAGAAAGCCTGTTGCACATTACCAGAATACAGAACAACCAGACTACGCTGTTCCTCGTGCCAGGGACGTTGAGGTTGATGGAACAAGAGATGATGACAACGCTGGCATCTATCATCTCGCTGGAGAGGTCGATCAGGACAATGTCTATACCCTGTCCCGTGCCATAGACGAACATAGCAGAGATACGACAATGCTAGAGGCTCCCTACAACACACTTGGGCAAGACATGACCCCGGGAAAGAAACTCACAGGAACTGGTACTTATGACAGATTGATTCATCCGTCTAAAACAGATGCTTGTGACCCAGTATCACGGGACCGTCATATGAAGATTGGTGACAACACTTACAGCCATATAGGACAGGGAGACCATGACGCTGACAATAATTACGACACCACACGACACCGACAACAACGACCAAGCCTGGATGATTACAGTCATACAGATGTTCTTAACGCTGTATCAGAGGACGGTGAGGATGATGGGGAAGATGTTGACGACACCTACCATTTTATCAACGACACGGAGGAGGCCAATGCAACGCATGGAAAGGCTCATCCTGTCTATAGCAACACTGGAAACACTCATGCTCAAGCTGTTGATGATGCTGATTATTACAATTTACCTTTCGTTACCGACAGGGGAAATGCCAACTCCTCAGAAGACCCTGCTTCACAAGGAGGCGACGATGTGTACAGCCTAGCAAGAACAGTCTCTGACGCATGAAGAACCACACCGAGTAGATCACTCACACAGAAAAGGGCGATGAAACGTTTATTCCATCAATCAAACATTTTAAGTTAATTTTAACATTTTAACTTTAATTAAGTTTTCAATTTTATTGTTTTAGGATAATGTTATTTGTTAAGAGGTGTTAAAATCCTGTATCATTATATACTTCAGAGTTTTCCTAAGTTGTGAAGGTGATATTTTCCTTGCAGTGAAGTAAAGACTTGATATTTCACTGCAGTAAACGTAACACTTGATATTTCACTGCAGTGAACATAACACTTTGACTGAACTATTGCCATACAAAAGTCAATTCACCGCAAATTGTCTCCCCTTATCGTCAATGTCTAGCCTGTACAGAAACTGTTGACTTCCTTTTAATTAACAGATGGTCATTTATTAAGTTAATGTCGCTGCTGGCCGTTTGCTATTTTTCGCTGAAAATGTTTTGTTATAAACTGTAAATTTCTCATTTAACTCGTCAATCGAGACTGTTCGTCTCGCGAAGCGCGATTTTTGTTATTTTACCAGCGTGCATTCTCCTAGATTTCAAGAAAATCTTTGTTTAAGTTGATTTTGTATTTAGTCATATACCAATGTACGACGAACAATTGCCATGACTTGTTACTTTTCTTTATATGTTTTAAGATTTTGCAAACCCGGAATTACCTTTTAAGTCGCAATTACAAGGGGAGGTGAAACATCCCTTCGTGTTAGGAAGGAATAATTTACATTTCAAAGTTTAACATTTGTAATTCAATAAATCAATTTTCCGGTGGACATCTACACAAAAAGAATATAATAATCAGGATATTCTATGTGTCTCGTGAAATATGCTCTATATATTTATGTTTATTTCATAGCCACGGGATGCGACGCTTCACGTATACGCAACTGCAAACTGTAAGCATTCAGGGACTTGTTTGAGAAGTCCCAATCGAATATTCGGAAGTGCTATCGAGCACGAGTCGATGTACTGTGTATGTTTAAGACTGTACTCATGTATGTACGATGTTGCAATGGAAGCACCCAAATGAAGAACTATACATTAACATTAAACCTAATGAATGTAATTTTATGATACATTATAACCTTGTTAATCCGGACGGTGCGGTTCTTATTGAATCGTTCGTGTTAAGAAATATCCTGATTAATCCTCGGTTACACAGTAATGTCCCTCTAATTCTATATAGTCGTTAACAATAGAAATGGTCAAGAAGGCGGGGTACCTGGAATGTATATTTTCTTGACATAGACACGATTCTTTACAGACCCCGTGATATAGCCTGATAGTGCTGGATGCGGCGTAAAGTAACATTCACTCACACACTCATACCATGCGGACCCGTGAAGATTCCGGGGTAGAATAGGTCTTCCGCAACCCATGCTTGTCGTAAAAGGCGACTAACGGGATCGGGTGGTCAGACTCACTGACTTGGTTGATGCATGTCATCGATCCCAATTGCGTGGATCGATGCTCATGATATTAATCACTGGGTTGTCTGATCGAGACTCGATTATTTACAGACCGCCGTCATATAGCTGGAATATGCGGCGTTAAAGAACAAAGCAACCAACCAACCAATACCATGCGTGTACCTATTGTAGTTAATTGCTGTTATCATAATCATGCTGAGACACTTATTACAGAATGAACATGTTTGTGTTTAAGTATGTACATATATATACATATCGGGTATTTTTTACTTATTTTCTAACTAAACTCGTGATTTGTTACATGAGTTTAGTTCATATTATATACGGAACAATATGACAGTTGTATGTATTTTGTGTTTATATTTACTTTTTTCATAGTTTTATTTTTTATTTTGTTTCTTGAAAGATATTTGATTATTAATCGATTTCTGGATCTGTGTGTATTTTACTGACATTCCATTTTATTAACATTTATACATGAAACTAATGACACATTATTACTTACAGTCGCAAGTACTCAAACAGCAAATACAAATATCGTCTTGCACTTTAAACTTTGTCACTGTTCTTTCATTTGCGTTTGTCTTTCGCCTTTAGGGGGTCAGAATTAGGTTTTCATTCTGGTGATAAAGAGAACCCACCCCCACTCGTCACGCGGCTTTATGGTGGTCAGGCGGGAGACTTAGATGATGTAGGTCACCGTATCCCAGTTGTGAAGATCGATGCTCATGATGTCAGTCACTTAATGGCCTGGTCTAGACTCGTTTATTTACAGACCGCTCATAAAGCTAGTATACTGCTGAGTGCGACGTTGCATTAACAAACAAACATACGGTTTACTTCCTGCATTAATATAGCAGGTGCCTGGCTTTGGATTTGGTATTAAGACACGCCTTCATAGATGGGAAGTAATACATAGCTTGTATAGCATTGTCTGAGCATTATAGCGTACCACATATCCTCAGAAGCCGGTCATCTATTTTCTATATGTACGCTTATACTCTTAAGCTTATTTCCATATGCATGTGTAATCTAAGCGACACAGATTAACTCGCTAATTCAGTCACTATAACCCATTCAAATAAGACATGTTACAACTAGGTCTGCACAATACTCTCAAAGACTAAATGCCTTATGGATACCAATCTCATTAAAATCAGATCTTAGTTTTCGCTACCGCTAAACAAAGATCCGAGGACATCTCATTAAGGGTCACGTCAGAACGACCTTTCGCGAACGTTGACCGATCAATGAAATGAATGACAAGAAATCGACATTAGCCAATCAGAGGGCAGCTTTCTCGAGCTTTACGGCGCTAGGTTCAAACTGGCGGCTTCGCTTCGAAACATATTTCGACGTATTCTCGATTTTAAAAAATTAAAACTGTTAAAAAGAACATTCTATAATGGGTCACAGATGGTCTAGATTGTATGGATATAATCATAAAACCCGTAAGTGTCGTTCGGAATACCCCTCTGTCAAATATTTTGAGGTTGCATGATTAGAAAACACATTTCGTTTGTCACTTTCATGATCTGGTAAGCGAGGCTCCGATTGGTTGGGTGAAAGGTCGTTCTGATGTGACCCGCAATGGGATGTCCTCAGATCTTTGTTCAGCGATAACGAGAACTAAGATCTGATTTTAATGAGATTGAATGGATACGAGGCAGTGAATGAGTTTGGTTTAACGCCGCTTTGAGCAATATCTTTTACGTGTCATGGCGTGTCAGCTCAATGTAGGAGTGACGTAGATGCAGACGTGTGCCACTTCAGTGAAACCACTAGCATGGCCATGCAATGACAGACGGTAGGGCATAGTCGGTGCGAATCTTGGATTTGAATCCGTGGGAATCCTGACACGGCTAAGGTACACAACTCTGCATAGAGAACTGTGTCGTCATAGGCCTATATTCATTGGATTATTTATTAGTCAATTAGAATTCTCCCAAGACAGCGTAATGCGGAGGTGGCAATGTTGTGGACATGGCCGTGACATATCTGGAACACATTACACAGACAGTGACATATATCTGGAACACATTACAAAGATAGTGGCATATATCTGGAACACATGACACAGGTGGTGACATATATGTAGAACACATTACACAGGTGGTGACATATATCTAGAACACATTACACAGGTGGTGACATATATCTAGAACACATTACACAGGTGGTGACATATATCTAGAACACATTACACAGGTGGTGACATATATCTAGAACACATCACACAGGCAGTGACATATATCTGGAACACATCACACAGACCGTAACATATGTCTGGAGCACATCACACTGACCGTAACATATGTCTGGAACACATCACACTGACCGTAACATATATCTGGAACACAGCACACAGACCGTAACATATATCTGGAACACATCACATAGACAGTAACATATGTCTGGAACACACCACACAGACCGTAACATATATCTTGAACACATCACACTGACCGTAACATATATCTGGAACACATCACACAGATCGTAACATATATCTGGAACACACCACACAGACCGTTATATATATCTGGAACACATCACACTGATCGTAACATATATCTGGAACACATCACACAGATCGTAACATATATCTGGAACACACCACACAGACCGTTATATATATATCTGGAACACATCACACAGACCGTAACATATCACACAGACCGTAACATATATCTGGAACACATCACACAGATCGTAACATATATCTGGAACACATCACACTGGCCGTAACATGTATCTGGAAAACATCACACAGATAGTGGCATATATCTGGAACACATCACACAGACCGTAACATGTATCTGGAAAACAGCACACAGATAGTGGCATATATCTGGAACACATCACACTGACCGTGACATGTATGTGGAAAACATCACACAGATAGTGGCATATATCTGGAACACATCACACAGACCGTAACATGTATCTGGAAAACAGCACACAGATAGTGGCATATATCTGGAACACATCACACTGACCGTGACATGTATGTGGAAAACATCACACAGATAGTGGCATATATCTGGAACACATCACACAGATCGTAACATATATCTGGAACACATCACACTGACCGTGACATGTATGTGGAAAACATCACACAGATAGTGGCATATATCTGGAACACATCACACAGACCGTAACATGTATCTGGAAAACAGCACACAGATAGTGGCATATATCTGGAACACATCAAACAGACCGTGACATGTATAAGGAACACATCACACAGATAGTGGCATATTTCTGGAACACATCACACTGACCGTAACATGTATCTGGAAAACATCACACAGATAGTGGCATATATCTGGAACACATCACACTGACCGTAACATGTATCTGGAAAACATCACACAGATAGTGGCATATTTCTGGAACACATCACACAGACCGTAACATGTATCTGGAAAACAGCACACAGATAGTGGCATATATCTGGAACACATCACACAGACCGTGACATGTATGTGGAACGCATCACACAGATAGTGGCATATATCGGCACCCCAACCAACACATGGCCCAGGCGCCGCAATTCGTTGTACAGAGTTGGGCCCCTTTGAAAGTGGGTTCGAGCCCCAGATTTAAGTTTCTAGGTTTATCAGTTCTTACCATATGTGGATTTTATCAATGTGGTAAAGTTCTAAGACATTGACGTAATAACTGAAATAGTGTTCAGGGTGGCATTGAACCCAAATCACTGGATATGTGATCACCTGGTCATGACATCATCTCAAATGTCTGCAGGAACTACTCGGACCAATGAAGTTTACTGACTGACTGACTGACTGACTGAGTATGGTTTTACGCCGCTTTTAGCAATATTCCAGCAATATCACGGCGGGGGACACCAGAAATGGGCTTCACACATTGTACCCATGTCGGGAATCGAACCCGGGTCTTCGGCGTGACGAGCGAACGCTTTAACCACTAGGCTGACCACCGCCCCAGAACACTTTTTATGCCAGATGACATGTTTATCTCTCATCCCGTGGCAAAATCAGCTTAACACTTTTTCTCGCCGCGGCGACATTCATCCTAACACAAGGTGTTCACAAGATGAGATAAACATGTTATTTGTAAAAGATACCAAATATTTTCAATGGATTTGATGTGATTGGTCATTTGAATTGTAACGTCATTGCTCACACGTCCATATCCACTTGGAATTCTTCACGGCTCCAACCCAATAGAGTTCATCTTCATCCAGAGCGTCCATCAGGTCTTGGGGGATGTCTTCGGACCCGGGAACATACAGCTGCCCTCCAAACCCGGGTCTTCGGCGTGACGAGCGAACGCTTTAACCACAAGGCTACCCGACCGCCCCACAAATGAAGTTTAAATCGAGATATTTTCCTCTTAGCAGTGCAGGAAGTATTTGAATGTTAACAAAGAGCACAGCTGTATAACGCAGTGGTCACAGGCGTGGTCACGAACCCTACATTACTCACATCAGGATAGTGTCACCTAACACCGTCGATGTTTACCCATCTGATGTGTACCCAGGACCGCCTTTTCAAACAAATATCTAGTCATTATATCCAAAGCATATAGCACTTGACATGCTGTCGTCTTTATTGACCTTATCGCCAGATATTTCATAACCGTGGTGCAGTAGATTCCGGGGACGCACATCCTCGATACAGGTTATCACGTAATTCAGTGCGCACTTACGTGACGAGAAATCCGCGTATACAAAACAGGTTCAATGAAGTGACAACGCAGTGCGCCGCCTAAACACGTCAGTGCTCGTTCCCTGTGTTGGGCTTAATCCCTAACACATTTCCTTCCCAGGAACAAGATGGTGAGGGCGAGTACTCTCGCCTCCCGCGACAAGTGGGTTGTTAGCCTTATCTTCATATTTTATGGATGTGGCAGCGCTCTTGCTGACATATTTTGTAAGTATGTTTAAAAATATGTATTTGTTTTCACAATTCACGAATTTAACTGAAACAACAACAACCATTGTTTTGAAACTTATGATGATACTTTAATTTTCTCAGTATCAGTGCTTGCAATGGTTGAAGTGACTATTTAAATAAGTGGATGCAGAGTGTTGTTTTCTTCAATTCTTATGACAAGGGAAAGTGGTGTTTTGTGTAACTGGGACATTGTCAAAAGGTGATTCTGTATTTTCAAACGAAAACCAAACAATGTGTGTAACTGAAGCTATTATCTTATTCATTTAAAAAGTAGTAAGAGTAAACTAATTGTTTTCGTTAATTAAAATATTTTATCAAAAATATTAAGCTATATATTTATAAATTCTCTACAAACACTGCCCGTGTTCATCATACCGATCAAGTAGGTCAACTAACGGTTTACAAATATGTTATCATATGTTTTATATAAATAAATCCAATAAGAAATATGATACAAGTGCGTTAAAAACAGTACCATTAAACATTCACGATAACTTACTTTTGATACGACCCCCAGCGTTTCAGACTGATAAACAATATGACCAGCCATCCCTGACTGGGGACCAGAAAAACAAGCCTGTGTTGTGTTTTGTCAATAGCTGCACAGCGGTCACTCTACCGTGACCCCCTGGGGCTACTTTCCTCCTCGATCTAAACAATATACTTTGTGACTTGTATTGTTCTCTTCGTCTCATAAACCGTATACAATCGCATAGTTTTACATTCGATATAACAAGACCAGGAGCGTCACATACCACGGAAACATTCATAAATCTCTTTCAAAGAAGAAATCACTCACACGGAAAAAACTGGAGATATATATTAACATGACATGTAGATATGTACAAATGTGAATAATGTAAGGCTTCATCGTACATACATAAAATTTGTGTGGAAAATATCATGTATTAGGAATAGCCTTTGGGAATAATCTAAATATTCATATAAGGATATTTTTAAAATGATTTGTCTCTTGATATGTTATTCGTGAGCACCTGCCTTTCCATAAAGACTTCGGCAAAGGTAGTACTTGTTCTACGAATTCCAAAGCAAGCAAGCAAACAGAGGACGAATATTGTTTTGTACTATTTTAAATGACACTGATTTTCTCATTTTTACAAGTAAGACTTTAATACATCACCCATGGAGGCAAAATAAGCTATATTATATTTTGTATTTTAGATATTTCAAATGAGTGTACTGTTTATTAATGACAAAACGTTTGTATTTTGGGTACCATAGTTTCCTTGTAGGCACGTAATGTACGTAGGTTTTACACAGCTTTGAACACTATTCCTGTTTTATACGGGGTATTACATTGATGTGGAGGAAGTCTCAAGGTGATGCGACCGCCTCCGTGGTCTAGTGATAGAGCGTCCGCCCGGAGAGCGGAAGGTCTGGGGTGCGATTCCCGATCGCGTCATACCAAAAGACGTTAAAAGATGGTACTTGTTACCCTGTCTGGCGCTCGGCATTAAGGGGCTATAACAAGGACTGGTCGGCTCGGAGTCAGTATACTGTGTCTGAGTGGGGTATTCATGTTAAACTGCGGCATGTTATCTCAGTGAGCTAGCACTATTAATCGGCATCAGTCCGGACTAGTACAAGCAGCCACACAAACACACACACGTGCATGCACGTCGCTATATAAGTGCAATAATCTTGGGCGCGACGTTAAACCCCATTTCACCTCACCTCACCTCAAGGTGATGCATTTTCCGCTTTGGTTACCATCCAGCACGGACATGATACTGACAGATCGAAGATCGTAATCGGATGGTGTCCAGGGTTCGAACTCTTAACCTGTGAATTATGTCCAGTGTAGGGGACACATTTCAGCATTTCATTATAATTATTCAATAGTTTGAATGTCAAATAAATATTTTGGATTGGGCGATAGCACCGTCAAACTGTTTCTGGCAGACATTAGGTGCCACTTGCCTATAAATTAAAACCACATAGACTTTCCATGCCAGGGTTGTCATAAAATAGTTCTCCACACAGAAGGCCAACAACTGTTTCAGCAACCCATGCGACTAACGGGATCAGGTGGTCATGCTCGCTGACTTGGTTGATGCAAGTCATCGTATCCCAATAGCGAAGATCGATGCTCATGATGTTAATCATTGGGTTGTCTGGTCCAGACTCGATTATATACAGACCGTCGTCATCTAGCTGGAATATTGCAGAGTGCAGCGTTAAACAACAAACAAACAAGGGGGCCCTGAGGATACATTCTATCCCGGGTCACTTCGGGGTAGCACGGCATTGATGTCAACTATTAAGATTGTAACTTGTCACCAATGCATTGCCATCGGGTCTTACCGTCACTACGATCAACCATTACATTCTTCATGCACATTCCTTACAACTCTGTGTTACAAGATCAAGTTCTAGTCGTTGACAACATACCTCTTGCAAAGGTCTTCAAAGAAAAACATACTAGTTGAAGCTTAAGCGCCTAATTAAATTGTCATCAATTGAAATGCTTCGCGAACATCTCAAACGTACATACGTGTGTGTTTTCATATTGCTTTTAGTTTCAACAAAATCAGTAAACGTGTTATCGTGCCACGGGATTGTCTGGTCCACTATCACTGGATTGTCTGGTCAAACCTTGATTGTTTTAAGGCCGAAACCTTAGAGCAGGAGTATGGCTATGCGGCATTAGGTAACAAGTACTTACTTTAAAAGCAAATTGTGAGTGGTTTCGGTACAGCATAGACTTTTCTTACCCTTTCTGCGAACACCTGGTGTCATCAATGATGTTTAGTGACCCATTCATATATTTTTCACCGCTGTTCTGTCTTTTACACGCAGTGGAATCTGTTTCGGTAGATAATCGACTGTTTATTCTCAGGCGTTTTATATTCTTATTTCCCGCCCTGTATGTCTAGCGCAACTTTTTCTGAACAAATTAAGAAATGCGTCACGTGAATGTGTACCTGGGCTTTCTTTCTTAAGGTGGACGAGGCAACCACTCGGTAGTGTTTGCTAAACGTCGCGAATTGACTGAAATAGGTCATGTTGGCAAGGGATCTAACAAATCGTGCGGTGTGATTCATCGTGAGGGAAATGAGTAAGATTGTTTCAACGCCTCTTTGAACACTAGTTCAGCTATATCACGGCGTGTCTGCAGCAATGGTCAGAATGTCCCAAGTGATGCAGGTCTTACACGTTTACCACCTACGAGCATGGTGCCAGCAAACCGAACTCGTTATCAGGGAGATATGGGAATTGATCCCACGTTCATCATAACCTGGTACACCTCGGTGGCCTTGACGACTGGGCCATCTCGGCCCTTCGTTGTTTATTATGAAGAAAAAACCCACATCTGTAGATATAATGCAGGTGAACCGCGTTACCCTGTGGTTAATGTGTCTCAAATTACACAATTTATAAATGTAACATGACAATAGTTAAGTGTTCATGTATCTAAATGTATATCGTATATGGACAGTGTATGGTTACAACCCTAATATCTAATCTGCCTCTGCATCTTCATCTCATATTTTATTTAATTTGTCAATGCTTACTGCCAGTTAGTGATGCACGAACAGTTTAGTGTCATGGAGGAAGTACGTAGGAAGATGTAGCTGACGTTATAGAGCGGAGGTGAGTCCTTTGGGCCTATCTCTGAAGAAGTGCACAGAGGAACTCTTAAGTGTAACTGTCGAGGAGGGGTTGTTACGCTATTTCAACAAAGGTTCGAAGCACATACACACTCGGAAATACTAGTATTCTGCGTTTCCGCCTCAGTAAAGCACAGGTCCCTTGGCAATATGTGCTGTGTTATACTGTAAGCATCACTCCCACACAGACTTACTGACCAACTGGCTGGCTGGCTGGCTGGTTGGTTGGTTGGCTGATTCGCTGACTCGCTGGCTGACTGACTGACTGACTGACTGACTCACTCACTCACTCACTGACTGACTGACTGACTCACTCACTCACTCACTGACTGACTGACTGACTGACTCACTCACATTCTGATATTATCCCATTTGGATGCATTTAGTTGCAAGTGAAATCGATTAAGCTTAACTGTGATGTATAGCAACATACACTCTGTGGATGCAAATGACGCAGGTTAATACTGTGGAATTTAAGTTGGGAACGTTATTAATTATAATTACATGTAACATGCAATAGTTCTAAGATTTGACAACATAATGATATGAAGGGAATATAATATAATAATGCTAACACATTGTTAACGTATGTTATTACGTGGCAACACAATCGTGAAATGTGTTCAAAGTGTGTTAACGTTTGCCTGTTATGTGTTAATGCATGGCCTGGACTTTATATACTGTTTTGAAGATACACAGTACCGCTTGGGTGTTTTTCAAAGGTACATGATAAAAAGTCGTTATAAAAATGATTTGAAGATGTGATATAGTTTATGTTGAAAGTGCGTGACATCGTATGGTCACAAAATGTGACATCTTACGACCAACACCCGTAGGGGTCAGGATTATAACAGGGCTACACCATTGCTGGTCGTGGTTGTGGTTGATTGCGGTTGATTGCGGTTGATTGCGTGTCATTTTACCCCGACGGCGTGGGTCTCTGTTCATAATAACAACCATTTGTTTGTCTGGTCCAGACTCGATTATTTGTATTCCGTCGTGATGCAGCCGGGGTATTGCAAAACAACGGCATCGTTAAACAACAAACAAACAAAATAGTGTGATCAGGTCATGTCAAAGGGTATGAAGTAACGGTACTTCGAGGGTGTGACAATGTATGCTGAAAACGTTAACATTTCATTTAGCTCTTTCTGCAAACAGTACAGGTCTCGTTTGTTCAAAATTTGGATAACGTAGAGAAATAAACTGCATTTTTGTAGATTTTAGTGTATAAGTGTGCATATTTTATACTTAAAAGCATATTTCCATATATTTCCACAGCCGTAACACGATATTTTATTGTTATCCAGCGATATGGAACGACAGAGACCTTGTACAGGAAAGAAGCTCTGGAGTAGAATATCAAACCCTGAACACCTCCAAATGGTGGGATGCGGCACAAGGGTGTGAGGAGTTTGGAGGGCAGCTGTATGTTCCCGGGTCCGAAGACATCCCCCAAGACCTGATGGACGCTCTGGATGAAGATGAACTCTATTGGGTTGGAGCCGTGAAGAATTCCAAGTGGATATGGACGTGTGAGCAATGACGTTACAATTCAAATGACCAATCACATCAAATCCATTGAAAATATTTGGTATCTTTTATAAATAACATGTTTATCTCATCTTGTGAACACCTTGTGTTAGGATGAATGTCGCCGCGGCGAGAAAAAGTGTTAAGCTGATTTTGCCACGGGATGAGAGATAAACATGTCATCTGGCATAAAAAGTGTTCTGGGGCGGGCGGGTAGCCTAGTGGTTAAAGCGTTAGCTCGTCACGCCGAAGACCCGGGTTCGATTCCCGACATGGGTAGAATGTGTGAAGCACATTTCTGGAGTCCCCCGCCGTGATATTGCCGGAATATTGCTAAAAGCGGCGTAAAACCATACTCACACACTCACTAAAAAGTGTTCAGTTTATTATGTATTTTCGAACGTGTTTTTCGGGACCTCCTCTGAAAACCATTGTGTTAAGGTAGTTCCAAATTAAGTGTTATTTCACTTGATTAAAATATCGATGTTATTTGTGGAAATATACATGATCACTTTCATCACTAAATACATGCGAATATGTGCATATGTAACTCCACGGCGATTTTAGAACGTAGGACCCTATGGTCGTTTAAGGCAACAAAATAAGATCGGATGATCACAAAGTTTTCAGTAATGTATTATTATCCGTAAATAGCTGACCACCTGAAGATTTCAATTGATACCTAGCTAAATGTGTGACTTCGAACCGCAAAGGCATGACTCGGTGCTCACACGGTCGATCCCTGGTTTGTCTGGGAAATGGAAAAGGTAACATGTACATTTTGTTTCTATGTTTAATTCTTTTAAAAAATCGTCATATGTTATGTTCGGATTCCCGTTAGGGTCACGGGTACCATGTCGTCTAAGGCACCGCTATTCGAAACTTATGAAACTTGGTTCTAATCCCGTTTCTCCTTGATTATGTTTTAAGGTTTGTCTGCTAAATATCCATGTTCGTGGGTTTCATCAAATCAAAATGCTAACTGTTTAAAATCTGCGACACTTCGGCTATCCTCCCACATGAAGCTTAAACGCCGTGATATAAATAAAATATTGTCCAAAGACGCTCACAAACTCCTAATCCACGTTAAATAAACGTTTTACGATGATTATGACATAAAGCAAAGAAGTTACAGTCCGGATCGGAATACTACTGGCATACTACAGTGAGTGAGTGAACTGGGTTTAAAGCTACTTTGAACACTTTTTCAGTTATATCAAGTGATGAAGGGCTAAAACTTTTGACACTGTTGTGAAGCACATACGTCGTGTATGAGGCTGACAAACCAATGATGATAAACAGCATAATTCGAATCCACGTACAGCGGATTCTGCATGGCTAAGGGACGCAACTCAAGATTTGACAGAAAGGCATGCTCGTGTGTCATCACTAGAGCCGTTTACATCTGTTACAGCCGACTCCTCCCCGCTGTACACCTACGTCGGCTACAAACCCACTCCTGACATGGAGAAAACCCTTATCCATGGAAACTCAGCGTTCCAGTGTCACTTGCAGTGTGATGACGACAATACTGTCGGTTTGAGGGTTAGTAGCTTTACAATCATGTTTAGCTAAGTCATTGCGTCAAAGATAAGGATGATATAAATTTCTAAACAGAGTGAGTGAATGTGCAAGAATATATTCCCCAAAATAACACAACACCTATTTGTGTAATTGAAAGGCAAAACACAAGCTTGTAAATTGCTATAACCTAAAGGTTCCCCAGCTTGGAACTTTTAATAGTTTCCAATCGTTTCTAATAAGTCTTTAAATAACACGTGACAGGCATCGGAAAACAATTTACAAGTCTTTGAAAGGCATTTAGAAGTGATACACATAAGGAAGAGAATTTATGGATGTCAGCTTCTTTATTACTGTTACTTTACTATTACTTTATTCATTATGTTTCATGATGATTATCGCGTTCTGAATAATATTTTCGGTTTTTACCAAAGCGCGACAATTACATGTAAGTCGCGTTTGGTTTAATTTGATCGGTCATGGCTTTGAAAGGGAGACAACACGACAAAATTAACTCACTGTGACTTTATTCAGGGTGAGGAGTGTTATTGCTTGACGACGGCGGTCGCAACTCCTACCACAAACACTTCTCAGATCAGATGCGCGGGCAACTTTGACCAATGGTGTGGCAATGAAGATGGAATATCACTTTATCAAATAGGTAAGTCTTGTCACCGATCGGTCGTACACTGGACCAAGTGTTTCTATGTGAACTGATGGAACCAAAACTACAGAGCATAGTAAAAAATAAATAAACTGAAGATCATGGTTTTCAAATTGATACATTAAATCACGACAGCATTACGTTTTGAGGTACCCCTCGGCTAAGGTCAACTGTAAAACACAAAACGTCAGTTGGAACCTGGAGTCTGGGAACACACACCATAAAAGGCGTGTTTAAACTTTTCAGGTGAGGTGTGGTGAAATGGGGTTAAACGTCGCGTCAAAGATTATTGCACATATATAGCGACGTGCATGCACGTTTGTGTGTGTGTGGCTGCTTGTACTAGTCCGGACTGATGGCGATTTATAGCGCTAGCCCACTGAGATACCATGATGCAGTTTAACATGAATACCCCACTCAGACACAGTATACTGACTCCGAGCCGACGAGTCCTTATTATAGCCCCTTAATGCCGAGCGCCAGACAGGGTAACAACAAGTACCATCTTTTAACGTCATATGGTATGACGCGGCCGGGGTTCTAACCGCGGACCTTCCGCTCTCCGGGCGGACGCTCTACCACTAGACCACGGAGGCGGTCTGAATATTTCAGAAATCTATGGTAGACATTGAAAGAAAGTTACTCAAAATAGTTGCGTCGCTTATCAGCATGACGCGTGTTGCTATCCTATATCCTTTACATTGATTGTTCACGCCTCCTTAATCACTGGCACTTAAGTTTTAAATATACATCATCATTCGTGACCAACTCGTCTTATTCCGGGACAAGCCGAATAGCGACTCGTGCCCCTCTGGTGGCCACTTTTGCAACCGGGTTCCGTCTTAGCGCAAACGGGCATACCTAAAACAATTGTCAACTCGTTGCGCAATGGTTCACATATATTTCCCCATATATTATTTATATTTCAGATGCAATTTAAAGCACATCAGGACATGCGAAATTATACAGTATGAATGAACACATTTAACTGTGTCTTGGGTACATTTTTAGATGCAAGACATATGTAAAAACAGAAATTATTTCTGAGGGATTCTTTGACGAAGAACTTGAAATCATACGCGTATTCTGATTGGTTTGTCGTATTTTCGCACATAACATTCATCGGAACGAGTCTTCTTGCAGGTTACGGAAAGGGGCGAGTGGTGACGAATGATACATCATGTGAACTGGTTGGCAACTGGTTGAGTCGGACATGCTTGCTCTTTTCGCGAACACCTGGTGTCATCACTGATTTTCACTGATCCATTTCAGATAATTTCCATCTCAATGTTTCCTTTTACGTCTTATGGAATCTGTTTCGGCAGATATTCGAGGCTGGTTAGACCCTGGCGTTAACGGTTTGAATTTTAACAGTTCTAGATAACACTGACATAGTTCTACACGCGGACGGAGAATGTGTTTATGCAAAGAAGGAATGGAGAAGACGTATCAGCTTACATCTAGATGAGAACTGTGACAGTGAGAGGTCTCTGGCATGTGAAGGTAAGAGTCCCGTCAATGTGAACATTCAGAATGTTTTAACGCCACACTCCAGCTATATCACAGCGGCCTGTAAATAATCGAGTCTGCATCAGACAATCCAGTGATTAGTCATGATATCAGGGGCATTATTCAACGCCGTCAGGAGCCTGAACACCTCATCTATTTCGTCACCTTTCATGACAAGCTGCAATTAAAAGTGGTAATCGCACGACATGATAGGGCACTTTTTGGCCAACATGATCTGTAGTATATACGAAATGTTCAGAACTCGATTAGAAAAATATCAAATATAGTATTTTGGACATGATAGTTTTTTTCAAAACTTGTATATTTTGGATTATAACCACACAAGCCTAAAATTAGACTTTAAGTGTTTTCGTGAAGATTTTTTCTAATATTTTCCATTTGCTGACTTTGACCCAAGCTAAATTTCTTAGTAGGTTTACATGTAGGTTAAGACCTTATAAATATATCACAAGAGCACACACGCACTTTCTCAAAGTTAGACTTCCTCTTTGCATACGAAAGATGTGCCGTTTTCATCCATGTTAGCAATATATTATGTACTTGATCCTATCAAAGGGGTAGAAATTAGAAATGAAAGAATCCAAATTAAAGAATCGTTGACACGGAGTCTTGGGTGAGACAGGTGATATATTGTATGTACAGGTAGTTTCACATCGTTATCAAATATTGTTTCGCACACGCACACATACACAAACACGCGCATGCACGTCGCTTTATAGGTGAAACAATCTTGCATGCGACGTTAAACCTCATTTCATCACACCTCACCTCCGAGATAAGGTGTTTCCGGAATGAAGGGTTTTACTTGTATATTTTGTATATTGATTTAGTTATTTGGCAGACCCAGAGGTATCATTGGCAGGTACGCTAATATCACTCATTAACCAACAGCACCGCTACAGGATAAATCACGTTGCCGGAGAACCGTATGTGTCAAACATGATGACAAGACGTGGGACCAGTCAAACAGAACACAGCCTTTGCTGAAGGTCAACGACGCCAATCGGGGACATCTGTATGATGCTATGGATCGCCGGCATAGATACTGGATTGGTTTGAGAAGAATGTACTTCTGGAAATTGATCAATGGTAAACTTGCAAATCGAACCTATTTTTAACCATTCACCTAAAAGGTGAAAAGTTCTTCAGACCCTAACGGCTTTGTTAAAGGGTACACTAAACATGCGACACATGGATTTCGTATTGAATAAAACATGAAATATTCGACGATGGTTAGTTGCTAAACAATCTACAGCGTGTCTACATAAAAATCGTCACAACGATGTCATAACCAAATGTAATTGTTATCACCCCACCACCACCCCAACCCCCGTCCCCAGCCCCACCCCAGAATATGAAATGGTGGGTCCCTAAGAAGTTGTTAGAGGTATTTAAACAGTTGTTAAACTTGTTTCATGCCCGGTTAATGTTTGTGAATGAAATATGGTTTAACTTGAGACTAACAAAAAAAAGAATGATTGAATTCACGTCTTCCGCGTGTATGTCAAGATTCTCGTGTTACCTGTTGCTAACGGACACATATTTCTGTCACAGGACTGGACGTGAGTTCTACCCTTGACGACGACAGCGGCCTGCTTGAAGCCTGCCTTACTGTACGGAAAGTGGGGGACGAGTTATCTCCCTCTGTCAGTTTTGCCTGGTCCCCCTGTGAGGAAAAACTGCAACCTCTCTGTGAATCAGGTTGGTCGGTGTTTACCTGCATCCTTTCTGTTGATCATCGGTTATTTCTAGCTGAAGCAGTTAGTCGCTTTTGTCTCAGTCTGTGTTATAATGCTCAATCTGTTCGTTAATTTTACCTTCATTCCATGTATTGATAGTGAATTATCTATTTGTTAGTCAGATTACCTATATTCCGTGTGTTGATAATCAGTTATATATTTTAGTCAGTTTTACCCCCATCCCGTGTGTTGCTAATCAGGTATCTATAAGTCGTCAGTTTTAACTGAATCCCGTGTGGTGATTATCTATCTATCTATCTGTCTGTCTGTCTGTCTGTCTATCTATCTTTCACTTAGTCCATGTGGCCACAATCACATCCGAGCTAGTGCCACCACATACCCGTGGGGGCGGTCGGGTAGCCTAGTGGTTAAAGCGTTAGCTCGTCACGCCGAAGACCCGGGTTCGATTCCCGACATGGGTACAATGGGTGAAGCCCATTTCTGGTGTCCCCCGCCGTGATATTGCTGGAATATCGCTAAAAGCGGCGTAAAACCATACTCACTCACTCACTCACTCACTCATTCACATACCCGTGACATGAGAAGATAATACAGCGTAGCGTGTATGTAATCCCATCTGTTTTAGACCAACGCTTGTATCTCAAACACAAAGAACGAGAAAGATTTCTGTTTGCATTCTATGGTGTCAGACTTCATCTATCCTCTCATTGCTATGTCAACGGGGAACGTATGTATATATTTAATAGGAAATATCTACATAGATATAATTCGTTAATCTGGCAATTTGTCTTTACGGAAAATTTCCTTGATATTGAGAACGTCCCGACAAACGGTGCTCCAGTGTTCATGTCTAAACATATCAATCTTGATCTGTTCTAACTGTTTTCACAAGTAAACTTTTTATGTAATATTTGTTTGATTTAGCGAAACTAGGGAGGACATATATACCCGAACCACCGCCGTCCACTGCTCAACCAACGACTTCGACGGGCACAAACCAGACAGAGCTCTTCGGAGAAAACACAGGTGAGTGAACTTTACAACAGGCTGAAGAAAGTGTGCTCGTGTTAAGTCTTAATACTACAACGGCTACAACGTTTCCACGTCTAATAGTGTGTCTGGTTTCACGCCGCTTTGAACATCAATTCGGTTACAGGCGTGTCCGTTTGATGTGGGAGGGAAGCCCGAAGTGATACGGGTTTTAAAGTTTACCACTGTGAAACCCACAAGCATGGGTATGGTGATGACGGTATGGTGCTGACAACCCTAGAAACATTATCAGAGGGAATCTGGGATTCGATTATTTGGCCATACGTTTCTGGCACGCCTTAGGGAGGCATCCCTGAACTGCGAATTCCGGCGCTATATGTACTAGATAATAGAGGCGGACGAGGGATAGTACAGTAGACTACGGTTTAAACGAACACGCTTATAACGAACTGACGGATATAACGAACTTACTTTTTGGTCCCGACTATTTGCTGTAGTTATGCTGTATATATGCTTATAACGAACTACGGTTATAACGAACTAAAATTAGTAGTCCCTTTGAGTTCGTTATAACCGTAGTTTACTGTACTTTACTGGGATACAAAGGTACAGTTGTGGGTGAGTGAGTGAGTTTGGTTTGACGCCGCTTTTAAAAGTATTCGAGTTATATCCAGGCCTGTCATCATAATGTGGGAGGTATAGTCGTGAGAACAACGAACGAAAAACTACTAGTACCGTTCGTCTTTCTCCCCTCCTCTTCTCCGAACTGCTTCACGTCATCCTGCAGTACCCACGACAGCTGGTACTGCATGCATCGTCGCAACATCTGCTTCAGCATCTCAAACTGCCAGTAAATCTGCTACTATTTTCCGTCCACTTGATATATCTGCCGCTATGAGTCTCCACGTATTTTCTGTCATTATTACCTGACAATGTCTTGCACATTTACACTACACTTCCATATAATGCACTTCTTTTCCACCTTGCCCATTCTAAACGTTTCAATACCCATTGTCACAACGATGTATTTATTTCTTCTTGCTATCACGTGGGTTTGACATCATGTTCACGTTTATTCCATCCATATAGTGCGTGCGTGCGTGCGTGCGTGCAGGCTTATGTCTGTCTGATACCATGCCGCAGTTTAACATGGACACCCCTTTCAAACACTTTAAGATCAGTCCTTATTTTTTTCCGTTAATGTCGAGCGCTAGGCAGGGTAACAATAATTATCATCTTTTGACCTCGTTTGGTATGACGCGGCCAGGTATCGAACCATTGTCCTTCCACTCTCCAGGCAGACGTCCTACCCCACAAAAGGGTCTCCTTTATTCCTATTTAAAAGATATTCCATACATATGCCGCTTGAACATTTCTGTCTTTTCCCGTTATTTCAGGCAATCCTGGGGGCTATATTGGAGCTGTCATAGGCTGTGTTGCTGTTTTGATTTGCTGCATCGTTCTGGTACTATTTATAAGACGGTAAGGTTACTGGAACTGAACTTCTTATTGTATAGGGCACTACATCGGTGACCAGCTAGGGTACATATCTACATCCTGATTCAGGCCAGGGTACATCTCTATACACAGAACAGTACCAGGGTTACGCGTCTGTAATTACCTGCAAAACAACGACCCCTTCATCGTTACCGGAGAAAATATTTGCTTTACAAATGTTTTCGTTATATTGCCTTCTGGCTTTTACTGTAAATGCTCTTTATAACGTTTAGAAAATGGCACTCTTTCCATCTATAATGCAAGGAATAATATAACTATCGACAGCTAGAGTTTGTGTTTTAGTCACTTGAGACGTCTTAGTCGTTTAGGGTTACAAACTTTAATATGCGTTTTTGTCTCTATCTGTTCCAATAGTTAACATTTCTTCAGGAAAACACAATTATTCACCCCTTCCCTCGCGAACGATTCTGACTTGATGCAGGAAAAACAGAAAATTTACCCTCTCTCTCCTGAATAAGTGCGTGAGTGAGTGAGTGACCCGTGTATAATGCCGCTATGAACACTAGGGTAGAACTGATGAGAAGCTTGCCTGTTCCGTCTGACAGATGATCCCGTACGCATAGGAGAGTTGCCAAAAAGGTGGAGTATTGTCAAAATAGGTTGGGTAAATAAACTGGTACATTATTCTTAAGACAAAGGGATAACAATCCGCGAGGTAATGGATAACAATATCAGTGAGTGAGTGAATATGGTTTTACGCCGCTTTTAGCAATATTCCAGCAATATCACGGCGGGAGACACCAGAAATGGGCTTCACACATTGTACCCATGTCGGGAATCGAACCCGGGTCTTCGGCGTGACGAGCGAACGCTTACACCACTAGGCTACCCGACCGCCCCGATAACAAAATCAAAAGCAATGGATGTAGTAATAAAAATGTAACATATAAACACAAAAACGTCACAATACGGCAACAAAGATCTGATAGGGGGCACGGGTGGCCCAGTCGTCTGAGGCGCCGCGATTCGCTGTGCAGAGTTGCGTCCCTTTGGCACGCCAGAAACCTATGATTGTGGGTTCGAATCCCGTTTCGCCCCCATTATGTTTCTAGGTTTGTCAGCACCATACCCGTGCTCGTTGGTTTCACCGAAGTGTTAAACGTCTGAGACCTGCATCACTTCGGGCTTTCCTCCAACATTAAGTTGACACGCCGTGATATAACTGGAATAATGTTAAAAGCGGCGTTAATCCCAACTCACTCACTCACTCAAAGATCTGATAGTTGCTGTTCTATTAATCACGACCCATGTTGATATAGAAAAAAATGCTTGTCTCCAAGGTAACAAACATTTATACTAATGTGATCTTTATATTTGTTTATCTAAATGTCATGTCTCTCCCTGTTTTTCAGAAAGAGGATATTCTGTTTTGCGAAAAAATCAGACACACAAACAACAGCAACCACCTTCCTCAACCCCGCCGCTGGGAGCACGACCTACTCTCTAGCCACATCTACTGACCCCTACTACTCTATGCCAAATCCATCCAACGATCAGTTACCCGACCCTTTTGTTGACCGGTCCATTCTCAAGCAACAAACTTCGGACCCTTATTACTCTACCCCAGCTTTACAAGAGAAACCATCTCTTCCCCTCGCTGTCGTCATGCCATACCGACCATTAGAACAAAGTCTCTACGTAAACTCTCCAAAGATTGCAAAGGAAGGAGATTACAATAGTTTCTCTGATACTGAGAAGCTGAACAGTGAGACGCCTGGAAATGCATACAGTCATGCTTTGGGTTTATTAAATAACAGTTATAAAGGGGAGTATGATACCGCAAAGTCAGTGGGCACTGATGATGAAAATAAAGGCACCCAGGATCAGAAGGAAGAGGGTGATGGAGTTTATGATATCGCTGATGAAACTGAGCATCAAATGGCAGATGGGGAATACGACAAAGCGAATATTTTACGTAATAATTTGGCTCTTACTGGAAGTAACGCAAGTCAGACATCTGTTGCCAGTTATGAAGATCTTGTTGAGCCTAGTCATGATTTTCAAGCGTGTACTCCGGCTCAGAGTGTTGCTGAAGGAGGTGATGGCGATTTCTATGAAATACCCGTTGGAGGAGAATATGATATTGCAGATGGGACCCAAAACATCTCCTCGGGTGTTCCTCAAAGAGTTTCTCCCGGTACTTCTCTGTATAGTATTGCTGACATTGTAACAGATTCCGGTGAAAAACACACGCTCCATGATAAAGATATTCGAATCGGTGCTATGCAACCTGGAACAGGCCATACGTCTAAGATACCAAACCAGGGTATTCCTGATACCAACAACGTCGAGGAAACGGATATTTATGAATGTATTGACTATACCAACCCTGACCACATTGACGGAGGTGAGGATAAGAACGCTGTCACTGAAGGCGAAGGCTCTGCGTGGCAGCACGGGTCAGAAACAGCCAACATGTCAACCTCTGAGGATGCTGAGGAGGATAGAGAACATATATATGGCAATATGGAAGAGGTGTCAGGCTCCGGCACTGCTGGTTCTTCACAAGATGGCCACTGCTACTACAACATAGTCAGCGACACCAACGCTCTGTCAACACTACCATCAACTCAGGGCAACGGTGGCGACAATGTCTATTCTCTGGCTACTGATGCACTGGCCTGACCAGCATGGCCTATTTGTTTGTCGGTGTGATATATACGCTCTTTCTTGATGTAATGTTAATGTGGAACCATTTACGTCAATACCGGTGCCAATGAAAGAGTAATCAAGACGGCTAATATCTCATGTACTATTATCATACGACCTATAACACATATATTATTGACACAGGATGTCTTGGAGTGCAAATAATAAAAAAACACAAATATTGCCAGGGTTGTTTGGGAGATAGTATACGTCAAAGCTGTATTGAAATAAAGTTTCATTAAGAATACAAACAAACCAAAATGAAGAAAAGGGCATTCTTTCAATCAAAAACAACTTTTTGTATTTCATACAAAATTGATCTTTACAAAAAACATGAAAGGCTTGTCCATAAAACAAGACATTAAATTGGTCTGTTCTTTTGGCAGTTTCCTAGTCAGTATTTCACTCTGTGATATGAGGTTCAGATTTATGACAAATGCTCTGCTTCACCATCATTGGCATATACCCTGCAACATCATGCACGTGATACACCAGATGAAACCATTGTTGAATTTTCCCGTTTGTTTGTATATTTGAAACCTGACAAAAGTTGTTGTTTATCCAGTTTATGTAAATATTTTTGAATTGGAAATAAATAAAAACAAATAATATTTGAAGCCCAAGAGATATTGTTTCATCAGAATGAGGGAGTTAATGTTTGTTACGCCAATACGCATGTGTTACTGCTAAATGACGGCGACCAGTGAGTAGAAGAATCTGTTACATGCAGGGGCGGTCGGGTAGCCTAGTGGTTAAAGCGTTCGCTCGTCACGCCGAATACCCGGGTTCAATTCCCGACATGTGTACATTGTGTGAAGCCCATTTCTGGTGTCCCCGCCTTGATATTGCTGGAATATTGCTAAAAGCGGCGTAAAACCATACCCAATCACTCACTCACTCACTGTTACATGCAACCAGTTGTTGGTATCATGAACAACGTCCCAGTGCGTCTGGGCGTGATGACATGCATCCATGTTGATGTTAGAAAGCGGGGAATCAGTAACCCTTATGCGGAAGAAACATTCTCTCATATTCTACATCCTCAGTTCATATCGAAATCAATGCTGTTATTTAACGTTATTTCTTAAACGTCATTAGTAATAATGATGCGTAAGCAGCCTCTGATCTGATCGCCGAAGTCAAGTTTGTAAGGTGAAAGTTTAGGTCATGATAATGAGGGGCGCAATGACACCGGATCATCACCAACACAACCCTTGCCGTAGCATGTCATACCAATTTATTGTGGTGACGCGAAGGCCACGTTTCTAATCACCGCATGACCCAATTTGTCTCTTCACATCCAAGACCACAGTTATGCAGGTCTTTACCACTTTGGGGGGCACGGGTGGTCCAGTCGTCTAAGGCGCCGCGATTCGCTGTGCAGAATTGCGTTCCTTGGGCACGCCAGAAACCTGTTATTATGGATTCGATCCCCGGTTCGCCCCCATTATGCTTCTAGGTTTGTCAGCACCATACCCGTGCTCGTGGGTTTCACCGAAGTGGTAAACGTCTGAGACCTGCATCACTTCGGGTTTTCCTCCCACATTAAGCTGACACGCCGTGATATAACTGGAATACTGTTAAAAGCGGCGTTAATCCCAACACACTCACTCACTCACTCACTTTACCTCTTTGATGAAACCAACGAGCATGGGTATGGTGCTTACAAAACCTAGAAACATAATCAGGGCGAACCGGGATTCGAACGATCAAAACTTGCCCCGTGAATATGTGGTCACATCCTTCCAAACCCTTTCCATATTCATAAGAAATCTCTGCCAAAAGCAGAGTCGATTGTACTGCTCATTATTGTGCTCACAAACCAAAAGTCAAACTCAATCTTGGCATGCTTCAGAGTGAGTAAGTTTGGTTTATCGCCTCTGTAAATCGTACTTCAGTTTATCACAGATTGTTGTGGGAGGAGTGCCCAATGTAATCCATGTCTCAAACGTTTACAACATTATCGACTCTCACGAACACGGGTATGACGCTGACAAACCTAGAAACACAACCAGGGCTAATCTTGTATTTAAACCTTGATCAAAGATTTCTGGCAGGCCTAAGGGACGCAACTCTGCACAGCGAACCCTGCACATGCGACTTGGCCCTCGTATCGACAATAAATAATATGTCAGATATGTAAACTACAAAGTTTTTTAGGACGCAAAACGGTCCCTCGAGGAGGTGTCTCATGATATTATACATTTTAGATACACATATCGGGGCTTTTCATCTTGTTTACGTTAAGTATGATCATTATTATTACTATATCAGTTTGTCATACTCATTTGCTTTAACCGTTTTACTCGTGTAATTGTGTGCGTATATTGTTTAAATACGCGCCGAATTTGTGTGTAATGATCTATGACCGTATGAACGTATACGCATGACGATTTCATACACTGTTATACTTCGTGTGTTGAACGTCAAGTGTGTCAATCGGCGGTCGTCTGACATGAAAACCGCTAGACCTACCGACCCTACCGCCGCCACCACCACGACCACCCCCAACCCCAAACCCCCCAACCAACCCCAACCCTAACCCCCATATTCACAATGTGCCAGCCTGGTTAGTTCTCACTCACTAACTCAACACAAAACTATGACACTGAAAATGTTATTAATGATATAATTCGGTTTCTGGTATAATTCGCTTCAGGAATTGTTCATATTTAAACCCTATTCAGAGATTCAGTCTTCGTAATAAAAGCCTGATTCGTCAAAAAATAACAATCGTAGTTCAATATAGTACCTGGTACAAAACAAAACGTAGTTCATTATAAAAGCACTATTCATGACAAAATTCATTATATACATTTGATTCGTGATAAAACCTGGTTCGTTTTGTGCACAATATCCTTAATGCAATAACAGTAAATTATGAAACAATTATGTTCATGGTAAAATCTTATTCAGCTGTTTCACAATTGCGGTAACATGTAATTAATTTCTAATCATAAGAAAGCTGCACTAAAAAGAGACACAACGAACAATACGAGCAGGCCGCACCTCGGTATCCCGGGTCATGGTACTTATGGATGTGAACATAACAGTAGATGCAACAAGGATGAATCATGTCCTGACCAGTGTCATCAGATCCTGCCTGTTGGTTTCCGTTTGAGAAGTACTTCCTGGTTGAATGTGATGGCGAACGTGGCTGCCTCGTGGCTCCTCGTGCTCTCTGTCTGGCGTGTTGCTGATGCAAATTACTTTTGTAAGTATTCAAATGATTATGATTGTCCAAAGTGAATTGCTACTAATTTCCGATTACAAACATGATGCAGAACACATACGATGACCAGTTCAGAAGTACTTAAACGTGAACTTGAAACTTGATTTTCAGTGATCCATTCATATTATTTTCACCGCAATTTTGCCCTTACGCCCGATGGAATCTGTTTCGTCAGACAGTCGAGACTGGAGATTCTTTGGCGTTGACGTTTGGTATTATATTGCCATGAAGCATGTCAGATCATGCGTCATATCATATCGGAGAAAAATGCCTTCACAAACAGTGATTGAATACTATTTTACGCGGGTCTCAAACATCACGGCGGTGTGAAGACAAATGACCAGACAAGCCAGTGGTTGATATTATGAGTTACGTCCGACGCCGTTTGGGTACGATGACACGCAATCGACCAAGTCATGGAGAGTGACCAAACGTTCGAGTCTAGAGCGAATGGCTACTGAGGGCTTATTCTATCCCGGATATAATGTGGTAAATATAGCAGTTATCACCATTGTACACTATACATATTTAAACACATGTACCAGTAGCAATATAACAGTAAAATGAACCCTCGTTTAGTTCAGTCTTGTATACCGTGACAACTTAGAGTTAATAATGGGGAGAGTGTATACATTAGATAACATTCTGTGGAGGCCATTTATATAATCTAGCCTCAGTGCTCGTAATGTGATGAGATGGTGTCTATTCCCTGTTGTCTGTTTGCTCATCAACTGATCACACGTATGCCTTTGATGCCTGTGAAATGTGATATTAAGCGCTCACAATGACGGATGTAATGTTATTTCGTTAGTCCATGTCAGAGCACGGACCTAGAGTATCTGTGAGGAAGTGTTACTACGATTATTCCGATCTTAAGGTCAGATTCAAATGGGACAGAAACCATTGCGTTCTAGTGGCGCGGATCGTTGCTCGTGCTGTCATCACTCATTTGCCTCATCTTGACCCGATTATTCATCTGCCGCCGTGATAACCTGGGATGTTGCAGACTGGCACCATTTACTCACTCACTCTCTAACTCTGGTTATTTCAGCCCATTGGTACGAGGATGGCAGCCCTGCGACGGATGCCACGGTCAGGTATCACACTACTACAACAGAAAGTAGCTGGTGGGAGGCTGCGCGAGGAGGGTGTGAAGGGGGAAGAGTCTTCATCCCCAAGTCTAGCGTATTACCTGACCCCATAAGACAGAACATGACCTCAGGTCAATACTACTGGATAGGGGCAATTGAATATTCAACATGGAAATGGGCAGGTACGGAATTTGTTTCCAAAACATTTGGGCATATTTATCAGAATCATGTTTGAACATCTTACACATATAATTGCCTCTGAAAAGTTACAGTCTTCCCTTTGACAAAATTCATAATTGTTGCCACAGCATGCTTGACACCAGAGACGGCCTCTTATTTTTTAAAAAAAGACATGCATTTAGACAGAGTGACCGAAATCAGCGGAGTATCAAACTGTATTTACAGTTTACAGCATAGACACTTCCCTTTACATTTATAAAGCCTGCCGGGCAAAGGAAAGTATACTTCCATGTTTGAAAGTGGCTAAGCATGAAACAAACAAGAACTTGTTATGGTGATGTATTTGATACCGTTATTTTCGGCGGTTTTCAGCCAAGTAACGTTTTGATAACGTTGGTAATTATTTGGACCAAATAATTCAGGTTCAGGTGTATTCTCTTTTTTGCCTGACAGTTTATATTCTCCTCAGGGGAATTATTCAAGTAGAATATTTTATTCATTAAAGTGACACTTTCTGAAATATATACGAAAAAGTGTTTTTTTAACCATCAACATGATCAAGGACTGAGACTTTGTGCCATGAAATTAAACCAAATTGTCCTACATGATTTCCAGATGTCAAGCTCTCAGGTCGAGATCACACTATGAAACGTTTGTTTCCCTTTCTTAGAAACTGCTCTCAAAATGTAGTAATTGTTTGTTCGAAATAGCACGAAAAGAAATAACCTTATTTTTAAGCATGGGAGCGCTTCAATGGCTTTATACAATTTGACAAAAATTGTGTTTTTACGAATGTGTGTTCATAGTATAGCTGATGATAAATATTAAAAGAAATATACCATCAAGGCAAAACCTTCAACCGAATGTTGACATTGTTTAGATGAGAACTTAACAAGAACGTGCAACAAGCATGTTTCCTTGGTTGATGAGAAATAACTCTGTTTGAATCAGGTTCATGACTGTAGTACACTTATTTACATTGCAGACGGAGTCCCTTTCTTCACCTACATTGGTTACAGTTCAAAACGCTTGCCAAGCTCTAATGGTCATCATATCGACGGTAACTCCGCCTCCCGGTGTCATTTACAGTGTGGGGGGGACGGGCCCTTTGGACTGAGGGTAAGATTTAACTCTGTTATGTGTTATTAGATCATTATCTACAGAATGACCTTATAATTATGATAAAGAGTTTATTGCCCGCATCGTAAATATAATTTATTGGGAATTAAAAAGGTTCGTATAAGAATGTCTTTATTCCTAATAATACCCTTGTTTGGGCATCTATTAAATTTCATACTCAATCGGATTTGCAATCATTTTCGGATTTGCAATCATTTTCGGATTTTTCTGTTAAACGACCGAAAATGTTATCCTTTACATTTTAACGTGGGTAATGGACAAGATACTCCTGAGTTTACATGTACACTCTTCAAAAAAAGAAACGAAGGAAGTATGAAGTTCATTGAACCTGACTACACAAAAAATCCGGTATATAATTTGGATATATGTTATTGGAAAATGTTGGTGCCCTGATATTCGACAAACGGTGCGTCGAAACGCGGCCATTGTCGATTTGCCATGTCTTAAACGGCATTGTTTTCACACTTGTTAAAAAATGTCGTGGAATAAAAACAGTAAAGCGAAGTGCACGTGAAAGTTCTGGCATTCGTAACTCGTGGTAATGGCTATAAAAAGGCAAGCATAAACCGATAATTTGTCATTCAGTTTTCAACATATTTCAAGTTCGAAAATGCCGAGACTCAGCGCTGCCGATCGGAACACCGCCATTGGACGTATCCAAAGAGGAGAATCGCTGTCTTCTGTTGCAAGTCACTTCAACGTCCGCCACAGCAGAATTTGCCGCCTTTGTGACACAGAGTTCAATTCCACTGCAAACCGTCCGACAACCGGCCGACCAAGAGTTACCACCCCTGCATAGGATCGCTACATTCGACTGTTCCACCTACGTCATCGCAAAGCCACAGTTACGGAGACTGCAGGACGCATCCCTAGATTGAGGAGGATATCCGACCAGACTGTCAGGAACCATCTTCGCGAGACTGGAATCCGACCCAGAAGACCAGTTATCGTCCGTGTTTTGCAACAGACCGATTGACAGCGACGCTTGCGTTGGTGCCATACCTTACAGCCTTGGAATTTGAGAAACTGGAGACGAGTGTGGCTTGGGATGAATCACGATTTCTTCTTCAACGGCGAGATGGAAGACAGCGTGTTTATCGTCGTCGAAATGGGCGTTTTGCCGCACATTATGTGAATTCGACAATTTCGGTGGCGGTAGTGTCATGGTGTGGGGGGCCATATCCTACACCACGAGATCTGACTTGGTTTTGGTTCAGGGAAATTTGACAGCAAATCGCGACATGAATCAAATTCTTCAACCTCACCTTCTTCGAATTATTGACCGCCAGAGGGAGCTGTTTCAACAGGACTACACTCCACCGCACAAAGCTCGTGTCACGGTAGACAACCTTCATAATACCAATATCAATGATTTGCCTTGCCGTCGAGATCTCCAGATCTCAACCCAATCGAACATCTCTAGGATGAAGTCGATCGACGTGTACGTCAGAACACGCCGCAGACACTCCCACAACTGGCCAACGCGTTACAAGCAGAATGGCGCAGAATTCCGCAGGACAGAATTCGTACACTTATCCAGTCAGTGCCGAGGAGATGCAGAGCCGTGATATGCTGCCCGGGGTGGTCACACGACATATTGAGTTCATCACCACTTTGTGGCCTTATGTGACATTAAATTAAATACATCGACTTTATTAGGTACCATAAATTTACTAAAAATCTACCTGTGCGTTTCTTTTTTTGGAGAGTGTATACGAAACTCATCAACATCCGTGTGTGTCTTTCGCTCGATCAGAAAACACAGAAAGTGCGACGATAACGAGTGCAGTATTTTATACTTATACAGCAATAAGATTCAATGTGAAGTTCACACGATATACAGCTTTTCCACATGGCCTCGAAGCAGATGTTCTAAATCTTATACACGACACATTTTGAAAGCATTTTCTACGAGACACTGACGGACGACTTCCGCTTTACCTGGGGAAAACTCTGTGGATTCCCTTGCACGAATAAATACAGAAGCGGTCATTTGATGTTTTAAATACTTTGAGCACAGCGTTTTCACAAACAGTGATTCAAAGAGTTCGACTGCATGTACGTGATCAACTATCCTCGCTCCTAGTGTACAAAATGAAGCAATGCACACCCAAATTGTCGACTCGAGCCGTGCCTATATACTGTCAGTGAAATCATACTGCAGTCTGCTAAGTGACTTCAATAGCTATTCGACACATCTTTATAATCACCTCTGAATTGTCGGCCAACTGATCAATGATGACCAGTACCACAAGCAGTCTGAGAGACATGTAATGTTTGTGACCAAATATGGTGTGGCTCTGACTCAGTGCAGTGATTCGTGTGTGATTTATTTGTGTGTGTTTATGTACGTGTGTGTGTGTGCGTGCGTGCGCGCGTTCTGAAATAGATTTCATCATGTTTGTAATGCTGTTGTACTGATATCGAACGTTTGCAGTTCTAATGGGTTATTGGCAGCCATTGTATTGGTTTATTCACAATAAATTAAGGCCAGAGGTCCAAGTACATATACATATTAAAGGTAGATTTGCATTGTGATTGATTAATTGAGTATGGTTTTACGCCGCTTTTAGTAATATTCCAGCAATATCACGGCGGGGGGCACCAGAAATGGGCTTCACACATTGTACCCATGTGGGGAATCGAACCCGGGTCGTCGGCGTGACGAGCAAACGATTTAACCACTAGGCAACACCACCGCCCCAAATTTACATTGTGTCAAGAGACAAAGGTTGCATACTATTATTGTTCAGAATATAAACTTTTCTTGATAAATTTTACAAGCTTCTTCAACCATGTTATATTTCTTGTGTTCCTCTAATTAGTGTGAATACGTTCATTTTCATATTCAGTTTGTAAAAAAAATAAATGATTATTTCGTAAATCATTAAATGCAGGGGGTGGATCGGCACGGGTGGCGCCGCGATTCGCTGTGCAGAGTTGCATCTCTTTGGCAACCTATGATTGTGGGTTCGAATCCCGGTTCGCGCCCGTTATGTTTCTAGGTTTGTCAGCACCATGCCTGTGCTCGTGGGTTTCTCCGAAGTGGTAAACGTCTGAGACCTGCATCACTTCGGGCTTTCCTCCCACATTAAGCTGATACGCCGGGATATAACTGGAATACTGTTAAAAGCGGCGTTAAACCCAACTCACTCATTAAAAGCAGGGCGGCTAAACAGAAAATGTAGTTCACCATCTATTTCACCAGTATTACAATGTTATCGGCAGCCATTACTATATGCATAGAAGCTTAGGATATCGATAGATCGATGTTCCGTACGCATGCTGTTTGTGTGGAAGAGCATGGATATTTTGAAGTATGGAATTGAATTAGATACCTGATTTTAGTTTTATTTTGACCACTGATAACCAAGCACGGTAATAGTAGAGTTGAGTATGGACCTCAAGTGAGTGAGTGCCAAACTGTATGAACGAACGATGGAGCTTTCGAGCACGTGAAAGTCAATTCTTTATCACCTTGAATGGGGAAAATGTATGAAAGGGATGTACCTATACTTGAAGGGCGAGACGTGCTACTGTGACTTCTCACACCAGATGCAGGAGAAGCATAACAAAACAGAAGTCCGCTGTCCAGGACACTATGACGAGGGATGTGGAAACCAGAATGGCGTATCTGTGTACAAGAGTGGAGGTAGAGCTAACACATACCTTGACATTGCAAATATAGAATTCGATATCTCTTTCACTTCCATTCACTTTGAATACATGTGTGGAGTCATGATATATTCTATTACGGGAAGGGCTAATCTGAAAGTGTGTGCCGTGTCTCTAATTTTCAGTCAAAGTCAAAATCACTCCAGGGGATGGAGATGCGTGTGTGTATGCAGAAATCACAACCTTACCTTACGGTAATATCGCGTATTATTCATCAAGCTGCAATCACTTAAGATCCGCTGCTTGTCAAAATGGAACAGTAAATGCATGTAAGTACCACTTATATATGGAGCGATAGGGTACCCTTTTGGTTAAAGTTTTCGCTCGCCACGCGGAGGACTCAGGTTCAATTCCCCGTGTACCCGTGAAGATCCGGGTCAGAATAGGTCTTCAGTAAACCATACTTGCCGTAAAAGGCGACTTACTGGATCGGGTGGTCATGTTCGCTGACTCGGATGATGCATGTCATTGTATCCCAATTGCGTGGATCGATGCCCAGGGTGTTAATCACTGATTTGTCTGGACCAGACTCGATTATTTACAGCCCGCTATCATATAGCTGGAATATTCCCGAGTGCGGCGTTAAAAAACAAACAAACAAAAATCAATTTCCGGTGTGGGCGTGACACCAATTTCAGGTGTCGGTCGCCGTGATATTGACGTGGAATAGTGCTAAAGACGGCGTAAAACGCTACTCGCCACTTTGATAAAATGTAACAATTCCGTTTAAGTCTTGTATACCCAACTAACTCATAAATATTACATTACCTATGTCTCCATTACGATAAAAACATATTGCAATTTACCAGCACGGGTATATAATATAATGGTATATAATGCTTGTAGGCATAATTCTAAGCGCTGAACCATTTTAGTTTACAGGTCAACAGACAGTCATGATAGATGCATCGGGGGCATATGTGTTCTTCATACTCTCAAGACGTGGGGAGATGCAGGCCGTATGTGTAACCTGGTGAAGGTGACCAGTGTCAATGAAGGTGACCTTAAAGGTGCAATGGTGCATAGCTTTTTGAGTAAGGACAAGTACACCTACTGGATTGGATTAAGAAGAGTCTACGTGAAGAAATGGTTGAACGGTAGGTTGAGGAATTAAATGCATCCGGACTCGGCAATCACAGTTGAAACTCGTTTGTTTGTCATATGGAAGCTTTCCCCTCAAAGCGCACCAAATATCGACAAATTGAAAACACTTCACGTCCTTGCAATGTTTTCCTCCTTCATAAACTTACCCTCTGATCAATATTGAGACAGAGGATCCATGTCGAAGCAACATCATGTTCAGTTTAAACCTGTTTGTATTCATTTGAAAAAACGAATGCTGGAAAACGAACTGTTATGTTATTCGTTTTGCGAATGACATATAAAGAACAAAACTTGTTCTCCTGCACAGTGGCTTTAGGTGTATGACACATATTCCCACACCCTGTCAGTAGCGGTTGTCGCGTCGTTCCAAAAATACTCGAGCCTGGAGCAGACAATCCAGTGATTGATATGATTGAGCCACGCCGTCGGGGTCCTTAAGTCGCTTCTTACGACAGCATATGTTGCTATGTTTTAATTTGGAATACCATCGGTTTCCCAATTCAGTCGCCTCTAACGACCAGCAATGGGGTGCTGGGGACACATTCTATAACCTGCGCCCCCACAGGGTTCTGCTTTTCAACCACAGGAAGGAAAAATAATTTATTCAAAAGTCGTAGAAACGCAAAATGTGTTCCTCATAGATTAACGCAACTCCATGGCATACACTATTCAATGGGGCTTTGAGCCGTAATTATGCTGGCAAATGAATTATATATATATTTTTTATTTTTTTATTTTTTTATTTTTGGCATCGTGGGGATTGCCGGTCAGAATAGGACCCCAGTTCATCATGCTTGTAAACATTAAGGTCGTTTTGTCAAACCCTTCACAAAGAGGTCGTAGGGCTAACGTACCACTACCGTAAGACAATGGATTCTATGGTTACGACAATCGTGGCCCTACGGTGTCTTATTGAAATGGGGTCAAGGATCGTAGCTCTCTAGGACGGGGTGACACAGACATATAATTATTGCTTTTCTTGTCATATACTAAGGGTTGTTTGTTATTTTGACGCGGGAGTCATTGATACTTCAGCTATATCACGGGGTCTGCAAGTGACCAGACCAGGAGGCCAGAGACTGAAATTATGAGCAACGATATAACTGACCGATTCCTACTTTGTCGAGACATGGGATACTGGCGACCTATTTAGGCCCCACGGAGTCATATGTTCATTTTCCACTATGTCGTTTTGAAATATTTATTTTTAAATTATCAGAATGATGAAACTAACAACTTATTAGAATGATTACTTTAAATGCAAATTATTTCAGGAAGCGACGTGCTTTGCAGTGCAACAGGTCAACCCGTAAACCAAGGATGTCTCGCTACAACCGGGACCTCACTCTTTAGGTGGGAGGATTGTTCCTCTAAATTACCAACTATATGTGAATCGGGTGAGAGATTTTGATTACCACTTTGTTAAACAAATTTAGCCGTTAAGTCAAATTGTAATTCTAACATTTCAAAAGTCAATAAATGAAAATATAGAACATTTGTTTTATAACAGTAATACCTTCAGCAATAATGGTCTTATTCATAATGATAGCAATTCATTGTAAAGTCACGCTGTATTGATAAATGAATAATAACGTTAACAGTCCATCCCGAGTCGACAACATCAGCGTCCACTACGTCATCTGGTCCACACACCTCTTTGAAGTCCATCGACACAGGAACCTCGACACCTACAACCATGTCCGCACTTACCAGTCAGACAGCCTTCACCAGAGCTGCCGTCAAACAACCGGAAGAACCGTTATCAAGTGAAAACGACCAAAGCTATATCAATATAGGTATGATTTAGAGAGAGAGAGAGAGAGAGAGAGAGAGAGAGAGAGAGAGAGAGTTTGGTTTAACGTCGCTTTTAACATTATTCCAGTTATATCACAGCTTAATGTGCGAGGAAAGCCCGAAGTGATGCAGGTCTCAGACGTTTACCACTTTGGTGAAACCCACGAGCACGGGTATGGTGCTGACAAACCTAGAAACATAATCGGGGTGAGAGAGAGAGAGAGAGAGAGAGAGAGAGAGAGAGAGAGAGAGAGAGAGAGAGAGAGAGAGAGAGAGAGGGTGATAGTCTAGCAAATCCCGCCCCACCTCTAGTTTTTAGTTTGTGTACTAACAAAATTTGTGTCTAAAATATTTTTGTCGTTACGCGGAGAATGTCGTCAAAAGCGTCGCAATTCACCGTGCAGAGTTAAGTCCCCTAAGCGTGCCAGAAACCTATGATCGTGGGTTCGAATTCGATATCTGATTAGTGTGCTTCACTGGCAGAAATAGTGAAGTTCACTGTCCACACATCATGTCTGGAGATTATACTAACCAGTTAGTAAATATATGATAATTAGACTGGTATAGGTGGCCTATCGGCGACTAGTATAATTTTACTGATCAGTGAGATGAGATTACTACCGAGCTTTCACAGTTTCTTTCTTCATTAATTTACTAGCTGCATAAAGTATATTTACTAAGAATTTATTGCCAAGTGGTGTTTAACAGACAATTCAGTCAGTTAATGCCAACACCATTATGGGTCATGTCCAGAGACATATTGTTCTGTTAACTTTACCTTCTTATGTCATGTGGGGGGCACGGGTGGTAGTCGTCTAAGGCGCCGCGATTCGCTGTGCAGAGTTGCGTCCCTTGGGCACGCCAGAAACCTATGATTGTGGGTTCGAATCCCGGTTCGCCCGGATTATGTTTCTAGGTTTGTCAGCACCATACCCCTGCTCGTGGGTTTCACCGAAGTGTTAAACGTCTGAGACCTGCATCACTTCGGGCTTTCCTCCCACATTAAGCTGACACGCCGTGATATAACTGGAATACTGTTAAAAGCGGCGTAAAACCCAACACACTCACTCACTCACTCACTCTTATGTCATGTCTTGACCTGAAGTGAAAAAAAGTTGATTGATTTGAACGACAGTTACGTCAAAAACATCGTCTGTCTCTCGCTTCAATGGGATAATCATTTGAACGGAAAGGACGTTGCATTGCCGGTGAAAAGTACTGCCATACAATCGCGACTATATGTTAGACATGTTTAAGTTTAGTTGCACAGCAGGGCAAAAAGTAATTGACAGGTAAATAAAATATACAAGTCTTGTTTTACACTTGCAAACTTAACTAACTTCCCTTCTCACTGAGTACATGCAATAAAGTCATGAAAAGCAAACATTAACAATGTTACCAAGCCAATCATATATAGCTGACGCTCTGCCTCATAATCATCTCCTTGTGTCCTCAAAATGGCGAGCGGGACACTGACCAAGACGGAAGTGAGGAGTGTCACGTGGTCTTGACGGTGAAACTGAAATATGATAGCCCTTCTCGCCACCGCTGTCGCTTGCAATCTACCAGGCATGATAGTAAATTGGATAGTAACCTTCTGGTCGTTGTTACTAATAAAGTTAGTAGAATTCAGCAGCCTTTTTTCTCAGTGTTGGGTTGTCAACACCATACACATACTTGTGGATTTCACCTAGGCAGTAAACATCTAAGATCTGCATGTCGGGCGTTCCAACCAACATGAAGCTGATATAACTGAAATATCGTTCAAAGCGACGTTAAACCAAATTCACCCACTCGATTCATTGTAGTGTAAATTCTTTATTTTGTAATTAACTGTCTGTAATTAACTGTCGTAGCAATAGCACGGTCATGGTTTCAGGTTTGTACTGTGGCCTGTCGGTTCTGGGTGTCGTCATTGGAGCCATCGTTCTAACCCTACTGCTTGTTATGTACAAGTAAGTCAAGATTTCCTCTATAACGGGTGACCGTGGTCTAGTAAATAGAGCGTCTGCTCGGAGACCGGAAGGTCAATGGCTCGATCCTCGGCCGCGTCGTATATAAAAAAACATTAAAAGATGGTACTTGTTCTTACCCTGTCTGGCGCTAGGCAATAGCTCGGGGCTAAAAGAAGGACTGGTCGGCTCGGAGTCAGTATATTGTGTCTGAGTGGGGTATCCATGTAATGCAGAAGGGTATCTCAGTGGACTAGCACTTTAAAACCGGTATTAGTGCAGGCTTGCAAACACACACACACACACACACACACACACACACACACACACACACATGCATGCATATCGCTATATAAGTGCAATAATCTTGAACGCGACGTTAAACCCCATTTCAACTCACTTAACATCTGTATTATGTATATATATTATGCTGATATTAATCTCCTGATAATGTGATTTCAATGTGGGGCCTATTGCGACATGATCCAAAGGAGTGGATCGCTGTTCGTGCTATCAACCACCGGTTTAGTTTTGCCAAGACGTCTCTACATGCACCATGAAATAACTTTAACATCGTTACTAAACACATGGTTCAATATTAAGTTTGAACAACCAGAACCCATTACAAAAGTAAAGAGACTTTGAACTGAGTATTGATTGTTTTACTTTTAGGCAGAAAAAGGGTTGCTTTTCTTCAACGTCACATGCTCGAAGGTCTAACAGTCTCCGTCTCGTAGCCATGGATAACGACCTCTACCTAAGCACGATGCATGTTCAAAATGGGCAAGGACCTTCAACGGCAAATAGAAACTGTGATGATGACGAATACGATCTGCTTGGCCAGAACAAGCATGGGTGTTCAAATGGAGACGAGTTATGCCGTAAGACGGGTGAAGGCAATACAGTATCCAGTGATCCGGGGGGCGCTGCTCACTATAACAGACTGGGTCACAGTGATCCCGCTTCACACCATGACGAGCGTGGTGCTTACGATCATGTGCTGAAGAACCAGACTATTCGGGATGAAACGTACGACCATGCAGGAGACAACGGTGCAGTTCGTAGGGGCGATGACGTGTACGACCATGCAGGAGACAACGGTGCAGTTCGTAGGGGCGATGACGTGTGCGACCATGCAGGAGACAAGGGTGCAGTTTGTAGGGGCGATGACGTGTACGACCATACAGGAGACAAGGGTGCACTTCGTAGGGGAGATGACGTGTACGACCATGCAGGAGACAAGGGTGCAGTTCGTAGGGGCGATGACGTGTACGACCATGCAGAAGACAAGGGTGCAGTTTGTAGGGGCGATGACGTGTACGACCATGCAGGAGACAAGGGTGCAGTTTGTAGGGGCGATGAGGTGTACGACCATGCAGGAGACAAGGGTGCAGTTCGTAGGGGCGATGACGTGTACGACCATGCAGGAGACAAGGGTGCAGTTCGTAGGGGCGATGACGTGTACGACCATGCAGGAGACAAGGGTGCAGTTCGTAGGGGCGATGACGTGTACGACCATGCAGGAGAATCACCACAACCACAGGAAGACGAAGGAGATCTTGCTGACTCAAGACACGATACAGATACCCAGGTTGGCGATTCTGTTGGTGGCACCGAGAATGGTAATGCCATGATAGCCAAGGCACCATCAAACATGCCCGGGATTACTGACACCAGTGCCGAGATATACTGTAATCTCGGGTCCGATCAGCTTGTGTACAACAATGACCTCGACAGAGGACAAGCCGCAGAGACGTGTACTGATGAAGACGGCTGCTATTATAATATAGGGTAACATTTTTTCAACCCAAACTGTTGTTTCAGCAGATGCAAAAGTGGGATGTACACGATAGCATTCATGCTAGAGATATTTTTATAATAACCCAGAACATCCTACCCTTTTCGCGAGCACTTGACGTCATCACTAATTTTCACTGCTCCACTCATATTTTGTCACCAATATTTTGCCTTTTACGCCCAATGGAATCTGTTTCGTCGGATAATCGAGACTGGTTATTCTCTGGCGTTCATATTTTATATATCTACACTCTGAGGTAGAAGAACGCCTCCGTGGTCTAGTGGTAGAGCGTCCGCCCGGAGAGGGGAAGGACCGGGGTTGGATCCCTGGCCGCGTCATACCAAAAGACGTTAAAAGATGGCACTTGTTTTTACCCTGTCTGGTCGGCTCGGAGTCAGTATATACTGTGTCTGAGTGGGGTATTCATGTTAAACTGCGGCATGGTATCTCAGTGGGCTAGCACTATAAATCGGCATCAGTCCGGACTAGTACAAGCAGCCCAATCATGTCGCTATATTATAAGTGCAATAATTCTGCACGCGATGTTAACCCCATTTCACCTCACCTATGAAGTAGAACACCGGCGTGACGTCACCACGTCAAACATGTATATAGTGTTAACATATCAAGCTGACATATCCAGCTGCCATTGAACTGCTGACTGAACAGCTCATTAGATAAGGAAAATAACCATTATTACATGATGTCATTCACCTGATGAAGGGGCAAGAGATAGCCCGGAAAAGTCGTTACTAACAATAAAGAAGTTGTTTTCCATAAAGGTTTGTTGTCTTAATTATCACCATATATATTTAGTTAGTTATCGGAAACATTACTACCCGTGAACATCCGGGGTAGAATAGGTCTTCAGCAACCCATGCTTGCCGTAAAAGGCGACTATGCTTGACGTAAGAGGCGACTGACGGGATCGGGTCAGGCTCGCTGACTTGGTTGATGCAAGGCATCGATCCCAATTGCGTGGATCGATGCTCATGATGTCAGACAGCCGTCATTAAGATGGATCATATTGGAGTGAACTGCAGGGAGAATAAACCATGACGGGCGAATATTCTCACAATCCTCGAGTCAATTACCTGTACCTTTTCTCCCAAAACCGATTGTCATATCTCTTCCGCCCTATAAAAGACGTCATCAAGTTGCGAGCGCATGTTCGAATCTCAAGAAATGACGTCATGATAAAACAATGTTTTATCGTGAAATAAGCCACACTTCAGTCTTCATTGTTCATTGCTCTTTCCGATATATCGCGTAGATAAATTATATAGGGTGATAAACAACACGTCCGGATGACGTCACAAAGGTGTGTACGACGTCATGTAATCTCAAGGCTTCTCACAGTTTGTCGCCCAAGTATCCAGTGCATGATGTCAAATCTGCGGATAAGGAGGTTGGTGGAATGTACCAACCATGGGTTGAGGAAGTGACTTCAGGTGGTCCTTCGTGACGACGACATCCTCGATTATCCAGGGTATTATACGTCCAATGTATTGTGATATATTATCATAAGTCAGCGACTACGAGAGGCACATGGAAATAGAAATCTATTCTCTGATCTTCTATCCCGCGGACCCCTTCCTCATCCCGAAATATATATATATATATGCAATGTCTGCTTGATCAATAAACTTTTGACAAATGTTTCCATAAGATTAACGGGCAGACAAATATGGCCGCAAATCATTTGGCACTATGTTTTGTTTGTTTGTTGTTTAACGCCACACTCAACAATATTCCAGCTATATGACGCCGGTCTGTAAATAATCGTGTCTGAACCCGACAATCCAGTGATTGACATCATAAGCATCGATCTACACAATTTGGATACGACGACATGCATCAACCAAGTCAGCGAGCCTGACCACCCGATCCCGTTAGTCGCCTCTTACGACAAGCATGGTCGCCTTTTACGGCAAGCATGGGTTGCTGAAGACCTACACTGCCGCGGATCTTCACGGGACTGGCACTATATGATACATGGGGCGGTTCACCCAATCACTGTATTCACACGCGGTTTCTAAAGTTACTTCATTGAGCGAAATGAAAACACCGATTATTTTAAGAATGGCAATATATGATAAATAGAGTATTACCCTCGTATGTCCCTTACATAAATATAATATAAATAATTTAATTAAGACATTTTTTGCATGCATTATGATAATGTGTAGATTGCTCAAGTTATTAAAGGGTATCTCAAATTATTGTATGGTCTATTTATCTCACTTGAAAGTGTGCCATCCACGGTCTACTCAGATCGGAATGCAATCCGCGATGCGTACTGGTGGCAACATTCCCTTGGTGATATTCCCAAGGGGAAGTCCCTTCCTGAATTACCCACGGAACGCTTTTGCACACGTTCGCTGTCTGTGTCATATACAAACTGTTTTGTCATCCGCAGACCGTTATGGAATACTGCATCTCGGCACTCGTTGCAGGTAAGCAATGTGATGTTAATAGGGTGAGTTATTGATTTGGCTTATGCGGCTATATAGCAGGGCACAAGCCACATTACAGCACAAAGAATATTATAAAAAGTAAATATGTTTTTATGTAATATACTACATAATATGTACGAATATAAATAACAGGCGCGTGGGAGGGACATGGAAGATTAAAAAAGAGGCTTTTATATTTGCAAAGACAAATTGACAATGACAGTGAGGAAATATCGCGTTTGGTGTAAGGGAGATAACTCTGCATATAGGCTTCTATAACCACCATGTTTCAAAATATTTAACTCATTTTAAATCATGTGCGGTTGCGCATTTTCTGTGTATCCATTTATCATATATCAATCGCCAAGTGTAAATTAATGTTTGATTGCAATTATGGACTGGATCGTCAGGTGTTCATACGACCATACTAGGCATTTCCCCAACGGGGAACACCCTCGTACTTGTACATGCTTTTAGGGCGTTTCCGAGGCACTTTGTCCCTACACCTAAACACAGTCTCCACTGCAGGACAGTCGTCGTCGTCTGTTAGCCCACCATGATGCTTATCCACGTCACTGCCGCTTTTATTGCAGGTATGTGGGTGTGTAGACAGAATTACTTGTTGATTTATCAGTGTACAATTTACGTTTTAGAAGTAGATATGTTTCTTGCTACGATTAAATCGACAATTTTCTTCAAAAATATAAATTTGCGAAGATATTCGAAGTTTTTTATAATGTGCATTTCTGGACTTCACAAATTGTACCCATGTGGGAAATCGAACCCAGGCAATAGGCGTGACGAGCAAACGTTTGAACCATAAATAATGATGTTATATAAATGGGTATAATATGATCTTTAGATATATATTCAGTTAAATTGTGTAGCGCTGTAAGATGTGTATCCGTACGGAAACCATAATATACTGGTACAAAATAATCATATGTTAATAGAAACATCCACTAAGTATTTAGTTAGAAAATAATGTGTTTATCCGAAATCATATACAAATCGATATTTCAGTCGAGTGAAAGAACACTATAAACTGTTTTCAGCCTGGCTCGGTGACACTAGGTTTCAGGCTAAGATCATTAACAAAATATAAAACAAATAGAAAATATGATTTTTCTTTTCAAAAACAGTCTTGATCACATCTCGTGAACTGAAAAGGTTAGCATGTTCTCTCGCGAGTGCCACTCATGAATATGTAATATATATTTACAGTTCATTTGATGAGATCTTAGTTGAAAAGGAAAACATACATACGGTATCTATAAAGAACGATACAAAAGATAAATGAAGACATGTTTATACGTAAGATCTCTGACGATAGTATATGGAAACTCAAGGATGAAAAACATGCAAAGACAAACTGCGATCTAGCTTTTCTGCACATTAGAAAATGTCTGGTGTAAGGGAGACAACTCTGATCTGACGTGGCTGTTATGTTTACTTTCAAACTGTTTAATTAGTCGCATGTCATTAGTGGTTACAATACACATGTTGGGTTTAATATTCTAAACCCGCTGCCAATATGTAAATTAATGCTTTATTGCAATAATGAGCTGAGATAGGCAATCCCATGTGGTGGTTCCCCATGGGAAACTCCCATTGTAAATCCCCATTAGCTGCTGCATCTTGTCACCAACAATTCCGAAAAGGGGAAGCACCTTGGTGAATACCCTATCTGGAGATCTTTGTATTTATTTGATGCACGGCAATGTTCGTTTGTGAGGAAGTCCTGATGATATTGTGCACCAAGACCCTCCGTCTTGCAGGTATGTCAGACTAGAGGCAAGGGAATGGGTTTTAACATACTAAGTACAAGTTAGTGTGCATAAATGCATATATTAGGAGTTAATGTAATAATGATATACATATTCAGATGCAGATATGTCATACATTTACGGTATTATAATTTGATAAACGATTGAAAATAATCAATACATGTAATGCTAAGTATACACCTCACTCATTGGCTATGTATATTAATGATATATTTTCTGATACGAATATATCATACACTGATGATATTATAATACGTACCGCACATTACCTGTGATTGTACATGATAGCATGTTTTGATGATTGCATCTGACGGTATATGATATTTATATATAATACACTATGCAAGGATGATATTATTAAACCATTTATACATGTGACAAACCAGAAACTTTGATTTGATTTGATTTCCAAATAAAACGCGGGGAAGGTAAAGATTTGGGGCTAATATGTACCAATGAGAAAAGTCTGTCATACAGACCCTGAAACAAATATATCCAATATAACCCATGCTGGTCTGCAATAGTGGGCAAGTTAAGATTGCTGCAGTTCTGAAAATGATGAGAATCTCTGGGCTCCTTTTTATTAAAACAATTTAACAACTTGTTTCTGTAAAATATGTTCATTTCAGCGACTAAATGTTAGTCTACAATAAGGTCGTCATACTGAGATATTTTCTTCACATTGGACTAGTGTAAGGGAGATAACTCTGATCTTGGGTGACTATAATGTTTAATTTGAAACTGTTTAATTAGTCGCATATCATCAGTTGTTACAAGACACATTTTGGGTTAATATTCTAAATCCTCTACCAATACGTAAATTAATGCTGTATTGCACTTATGAGCTGAGGTAGACAGGCGTTCTAACAACCCCATGTGGTGGTTCCCCAAGGGAAACTCCGATTGAAAAGTCCCCACGAGCTGCATCTTGCTACGTATATTGCGAGACACGTTGTCATGTCAACCATTCGAAAAGGGGAAGCACCTTGGTGAATACCCAACCTGGAGATCTGTGTTCACTCCCTAACACAAAGTATTTATCTAATGCACGACAATGTTCATTTGTGAGGAAGTCCTGATGATATTGTGCACCAAGACCCTCTGTCTTGCAGGTATGTCAGGCTAGAGGCAATGGAAATGGGTTTTAACATACTAAGTACAAGTTAGTGTGGAACAATGCGTATATTAGTAGCATTTGTGATTCTTGATAATAATGAAATATAATTCGACAATTTGTTTAGGTAAATTCTCAATTGCTTTAATAATCGATAATAATGTTTTCTTGTGTACATTTCTGTCGGTCAATCTATATGCGAATATTAATTAAATCACTTTTCATAACGAAATGAGACAAATATTTGAATGTCATAAGACCTATGCATTCAATAACATCATAGTGGCCTAAACTCACTAAATATCCCAGTTGATTATACAACTATACTTACAACATATTGAGTTTCTACGATTATATCAATGAAATTTATTCAAAAAATATATTAATTCATGTCAAATTCGTGTAATTAATATAACTATTCAGAATATACTTATTCATGATTATCAAACTCACTGAATTGATGTGGCCATGTATTAATGATATATTATTCAGATGCAGATATGTCAATCAATAACGATATTATGATTGGATAAACAATTGAAAGTATTCAATACACGTAATGTTATGTATAAACCTCACTCACTGATTATGTATATTGATGATATATTTTCTGATATGAATATGAATGTACTATACATTGACGATATCATAATAAGTACCGCAGATTACTTGTGTTTGTATATGATATCATGCTTTGATGATTGCATATATGATATATGATATTCATGTATAATAAACCATGCAAGGATAATAATAGTAAACCCTTTATAAATATGACGTACCAAAAACTTTGATTGGATTTGATTTCCAAATAAAACGCAGGAAAGTAAAGACTTGGGGCTTGAATGTATAAAGAGATCGTCCGAACTGTCTATAACACTGATGGGGATGGGTTTATCTCATAATTAATTATTATAATAAATATGCCTGAAACCTCCTTGGGGAATCCCCCAGCGTCTTGCCGCATGGCTATCCGTGTTATGCTTGTTACAGGCAGTCCAGTAACCTGGGTCTCTGGTTACAGTGTGCTCACGCCATTTACTAAAGTGTATGCTAACAGTCATTGCGTGCTTGTAAATCACATATGTACGGGCGTCTTTACCAGGTAATAGTAAATGGACACTTTGAAACATGTGCGTTAAGATAGCGAGACCTTGCTGACGAGTTAGTTCTGCACCATGACTGTGGAATATATTTATTTTAGTCTAACCAGCTCTAGCTTGGTCTAGGTCTATTTATTCTAGGAATTTTTTATATTTTTAGAGTCAAGAAAGATATTGTGTAATATAAGATTTCAAAGAATAAATGTTAGTCTACTGATGAGTGTTTGTGTGTCGATATCACCCAATATGTGTCGATATCACCAAGTATGAACGGCGTGATGCACATTGCTAGCGTTCAATAATCCCATGATGTACATGGCCAATGCCACACACGACGATCTGTGGAAAAAGATACTAAATAGTGTATGTAGGGCGGAAATCATGAATGTCGATTGGATTTATTCTGCGACTTTTTGACGCTGTGGTGATACCAAGTATTTAGGGTAGCGAGATTTGTGGATTTGAAAATCTGTCTACCACAGAAACTATTCATCTTAGTTCTTAAACACCTTACGTTATTAAACAAGAGTACTCCAAATTGTATGATAAATGGGAAACTTGGAAGATCTCATCTCTCTAACCAAAACATATTGTATAAATATTTTTTTAATGATAGTTCAATGGGAACATGTGAGCATAAATGGATAACTTGTATGAAACGATTTTTTTTAGGAAATTGGCCTTATTAACATATAGATATCACAAAATTGTCAAAGTCAAGAATATCGTAAAATATAGTTGAGGATAAACAAAATGATAGCAACGTGGACTCCTGGATAGCTTCAAGATACACATCTTCCAAAGAATCCATCTATAGAATTGTAATAAACGACTGTTTGAATTTTAAAAACCTTTTAATTAATACAGATTAATGCGTGTGGAGAATTTTACTTAAGTTTGGAACAGCCATTTACCAATTGACACAGGCAGAAAATACCACTAACCGACAGAAAGTCCAAACTCTGCCAATTATGTAAGGAGATGAATTTCACTATTTGTTTATCTGTCACTCAATTAAAACAGAGAGGAAACGACTGATTCATAAATATTATTAAACTAAATCTGACATGTTTAAAATGAATGTGCTTTTAATAGCCAAAGATTATAAACATTAAGAAAATGATCTAGGTTGTGTCAAATAATCACGATGAAGAACAAACCTGGAAATAATATTTCACAAAGGTTTGCACAAATTCGTGATTTTACCTGATTCAGCTGTAATGACAGTGTGATATTGTTCTACTGAAAATACACTTTTGTAACTCCATACTTCAACTGTACCTCTTATCACGCTGCTAGAATGTAAATCCACTTCAGATCAGCTTCTTGTCCTTATTTCAAAGTTTTTTCAGGACATGGCGAATTTAAGTCTGTTTAGTTGATTCACCCTTGTATCTGAGATTCCATCATAAATAACTTAACCTTATTTACTCCCTAAAATACTTGGAGAGGTGACATTTGTGTCCTCAAAACAAATCTTGGTCGTACTTTTATATCATATTATTTCTTTGACCTCTGTTTAATTCAATCAGTTTATATTAGTGTCTAGGATATGGATGCTTGGGTAAATTCAGATACTATTCATGTTTTCAAGTTTTAATTTATGATTCAGACAAGTGGCTAACACTAATATATCTAACCGTCAATTCTCGTAAAAATAATCATTATGTTAAACAACAATAAACAATAAACAATAAACACTAAAACAACCATCTGTTACAACCACTCTTCCATATGTATATTACTACACAGACAATTACAATATTATGAAATATATGTCTGCATTGAGAAAAGCATATATGTATACAGTTAATATAATAGTATAAATATAATTATCGAATCAAGGATATTTCCAAGTTAACATTGAAACACCCTTCTAAAACACACAGAAAGGCTGCTACACAGAATGTGCTTTTACAAACGCTATCTCCGTTCCCACTGACAAAATGACGCACCTCACCTGTTGTTATGTCGAAACTGTTCGTCTCGTTGCCGCGATACCACTCACACTGACACAAACTGATTGCAAAGCTTACTCCATTTTCTCATCCTGTAATCCATACAGTGATAGCCAGGAAATACACCCACCCTGCAACACTGGCAACATGACACGAAATAAGCTCGGACATAAAATAAGATCACGAATCCAGTAAGGTTTCAGACAGCACATCGTAGCATGTAGCCCGTACCAACGCGAGGGAGCAACCTTTTGTAAAGTAACCCGACAGGCTTGTATGCATGTTGCGCAACAGTAATCAGACCGGCGACCGGTCACACTGACCTAAGAATGAAGGTTTTTCAATCGGAACTACATTGAACGACGTTTGTTATCTCGTCAGCGTTTCGGTTACCTCCATAGCGTATAGGTAAGTGAACACGGGTTTCACAACTTTTGTACAACAGTGTAGCCATATCGTGAGGGTGACTCCAAGAGTGAACTTAATATTTTTACACTTGTTTGGAATCGAATCGTGGTTTTCGGCGTGACGAATTAACGCTTTAAAATTAAAGCTGCCCAACCACTTCAAGTAGATAAATTACAGAAAATTGTTTTTTTGAGGATATTAGTGATATTTCTGGATATGCCAGTTCACGTGTATGGAATCTTATGCATCACACTCAAAATAAGAGCATCAGTTGATAGGCATTTCGAAATGAATCGGGTGCCGACAAACCATGTTTGACAGTGTTGAACTTTAAGTCTTATCAATCTGGATACCAGGTAAGTCCTGCAGACCTAACTTGCAACTAAATACTTACATAAGGATCATCAACACGGAGTGAGTGAGTGGGGTACGTTTTAACCCGCGTATGGCAATAGTGAGTGAGTTGAGTTTAACGCCACTGTGAACAGTACTCCAGTTATATCACGGCGAGTCAGCCTAGCGTAGAAGAATAAACCAGACGTAATGCAGGTCTCAGACGTTTATCACTTCGGAAACCCACGAGGACGGGTATATTTGGGGCGAAGCGGATTCGAACCCAGCTCAGCTCTGCACAACAAACTGCGGCGCATTAGAAGACCCATGCTCCCTGCTTATGGCAATAGTCCAGTCATATTATGGCACACAAAACCAAGAAAGAGCTTTAGATATTACGTACCCAGCTAGAGAATCGAACCCGGGCATCAATAATGGTTTCTGCGCATTCCCCTGTGACAATCCAGCGCTTTAACCACTAGAGTATACCACCTGCAAAATGCTTATGGTCCGCCGCCACCACCCTAGTGGGACAGTTTTCAAGTTCGCTATATGTTGCTGTCATTTAAGGATTTGCATAGAATTTATTTATTTCCTTCATAGCTCCGACGATCATACAGTTTGGCCCTCACTCTATGAAGTTTCATACTCCAATGAACTCACACAAAGTGTAGGTCAATTCTTTAAAAAGAAATTAATTTGAAGTTTACAGGACCGTCAGTTTCTCGGTCATGTGGCCAGCCTCTCGTCCAATGGAAAAGCAGTATATCGTGTAAACGTCAAATAAAAATTATTCTCATATGACGCTGACAAATTAATCTATCATTTGTTTGTTACAGCGTTGGTTGCCCTCGCCCAAAATGTCTGCAGCGCCATTGGGACAACTCCTCCCAACACCACCCAACCCTATCGGTTTCCCTGTGGGATGGACAGGTGCACCATCAATGAACGGTACTGCGACAAAGGGAGAAGTATTGACCCCAAGCAGTGGACCTGCAGTCCGTGCACCGAGATCGAGCAATGGTGTGAGAAGGACATAGCCCGAGTACCGAGAGACTGTCTTGGTTACTGTGAAGGTATGATTTATACTGTTTCCTGCTACAGTGAAACCTCAGACACCAGTATCCGATAAACCTACCTTTCGGTCAGCTATTTGTATACAAAGTGAAAATACTCCGTAATTTCTTAATCAGCACAATTTCAATTGGAATACATAGCGTCAATGCTAGAGAATAATCAGTCTCTATTTTTCCAAAGAAACAGATTCCATTGAGCTAAAACGGAAAATAGTGGTGAAAATTATATGAATGGATCACTGAAAATCAGTGATGACAACAGGTCTTCGCAAACACCCACGTCCACATTAATGGGTTTTCACTGTGTATGATGAAGTAAAATTTGCTTTACATTTGATGACATTAATTTGTCCATTGATGATACGGTTTGTATTAACCAAGGCTTGCACACTGAGAAGTCATTATCAAATCTTGATATCCCACTAATGTACATAATAATGATAGTACAATAAAAAAAAGTCAAGTATACACATGTATATATAATATAAAGTTCAATATAAAATTATTATTTTTCAAGAATCGTATCTGTTTTAGTATTCCGACGACACTAATTTTCATTTGTTTTCAAAGTTCTGTATTTTCAAAGCGAATACAGAAAGCAAAACAATTTTATCTCAAAGTTCTTGTTACCGTTCCATGGCAATAGTTGCTTCATCGCTGACCGCCTCCGTGGTCTCGTGGTAGAGCGTCCGCCCGGAGAGCGGGAGGTTATGGGTTCGGTCCCCGGCCGCGTCATACCAAAAGACGTTAAAAGATGGTACTTGTTGTTACCCTGTCTGGCGCTCGGCATGAAGGGACTAAAACAAGGACTAGTCGGTTCAGAGTCAGTATACTGTGTCTGAGTAGGGTATTCATGAGTAGGGTATTCATGCGGCATGATATCTCAGTGGGCAAGTACTATAAATCGGCATCATTCCGGACTATTACAAGCAGACACATACGCATGCACATGCATGCACGTCGCAATATAAGTGCAATAATCTTGGACAGGACGTTAAACCCCATTTCACCTCACCTAACCGTTTATCGCTTAATGACTCAATAGTTGCTGAAGGAACAGAGTGTTCTTGTACCGACATTAATGTCATATGAAGATACTATTAATTCCACAAGATGCATGGAAGTTTAAGTTATACATGTATGAAAAGGGACAGTGCTAACTTTTTCCAGCCCGAATATGCAGTGCGTCAATGAAGAGCCTTGAGTCGAAATACAGAGAGGAGTGTCAAGCCCGAGGTGAGACTATCACAAGTCGCTTAAAAGGCGAAACAATTAAGCTACAGGCAGCTCTTTCCCTTGGATTATCTTTCCGCTACAATTCGTCGAGGAAACGGAAATTCGTTATTCATTTATAAGAGCTAGGAAGATAAATATGCGAGTTGGCGAATCTGTGGCTTTAGAAACCAGTTTTTTTACAAACCTTTGGGCATTACTTAGTATACTGTGCTTGTGGATATTTAGGGAAATGTGCTTGTGATAATTACCTAATAAAGTCTGCACGTGGCCATTGTCAAGTGTGCTTGTGGTCATCATTTAATAAAGCGCTCTTGTGCTTAACTGCTGTTTGTGATCGTGCGTTTTTTCTGTTGCTTCTTGATATGCTTCTCTTTTAGAACCTGCTTCAAACATCGAAAAAGCGATACAAACATCTCATTGTATGTTACATATGTCGTTGCTTCAGGTGGTCTCGGGAAGTTTTTGACGAATAATAGCATTGTCGTGGTGTGTGTCGTCACACTTCAAGTGATCATCATAATTGGATTGGTCGCCTACACGTTGCAGCAGTGTCGACTTCGGAAGATGCGGGGTGGTGTTGACGATATGGAGATGCGTGCTCAACTCATGGGAAGCAAGTCAGGTGAGTGTACACGGGAGTTTGTGTGTTTGTTGTATAACGCCGCACTCAGCAACATTCCAGCTAGATGACAGTGGTCTGTAAATATTCGAGTCTGGACCAGACAATCCTGTGATTGACATCATAGCATCGACCCACGCAATTGGGATTGATGACATGCATCAACCAAGTCAGCGAGCCTGACCATCCGATCCCGTTAGTCGTCTCTTACAACAAGCATAGTCGCCTTTTACGGAAAGTATGGGTTGCTGAAAACCTATACTACCCCGGATCTTCACGGGTCGCGTACACGGATGAATTAACCACAGTGCCATTTTGTGTTAATAGAGAAACTAAATAGATTCTTTGACGGTGCTCAGTAAATATATAGTTTGGTGGACAGCTGGGAGAGAAATAGATTGTCCTAACCCCCACCCCTACAAATCAATTGGATGCTCCGTTTTTGCCATAACGGTCGGGTGTATATTACTATGATATAATATGAAATGCGACCAACGCGATATCGGTGGCAGGTCCAGGGATTGGTGATGAGGGTGTAGGACCAAGGGATGGTGAGGTGGGGCTGGAATGTGATGTTAAAGGTGTAGCGTGTGGGGGGTCTTTGGGATATTAGGATATTTCCAATTTCTTAGAAGGAATTGTTATTAAGAAATAATACCTTAAGACATACTGAATCCAACGACGCCGAAACATCAATGTTGTCACTGCCTTTACTTTGACGTAGGAAGAAAACACTCATTAATATTACCTGAGACTTTGATACGTGATCTTCTAAAGTGTCCCTTCTTGGTGATTATACGTAGGATCATGTTTAATTTTACGTGCGCTTCGTACATTCTTCCCTTAAAATAAACAAAATAAATATTTCAAGTTTGATATCTGAAATTCATTGTACCCAGTTACAGAATTTAGTCACAAGGTTGTCTGCTAGAATTCAGAGACCACAACGTACATTGTCTTTGATATGTGTAACACTTAATACATAAGATTCACATCGTAACAATGATATTTTATCAGGATTCAGACCTTCAGGAAGATTGGTAGGTTACTACACATCGACTACACAAGACCTGAGCCAATACAGCTTTGCCAGCACGATCAAAATTTCTTGTTCAAAATGTAATGGAACCATATCTCCACTCATTTGTGATAACCGAACGACCCCAAAACCATAGCGAAACAGTACCGCGTGAAAACGCATATCTTTCACCGACTAAATATCTTTGCTTACCAACTATTATTTTGTTTTAAAATCCGGGCAAATTTAACAACGAGCATTGATGTGCAGTAATTATATTCAGTTAAATATGATTTGAGTCATACATTCTTGAGTTATTAAAAAATTATGTTTGCTAACTGACACACCAAAATAACAACGGCCAGTTAAAATACAATACTAGTTGTGGGTAGAGTGAGTGAGTGAGTATGGTTTAACGCAGTTATTAGCAATATTCCAGCAATATCACGGCCGGGGACACCAGAAATTGGCCTCACACATTGTACCCATGTCGGGAATCGAACCCGGGTCTTCGGCGTGACGAGCGAACGCTTTAACCACTAGGCTACCCGACCGCCCCTTGTGGGTAGAAGATAAATATATTGTGAAAAGATCTTCGCCAAAACATTAATGGAGAAAATTAATTACATAAAATTGGCAGATTGATATACATGTGACTATCTTTCAGACAGTCACGACCCACGTCCAACAGTCCAAAGCACCAAATTCACCCAGACCGACTCCACAGGACCTCTAGGATCTGCCAATATCAACAAAACCCCGGTTGAGTTTGTTCAACCCAAAACCAAAGGAGCCCACGGAATCCGAGTCCTACCCTTCTCTACTGTCGTTGTTGATAACTCTGGCAAAGACTGTACCGAGGATACGTCATTTCTAGATCCGCATCATCAACCAAATCCGGTTTAGAGGATGTCATTTTTTGATAATGTGTTGTAATGCATCGTATTGGGGTTTTTTCATGTTGGGTACCTACCAGTTAATATAAGGGGTGGGTTTGGTTGGGGCGGGTAAAATTTTGAAGAAATAATTCTTCATGTTCCCATTTCTGATGGAAAAAAATATTAGAGTTAGCGAGAACTAAGATCTGATTTGAATGAGATTACTTGTGAATGCTTTCCCTGTTGTGACTCCTTGATAATAAATTTAATAGTTTTTCCTTTGACTGTGTAGCTCTTGTCTCGAGTGAGTGAGTGAGTGAGTGAGTTGGGTTTAACGCCGCTTTTAACAGTATTCCAGTTATATCGCAGCGTGTCAGCTTAATGTGGGAGGAAAGCCCGAAGTGATGCAGGTCCCAGACGTTGACTACTGCGGTGAAACACGCGAGCACGGGTATTGTGCTGACAAACCTAGAAACATAATCGGGGCGAACCGGGATTCGAACCCACAATCATAGGTTTCTGGCGTGCCCAAGGGACGCAACTCTGCACAGCGAATCGCGGCTCCTTAGACGACTGGGCCACCCGTGCCCCCTCTTGTCTCGATCATCAAGCCTTCCAGATGCGTCTTTTAGAACAGGGTCCACCTATCTTCATAGTTTAAAAAATACCAGTTGAAAGCAGAGATTATTACAGATGTTTAACAAGACCGAATAATGGGCACCACACGGAGGAGAGTCCAGTGTTGGATTATGTTGAATATGACCAAATCCCTAATAGCAAACTCAAATATTTAGGGAATGAGTGATTTTGGCTTAATGCAAACAATGTTCCAGTTATATCATGTGTCAACGTAATGTTGGAGGAAAACCCGAAGTGATGCACGTTTACAACGTTGGTGATTGGTTGGTTGTTTTACGCGGCACTCGGCAATATTCCACCTATATGACGGCTGTCTGTAAATAATCGAGTCTGGACCAGACAATCCAGTGATTGATATCATGAGCATCGATCCACGCAACTGGGATACGATGACATGCATCAACCAAGTCAACGAGCCTGACCACCCGATCCCGTTAGTCGCCTCCTACGACAAGCTTAGTCACCTTTATGGGCAAGCATGGAACTTGGGTGAGACCCACGTGCACTGGTACGGTGCTGACAAACAGGGATTCAAACCCCTATCATAGGTTTCTTGCATGTCCAAGGGAAGCAACTCTGCTTATACAACTGGGCCAGCCGTGCCCCCTGGCATATTTAGGGTCATATCAGTCAATATTACTCAACAGCACAGGTGACAGTATGACCTACTGACACCAGAAAAGGCAATCTTGTGAAGTAAATACAAACATGATATTCAAGGATACTTTTATTCACAGGATTCAAGGATAAAATAAAAGAAACTGTTGGTTGATGCTCAGCATGATCCCGCCCACACTGACAACACGTGTATGTACAGAGGCGGGTACAGGAGGCAATCGGTTTATATCAGACACAAAAAAATTTAAAAGACACACTATCCTCCGCTGACCAAAAATATAAATCCTTTATGTACAGGGTAAAAATGTGAATATAAACAACTTGCCATAAAGGGCCACAGTAACGCTGACCAATCAGATTATTAGAACTGTGAACAGCTCAGAGACACCGAATACTTTACATGGCCAAAGGTCACCTCACACAACAAAACCAATTATTGGATTATATTTGTATCCTGAATCTCAAAATATATCATCAAAGAAACTCAATATCTAGTGGAGATTGTTTTCATTAAAAAAAAACCACACACACACCATGGTTTGATTTGGACTACCTATTTATTTATTTATTTGTTATTTTATGTGAAATTAACCATATTCCCGCTATATCCCAGTGGCCTTTAAAAGCCTGGGCGGAGAAACCAGTGTTTGATATTCCGATAACGTCCCTTAGGGGTGTGCAATCAACCAAGTCACCGTCCAATTGACCACCAGATCCAGTTTAGCCACAAACAAACTGGAGTGGGCCTGTTTCAATGCCCCATGAGGGTGAATAGTTACTTAACATGGCAAATATCACTTCCCAAAGGTTGGCTAGTTATTTGACTTGGCGCTACTTGATGGATGGAGAATGGACAGTGCTAATGCTCAACATGCCACACAAGCATATGTATATATTTCACGTCAGGCAAGGCAACCAAGGGTAAATACATCATGTAAAACAAACCCCGATTCCTGTGTTACCGCAGATGCACATTGCACACAAACACACCCACAATTTAGATCAACCAAACACCAATATAGTGCAAAGAGAAATCAACCAGATACACACATACTAGATGCAAACCAGTATATGCCTTATATTCCAATCAATACACAAACTACCAGTACCAACCAATACACAAACAGCTGCTAAGCATGTTATACACAATATAGGGGTAACCAAACCAGGGCGTGAACCTGTACACCTGGAATATAGTTAAGCACCCCCTCCCCCTGTATTTTCATATCCCAAACCGGTAAAGTTGGAAATATATACCAATGTGATTGATCTCATTTTCATAAATGTCTAAGATCAGGCTGATAATTGCTGAAAAGTCAGTACAAGAACACTGTTTCCTGGTATGATGCAGCCAGGGGATCAAACCCTGACCTTCTGCTCTCAGGGCAGACACTCTATCCATGACACCATGGACAGTCTTATGATAGAAATAGTCGGAAAGAGCGGACAAATTGCCACAGTAACAGTTTTGCATATACATCTTACCGAGGCAAGGGAGTTAACTGACATTTAAAGTCCAGTTTCCACCCTTGCTGAATCAGGCTGGATTTCCTGGGCTTGATCGTAGCACCACCAGTGGTTATTACGACTTATGTCCCTTCTGAGCCTCTCGTATGGACCAATCAGATTCCACCTCACGTATCACTTGCATTTGTTTAAAACAATACGGCCACGCCCAGTCAAGACGGTCTGATCGATAATCAAGATCTATACTGTGATACAACAGGCAGGTCTGCACGACAGTTTACGAACCGGATTTCGATTTCGTTGCGCGATATTGACTGGATTATGCATAGACTCGTTAGTCCAGCCTAAATGTAACTCCATAATACCAGCCTAGTTTGGCAAGGGGGGACACTGGACTTTTATAGTCAGTTAACTCTTGCCTCGGGAAGATGAAGTGTATCCAGTACCTTTCTCCACACATCTAGCCTCGCTGTAAAAGTACAGTGCAATTTTAACCAACAGTTCAACCAATTATGTACTTTTCTTTTAATCCAACTATAATGGTTATCTTTATTGACAAATAAAACATTGCAAAGAGACATGAGTAAAAACATGGCACTTTCTGGTTACATAAAAACGTGCTAATCAAGGTCAGATTAATGCATGATGGTAACTTATGCGGTACTCACAATATCCAATCTGTGAATTAACAAGTTTGAGTCAAGAGTGGCATTTTGTTGTTTCATCCAGTGGACAGACTAAATACTGATTGCTGCAATGCTTAAAAAAGGTACATGTACACTGAACATAATCATTCGTCACCACTCGCCCCTTTCCGTAACCTGCAAGAAGATATTCGGCTTGTCCCAGAATACCTCGAGTTGGTCACGAATGTGAACATAATTTGTCACAATTGTTATTAATCATCACTAGCAAAATACATTTCAATTTGTCATCACATACACGTTGTGTTCTTTATTTCTTGTGTAAGCAAATATTGCTGTATATCTATAATACTGTTACTTGATCTGTCTGGAAGTTCATGACTCATTATCTCACATTTCCGGATATATCCAAGTTACATCAGGACCGCAAGGTTCGAGATACTGGGTTTCGACTGTACAGGGACATATAAAGTGGTGCCTAATTTATTTCCAGGTGCATAAATATATCGTTTATCATGCATTCTAGAGCCGCAATTCAGAGTGTAACAATACACCCAAGGTTTGAGTGAGTGAGTATGGCTTCACATAGTTGGGAATTGAACTGGGAATTAAGTGTGACAAGCGACGACTGTAACCACTAGGTTTACCCAAGCCCTTGGTTAATATATTGTGCAAGTTCAAATTAACAAGCCACCTGAATTCATTAGTTGTCCCTTGAGTATCTTATCCTAGCTCTGTCCCCATACCCTGCTTGTAACAGTATTTCAGCCATAGCATGGCATATCTACATAATCTGAGAGGAAAGCCTGAATTGATGCTGGTCTTTGACATTTAAAACCTGGTGAAACCCACAAGCACATGTTCGATGCTCACAAAGCATCGTGAATTTGGAATTTGAGCCTACAGTCCTATGTTTCTGGCATGACTAATGCATGCAACTTTGCACTCCAAATTCCAGTGCCTTAGATGACTAGGCCACCTGCACATAAAAGTATACAATGCCTCGACACCAAAGTTTATATTATGCCTTAACGACAAAGTTTCTAATGCCCTGAAGCCAAAGGTCTTCTTGCCTTGACACCAGAGTATGCAATGCATGGATGCCAAAGTTCATAATGCCTTGACGCCAGCATATATAATGCCTTGAAGCCAAAGTTCATTATGCTTTGAAACCAAAGTACATAATGCCTTGACACCAGCATATATAATGCCTTGACACCAAAGTTAATAATGCCTTGACATAAACATACATAATGCCTTGAAGCCAAAGATTATAATGCCATGACACCAAAGAATGTAATGCCTTGACACCAAAGGACATAATGCTTGACGCCAAAGAATATAATGCCTTGATGGCAAAGTTTATAATGCCTTGACACCAAAGTTTATAAAGCCATGACACCTCAGAATGTAATGTCTTGACACCAAGGACATAATGCTTGACGCCAATGTTTATAATGCCTTGACGCCAAAGGTCCTATTGCCTTGACACCAACATATAAAATGCCTTGACACCAAAGTGCATGATGTATTGACATCAACATATAAAATACCTTGACACCAAAGCGCATGATGCACTGACACCAACATATAAAATACCTTGACACCAACGTGCATGATGCATTGACACCAACATATCAAATACCTTGACACCAAAGTGCATGATGCATTGACACCAACATATAAAATACTTTGACATCAAAGTGCATGATGCATTGACACCAACATATCAAATACCTTGACACCAAAGTGCATGATGCATTGACACCAACATATAAAATACCTTGACATCAAAGTGCATGATGCACTGACACCAACATATCAAATACCTTGACACCAAAGTGCATGATGTATTGACATCAACATATCAAATACCTTGACACCAAAGTGCATAATGCATTGACACCAACATATAAAATACCTTGACACCAAAGTGCATGATGCATTGACACCAACATATAAAATACTTTGTCATCAAAGTGCATGATGCATTGACACCAACATATCAAATACCTTGACATCAAAGTGCATGATGTATTGACACCAACATATCAAATACCTTGACATCAAAGTGCATAATGTATTGACACCAACATATCAAATACTTTGACACCAAAGTGCATAATGCATTGACACCAACATATCAAATACTTTGACACCAAAGTGCATAATGCATTGACATCAACATATCAAATACTTTGACACCAAAGTGAATAATGCATTGACACCAACATATAAAATACTTTGACATCAAAGTGCATGATGCATTGACACCAACATATCAAATACCTTGACACCAAAGTGCATGATGTATTGACACCAACATATCAAATACTTTGACACCAAAGTGAATAATGCATTGACACCAACATATCAAATACTTTGACACCAAAGCGCATGATGCACTGACACCAACATGTAAAATACCTTGACACCAAAGTGCATGATGCACTGACATCAACATATAAAATACCTTGACACCAAAGCGCATGATGCATTGACACCAACATATCAAATACCTTGACACCAAAGTGCATGATGTATTGACACCAACATATCAAATACTTTGACACCAAAGTGAATAATGCATTGACACCAACATATCAAATACTTTGACACCAAAGCGCATGATGCACTGACACCAACATGTAAAATACCTTGACACCAAAGTGCATGATGCACTGACACCAACATATCAAATACCTTGACACCAAAGTGCATGATGCATTGACACCAACATATAAAATACTTTGTCATCAAAGTGCATGATGCATTGACACCAACATATCAAATACCTTGACATCAAAGTGCATGATGTATTGACACCAACATATCAAATACCTTGACATCAAAGTGCATAATGTATTGACACCAACATATCAAATACTTTGACACCAAAGTGCATAATGCATTGACACCAACATATCAAATACTTTGACACCAAAGTGCATAATGCATTGACATCAACATATCAAATACTTTGACACCAAAGTGAATAATGCATTGACACCAACATATAAAATACTTTGACATCAAAGTGCATGATGCATTGACACCAACATATCAAATACCTTGACACCAAAGTGCATGATGTATTGACACCAACATATCAAATACTTTGACACCAAAGTGAATAATGCATTGACACCAACATATCAAATACTTTGACACCAAAGCGCATGATGCACTGACACCAACATGTAAAATACCTTGACACCAAAGTGCATGATGCACTGACATCAACATATAAAATACCTTGACACCAAAGCGCATGATGCACTGACACCAACATATAAAATACCTTGACACCAAAGTGCATAATGCATTGACATCAACATATAAAATACCTTGACACCAAAGTGCATGATGCACTGACATCAACATATAAAATACCTTGACACCAAAGTGTGTGATGCACTGACATCAACATATAAAATACCTTGACTCCAAAGCGCATGATGCACTGACACCAACATATAAAATACCTTGACACCAAAGTACATAATGTCCCTTGAAGATCTAAGACAAATTGACAAGGGATGCAAGCCAAATAAAAAGACACAAGTCAATATTTGTGTGAAAATAAATTCAAATTTATTAGTGTCTTACAACTATCAAAATTGGCTCCAATATGAAGTAAATTAGACAAGATATATTGAAAGAGGTCATGTCATAGAAATGTATTTCTGCTATCTTCTTATACAAATAATGGCAAATCACTGCACAATATTATTAGAATGGTGTTCATTGAATAGTGTCTGGTGTTCTACATTTTGAACAAATCAAACATTCTCAAATAACTGAGATGTCAATCCTGTTGGTAAAAATAGTTCGTAAACTTGTTTAAAAGATGATATCGTCAGGTTTTTCAACTGTAAAAAAACCAGACCATATACTCTATCCTGGCAATAATTTTTATCTAATTTTTCATAGATGTTTTAATAAGGAGAATCAAAAGTGTAAAAACACAGACTGGATGTATTTCATGTTACTAATTTGACTAAGATTAACTATAGTAATATGAAAGAATCCAGTGATCCCATTGTCATATGTAATTTTTTACTTAATGAACTTGGCAGTAAAATTGTAACAAAAACAACAATATAATCACAAGTCACAAGTTTCAAATTTCATTATCTTAGAAGAAGTCAATGGTGGCAAGATTTGACTTAAAAGCATTTTTGAACACTCATCCGTGACAGGTACAGAAACCTGGTTGAAGTTTTCAGATCTATCCTAAAAGACCACAGTTAATTCAATGAAGAGGAAAATATATGTTACCATGGCTATGATTTTAATCTGTTACCAAAAAGAAAGAAAGCTCCATTACAAAATGACTGATATAATTCACCAATATGGGGCCCCGAGTACACAGCTAATAGTCTGGCTAATTATCAGTCCTGATTCCACTGCCACAGAGCAATTAAAAGTCAAGGTATGTACAGCTAAGATGTCATCTCATTAAAAAACTACTGTTTGCATGTCGTGAACACTACATTGTAAGCACTACTTCTCAAGCATGCTCATCCCACCTTCAAGAAAAAGATCAAATTGCTCCAATCACTGAAACTGTATTTGCAAGTTTTCTAAATGTACTGTACTGAATCCCATGGGAAAAGACTATTTGCTGACTCTCAATGGCATTTTCCACCAGGAGTTTTGATTTAACACTGCTTGAACAGTATTTCTGTCACATTTAAGGCATGTCAGCTTGATATGGGAGGAATGCCCAAAGTTATGTCGATGACTGAGTCCATGGAGGGCTTGATTTAAGGAACTGGATTTACGTGCACCAGGTTCATATTGACATGAAAACCTAGCTGCACTAGACAGGTTGCACGATTGTTTATAAGTTGGAACATAGGCCAGTCTGGTGCCACTGACAGTGAAATAATGACATAATGCTGTTAGTATTATGGGCATGTGCACATAATCTTAAAGTACCCACAGTTTGAAGACATCAAGCTCAAGAAAGCATGACAAATTACACATAACACTGGGATTGGTGATATAGTATGGTAACTATAGCTTAGAGGTATTGTCAATCTCATTAAAATCAGATCTTAGTTCTCGCTACCGCGAAACAAAGATCTGAGGGCATCCCATTACGGGTCACGTCAGACCGACCTTGCGCGAACTTTGACCGACCAATGGAATGACCAATCAGAAGGCAGCTTTATGGCACAAATTTCAAATTGGCGACTATGCTTCGAGACATATTTTGACAAATTCTCGATTACAAATTTGAAACCTGAACAAAAAAAACATTCTGGAATGGCTAATAGATGGTCTAGATTGTAAGGATTCAGTCCTTAAGCCTGTAACTATCGTTCGGAATACCCCATGTTAAAGTTTTCGAGATTGCATGATTAGAAATCACATTCCGACTGTCACTTTCATAATTTGGTAAGCGACGCACTGATTGGTTGGATGAAAGGTTGTTCTGACCTGACCCCTAATGGGATGTCTTCAGATCTTTGTTAGCGGTAGCGAGAACTAAGGTCTGATTTTAATGAGATTGGAGGTATTGGGTCCAAAGATTAATGTTAAATAATTGTAAATAATTAAGGGCTAGTCAGACACATATTAATTTGTGTCATGCACTTGCTGCAAGTACATTAATAATAGATTGCATTTTTCAGTAATAGGTTGCACTGATGCATGTTTAAAATAGCTAAATCGAGCCCTGCATAGTGAAAGGATAACGATTGTTGTGGCGATCAATACTGAACATTACAGGTAGTAGTGTGAATGAATAGGTTTTTGTGTGATAGTTAACATTTCAGCAACAATAATGGCCATTTGTAAGTCAGAACTTGGGAATAGTGAAAGATCACCGATTTATGTTTATCTCACATTTGGTGAACATAACATTGTGACCAGCTGCTTCCCGATACGAGGTACAGGGCCCGGGAGGGGTCACTGAATCACTGAATCATTGAATCACTGAATCATGACCATCAACCAGCGGTTGTTAGCAAGAGCAATCATTCATGCTAATTGAATTTGAAAACAGTCATCCTTTTTATGCCAAATAACCTAATTCTTTCCTAAAGTGAGTGAGTGAGTTAAAATTTAACATTGCATTGGCATTATTTCAGCCATATAGTGACTTTTCCTCAAGACAGGCATGATTCTTCCCTAAAGACAGTCATCTGGTATATGGTACACTCTCTGTTGGTAGGAGCAATACACTACTGCTCAGAAGTAGTTACCACTTTTCTTGGCGCAGAACCAAACCAGTATAGAACAGTAATTCTGCAAAAGTGCTGCTTGATTCCTCAATCATTCTGTGGTAATTCCTCAATCATTCAGTGATAATTCCTCAATCATTCTCTGATAATTCCTCAATCATACTGTGCTACTCCAGCAGAACTGTACTATGGAAAAAGGGAACGTAGTGGTGAGGAGTCGTGTAAGTACAAGAAATGGTTTTAGATATTACATTTACATGGTTATTGTAACAGAAAAGGCCTCTTGTCTCACTAAGTAAAGGATCAAACCCATGAGGAACCACCCACAGCAAGATGAATATTCAGAAAAAAAATCCAAAGCTCTTTGAGAACTCTGTGAAGGAATTTAAAAATCATTAAATGCAACATACATATATATTTAAACCTTTCAATATTGTCCCACTCAAAAATAATGACCTCTACTATAAAATATCTCTCAAATACACATAAAATCGGTCACGTTTATACATGACAAAGCAAATCATCCATCGCATACGAAGATAAGATGGTGAAGGTCGAGCATGGCATCCATCCACACGTGGCTCGGTCAGCAGTAACAGACGATTCAGATATGTACACTTTGTAGATGTCATTGACCTTGAAGCTCAATGATGGACTCTCGATCTTTGCCTACGCCAATCCACCAAACTGGAACAAAGGGAGGAAGATTAATATAGATATGTACCCATGGTAACCCTTCTCCTGCATTTACCAAAATTGATATTACTTCTGAAACAGATGAGCCTGCCTAAAATTTTGGAAAATGAAAAAGAGGTTTGTTTGAAAGGGATACATATTTCAAATCTCTTGCTCACACTTCATATCGATAGTGAGTATGTATGATTTTACGCAATATTCCAGCAATATCACGGTGGAGGATACCAGAAAAGGGTTATATCGAGAGCATTTATTAGGCAACATAACAATTTTTGTATTATTATTATCATTGTTTTAGCTCATGCGAATACTTTAAATCTGTGAAATAAGAAATGTTTGAATGAAAGTCAAAGGGTCCTCGTCATAATGTTAGCTGCTGAGTTGGTCCCTTGATTCAAATGCTTCACATTTCAGGATTTTGAACATTGATTAAATGGTTGTTTGTTTGTTTGCTGTTTAATGCAGCACTCAGCAATATTCAAGCTATATGACGGCTGTCTGTAAATAATCGAGTTTTGACCCGACAAGCCAGTGATTGACATCATGAGCATTGATCTACAAAATTGGGATAGGATGACACCAAGTCAGCGAGCCTGACCACCCAGTCCCGCAAGACGCCTCTCCTGACAATCATAGTCGCCTTTTACATCAAGCATGGGTTGCTGAAGACCTATTTTACCCAGGATTTTCATGTGCCGATTAAATGGAACAGGAAGAAGATCAAATAGGAGAGAACGGCATTGTCAGTTTTGTCTGTGAGTCAGCTGATGCCACCTTTGGTTAGTTCATCATCACTCACTGAAATCATGGCATAGACTTCTCCAGGGATATATACTGTAAACCACCTGGGCTACAACTGTGTGAATGCTGTTTTACCCATGTTCCCGGGGCAGGGGAGTTAACTGACTGTAAAAGTCCAGTTTCCACCCTTGCCTCGGCCAGAATTTCTGGGTTCGATCGTAGCGCCACCAGTGGCTGTTTCGAGTTATCTCCCTTCTAATTCCCTCCTATTGACCAATCAGATTCCACCTCTGATGTCACATTTGTTCAAACAAAATGGTGGCGCCCAGTGAAGACAAGCTGATCAACAATCAAGATCTATTTCTGTAATATAACAGGACTTACTTCGCGAAGTGCATCAAATCACGTAGCACCTTGATTAAAACATGAAAAGATTTGGAAAGCAGTACACACGCTTTGCAAATCCTACAATCGACCGAAATCTGCGCGCCAGTTTTTGAACAGGATGCTGATTTTGTTACGCAATTTTGATTGGACTATGCAAAGACTCGTTAGTCCAGCCAAAACATAACTCCATAATTCCAACCTAGTTCCGGCAAGGGTGGAAACTCGACTTTTATAGTCAGTTAACTCCCTTGCCTTGGGAAGATGTGTTTTACCAGACAGTTTTACAAGTGAGTCAATGTTATTTTATAGACAGTCTTGCAAGGGAGTGAATGTTGTTTTAAAGACAGTCTGCAAGAAAGTGAATGTTGTTTCATAGACAGTCTTGCAAGTGAGTGAATGTTGTTTTAAAGACAGTCTGCAAGAAAGTGAATGTTGTTTCATAGACAGTCTTGCAAATGAGTGAATGTTGTTTTATAGACAGTCTGCAAGAAAGTGAATGCTGTTTTATAGACAGTCTTGTAAGTGAGTGATTGTTGTTTTACGGACAGTCTCTGCAATAAGTGAATGATTTCCATTAAAATAATAATGGACACATACACACATTCTGCAACCTGAGCCATCTTGTATCAATGTTCCTGCAACTGTCAACACCCTGCTATGGATAGTACAGCTACTCTGTCCCCAATGGAGGATCATCACACCAGTAATTACCTGGGATTTCAACCAGCTCTTCTATCTTTCGGACATAATTGAGGGCGTTCTTAGGGAGGTCTGCAAGTGTGCGGATGTTTTCCGTGTTGGACTTCCACCCTGGTAGAGTGACATACTCCACCTCAACTTTCAGTAGATCTTCATCAGATGCTGGGGACACAAGGCATACCATTTACATACATTAGTGTGCACCAGTACTGAACAATTGTAGTATAACATTTGCAGCATATTAAGTAGCAGAGCTCCAGATAACTTTTTGAGCAGTTGAGTTTTTACTCAAAGGTTTCTATTTTATTTGTGATATTACTTGGGTAACTAATATTTTTTCACTCCTCTATTCATCATTCTATTGGGTTCTTCCCAAAATGTGTAACATTTTCAGATTTAAAAAAAAAAAATGAAATAATGTTTTAGATGTAATATAATGGTTCTAAATATAGGCTTGACTTGGAAAGTAAATTAGCTCGTAATTGTGTTTTGGAAATTAGCTGTTGTACACGTGCTGAAAAAGATTCAATGGGTATTTACGTGTGCTGTTTTCAAACAATTGAGTTTTCCATTTAATACATGCATTTCTGTACGCAAGTTAATTGAAAGTAATTGGGTTTTGAATAGTTTTGGGGGGTATTTTAAGCAAATACGCGGCTTATCTGTAGCTCTGGTAAAGCCAGAAAAACTAGTGGTTGATAGTATGAGCAATGTCCCACACTGTCAGCGTACTACGCAATCAACCGGGTCACCGAGTCTGACCCCTGAAGTCGCTTTTGTCGGCTCTGACAAATGGCTGATGTTATAGGGGAATCTCCAAGGGCTATGTGAGTGAGTGAGTATGGTTTGAGTATGGCTTTTAGCAATGTTCCCGCAACTTCACGGTTAGGCTGGGGCCTCTGCATGAAGAGAAAACACTTTAACCACTAGGCTACTCTACTCCCCTCAAGGGATACATTAATACTAGGAGTCTGACCACCTGATCCATCTTACAAGCCATAGAGTGCTGGGCACTAGTTTTAATCTTGATCTCCCCATTATGAATTTCTTTATTTATAATGCATTCTAGCTCTTGGAAGAGTGAGTCAATGTTGACAATTTCCATGATAACTGTACCATCCACGTAAATAATCTTGGACTGTATTCTCAACATAAAGACCATACTGAAATTACACTGAAAATCTAGTTATGAATAGTCTTACCCGGAAAGGTATCCAGTTTCTTTCCGTCAATGTAATACGCAATTCCAATCTTGATCTCATCGAACACATCCAGAATGTCTAATTTCGTAACTGCAACTCTGCAATGAAATATTACCATGTAAGAACAACATGAACAAAAATGTGTTTTCTTGAACATATATCACCATTTGTCAAATGTGGGGGAAATGTGTGTGTGTGTGTGTGTGTGTGTGTGTGTGTGTGTGTGTGTGTGTGTGTGTGTGTGTGTGTGTGTGTGTGTGTGTGTGTGTGTGTGTGTGTGTGTGGGTGGGTGGGTGTGTCAGGGTAATCAAAACCATTGGGATCTGGGGTAAAAATATAAGGAAGGGTGAAATGGGGTGTAACTCATTCCGCTCAAGAATATTGCACTTATATAGTGACGTGCATGCACGTGTGTGTGTAGCACTTGTACTTTTCCGGACTTATGCCAAGTTTATAGTGACTAGCCTACTGAGATACCATGCCGCAGTTTAACATAAATACCCCACTCAGACACAGCCAAACACCCGACCTTCCGTTCTCCACGGAGGTGGTCGGTTTAAATAAAAGGAAACATTTTCTAAACTGTATTGTTGGTATGCATGATGAGCACAGTAAAGAGGAAAATGAAATAACTATTTTTTTTCATTTAAATGGCAAATAAATGTGTTTTCCATTAATCTGGAATGTATTTCATTAATACTAATATAAGTCAACCATGTTAACAAACTCAAAGTGAGAAAAAACTGTCCGTTCTCAAAACTTTCCAAATTTGTGTTATATAGGACATATACCAATGTTATCATGAAGTATCAAACGTTGGGTGAACCTGGAATTCATCCCATCCTGCTGACCTTACCATCCCACAAGCATGAAGGAAAGGGGACCTTTTTCAGCCTGGACTCTGGGGAAGTATGTGAGTGATATTTAGCAATATTCCAGCAATATCACGGCGGGGGACACCAGAAATGGGCTTCACACATTGTACCCATGTCGGGAATCGAACCCGGGTCTTCGGCGTGACGAGCGAACGCTTTAACCACTAGGCTCCCCGACCGCCTCTGAGGAAGTATGTAATTGTTGACACTCACGCTGTGAAGCCGTTGATGATGTTGGAGTATCTCAGCATGACAGCGTCCAGCCATCCACACCGCCTCGGTCGGCCAGTTGTCACACCGTACTCGTGGCCTCGGTCCAACAACAATTTCCCTTTTTCCTGAACAGATACGTAAGAAATTCAATAATCACACTCCAACTGTCGGGTTACGATGACAAACAACGAACACATTGCAACGATCTGAACCTAACAAATGTCACATGGGATACTGGTATCCTTGTCTTGCCCTGTACACAAAGCCTAACCACCCAGCCCCCCTTCCAATGGTCAATAGCATGACCAACAATCCATTCCTGGAGAACGCAATGCTCCAGGTGACTGTCATCATCCTGGTCCCAACAGTCACTCAGTGCGACCACGTAAATCAGTCCAAAAGGACCAGCAGACTCACATTAGTGGCATAAACAAACAACACACTTCATCGTCAATACTTCAATACACATTACGTTCCTCCATCAATACATTTGTTTGTTGTTTAACACCGCACTCAGCAATATTCCAACTATGAGACAGCGGTCTGTAAAAAAATTGAGTCTGGACCAATCAATCCAGTGATTAACATCATGAGCATCCATCCACGTAATTGGGATACAATGATAAGCATCAACCAAGTCAGAGAGCCTGACCACCCGATCCCGTTAGTATTCTATTCTACCCCCTGAGAATCCATACAGCCACATACATACACTCTTTTCAATGTGGATGCTTGATGCTCAGAAACGATGGGCGGTACAAAATATCTACAATATCGTGGGATCATAGCTTTGTGGGGTACATGAGCTGAGCCCTCACTTCAGTGGATTTATTCAAGGCATACCTTCAGTGACAAGAACCTACCTCCTTGAGCTCTGTGGGGAAGCCCCCTGTGCCTACCCGGGTGAGGTACGCCTTGACCACGCCGAACACCTTCCCCACATTGCGGGGTGGGATCCCGAGGCCTGTACACACGCCACCCACGCTGCAGTTGGACGAGGTCACGTATGGGTACAACCCTACAAGACAGCAACAGATGTAGAGTTAGTGAATGTTGTTTAATGCTAAGGTCAGTAATATCATGTAATTATGTCGGGCACCATCACGTGAGGGTAAAACCCTACAAGACAGCAACAGATGTAGAGTTAGTGAGTGAATGAAGTTTATTGCCAGGGTCACCAATATTCCATGTATTTGATGTAATTATGTCGGGGCACCATCCGCATGTGTACAACCCTACAAGACAGCAACAGATGTAGAGTTAGTGAGTGAGTGTAGTTTATTGCCAGGGTCAGCAATATATCACGTAATCATGTCTGGACAAGACAAACAAGTGGTTGATAGCATGATCAATGATCCACAGTGCTGGGTGAGTGACACATAACCAGTTAGGCCACATGTTGTGACTTAGTCAGAAATGGCTTCTCCAACATTTGATCCCTTAGGACATTCTGCTTTGGGAGGGGGAGGGAGTCCATGGCGTTGCCACAGCAGTTCTCCAGCTTTATCACGACAGCCTGTAAATAATTGAGTCTGGACCAGCCAAACCAGTGACTAGCAATGCACTATCAGGTCACAATGACATGCAGTCAGTCATCAGTTACTCCACAGGATTAATTGATACAAGAAGCTCATCATGAACTTTTGAATGTATATCGCCCCACACCACCAATATTTTAACTATGTGACGGCGGCCCGTATATAACTAAGTCTGGACCAGAGAATTGTGTGATTGGGTTGCTTCTTTACGACTTGTGACCCGCCAAGATCGGAGGGAGAATAGGTCTTAAGCAACCCATGCCTGCCGTAAAAGGCGATTATGCTTGTCGTAAGAGGCGAATGACGGGATCGGGTGGTCAGATTCGCTGACTTGGTTGAAGCATGTCATCAATCTCAATTTTGTGGATTGATGCTCATGATGTGGATCACTTGATTGTCTGGTCCAGGCTCATTTTTTTACTAAACCGCCGTCATATAGCTAGAATATTGCTGAGTGCGGCGTAAAACAACAAACCAACCAACTTTACAACTAGTGTAGGTTGCTGGGGACCTATTCTAACCATGAAGTCATATATTTAACATCATACATTAACACATAAGAAATGTATGTTTTTTAGTAGTGTGTGAGTTGGGTTTTACTACTGCTTCGAACAACATCTCCGATGTACCATGTCTTGTCAGCTTGAGGGAGGAGCGCCCGAAGTGATGCAGGTTTACCAGGGTGGTGAAACCCAAGAGCAGGGGTATGGTGCTGACAAATGATAGATAACAAGAAAACAGAGTTATCATCCCCTGCTGATTGAAGAAGGGAGGTAACTCTAAGGCCTTGACTGTTTACTTATTGTGTTGCCAAAAGTAACATTCTTTTCTCCAGGGTTTCATATTTTCAAAATATGTTCACATGACAAATGATTCAATGCCTGCCTAAACATTTTCATGACTTTCCACGCATGTCATTTCTAGATTTACAAATTAATAATCAGATTTAAGGCCTTTAAAGGGCAAACCTCAATTCCAGGCATTTTCAAGGCATGTGCAAACCTTTTTAAGGATAGTGATCAGGGAAAATGGAATTCAAACCCAAGATCAACAAAGCCTGACTGTTCTGTCACCAAGGTCAATGTAATGAAAGACAAGAAATGAACATACCAAAGTCTATATCCAGAATAGTAGACTGGGCTCCTTCTATCAACACATTCTTCCCCTCCTTCAGACATTTGTTCAAGTAGTAGATTGTATCGGTGACCATTGGTCGAATCTTTTCTCGTAGCTCCTGAAACAAAATAGCACCATTTGAAATCTACACCACAATGTCAGGTTTGCCTGCAAACAGCAAGTTACATTAATAAACTCAAACATCGGCTCTAATGGAAGAGGTTCAGATGTTGCTAAAATCCCTGCTGATCACTGCATTGACCAGTTTAGTCGTAATACATTCACACCAAGTGCATTTGCAATTGTGACCTATATATATATAGGTATATATATACACACAGTGAAACCAAATTAATCCTGACAGTGATGTTCCTATAAAAAATATGCAGACGAACAAATTATAAAATCTGAACAAAAGAACACTGCAAAGCCACGCATTTATTACTTTTTTCATTTCACGGTCCAAGAAAAAAAATAATTAAACATTAAAATATTTATTTGTATTATGTCTCCTGCTCATAATATAGACCTCTTATACAATAAAAAATATTATATATAAATTCAATGTCTAAATCACACGCAGTGATTCAAGAAGCCAGCTGTAGTTTTTACTCCATGGCAGAATGACTATAAATAAATAATCAATGATTGACATAGATCTAGATATTTTTTTTCATTTTTATTTTTATTTTGACCAACCTTGTGTGGAAAAGCTGGAATAAATCTGTGAAAAATAAATTCAATAAGTGTGGCCTAAAGGAAGAAAATCATTGAAAAATGTCTGGGAATTTTATGTTCACGATGCAGTGGTATGCACAGTGTTGAATACAGTCCGAGTCACTGTATGTATGTAATAGGAATCCAAGATGCTTCTGCACATGTGAGGGTTGATTGATAAATTTTAAGCCTCACATAGAAGAAATTGTGTAATGGTTACATCTTTGTTGTGGCCATCACAAGATGTCAGAGGTATATCCACAAAAAACTTGAGTCACTTCAGCAAATTGTTTCACTGTGACACTGTTGCTTTGAAAAATGGACACACTTGAGGAATGTGCAGTGACCTAGTACTTGCAGAAAAAAAGGCTGAGCACAAAATCAATCCTTGAAGATATGAGTTGTAAAATGGTAGGGAAAATACATGCAGTTTCTAACTAAACCCAACAATCATTGGCATGATTCCGCAGCATTTCGCCGACATACCAAATGCACTCATCCAAGAAAAAACTTCAGATTATTTTAAAGGGAACATGTTGAAAAAATCACAACTTCAGTGTAATATTTGGAGGCACTGTTGATATTTTTGTTGATTGACAAAGAGAGATGAGTTTCCCAAAGTTACTATACACAAGCTGGTAGATGGAACAAGTAGATGTGACAGTGACTGAACCTTGAAAACAACTTTTCATCCTTTTTCATCCATAAATACCATGTTCACCCAAGATACAAAGATAATTTTTGAAACGATATGGATAGAGGTTGTAACCATGTTTTCTAAACAACACAAGTGATACCTTTATATTGAATAACTGAAGGCTCTTATTCATATCAAGCAAAACCTGAAAACTGACAAGTTGTTTTAACCAGTGGTTGATAGCATGAATAACGGTCTACTGTCGGTATATGACATTACACAATAAGCAAGGTCACACACTGAAACCACCCAATCCCATTCCGTCTTCTCCTTCAACAAATGAAGAGTAAAGTCTTTGAGAGGCATTCAGAAGGTACCCCTAATCACTTGAATACTAAGAAGCGTATTGAGTTAATATATATATACAGATATCAGCGCTCCAGATAAGCTTTTGGTGCTGTGGGTATTTTACCCATGCATTTTAAAACCATTGGGTATCAGTAATTCTATCTGGGTATTCAAATTTCTGTTACCCACTAGTTTTTACACATGTGGGTATTTAAGTAAAGCATTTAAAAACACTATTCATCAAGTCCCTGCAAACTGGTGTCGTGTGGGTTCGAGAGCTTTATAGCACTCAAAAATACCATGATACTTCTACAAGAAAGTGTGATGGCAAATGATCATGATGTAACTGTCATCATGGAGTTTGGCAAGTTTGACGGAATGCCCGGTTATAATTTCAAAATAAGTTGCTGATATGCTAATCGAATATGCAGGGTTACTTCACAATATTTTGATGATATGCACAAGTTTTATTTTTGTAGCGTATCTGTAATGTTCGTTGCATATTTGATATGCTTGGATTTTATTTTACTGCGTATTTCTGCATGTCTGATGCGTATTTTACGCAGATACGCAGCTTATCTGGAGCTCTTGATATGTTCCCACAAGGTCAGATTAATGTTGTGTGCTGTAACCAATCACTGCTCGCATTGGACGCCATGATTATTTTGCTGTCATATTGTTGACCTAGTCAGCTCTTTGTTATAACACCCATCACTCTACGTTCACTGTACCTAACTAGATTCTCTCCCACTGATCCCATGGGGTTCCTCGCTATATTGTTATCTCAGTACATTAATCCTACCTTCTGTGAACATAACAGTACGTATATCAGGGTTCAATTTAAGGAACTTGACTTAATTTGCCCCAGATACATGTTGACATGAAAAGCTAGTTAGACCAGACAAAACCAGTTTGCACCCTCGTCTCATAAATTTAACAAAGTTCAAACACAGATGCATAAGCTGATCTAAATAAGTACAATCTCAGATCTCTGATCACTGTGTGATGAATTACACATATATAGCAACTACTTATGTACCATATGGTCAATAAAACTTAAGAGGAACTGAGTTGGTTCAAACATCGTTGTTATGTGGACAAGTAAGGGTTAGTAAGACACAAATTGTGTTCTTTTAGATGCACTTGGTACATGTAGACATAAATATTTAGTGGTTTTACACAGCTTTTTGCTGGAGGACACCAGAAATAGACATCAAGTGTCATTTGTTTAATGGTACAAAAACAGCAAATTCCATGACAGGGAAGTGTGGCAAAGGAATCTTTTGGGAAACAAAGAGCAACTGAGCTGGGCTGAACGTCACTTCGATAAATATTTATGTTTTGGTACAGCACTTAATTTGGAGGAAACTACAATATGATGCAGGTCTTGGGTATCTAACACAATATGAAACTCTCGGGAACGCGCTTGGGCATCTAACACAATATGAAACTCACAGGAACAGGTCTTGGGCATTTAACACAATGTGAAACTCACGGGAACAGGTCTTGGGCATTTACCACAATGTGCAACTCTCGGGAACACGTCTTTGGCATCTACAACAATGTGAAACTCTCGAGAACAGATCTTGGGCATCTACCACAAATGAAATTCACAGGAAAAGATCTTGGGCATCTAAGACAATGTGAAACTCACAGGAACACGTCTTGGGCATCTAAGACAATGTGAAACTCATGGGAATAGGACTTGGGCATCTAACACAATGTGAAACTCACAGGAACAGGTCTTTGGCATCTAACACAATGTGAAACTCACGGGAACACGTCTTGGGCATCTAACACAATGTGAAACTCTCAGGAATAGGACTTGGGCATCTAACACAATGTGAAACTCACAGGAAAAGGTCTTTGGCATCTAACACAATGTGAAACTCACGGGAACACGTCTTGGGCATCTAACACAATGTGAAACTCTCAGGAACAGGACTTGGGCATTTAACACAATGTGAAACTCCCGGGAACACGTCTTGGGCATCTAACACAATGTGAAACTCACGGGAACAGGTCATGGGCCTCTAATACAATGTGAAACTCTCAGGAACAGGACTAGGGCATCTAACACAACGTGAAACTCTCAGGAACAGGACTAGGGCATCTACCACAATGTGAAACTCTCAGGAACAGGTCTTGGGCATTTACCACAATGTCAAACTCTCAGGAATAGGACTAGGGCATCTAACACAACGTGAAACTCTCAGGAACAGGTTTTGGGCATCTACCATAATGTCAAACTCTCGGGAACAGGTCTTTGGCATATACCACAATGCCAAACTCTCGGGAACAGATCTTGGGCATCTACCACAATGTGAAACTCTCGGGAACAGGTCTTGGGCATTTACCACAATGTCAAACTCTCAGGAATAGGACTAGGGCATCTAACACAATGTCAAACTCTCAGGAACAGGTTTTGGGCATCTACCATAATGTCAAACTCTCGGGAACAGGTCTTGGGCATATACCACAATGCCAAACTCTCGGGAACAGATCTTGGGCATCTACCACAATGTGAAACTCTCGGGAACAGGTCTTGGGCATCTACCACAATGTGAAACTCTCGGGAACAGGTCTTGGGCATCTACCACAATGTGAAACTCACGGGAACAGATCTTTGGCATCTACCACAATGTGAAACTCACGGGAACAGATCTTGGGCATCTACCACAATGTGAAACTTTCGGGAACAGGTCTTGGGTATCTACAACAATGTGAAACTCTCGGGAACAGGTCTTGGGCATTTACCACAATGTCAAACTCTCAGGAACAGGTTTTGGGCATCTACCATAATGTCAAACTCTCGGGAACAGGTCTTGGGCATCTACCACAATGTGAAACTCACGGGAACAGATCTTGGGCATCTACCACAATGTGAAACTCTCGGGAACAGATCTTGGGCATCTACCACAATGTGAAACTCATGGGAACACGTCTTGGGCATCTAACACAATGTGAAACTCTCAGGAACAGGACTTGGGCATTTAACACAATGTGAAACTCCCGGGAACACGTCTTGGGCATCTAACACAATGTGAAACTCACGGGAACAGGTCATGGGCCTCTAATACAATGTGAAACTCTCAGGAACAGGACTAGGGCATCTAACACAACGTGAAACTCTCAGGAACAGGACTAGGGCATCTAACACAATGTGAAACTCTCAGGAACAGGTCTTGGGCATTTACCACAATGTCAAACTCTCAGGAACAGGTTTTGGGCATCTACCATAATGTCAAACTCTCAGGAACAGGTTTTGGGCATCTACCATAATGTCAAACTCTCGGGAACAGGTCTTGGGCATCTACCACAATGTGAAACTCTCGGGAACAGGTCTTGGGCATCTACCACAATGTGAAACTCACGGGAACAGATCTTTGGCATCTACCACAATGTGAAACTCACGGGAACAGATCTTGGGCAACTACCACAATGTGAAACTCTCGGGAACAGGTCTTGGGTATCTACAACAATGTGAAACTCTCGGGAACAGGTTTTGGACATTTACCACAATGTCAAACTCTCAGGAACAGGTTTTGGGCATCTACCATAATGTCAAACTCTCGGGAACAGGTCTTGGGCATCTACCACAATGTGAAACTCTCGGGAACAGGTCTTGGGCATCTACCACAATGTGAAACTCACGGGAACAGATCTTTGGCATCTACCACAATGTGAAACTCACGGGAACAGATCTTCGGCATCTACCACAATGTGAAACTCTCGGGAACAGGTCTTGGGTATCTACAACAATGTGAAACTCTCGGGAACAGGTCTTGGGCATTTACCACAATGTCAAACTCTCGGGAACAGGTTTTGGGCATCTACCATAATGTCAAACTCTCAGGAACAGGTCTTGGGCATCTACCACAATGTGAAACTCTCGGGAAGAGGTCTTGGGTATCTACAACAATGTGAAACTCTCGAGAACAGATCTTGGGCAACTAACACAACGTGAAACTCACGGGAACACGCCTTTGGCATCTACCACAATGTGAAACTCACGGGAACAGGTCATGGGCATCTACCACAATGTGAAACTCACGGGAACAGGTCTTGGGCATTTAACACAATGTGAAACTCACGGGAATAGGACTTGGGCATCTACCACAACATGAAACTCTTGTGAACAGGTCTTGGGCATCTACCACAACTTGAAACTCACGGGAACAGATCTTGGACATCTACAACAATGTCAAACTCTCGAGAACAGATCTTGGACATCTACAACAATGTCAAACTCTCGAGAACAGATCTTGGACATCTACAACAATGTCAAACTCTCGAGAACAGATCTTGGGCATCTAACACAACGTGAAACTCACGGGAACAGATCTTGGGCATCTTCCACAATGTCAAACTCTCGGGAACAGATCTTTGGCATCTACCACAATGTGAAACTCACGGGAACAGATCTTCGGCATCTACCACAATGTGAAACTCACGGGAACAGATCTTCGGCATCTACCACAATGTGAAACTCTCGGGAACAGGTCTTGGGCATCTACCACAATGTGAAAGTCGGGAACAGGTTTTGGGCATCTACAACAATGTCAAATTCTTGGGAACAGGCAAAGAGATGACATTTTGGGGTTATAGCCAAACCCACGACCAATGTTGATTGGACTGAGGAACACAAGTCTGCGATGATAAAGTCTTTTTCAAGGATCAAGTGTACAGGACGACACACAAGACTGGACCTAATATGGAAATCTTGATCCATGGTAGTCGACACAGTCGGTCTCACTGTTTCTTCAAGTTCCAGTTTATGTCAAAACACACAACATACAACAGGTGATAATAGACATGATACAATGGTCGGAAGTTCAAAGGTTGACTTGGCACGTCAACAAAGGGGAGACAACTGTGGCCAGGCACAACTTACTTTATACTTGCTTAATTCGGCATCAGCGTCCACATCAAGGTCGGGACAGAGGCGCTTATGATGCTCCACCAGATTACGGAATCTGGAATCAAATATATAATATCGTTTCCATGGCAAAATTTTAAATGTCAAGGGAATCGCAAGTGAACGTCCCAACTTGTGCAGTGTGAAAATACAGTCTGCACAATGGCGGCAACTTACTTTTCTGAGAAGGTTTCAAATTCGCCCATCAAGTCGCACACGCGGAGTCCATTCCTTGTGGCCTGTGAACAAAACACAGACAATGTTTATACATGTGTTTCAAACGTAAGTGTGAGTAAGTTTGACTTAAAACCACTTTAAACAACACATCCATTACATCACAGCGTGTCATCTTGATGTGGGAGGAAGCCAAAGTGATACAGGACATTTTCCACAGGCATGGTGCCAAAAAAAACTAAAAACATGAGAGTGAACAGTGACTCCAACCCACGATCATACGTTTCTGGCAAGTCTGCAACTCTGCAAATAAACTGCAGTGCCTTTGGCAACTGGGCCACCTATACTGCTGATTATTTGAAATTTCAGAAAATCAGATCAAACCATCACAAAGCATGACAAAAGCACGGTTGAAATGAGCTCTTTAAATCTACTAATGAACCATAACTTATAAGTATTGTAATGCATCTTTGCTCTTCATGGTTAAATATACCCTACATTTGTCTATCAGGCAGAGTAATAGTCTCAGAAGTCAAATGAGCATGAATTTTGTGCTAACACTACCTCCCTTGTCTGACACTGAAGCAAAGTGTAGAGCAGACGGTGTCAAGTGAGAACACTGCTGTTTGTGAGATTATATCTCAGCACTCTTGGTCTGATCACTCTTTGGTTTACCTCTTGTTCTTACAAGGTCGTCATGTGATTTGTTAGTGGTTATAAATAGCAATTTCACTGTGAAACGTCCATGGATGCAGGAGGGGCATAGTACATACAAACTTGTAAAGTATTGACGATGTGCATATAGTCATATTTTCATAAATTCCATGCATCAATACACTTAACTGAAGTGGACACATTCTTATTATTAATAAACCAATATATATTTCAGGTCTCTATGCATAGAAAGTAATTTTTCAATTTACCAAATATTTGAGATATTTGTGCTTCACATTTCAGACTGTACTTACCTTAGAGGAATAAGCCGGGCCTATTCCTTTCTTTGTAGTTCCGATCCTGTTGGAAAAAAATATTGTATGATACTGATACAAACACATTATCTGATATGTAAAGAGCATATTTTTATATGCGCCAAATCCGCACCCTAAAGATTGCTCAAAGTGCTACCACATTCAGCGCAAATGTCTGAAATATTAAGGACTTGTTAGGGTCCTCAAAGTAAGCACTAGCATAATGCAGCAACAGCAGGGTTTATCTGCTCAGAGACCAATGTTCGGCCCAAAATCTCAATCGGTATAAAAACATTCCAATTTATGTCAGTAAACAGTCAAACACTGTTGTGTCTAACTTATGGTTTTCCAGAAGCAAAAGCATGGTCCTTGTGTATTCCAAATCTATTCATCATTTTCAGTTGTGTCGAACCTCGCGTAACTCGCGTAATTACGTAGGTCCCTTCAACCTCAACACAACAGTTTTTGACTGTACTTAAAACTAAATATGATTTTGTAACGGACCAAAGAAGAGAAGGGGCATTATTGTATTGAATGCAATTTCAGGCAATAAGAAGCAAACAATTATTATTAATAATATTTTTTCACAAGTTAATCTGAATCCTGGATAAATCACTGAAAAGTATTTAAATCTAGGGACCACATTATGGTCATATCAAGGACATTGAAGGACATGTGACACATCAAGTCTAGTGTTCTACAGGGTCATCAGTGCCAAATTCCAGAAACCCTACAAATTACAATTGCCGTCCCTGCGATCAGTCACACATAATTTCAGTCATAATCGTTGTTCATATCATTGTCCAAATTTAACAATCGATAAACTTACAATTTCGTGCCACGCCCTGATTCCTGCATCCCATCCACTTTCTGGTGCAAATCGAAAACTGAAAAATAACATAAGAACTGTGATCTCTACCTTGTTTAAAATAGACTATGTAAATGAAATTAAAACCTGACCATTTCGGACCCTCATGAAACTCATTTGGTGAAACTTTCAGAACGGTTATGGTTCTGAAACAATCAGCGGATCCTGGCACAAGTAAGGGACTTAAGGGCAAATATCTGCATCTATAACATAACGGTGGGCAGAACCCTGCCACTACTTAATGTCACCTCCAATGTGTGATAACAAGCCCGATAATGGATGCCAATGACAAACCATTGATTGTCAATGACACTTACACAACCTGGTTTTTAGTTGGCAATGACACAGCTTCATCTTTGGTTGGAAACAAAAAAATACCATTATTTGTTCACGATAAAACAACACAATCACTGTTTATGTCTTCATTGACAATTCGCAAAAGGAAATGAACATCATGATTGGTTGGTTTGTTGGTTGTTTTTTTGTTTAACGCTGCACTCAGCAATATTCCAGCTACATGACAGCGGTCTGTAAATAATTGAGTCTGGTGGATGGGACAATCCAGTGATTGACATCATGAACATGAACATGATGAAATTTGGGTTAGTGAATTTATTAAATTAGACTCGACCCCATTACAGTAAGGTGCACTTTTTTGCAAAAACACTCAGGAATGTTTGATGCATCATGCTGCAAGGGATAATGATGAAAGAAGCCATAATGATGAGGGGGGGAGGGGGGGGGGGGGTGGTTAGAAGATCTCACATATATTTCTAGCTGTTTGAGGTTCCACTAGCGATGCCTGCAAGCCGTGCGCTAATGCTTGACCATGAAAACAAAAATTTCAATCAAAATGACTATCATTAAAACCATTTTGCAACATAAAGGCCAATTTTATTTTATTTCTTTATTTCATAATATATATTTTCTGCAAAGAAAGTATAAATGAACCACGCCTAAATCTAGATTGCCAAGCCAGCTGACAGCAAAAATATAATAATCAATAATCTGTTGTTGAAAACAGAAAGTCAGGATAGCAGGATCATCTCAAAACAGCTGGTACACAAATACAGCATAACATTTGTTTGGACTACCGGTATATATCTCACGTAAACCATCACTGCATTTCCATAATTCTCTTAAATTATATGTTTGTTTTAAAACAAAAAGCAACATGACAAAAACATAACCAATAATGACATTTTAATTTCTTAACATCAGATGTCCCGATCTGTTGACCTAACATGTGATACCTAACCTATGAAAATCAAATCAATTTCTATTGTGACATCAGAATGCGTACGTGTGGATAGGATATTGTCAATATAAAAGCTGACAGTTAAACAAAACAAAGCTTCGTAAATTAAAACAGTTAATTGGTGATTTAATAACAGGAAATAGATTCCCTTTATCTCACTAAAGATCAAACGCATTGCCTCTTTTCACTTTATTTTACTGGCAGCTATCCAAGTTAACAAATTGGAGTCATGGAGTTATACAAGCAATGAAGCATCTAAGATTGGGGTGAGGTGAAATGGGGTTTAACGTCGTGTCCAAGATTATTACACTTATATAGCGACGTGCATGTACGTGTGTGTGTTTGTGTGGCTGCTTGTACTAGTCCGGACTGATGCCGATTTATAGTGCTAGTTCACTGAGATACCATGCTGCAGTTTGACAAGAATACCCCACTCAGAAACAGTATACTGACTCCGAGCCGACCAGTCCTTGTTTTAGCCCCTTAATGCCGAGCGGCAGACAGGGTAACAACAAGTACCATCTTTTAACGTCTTTTGGTATGACGCGGTCGGGGATCGAACCCCGGGCCTTCCGCTCTCGGATGCTCTACCACTAGACCACGGAGGCAGTCCAAAGCATCTAAGAGAAAACAAAGATAAACAAATACTACTAAACATATGCCAAGAACCACACCTAAAAATGAAAATTTGGTCCTAAGAAACTGTTGAGTAGTATATATTTTTCAACTAAAACATTTACACCTCCGCATGCTTTGCTGCTGGGCTGCAGTTGTGATTGTAGTACAGTCAGGGTATATACATTTGCACTGATCGTACTACAGACAGGGTATATACATTTGCACTGATCATAGTAGTCAGGGTATATACATTTGCACTGATCGTAGTACAGACAGGTTATATACATTTGCACTGATCGTAGTACAGACAGGGTATATACATTTGCACTGATCATAGTAGTCAGGGTATATACATTTGCACAGATCGTAGTACAGACAGTGTATATACATTTGCACTGATTGTAGTACAGACAGTGTATATACATTTGCACTGATCGTAGTAGTCAGGGTGTATACATTTGCACAGATCGTAGTACAGACAGTGTATATACATTTGCACTGATCGTAGTACAGACAGTGTATATACATTTGCACAGATCGTAGTACAGACAGTGTATATACATTTGCACTGATCGTAGTACAGACAGGGTATATACATTTGCACTGATCGTAGTACAGACAGTGTATATACATTTGCACTGATCGTAGTACAGACAGGGTATATACATTTGCACTGATCGTAGTACAGACAGGGTATATACATTTGCACTGATCGTAGTACAGTCAGGGTATATACATTTGCACAGATCGTAGTACAGACAGTGTATATACATTTGCACTGATCGTAGTACAGACAGGGTATATACATTTGCACTGATCGTAGTACAGACAGTGTATATACATTTGCACAGATCGTAGTACAGTCAGGGTATATACATTTGCACTGATCGTAGTACAGACAGTGTATATACATTTGCACAGATCGTAGTACAGACAGTGTATATACATTTGCACTGATCGTAGTACAGACAGGGTATATACATTTGCACTGATCGTAGTACAGTCAGGGTATATACATTTGCACTGATCGTAGTACAGACAGTGTATATACATTTGCACTGATCGTAGTACAGACAGGGTATATACATTTGCACTAATCGTAGTACAGACAGGGTATATACATTTGCACTGATCGTAGTACAGACAGGGTATATACATTTGCTCTGATCGTAGTACAGACAGGGTATATACATTTGCACTGATCGTAGTACAGACAGGGTATATACATTTGCACTGATCGTAGTACAGACAGGGTATATACATTTGCACTGATCGTAGTACAGACAGGGTATATACATTTGCACTGATCGTAGTACAGACAGGGTATATACATTTGCACTGATTGTAGTACAGCCAGGGTATATACATTTGCACTGATTTCAAAGGTTTCCACAGATAAGTCACATTTATAGACATTGATATATGGTAATGGGAACAACAACTGTATGTATCAATAGATTTACAATGTGGAAGCATCATTTGTGGAACCACAATCAATGATGTCAGCCAGATGGTGCAAGTCCATGAGATCATGTGATCAGTTGTAGAATGTTTCACAGGAAGTGTGTTCTACAGAATCGACACAACAGGATCCTGAAACTCAAAACAAATAGTAACACAAGAAGATAACAATATCGTCCGTCAGTTGTTTACACCAGGAGTGTATGGGTGACATGGGAGAGAGTGTCATGACACATGCCTGTTTCCTGCTGGTCTCAGTTTCCCAACCGTTCATGTACGTCTCATCATTTCAATGTACTCTACATGGAGCTCCTACAGAGGCTGTCTTCACTCAATCAATGCATCTGGGTCATACATCATGCTCACACAAACAAAACTTACCCAAGTGAGCTCTGTTTGAGATGAGTAGTCTCCCTTTCCAATCAGGGAGGCCATGCTTTTCATTGTTGGCAATCTCATCAAACAGATTTGGTAGATGAATGACAACGCCATTTCCTGCAAATATATACAATTTTTGCTTTACAAAATCAAATCTGAATCATATATAATGCAAACTATTAGTAATCAATCATTCAACCCAAGACCCGGATGTATGTTGAGGCTTGCTAGAAACAGACAATAGATGGAGCTTCACAGATGTTCATGTTGATTTCGACAATCAATATCACAGTGTATACTTCAAATGCCAAGTCTGAAGACATAATTAAAGAAGTCAGAATGTTATTAATGCACATCACTCAGGAAGAAAATGCAGGACAAGTCCTAGAAATCACAACACAATTAACATGTGGCAGGTGCTGTTTTCAAACTTTCAAACTTTGCATTGAAGGACTTGAAAAATGAAGAAGGCAAATAGTCCTGGTGTCTGGTCTAATTTCAAACAAAAACTTAATGTAAATCAGATCTATACTCCGACATGATACCTCTCAGCAGAAAGAGCTGACAAACACTTTGTAGGACGTCCTGTCAGCTGAAACCCTGAGCTAACTACTGTCACCTAATCAAAATGAAAGAAGCTTTCTCAAAGAATATTTCTGCTGATTTCTTTACCATCTTGATTTGAACATTTCAATTGTAACATAAGATCCTTTGATGCTCCAAAATGATAGGGTCTAAAAATATCCACAACATATACAGCCCAGCCAATATTATGTTCCATTCTGAACTGCCCCATTTTGTTCATTTTCGAGACAGAAATATGACATGCTAGCTGTTCTGAATACACTCACTCCATCCAAGAGCAGATGTTCATGTTTGTTTTGTTCCTTTGTTGTTTAATGCCGCACTCAGCAATTTTCCAGCTATATGACGATGGTCTGTAAATAATCGTGTCTGGACAAGACAATCCAGTGATTGACATCATGAGCATTGATCCACGCAATTGCGATAAGCTGACATGCATCAACCAAGTCAGTGATCCTGACCACCCAATCTCATAAGTCAACTCTTACGACAAGCATGATGACAATCACTGTCTTGTTAAAACTTGACTTTATATACAGACCGCCACCATGTAGTGGGAATATTGCCGAGGGTGGTGTTAAACATCAAACTAAGTAACTATTGGTACTATAATGGTAGACAGTCCACAATATCCAACACTTTAATGCTGTACATCTACATCTCAGAATTGCAAAAACATGTGAATAGGTAATTATGGCTTCACGCCACTTTGAGCTATATTCCAGCAATATCAGGCAGGGGAAACCAGGCCTGGGCTTCACCCAGTGTACCCATGTGGGGATCAAACCCAGGCCCTTGGCATAACAAGAAAGAAGTGAGCAAAGCTCACATACCCCAATTATCCCCGCTTGTCAACAACAAATAGTAAATAGTTTGTTAATTAATGAAATATACCTGTTGCTTTAAGTCAGAGGAACTGCCCTTTCCTTTGTAACCCCATGAGGATGCATTATGTTTGAAAGGAACACATTTTTTTGCAAAATAATTTCAATCTAGTGTGGGATAATCAATGCACAACATACATTCTTGATGTTTCTTAATGTTTCCATGGAAATGGCAAAAATTAAAAAGTTCAGAATCTTCAAACTAGCAAAAGGCACAAGTACTCATTGTGGTAAATATGTGTAGAAAGTTTTGTGAAGCTAGGGTGCATGGTTAAAGTTATGGGCCGTACAAAAGCTCTGACGGAAGGATGGAAGGACGGACGGACAGACGGAATGCTATATACCCCCTATTTACCTCGTAAACGGGGGTATAACAAACAAATGCTTTCACCACTGGGCAAAACATCCTGATATTGATTCCATGTAGGTGCAACAGCTAATCACACACCTAGACATGGGATCGTGGGGATGTGTCCAGCTGCTTAACTATTCATTCCACATGTTCAATATCCTCTCACTATCCATACTGATTAGGCAATGAATAATAGATTTTCATCACCACCAACCTCACTTTAAAACCCCTCTTAAACATTCATGATTAAACATTCATGATTCATGGAAATCACATCTGTATAGATGTCTGAAAAAAGTAACATAATATGTTTATATAGAATAAAATGCTTCCAATCTTAAATCTTCTATTAGAAAATTACATTTATAATGAAATTATGAAAATCTAATGTTCAATTTATTGTGGTCGTAAGTCAACTAAAGAATTATGTGTACTATAATCTGTTACTACCCTGCATGTAAGAGTCAGGAAGCCTAGTCCTCAGGAGACCAACATCTAGTCTCTGAAATGAACATATGGTACAGAAAAAAACAGTTGTTAAGTTATCTTAATAAAAATATAATAAAAAGGAGCCCAGTGACTCTCTTCATTTTCAGATACTGCAGTGATCTAGACTTGCCAAACATTATAGACTTGCATGGGCTGTATTTGATATATATTTGTATCAGGGTCTGTAAGACAGACTAAGTCCTCAGTAACACTGAAGATGCAGTACATCTACCAGTATGTGCTGCTGTCTATAGGATATTTTGGAGGAATCTGTGTAAATCTGGAGCAAGTCTTCATGATCAAGTTCAGACTGATCCATATCAGGTTTCACAAAATGTGACAATTCCTTCATGATCTGATACTTGAAAAGCTATATTCCCCCAAGTCAGCTTCCTGCAGTAACATTTTAATGGCAATTTCATTTTTCATACAACAGATAAGCTTAACACAAAATTCTACCTGTCAAACAGTCAAGGAACGTCAAGTGTGTGAGTGAGTGAGTTGGGTTTAACACTGCTTTTAACAGTATTCCAGTTATATCACGGCGTGTGAGCTTAATGTGGGAGGAAAGCCCAAAGTGATGCAGGTCTCAGACATTTACCACTTCGGTGAAACCCACAAGCACGGGTATGGTGCTGAAAAAAACTAGAAACATAATCAGGGCGAACCGGGATTTGAACCAACAATCATAGGGATACAACTCTGCACAGCGAATCGCGGCGCCTTAGACGACTGGGCCACTTGTGCCCCCCAACGTCAATTGAATTGAGTCAGGCATGGGATAGCTGCAATCCTGTATGTTTTAATATTCAGGTGTAAACTGCAACCTAACTTGGCAGCATCTATATACTGCAACATAAAGTGCCTGAAGATAAATTGAATGATTAACAATAAATGTTGAACCAGTATCAACTTTTGTACGAAGCTTCTTCAATCTTCAATAATAAACAATATGTGTGGTGTATAAAACATTATCATTACTTAAAACCAGTATAAAACCACATCAATACTGAATGACATCTACTGTAACCTTGACCTTCCTAATGAAACCACATCATAAATAGTTGAGTTTTAATGATCACAAGTTCTAACGAAGCTAATCTGTAAGTATGACCTAGATCTTTAAAGTCAGCCACAGCATACCTTGGGGCACCTATATGCAGGCCTCAAAGTTGCGACTAAAACAGTCGCCAATTCGACCTAAATTTCAATTTGTCTACTGTCTGAAATTCAGAGGTAGCCAAGTGACTACCTTGAAAAATATCTTGTGGCAACTAAATTCTGTTGCTTCACATTTGAAGACACAAAATGAATAAAAGCTGATTGTGGAAAACGTGTGCCTACAATTGTACTTTCGAATAATACCTCCTAAAGTCAACAATGAACAGAAATACATAAATATTTATGTAATTAGCATTTTATTTCAGATGATAGTGCTCACTGGATAAGCAGGGATATACCTAAATAATCTAGTAACATAAATTGCATCATTGATTGAGTCACAAATAACAAAAAACAAGTACAGATTTAACTAATATACAATTTCAAGACTAGTGCTATGACTTGTACATATTATAATGGTTATTTGATAAAAGATAATTTCACATGCTTTTGGCTACCTACAATATTGGCTTCTTGATATTACCACTGGCTACCTGAACAAAATGCTTGAGCCATACGGCTACTTGGTAAAAATTTAAACTTTTAGGCCTGATATGAGCACATAAGCACGACAAGGTAAAAAAAACTAGTTTACAAGTATCACCTGGATCTTTAGTTTAAAGTCAGCCATAAAATATCCTTGGGCACCTATATGAGCATATATAAGAGTAATGTAACAAAACTAGTGTACAAGTATGACCTTCAACTTCAAGGTCAGCCTTGACATGGGGCACCTACACGAGTATGAGTGGTGCCACTGTGAATTTACACCTGACACATATACACGATAAAGAATACCTATGTAGAAACTCATGTGTTCATTTTGTATTGATTTTCTCTACTAACATTTAGATATACTCTGTGTGTGTACGTGTGTGAGAGAGTGAGTGAGTGAGTGAGTGACTATTTGAATAGTAGGGCTGTTACATTTCACTCGCGTATTTGGTCAATCAAACCATATCCCTTCATGTATTGAATTTGTTATCTGTGGCAAATATTAATTTATATTTTTAAAAAGGGCTTTTTCAGTTGAACGATTATTGATCACAGTGAGATGTGCAAAATGGAATATATACAAGACATGCAGTAGCGTAACTTGTGTCAGTTTGCAAGGCCCCTTATGTTACTGCAAACCAAAACATTAAGCAAAAAGCGGCATTGTCACGATGCTTTGCTTGTTTGTTTCACAAAAATATCACTGAAATGTTTCCACCTGAGCAATTTCATGACATACATTTACGTACAATTTTAATAAACCTAAGTCTATCACTGACACGATGTTTTCCCCCCCGACGCAGACATTATCAGCTGATTACCAAGGGCATGTAACACCAGACGTAACAGTCAAAACATAGAAACCGAAGGACGTAATTTAATCCTATTACTTCACTATTTGGTTATAGAAATGTGTTCAATGTCTATCTAATATTGATTTTATTAAAAATTCCATTAAATATTGTTTACATTAATTTCCAAGAAATCGCGCACAAACACACTATTATATATCAGATTATCGCCAATGATGCCTTGAAAAGAACCTTAGTTGTCAGAAGAATGGATACATATATCAGAAATGCCAAACTTGACTTGTTAAAAGATGTATTTTGTTGCAGTTTGACTTTTTATATGTCAACATAACGTTTTCACAATCAGGTGCAGGAAAACTCAAACGGTGACTGGTCAAACATTTCCATACGTAAAAAGAATCTTGATGAAGGAGTAAGCATATACTCCGAAACGTTGTATTCCTCAAAATGAAGAAGTTGACATCCATAAATTCTCTTCCTTAACTGTGGACTTCTTTATGTATTCGTGAATATATATTCGTATTTGTTAGCCTATATTTGTGATACGTATCGTATTTGCCTCATACTGTATTCGCTGCAGCAGTAGTATTCTAGTTACCGCATGTCAGTTTACTGTGGGGATGCAGGTCTCACGTTTAACAACTTGTGAAACCCACCAGCCTGGGTGAGGTGCTGACAAACTTTCAAACATAATCAGGGCTAACCGGAATTCGAACCCATGATCATTGTTTTTTGGTTGCCCAAGGGACGAAACTCTACACAGCGAAATGTGGTGCTTTACACAACTGGGCCACCCATTCTTGCTGTTATAGAAAGAACTAAAATATTCACCAATAAGAGCTTTGCATCCTGGATTGACGATTCCACTGGGCAGTAGGTGGAACGCGAATTCTTTCCCATCAACAACAACTGAGTGTCCGGCATTGTTCCCGCCCTGAAAGATCAAAGCACCATTGTAGTTTCCTACCTTTGCATCATAAATTATGAAGAATCCATCTAAACAATTCCTATCGAAAGACTACAATGTATATTTTTATATTTACAGCATTAACAATAAAGAGACAGTATAAAAAGTCTGTTTTCAAGAGTTTTGAAACAGTAGTGTATTGTAAATCTCATCCACACTTGATCAAACAGTCATCCCTCAACTGTCAACAAAGAGTTTATTTTCTGAAATGGAAAAACTGAAAACCAAGTCATCAATCACTTTGTTGTCACCTAAAATGACATATTGTTATATTATGAGCAGTCATGATAATGTTGACACTAAAACATAGCAGGGAAGCAATTGGTACTGGGGAGTTTGCTATGCCAGTTTGCTGTGCAAGTTTGCTGTGCCAGTTTGCTGTGTTTGCCTAATGTTGTTCATCTTCCCGAGGCAAGAGAGTTACTGTATTCGACGTAATAAGTGCGCAGGGCGCTCTCAAAATTAGAAATAGGGGGCTCTTATTAGAATATTATTTTGGTGGAAAAAAACAGAGTTGAAAGATAAATTTCATGGTTATGCTGACAACCTAAAATGTTTATGTACGACAGATATATTTTTCCAGAATTTAATTGCCCATAATTATGGGTGCCTATAACACACAAGTGTGTATTATACGAGAATAAATAAGTCTTGTGTACATTGATCAATCGGAAGGGGTGCTAATTGGGATTGTTCACTAGCCAATATATCAGCAAATGTCACTGTGGGCGCTTATTAGAGCGGGGCGCTTATTACGTCAAATACGGTAACTGACTTAAAAAGTCCAGTTTCCACCCTTGCCGAACTAGGCTGGAATTCCTGGGCTCGATCGTATCACCACCAGTGGCTATTACGAGTTATGTCCTTTCTATGCCTCTCCTATTGACCAATCAGATTTAACCTCTCGTATCACTTGCATTTGCTTCAAACAAAACGGTGGCGCCCAGTCAAGACAATCTGATCGATAATCAAGATCTATATTGTGATAAAACGAGTCTTACATCGCGAAGTGCATCAAATCACGTGAGCACCTTGATTAAAAACATGAAAAGATTTAGAAAATATCTGTTGACGAATAAGCGGTGCACATGCTTTGCAAATCCTGCAGTCGACCGAAATCTGCATGAGTGAGTGAGTGAATATTGCTTAACGCCGCATCAGCAATTTTGCAGCTATTCGCGGCGATCCGAAATCTGCATGACACTTTGTGAACCGGATTTCGATTTTGGTGTGCGATTTTGATTGGACTATGCATAGACTAGTTAGTCCAGCCAAAATGTTACTCCATAATACCAGCCTAGTTTGGCAAGGGTGGAAACTGGACTTTTATAGTCAGTTAACTCTTGCCTCGGGAAGATGAATGTTGTTAAGAGGACCCTGAGGGCTGTGTTCATTTCCAAAGCTTTTTAAAAAACCACATGACTTAGTCTTCTGTCTCTGGTGATTCAACGGTCATGATGGAGAATAACGGCATTTGGACATGTTCACCATTTTATCGCTATGTTGTAGAACATTCTTCTATATCATTATCAAATTTGAAAACAACATAAGAAAAATAGAAAATTCACTAAATGGAAACCATGGCATGGTGATGTTTAGTAGATTAAAACATTACTTCGAACTTTTTACATTTATTGGACTTAGTTTTACGTGGCAAGTATCCGTGTCACACCAACAATACCTTTTGTAACCGAGTCACGAGCACTCACTAAGACTGCAGTGTGATATACATATAAGACAAAAGGTTGATTCTCAGTAAAACTGTACACTGAGGTTGTCATAGCCTGCCTCACAAAGCTCAGATATTGGAGTTCATGTCAGTTGTGACTGGCTGGGAGAATGTTGGTTAGAGACAAAATATGAAACTTCAATATTTCTTACTATTGGTTATAGTATAATGTTGCAAGGTTATGGTGAAAAGGGAAATAATTGTCATTACTTGCAAACATCAGAGCTCCAGATAACTTTTTGAGCAATTAAGTTTTTACTTGAAGGTTTCTATTTTAATTGGGTTATTACATTTCTCATTGGGTAACCAATATTTTAAAATATTATTTTTTCGTTTTTTCTTTTTTAAATCTCAAAATGTTAGCTCATTTTGGGAAAAAAACCAAAAGAGTGATGAATAGATGAGTGAAAAAATATTGGTATATATATATATAAGGGTTCTTACTAAAGGCTTGAATTGGAAAGTTAATTAGCTCATAATTGTGCTTCGGAAATAAGCTCCATTGTACGCATGCTGAAAAAGCTTTATTGGGTATATACGCATGCTGTTTTTAAACATCTGAGTTTTTCATTTAATGCATACTTTTCTGTACACAAGTTAATGGAAAGTAATTAGGTTTTGAATATTTGGGAGGGGGGGGGTATTTTACGTAAATACGCAGCTTATCTGTAGCTCTGAAACATTGAATACCGAGACGTTCATATTTAACATCACTGAAGTAGATATAAGTAATGTCTATCAAACAATTCATCACTGAAAGAGCTCTGCATTGATTCCAAGAGACCATGCTTTCCCTGCCCTGGCACTTGAAACATCCATACAGGCAATCTTTTGACAGTCATCGTTAACTATCTCACTTGATAGCCACACATTTCTGTGTGCTGGTTCATGTAAATAATTTCCTTATGGTGAGCAAACACGAACATCAAATATGGCCAAATTGTCAATTTACAGTTTGTCTAAAAAAATTCATCTGAATTGTTATTAGTCAACTTCGTTTAATAGAGAAAATCTTGTAAGGAAGTCCTCTCACAGACCCAAAAAAATAAATTAGTAAAGGAGTCAAATCAAGTCTAGAGTGAGTGAGTATGGTTTTATGCCGCTTTTAGCAATATTCCAGCAATATCATGGCTGGGGACACCAGAAATGGGCTTCACACATGGTACCCGTGTTGGGAATCGAACCCGGGTCTTCGGCGTGAACGAGCGATCGCTTTAACCACTAGGCTACCTGACCAGCAAGACCAGAAATAAAGGCTTGATCTGGGCTCCATTTGGATTTTATTGTTTTTTATTTTGTAGACATATCTTTAATTAATGTAACTTTATTTCTGGATTTAATGTCAGTTTATGTTGTTGGGTAATTATACCAATTAAACTTCTTTCCTGTCCTTGAATGAGGGAATTGTATCTTACTGTGTAACAGGAATTAGAACATGATGCACCCAGGCAGATATACAGAAGGGCTTTTCTAAGTGTATTTCCTTTTTGTTTTTTTAAGTAGATTCTATGGTAAAGTAGTGTGAAGTGAATCTTGAAATTAGGCCTGTTCAATTCTTCTCTGCGTATATGACGCCAAACCAAGTCAAGCATTACTCTTGACAAAAAAAAGTGAATAAATTTATCTGTGTCCTTCTGTATGTTTTCTTCTATTCTGTATGCTCTAATTTAGTTTCTGTTGGAGTTAACTGTCAGAATGGATTAGTTAATTTTTCATATTTCTGAAATGTATCGTTTTATTGAGGAAGAGCGAGAAGCTGTAGTGTAGATGTAGAAAAACGCTAGTGCAGCTGAACTATGTTTCCAGTGGCAACTAGAAGGCAGTCATGCAACATGTGTTTCCTCGGTAGATCTACCGACCGAGGCCTACATATCTATAAATATCAGGACAGATTACAGTAAAAACAACACAACACACAAACCCATGGCCTTGCGTGCAATTCATAACCACCAGCTTGATTTTGGCAAGCGATCAAGTTTGATGACACAGTGTGAGGTGCTAGATTGGATGTTGGTTTCTATAACATGTGTTGTATGAGAGTAGAGTATTTACCTGACATCGACACACCACATCCGCGTCGGCTGCTAACAGATCCACGACCTTGCCTTTACCCTCGTCGCCCCACTGGGTTCCCAAAACAACTGTGATCTTCCCTGTCTCCATTACTCGTTGTCTTTTGGCGGGTACATCGCCATTTTTGCCATTAAGTCGTTGACAGTCTGAGTTGTTCGCCATCTCTGTTGATCGGGAAGGAGACAATTAGGGGTCATGCGCAGAGCCCAATTTGGCGCGAAACAGTGTGATAGTTTATAGAGTTATCGTTCTTTGATCATAAATATTTCATCATTTTTGTACTGACTCGCGTGTTGTTGGGAATGAAACTTGACAAAAGGAGAATTGGGGCAAAGAGAAACAGGAATGTGTGTAGAGTTTGATCAGACGAGGAAGGGCATTTTATTTTAGCGATGACAGTATTTGGTGTAGAAATAACTCCTAAAATGCGAGGCAGTGCGAAAATTTCATTAGACACATGTATTATCAAGCCCGGTGCAGCATAGTATAGACATTTTTGGACAGAAATAGGCACACGTTACAATACACACTAGATCTACATGATAATAATCTTTGAATGTCTTTCAAACCAAATAATGTTTACGGTTTCAGATGAGGCAATATATGCACATTACCGGCCCATTGTTCAAGGTGAGCTTTTTTGAAAAGGGGAGGTGCACAATTAAGATCTATTTATTGTCTTTGGTGGTAATTTATACAGAAATAAAGATTTTTTTCGAAATAAAACTCACTCTACAACATTGTTGACGCTATTTAGACAAAAGTGTGTGTTAGTGTAGTATAGACATAATTGTCGACGTAATGGGTAGTACTATGACGTCATAGACAATTATCTCTGTTATCTCATGGACACGGTTATAACATACTAACCACGTGTAATAACGATGTAATTTGCTCTACATTGTTGACGTCATTAAGGCACTATTGTGTATGCAATATAGACCCGTATTTTCAGTGACGTCACAGTAAATTGTTACCTTCACAGTCAATGGTTCGTGTGTATGAGAGATAGAGAGAGAGAGAGAGAGAGAGAGAGAGAGAGAAAGAGAGAGAGATTCAATGCGTAATCAAAATAGCACGTCACTAAAGAATTCGTATTCTATTCAACAACTCTACTGAATATATAGCAATAGGTATTGTGGATACCGGGTCACTGCATGTGTGGCGGCGCGAGCCACTTTTCTGTGAACGTACGTATTATGTACAAATGTGTAAGCATACGTTTCAACATATACACGTACACATACATCAACTGATACATATACAAATGCATATAGACCTACAGCAGTACGCATTTGCAAACACATGTTACAAACATCTATACCTACATACATACGCCGATTCTACACACACAAACACACACACCCACACACGCACACAGACACGAATACAAATAGTCATACATTCAGACAGTGATATAACATGTGTAACGTACGCATAAATACATACAACTACATGTACAGTGTGCATAATATTGCATGTATATAGTCACTGACACACATAGTGACACACAACCTGGCATATATACTAGTATACAAACGCCTTTACATAAATAATGTAGGTATGTACAGGTTTAACACATTTTACCCTGCAAACAAACTTGAAATATATATTGGAATGGCATTTAGAAGTGATACACATAAGGAAGGGAATTAATGGATGCCAACTTCTTTATTGTGTCTTGTTGTGGATTGGTACCACTGTGTCGTCTCCATGTTCATGTCGTGTCAAGACTTTGAATGGAAACACATCGACGTCGTGGGTCGTTGCTCATAATCACTGGATTGTCAGATCCAGACTCGATTATTTACAAATCCCTGTTATGTATAGCTGGATTAGTGCATCGTTAAACAACAAACACACGAGGAAAGGGTGCATGATCAACCCCTCGTACTGGTCTGTTCAGTGTGTTCGCACATGCACCTTTCATGGATTCATCTGTACATGCCCACGCTCACTCATTATATATATTCACAAAAATATATTTTCAGACAGGAATATTTCCACAGTCAAATATATTTTCACAAACATATATAATTTCGTAGATATAGATATCTATAGATTGCCAGAAGATCACGATATGGAACTGTGGTGAAGTGATGCTCAGTGTCAGACTACTTGTGAAGTGTGCACTTGTAAATATGTATAAAAATTTTATTAGTTGGTGGATTCTATTCGTGCATGTCATATTAATGGAACGAAACTCAGATTTTGATGGTGAATGTCATACCTACATAAATCATAAATAGAGAATCCTTTTGTTATATTTCCATATTTACTGTATGCAAAACCATGGTGCCGTTACAGCCAAGCACTGGTGTTTTAGCACTACTGTTACAGTAGGAGAGAAATCAGACTACATACCCCCAAGCCTGTTACAGTAGGAGAGAAATCAGACTACAAACCACCAAGCCTGTTACAGTAGGAGAGAAGTCAGACTACATACCACCAAGCCTGTTACAGTAGGAGAGAAATCAGACTACGTACCACCAAGCCTGTTACAGTAGGAGAGAAATCAGACTACATACCACCAAGCCTGTTACAGTAGGAGAGAAATCAGACTACGTACCACCAAGCCTGTTACAGTAGGAGAGAAATCAGACTACGTACCGCCAAGCCTCACACAACACACGCTATATACACCCCACAGTCTATATATACCGACTCTACACACTACAGGTGCCCATGTCACACTGGACACCCATTGGATGAAGCAGTGAAATCTTGTAACGTTCTACACAACCTGACGTAACGTTCGTATCACTAGTTGTATGTGAGAGAGAGAGAGAGAGAGAGAGGGTCGATACCATAGTTCATACATAGCCTATATCACAGCACGGGATGATGTCTGTCTTGGCGTGTGTGTGTGTGTGTGTGTGTGTGTGTGTGTGTGTGTGTGTGTGTGTGTGTGTGTGTGTGTGTGTGTGTGTGTGTGTGTGAGAGTGAGATAGAGGGTCGATACCACAGTTCATAAATAGCCTATATCACAGCACGAGCTGATGTTTGTCATGGCGTGTGTGTGGGGGGGTGAGTGAGAGAGAGAGGGTCGATACCACAGTTCATAAATAGCCTATATCACAGCACGGGCTGATGTCTGTCATGGCGTGTGTGTGTGTGTGTGTGTGTGTGTGTGTGTGTGTGTGTGTGTGTGTGTGTGTGTGTGTGTGTGTGTGTGTGTGTGTGTGTGTGTGTGTGTGTGTGTGTGTGTGTGTGTGTGTGTGAGAGAGAGAGGGTCGATACCACACTTCATAAATAGCCTATATCACAGCACGGGCTGATGTCTGTCATGGCGCGTGTGTGTGTGTGAGAGTGAGAGAGAGGGTCGATACCACAGTTCATACATAGATCACAGCACGGGCTGATGTCTGTCATGGCGTGTGTGTGTGTGTGAGAGAGAGTGAGAGCGAGGGTCGATACCACAGTTCATAAATAGCCTATATCACAGCACGGGCTGATGTCTGTCATGGCGTTTTCGTGTGTGTGAGAGTGAGAGAGAGGGTCGATACCACAGTTCATACATAGCCTATATCACAGCACGGGCTGATGTCTGTCATGGCGTGTGTGTGTGTGTGTGTGTGTGTGAGAGTGAGAGAGAGGGTCGATACCACAGTTCATACATAGCCTATATCAAAGCACGGGCTGATGTCTGTCGTGTGTGTGTGTGTGTATGTGAGAGAGCGTCGATACCACACTTCATACATAGCCTATATCACAGCACGGGCTGATGTCTGTCTTGGCGCCAATGCAATGTGTCGTATCACGAATGTTTTGATAATCCCGACCCGATTGTGGCGTGAGTAGTATGTGATAATACCCCTGGCAAGATAATGGCAGACGTTGAATGTAACACGACTGTTATCTGTTCTATTTAATACTGAAATTCTTAATAAAAAGATCATGTATTCCTCAGTATATCATATTGTGAATATTATACGCAAGACACATGCATATCGCAACGAGCTAGATAAGCTGGCACAGGTCGATAACTAGCAATTATCTTGTAAATAGTAGGCCAGCTAAAGCATGTTTCTCATGATTTTTTGCACATTATATACGCCATATATATATATATATATATATATATGGCGTATATAATGTAGCGGATATAATCATCCAGACAATAACTGTGGGGAACACACACACACACACACACACACACACACACACACACACACACACACACACACACACACACACACACACACACACACACACACACACATATCTCGACTATCGAGGTGCATAACGAGCCAGGTTCTATAGCGAGGTACTATATACTATATACGATGTCGATCCATAAACAGGTAAACTTAGTTACCATACATTGTAATATAACAAAAATCAATGCACTTGTTTTGCGCATCTGAACGTGAACATTCGATACTTCAGAATTAACCTCTGTGTTCGTTTATGAATATCGTACAGCCTATATATGACTGTTTACCACAATCAATGCCGGACCTGACCAAGCCAAAATCCACTGTTGGCCTATTTCAGTGGTGAGGTATAAGTTAGGCGTTGTATGTCGTTTAACGCCGCACTAGAAAATATTCCAGCAGCACGTCGGTAGTAAGGAATTGTATTGGTACGGTGACTTCCAGTCCTAATCAGTGCGATTCTGAGATTCAAACCCACGATCCGCACGCTCCTCGGGTAGACACCTCTTCACAACAAAATGCCGCGCCTTGGATGACTGGGCCACCCCATTGTGTACTGCTTTTTCGAGATTACACAACATTTATAATTAAAAAAATCTATTAATAATTGGTATCATTTGATGCACAAGATATTTGTGTCCAACGTCAAAACTAGAGCTAATTTACAAATCAAATTGAACTAGAAATGTGCTCAACCTACCTTCACGTCAATATACAGCTATCCACGCCTGATGCAGAACATATACAAACTACTTGAACCACCAACTTTGTCAAACACGTTTGGTATTAATCAACAGGTTGTGTCATTACCTAACCGTGGCAATTACGACTCACGTGACCCAGAGAACCCTCCCCAAGTGATTGATTAACCTTGCGCAATTCATGGCGTAATGAGCACGGCATTGTAGATGTAACGTCTGAGTGATCAACGCGCATGGGTTTTGTTCTTCCAAATGTAAGACACATCCACGCAACGGTTTAATTAGGTGGTATCCCCTTTCTGACATATACCACCTGCTAGTAAGTAGTTAATTGTAAGGGTATTGTGCGGTGTGACGTAAGCACTTATCAAAAAGCCCCCGTGTTGATTGTAAAAGCTGGTCGCAAGCTTGTAAATGAGATCATATCAAAGGCCCATATAAGGACATAGCTCTCTTTGTATGCCGTCGTTTCGATTATTGTTTTAAAGAAATTACTCTTCCAGAAAATACTGGATAAAATACCTACAATAATTTTAGCTTATGTTTTACAAATGAAGAATTTGCCGCTGGACATTCTGGATGTCATGACAAACAAACAAACAAACAAACAAACAAACAAACAAACAAACAGGGTGCCTGAGTTTGCTAATCAGAGCGTATAAGTAATTTAAACAATATAGCACGTGAATACAAACCGGTGCATCCATGCAGATATACATGCACACATATCCGCTTGTACACATATACCTTCACACTTCAAATACTAGCATATCAAACAATACAAGCAAGTCTTAGATTGGTGTAAATGTAATAAAACCGCATATTCAAATGTTAAATGATTCTTATGAAAGATGTGTTTTCCATAAGAGAACCGACTGTATAATAGCAAGGCTAATATCAATAGATGTTTTAGCATGTCACTACAATTCTGAGTTCAAGTAATGTCCTTTCATGAAGAGAAGAAGAAGAAGAAAATTATTTTATTTTCGTGTCACACACTGTACAGCAGTGACAATAAAAATACATAAATAGTGTGTACAGTGTCCGGCCATTATGGCCTACGAGACACGCAGAACGTCACATACATATAAGTAAAAATGAGAAATATCACAGCACATACATATACATAAAAATGAGTTATCACCAGTTATCACAGTACATACATATACATAAAAATGAGTTATCACCAGTTATCACCGGTTATCGCCAGTTATCAGAACATTCTGATACTAAGATACATGGAACTAGGCTGGTAGAGACGAAAGACACAGTTGTCTTCGCTCATACATGTGGTGAAGAAGCGCGGCTAGGGGTCTGACCACCTTATTGTTCCGCATAAAGAACACGGTCTGGTCGGCAGCGGACATCTGTATAAAGTTTGGATTTGATTGAGAAGCTAAATTCCATAAATCATAGCGTAAATCTGTATAGAGAGAACATTCAGCAAAAAAGTGTATTTCATCCTCAACAGCATTGCAATTACAGAATTTACACATACGTTCAATAAGCGGTGTTTTCGGGCGGGTGAATCTTCCTAATTCTATTTCTAATGGCAGTGAGCCGCAGCGAAACTTACTTAATATACTGCGCTGACATCTGTTCATCAATAAACTGACATGGGGTTCTACTGATAAAGAATCTTTAAATAATCTGTATGTACGTAACTTATTACCATTTACCTGGCCCGTATCGTTCCAGAGTCCATGTAACCAATCAGAATGGTCTAAGGATAACAGACATACTTTAGACAAGTTAAACTCTTCAGTAGAAATATTATTTAGATCATAAATTGGTAAATGTAAACTGACAAAGTAGTTGAAAACTGTATTATTCCAGGATCTACGGAATTTTACTGACCATCTGCAAATAATACTCAGCATTCGGGATTGATCTGCAGCATGCAAACTGCGCCAGAACCGAAGAATTTCAATCTTTTGTTTTGTAAATGAGGATGTCCAGCCCATTTCACCACGGACAGCCAAATTTGGAGTCTTTCTACCGACTGCTAAGAAAAATCTACACGCTCGGTTTTGGACAGCATTTATACAGCTAAATTCCTTAGTTCCCCAAATTGCCGATCCATAAGATAAGATAGGCTGGACCAAGTTATTGTACAAAGTTGTAAAAATGTTATAAGCTAAACCACCAACTGCTTTGAATTTACAAATTATAACACCAAGTGCCCTATTTATGTAGTAGAACATGTTATTACGAAGATTGCAATAGTAACGACATGAAAAGAAGGAATCTGTAGTATCCTCACATGTTTTTTCTCCTTTACATTTTTATTGCATGTAGATCATTTACACAATTACATGAAAAGCAAACGGCATGTTGACCAGAATTTGTAAAATATATTGGCATTGCTGGTCATAGCAGCTGCACATTTTGTTACAGTATAATATTCTGACAGTTTAGACCCATGAAGATCCGGGGTAGAATAGGTCCATGCTTGTCGTAAGAGGCGACTAACGGGATCGAGATGTCTGGCTCACTGACTTGGTTGATGCATGTCATCGTATCCCAATTGCGTGGATCGATCCTCATGATGTTAATCACTGGATTGTCTGGTCGAGGCTCGCTTATTTACAGACCGCCGTCATATAGCTGGAATATTGCTGAGTGCGGCGTTAAACAACGAGCAAACAAACAAACTCTGACAGGTTAATTTGAATATATTGGAAATATGGCAGTCTTTGATGTTTATTTTCGTAAATGAGGTTTTTTTTAAAATATATAACTATAGGATCCTCATTCTGACTGTTTAATTGAAATTAATTCTAATATTTTGGAAATTTGAATCTTTGCTGTTTATTTTCGTAAATGAGTTTAATTTTTTTTTATAACTATAGGATCCCCATAATGTTATGCACATGAGAAGGTAGCAGAATTATGAATATGCTCGTGGTACTTATGCGCATTTAAATCACTCAATCCGAACCTGAGGCAGGAACGGATAATTTGACGGAAACGGGCACCATGATGTGAAGCCAAATATTTTAAGATCTTCAGTTGTAGTGATACTTTTAATAAAACCATAAACAGTATTTTTGACCGAATACCATCACGTAATATTCTCACTGTAACAGGTATCACTGTTTCACTGTATCAGTAGTTAACTGTTCTAGCATGTCCTGTGAAGAAGTTCGTAAATTGTAACGAGCACCCACTGAGACATTAGGAAGAACAAGATTACATAGATATTCAGGAGGCAACTTGTAAGTCATTTTGTAAAATGTTTTTCATTAATGAAATTTTCCGAAATTTTATTGTACAGAGTCGTTTACCATTTTGGTGTAGAAACACGAGCACGGGTATGATGCTGACAAAGGATCTTAATTAGGGTAAATCTGGGATTCCAACCCATGATCCATAGGTCCTCAGTACGGTCCACCCACACTACCTGGTCGAAGAGATCGTGTATACAAGCCTCCTGCAATAAAATAACTCTCTTTAATACAGTGAGAACCGGGGGCACGGGTGGCCCAGTCGTCTAAGGCGCCGCGATTCGCTGTGCAGAGTTGAATCCCTTGGGCACGCCAGAAACCTATGATTGTGGGTTCGAATCCCGGTTCGCCCCGATTATGTTTCTAGGTTTGTCAGCACCATACCCGTGCTCGTGGGTTTCACCGAAGTGGTAAACGTCTGACACCTGCATCACTTCGGGCTTTCCTCCCACATTAAGCTGACACGCCGCGATATAACTGGAATACTGTTAAAAGCGGCGTTAAACCAAACTCACTACAGTGAGAACCACATCATTACAGATACAACCGTATGTTATTTTACCAATGTTAGTCTCAAGTTCCAAAAGACACTTGAACAAAATATTTTACACACCATGAATCGGATAAATCAACGTGTTTTCTATGTGGTCCAACACCACACCTTGAGGCGAGGCTGGTTATCAAGTACATCAACCCAATTGTCCTACTTTACCAGGGATAACAGGATACCGGGTTTTTGTCACATTGAGCAATCTCTAGGCTGTTTGCAGCAGCAGGTCATGGTGTGGCGAGTAATGACGTGTTGTTGATGGTCAAGGTTACAGTGTTGTTTACTTTGTCCGTGTATACGAAGGCATGTAAAATACTTACGTTGTATGACTATAGTTATTATAACAAACGGGTACACGTGTAATAATACGTCACTGTACATGCGTACCTCTGGGAGAAGCAGAACGGGTTTTTGAAAAGGCAAACATGATTAAGATTATTTATTACATGGCCTCTACAAGGATTCTTAAAAGAAATACATGTATCTCATATCAAAGAACATTAAATAGAGATGTAAACATAGATTGAACTGTTGATGTATTGTATTGTAAATTGATTATGACGATAATAAGAAAAATAAATAATAATGTGTGTACTTATATTGAGTAAGCCTTCTCACACAAGGTGCATGGCTGACATTATTATACCGGTCAATGGATCAGAGTGCACTCGAATTTCATTCTCAACTTCCTGGGGAGTATACAACCCAACCTGCCTTGCCAGCCGCTAAAAGGTTAACAGTCACATTATAATCTCATACAGGGTGTCATTTGTGTCTGCTGGGTGAACTGAGGCATGTGTCGAACAAAGTCACATGCCTAAGGAGACACCACATGTAACATGTGCTTCAGTGTTGAGGAGGACCGAAGACATAAATTTAGTATCTCTCAAAGGTTTACCTGCCGAACGTTATCGCCCATCTAACTACTCTCCCCGACCGACATTGCGTAACTTCACCTGAAGTATGACCCGTGAGCGGTGCACAGGACTACGTCATGTTAAGTCAGTGACCATATAAAATAATAAAATATCACTGGGTGACATCGATACCCCACAAGGCTATCGGTACTTTCGTTTAGATGGAATAAAATGAAAGATATATTACTGTCTTGCAAAAGAAAGTATACACCCTTGTTTGTTTGTGTTTCGGACTTTAAGTTTGCAGTGTATCGGCGATGTTTTCAGCCTAGTAACGTTTTGATAACGTTGATAATTGTTTGGTCAAATCCTATTTTGAAGTGTATGCTTACTCTTTCTTTTAGTCTTACAGTGTGTTTACAATGGATACTTTTAAATGTTATTTAGCAAGTACATTACCGTTAGTTTTAAATTATAACAAAATACAAGTAGCGCATGGGCCCATTACTCAAAACCTGTTGGGGGGCACGGGTGGCCCAGTCGCCTAAGGTGCCGCGATTCGCTGTGCAAAGTTGCGTCCCTTTGGCACGCCAGAAACCTATGATTGTGGGTTCGAATCCCGGTTCGCCCCGATTATGTTTCTAGCTTTGTCAGCACCATACCCGTGCTCGTGGGTTTCACCAAAGTGGTCAACGTCTAAGACCTGCATCACTTCGAGCTTTCCTCACACATTCAGCTGACACGCCGTGATATAACTGGATTACTGTTAAAAGCGGCGTTAAACCCAACTCACTCACTCAAAACCTGTTGCAGGAGCCGAACAAAGAGGATCGAGAGGTCAGTCTGAGTTGTAAGAATGTCAACGTGTCCAGATGGTGTGGGCCGATCCCGGGGCTTTCAGTAATTGGTTTGTCTAGTGCAGACTCGGTTGTTTAGAGATCGATGTGAAACAGCTGGACAATAGCTGATCTATAGTGGCGTATAGTACCATCCACTCACTCACCTACATTGTTTAGTGGTGATGTTTACAGTCACAACAGGGGACACGGGTGACGCGCCGCGATTCCCTGTGCAGAGTTGCGTCCCTTGGGCAAGCCAGAAACCTATGATTGTGGGTTCGAATCCCGGTTCGCCCCGATTATGTTTCTAGCTTTGTCAGCACCATACCCGTGCTCGTGGGTTTCACCGAAATGGTAAACGTCTGAGACTTGTATCACTTCGGGCTTTCCACCCACATTAACCTGACACGCCGCGATATAACTGGAATACTGTTAAAAGCGGCGTTAAACCCACCTCACTCACTACAATCACAACAGACTGTAGGGCCACATCAGCCAAGTCGGACAGTGAATATAAACAAAGAACAGGACTGACACATGTCAGAAAAAGGCGCACCCCTGGCAATATAACAGCTACACCAAGACGGCATGTATATAATCGAGTCTGTATCAGGCAAATCAGTGTTTGATAGCATGAGCAACGGTGGATGCTGTCGGTATACGGCGACACTCGCTCAGCCAGATCATACACTGCCGATCCCAATCTTCATCGACTCTCACAGCACATTAACTGCACACCTTTTGTGTTGAACACCTTTTATGAATAAACTTCCTTCCGATGGGTTAAATATGCAGCCATCATGACAGTGATCCTTACTTGTTTTGTGTTGTTGTTTAACGACATACTCAGCAATGTTATGGCTATAACGGCTTCCTGTAAAGAATAGAACAACTGATCCATTCAATCACCTCTTACGACAAGCATAGACCGAGAGATCTATACAATCACCGCGTACGACACGCATAGACATAGAGATCCATACAATCGCCGCGTACGACACCGCGTACGACAAGCATAGACCAAGAGATCCATACAATCACTGCGTACGACAAACATAGACCAAGAGATCGATTCAATCACCTCGTACTGCAAGCACAGACCAAGAGATCATTCAATCACCGCGTACGACAAGCATAGACCAAGAGATCCATTCAGTCACCGCGTACGGCAAGCATAGACCAAGAGATCGATTCAATCACCTCGTACTGCAAGCACAGACCAAGAGATCGATTCAATCACCGCGTACGTCAAGCATAGACCAAGAGATCGATTCAATCACCTCGTACTGCAAGCACAGACCAAGAGATCATTCAATCACCGCGTACGACAAGCATAGACCAAGAGAGCCATTCAATCACCGCGTACGGCAAGCTTAGACCAAGAGATCCATTCAGTCACCGCGTACGGCAAGCATAGACCAAGAGATCCATTCAGTCACCTCGTACGTCAAGCATAGATCAAGAGATCGATTCAATCACCTCGTACTGCAAGCACAGACCAAGAGATCATTCAATCACCGCGTACGACAAGCATAGACCAAGAGAGCCATTCAATCACCGCGTACGGCAAGCACATGTTGTTGCATGGGGATCAGGTCAAACACGGAATCCCCACTGTGTTTTTGAAGTCTGAATTGAAGCTATAATTACAAGGCCCTAATCAGGACACGAACATTGATATGATGAAATATGTGGACTTCGATATCTTCTCTATTAGCATTTTAACGCTGCTGTCATATAAAAGGGGTGGGGTGGAATGTTTAACCAATGTACACACTGGCTACACTCATCCCTGAAGCTGTAGATGCATGCCTCCAGTATGATGGCAACATAGCAACAGCGACCTAGTTATGCTCAGCATGTGTGAACCCACGTCAACATGCTCTCATCACCATCTGCTCAGGTGTATAATGAGAAAATATTTTCTGTAATTGGAGTTTTGGGAACACATTTACGAGATATGAATGCTAATTTAATAGTGTGAGACATTCGCCTTCTGCATTGTTTATATATTTTGCCTGGTCACAGCTGAAATTGCTACAAATGTAATTAATGGATGGCAAATAGACTAACATCTAGTCTCTGAAATGAACATATTTTACAGTTGTTAAATTATGGTTATAAAATATAAAAAGAGTTTGCCACTAACGTGGCTATATCCCCCGCCCCTGTTGCAGAATGTATGACATAATTAAATCTAAACAAACCCTAATCTTTTTTAACCGAGGTGGAACTTGTCATGGAAATTGTAAAAAAAGAGGGGTTTGGAACCTAAGTCCATCTTGTTGCCATGGAAACGTAAAAAATAAAATTTCGAAAATTTCTAAATAGCAAAAGGCACCAGTTCAGCATGTACTTGACAGACCTGCAAAGCTTTATGAAAAAATGTTGAACGGTTTCTGAGTTATGCTCCGTACACGAAACGTGACGGACGGAGCCCGTTTCTATATCCCCCGCCAACTTTGTTGGGCGGGGGATAATAAAAAGGGAGCTCAGAGAATTTCTCCATTTCAGATACTGCAGTAATCTAGACTTGCCAAAGATTACAGACTTGCATGGGCTGTATTAGACATATTTGTTTCGTGTCTGTATGACAGACTGTATGCCAACCTGTAACCGTTCAAAGGGCATCCGAGCATCTGATGTTAATAAAACTTGACCACTCGTGTAATTTTGCATATGGATATAGCCAGAAAACCGCACCTCATATATGAAGTAGTTTGGAGAATTGACGTGTACGTTATACAGAAGAGTCCACGTATGTCTTACAGAGGGGGGTTCACGTACACGTTATATGTAAAAGTTAGGTATGCCTTATAGAGGAGAGTTCATGTATGCCTCTCTGTGTGTGTGTGTGTATGTGTGTGGCTGATGCCACTGAACTACCATGCCGCAGTTTAACATGAATACCCCACTCAGACACAGTGTACCGACCCCGAGTCGACAAGTCCTTGTTTTAGCTGGCCCCTTAATGCCGAGCACCAGATAGAGGAGAGCTAAAGTATGCGTTATATAGGGAGGTTCACGTATACGTTATGAGAGTTCAAGTATGCATTATACAGGAGAATTCAGTATACGTTTCATAAGAGAGTTCACGTATGCATTATATGGAGACGTCCACGTATACGTTATGAGATTTCAAGTTTGCCTTATATAGGAGAGAGAGAGAGAGAGAGAGAGAGAGAGAGAGAGAGAGAGAGAGAGGGAGGGTGGGTGAGTGAGTGAGTGAGTGAGTGAGTGAGTGAGTGAGTGAGTGATAACGCCGCAGTTGAATCACGACACGGGGGCTAAATGAGAGGTAAGTCAGACGTGATGTAGAGCATTGAGTGATCAGATGTTTGAACAGAAAACAGGAGCAAGTGTATGATGCTGACAAAGGACCTTAATTAGCGCGAATCTGGATTCGAACCCATGATCGACAGGACGCAACTCTTCCGCACTGCCTGGTCGGAGATGCCACCTATATTGTGTAGGTGTTAAAATAAAATACTTACTCTCTTTCCAGAAGATAGAACCACCTCATTACAGATACAGCAGTAGACGCTAATACTACTTATGTTAGTCTTTAAGTCTTTATTTATTCGAACATGTGTAGGCCAACGGCCCATGGTACATTTAATGGTCCACAGCATATACGAGGTAATACAGGTTCCCGATGATTACAGGCGTGATACAAATACATTGCCCTAATTCTAATTGTAGTTTGGTCATAGTCACACATTAGAGTATCAAATGTATCTAGTGTAGGATGGACATAATACTTTTCATAGATATAGTGTTGCCTAACATTAACATATTCTTCACAAATAACTAAAAATGATATTCATTTTTCACACAGCCAGTATTACATATTTTACAGGGGTAGCCTAGTGGTTAAAGCGTTCGCTCGTCACGCCGAATGCCCGGGTTCGCCTGGGTACAATGTGTGAAGCCCATTTCTGGTGTCCCCCGCCATGATATTGCTGGAGTATTGCTAAAAGCGGCGTAAAACCATACTCACTCTCTCAACTCTCTTGGCGTTTTATTATGCCGTCCTGCTTCAACATGTAAAGAATGCGAGCTGCAACGGAAACGACTCATTGCCGGCCTAAATGTACCAATAGTTTAAAGCAAATAAATATGGTTCAGCACAGAATGATGTTTTAAATAGGGAATAATAATGCATTTGAGAGCTATTAGTAATCGCCGACTGCCATTTCTGTTCATAAATCCATTCTAACCGTGATACAAATTCATCAACAAATAAGTTGGGAAAATCGACAATCTGTTTATCCCAAACATTGTCAAATCCAACATTACACAAGAGGCGCTTAATTGTAGACACACAATTTATAGATTTTTCTATTAGAAGCTTCAAGATACAACATATTATGTTAGTCACAAGTTCCAAACTGTAATTGAACAAAATATTCACACACAATGATTCTGATAAATCGGCCCATGGGCGGTGGGATAGCCTAAGCTCGTCACGCCGAACACCCGGGTTCGATTCCCAACATGAGTACAATGTGTAAAGCCAATTTCTGGTTTCCCCGCCGTGATATTGCTGGAATATTGCTAAAAGCGGCGTAAAACCATACGCACTCATCTGATCCAAAACCGTTCCTTCACTCATCACGTGATAAAGAGGATCAAACTGGTTATCAAGTACATCAACCCAGTGGTCTGACTGGGATAAAAGGATGTCCTGTCTGTCATTGTCACATTGAGCAATCTCTAGGTTGGTTGCATCAGCTGTCGGTGACGAATGATGAGTTGTTGATGGAGAAAACTATTTCACCGCCAGGTGATGCCGCTGACGTTATGTGGATCAAGGTTACAGTGTTGTTTAGGATTGGCGATCTAAGGACACATAGCCTTGTCGGAGTCCATTACTAAACGTTTTAAGATTATATACATTTTGAAAAGCGGGCGCATACACTGTAATGCATCACTTTACATACGCATATATCTGTGAAAAGCAGAATAGGTTTTTGATATGCTGAAGGCAAGCCAGTCGTGTAACATGACATGGGAGAGCTCGCGTACAGATCATAGGAGAGAACTCAGTGTATATATTGTATAGGGTAGTCTACGTATTTATTGTACATGAAAGATCACGTATACATTGTGTAGAGCTCCCGTACATATTGTATAGGGCAGTTCATGTATATATTGTATTGGAAAGCTCACGTATACATTGCGTAGAGCTCCCGTACATATTGTATAGGACAGTTCACGCATATATTGTACAGGAAAGATCACGTATACATTGTGTAGAACTCACGAACATGTTGTATAGGACAGTTCACGTATATATTGTACAGAAAGATCACGTATACATTGCGTAGGAGAACTCACGTATATATTGTATAGGACAGTTCACGTATATATTGTACAGGGAAGCTCACGTATATATTGTATAGGAAAGCTCACGTATATATTGTACAGGAAAGTTCACGTATATATTGTATAGGAAAGCTCACGTATATATTGTACAGGAAAGCTCACGTATATATTGTACAAGAGAGATAACGGATATATTGTATTGTATAGGAGAGCTCACGTGCAGGAGAGGCCACGTATATATTGTATGGGAGAGCTCATGTATATGTTATACATGAGAGCTCATATATATTTGTGAGCTCAATCTATATGTGAGTATATATATATATATATATACGTATCGATTGTGATGGAGAGATCTTAATTTTGCATTAACTTGATTTAACACAGAATATTTAAAAAGCAATGTAGAAATACATATTTTACGTGCGTTTCAAAACGATATTAACTAAGCGTGTGTCCGCTTGGCAAACAAGATGTTGTTCATCTAAATAACCTTGTTACAGTTAAAATATGTTTTCAATGACTACTACCAATAAAATCAGTCTTTAAACATTTTAGTCTTACCTATAAAATTAGAATTGTCATGAATATAAACATGCAGGTGATGACATGGACAAAGTTTACTTATCTGAGATATATCTCATTGCCTTCATAAAACTTTTATAATTTTTCACTTATTTCTAAAATTATGGGGTGGTGGGATAGCCCGGTGGTTAAAGCGTTCGCTCCTCACGCCAAATAACCGGGTTCGTTTCCCCAAATTGGTACACTGTGTGAAGCCCATTTGTGGTGTCCCCGCAGTGATATTGCTGGAATATTGCTAAAGGCGGCGTAATTCACTCACACTGTTGATCTGCGACCGTGCTTGTCGTTAGAGGCGACCAACGGGATCGGGTACCAATAATGTTGATCACTGGATTGTCTGGTCCAGACTGGATTATTTACAGACCGCCGTCATTTTTGCTGGAATATTGCTTAATGCGGCGTTAAACAACAAACACACAAACAAACAAACAAACAAATACCAATGGGTAAATATAACGCAATACCTCTGCTTGTACATGCCAAGCTCAGTGGCGTAAATCTACTTTAAAACTCATTATACATCATTTAACTCACGTACTGATGCTAGATTAAACACTGTCGATGGTGTACGGCAGAACATGTGCAGTGCAATCCATAATAATGATATTGACTTTGAAAAACTAAAATTTAATACCTATAGTCACCAATAAACTTTCTTTATAACATATTCATACTTGTTTTGGCGAAATTGTTATTACTCATTATACATCATTTATGGACATAACTGTTGTGATAGAATAAATCATATCATAAATATATATGTTTTCATTTAACGCACGTTGTCCATGTTAGACAGGAAAACATTACAAATAAACACTACAAATGTTCCCTCGCAGTCAATCTATATATCTGGTGGTAAACATGAGTCTCGGAAACCCAGACAGTTGATGTACGTTACGTTATCAAGAACAGTAAATGAATTTACGCCGCTTTTAGCAATATTCCAGCAAAATCACGACGGGGCACACCGGAAATGGGCTTCACACAATGTACCCATTCGTGACCAACTCGTGTTATTCCGGGACAAGCCGTCTTGCAGGTTACGGAAAGGGGCGAGTGGTGACGAATGACAATGTACCCTGCGGGAAATTAAACCCGTGTCGAGCGAACCCCTTAACCATTGGACACGGACTAGGACCAATGCATCTTCATGCTTTTCTTCAAACATAGGAACCCGTGAAGATCCGGGGTATAATAAGTCTTCAGCAACTCATGCTTGCCGTAAAAGGCGACTATGCTTGTCGTAAGAGGCGAGGTTGTCAGGCCCGCAGACATGGTTGATGCATGTCATCGTATCATAATTGCGTGGATCGATGTTCATGATGTCAATCACTGGATTGTCTGGTCCAGACTCGATTATTTACAGACCGCCGTCATATAGCTGGGATATTGATGGGTGCGGCGTCAAACAACAAACAAACAGACAATCAATCAAACATAGGCCCCTCTTTACATCTCTCCATCGTGAAGGGACAGTGCGGTTTTGGGTCGGAAGTGTGTGTTTCTGGGCAGAATATACGGTTGTTGTCGTTGTATTGTCTCCATCTCCATCTGCAGCACCTTCACCTTTCGGTAACGCTTCCGCCTGGAATACAAAGGGTGTGTGCGCCACTTAATCGGGTTGATATGTCTTCACACCTTGCATACACTACTACTACTACTACTACTACTACTACTACTACTACTACTACTACAACCATCAAACATAAAAGGGACAAAACCCTTTCCATTTTCATAAGAAAACTCTGCTAGTTGCAGTGTCGACTTATGATTCGAACTATATCATGAGCATATGTTTATGAATCACTGTCAAATTAATAGTGATTCATAGCATATGTGTTCGCAAAAGGGTGAGCGTATCCTGTCCCAACGTCACAAACACATGCAAAAGCAAGCCCATTGTTCACCTGAAAAAACACGGGAACGTATGGTACAAGTCAAAATAGGTACTTGCATCGGACGTCATTCTTGTCACTGATGCGTCAAATTTGTAAATTTCATCCACATGTCTACCTAAAACGTTTTGAAAGCTTGAAGGCACGGTGGTACCGCCTACAGTTATTACCTCGATTAACTGATCAGTGTACATGTATCGTGCAGTTCTCTACTCCCAGGAGAGTATCTACAACCCAAGCGGCCTGTGTCGTTCTATATCGTTCTGCATTCACATTTACATCTAATCTACCGGGTACCCATTTACTACTTGGTGAACAAAACCTCTTCCCTGAGGAGACACAAGAGGTTGTACAACCTATGTTGAAATGCCGGTCAGGACCGAAGCACTTGTAACTCTCAGGAGTGAAGCTGCCACCCATTCATCTGATATGTAACCTGTGTTTTTGACACGAAGCCATGTGCGACCTTTCGGCTAATGGACCACTTAACACAACGTCATACTCATTTCGGGCTTCATTATACTGAGTGGGTGAACGTCGATATGACACCGTTATTCTGAATCGAGCCTTGTAACAGAAATCACATTAATACAGCATATTGTCTCACCATTTCTTATATAGTACGACAATGACGATGGCAGTGAGAACACAGCATGCAGACACGGAACCGGCAATGGCAGCTACAGGAAGGTTCCAATCTAATATTGAATTAGAAAAAAATAAATTTTATTACCTATAGTCACCCTTAAACTTTTTTAACCTATTCATATTATGGCGAAAAAACATACTCATTATAAATACTTTTACATAATTTATGTACATAAATGTCATTGAATCAATCATATCTTAAAAATAAATGTTTTCATTCAACCCACGTTTCTCAACTTTGTTAGATAGGAAAACAATACAAATAAACACTAAAAATGTTCTCTCGCTATCAATCTATATATCTGATGGTAAACCCGTGAAAAATATATTTTAATCCCTACAGTCATACTTAAACTTTCTTTTTAACCTCCTCATTTTTCATATGACGAAGAACATAATCAACGAATATGTGTTTCACTGTATGATCATAAGTCTACAAATATGTGTCACAGTAGTTATTGATACATACCTGAGCCTTTTACATCAACTGAAAAATACAATGAATTAGTCACGATCATTACAATTGATAGGATATATAATAATAATGTAAGGAAATACACATCATTACGTTTATGATACTTTAGTTTAGCAAATATTATTATTTCTGACACAGTGAGTGAGTATGGTTTAACGCCGCTTTTAGCAATATTCCAGCAATATCACGGCGGGGTACACCAGAAATGGGCTTCACACATTGTACCCTAGTCGGGAATCGAACCCGGGTCTTCGGCCTGACGAGCAAACGCTTTAACCACTAGGCTACCCGACCGCCCCATTTTCCGTACACAAGATGGAGAGCTAAATAGACAAACTAATGATGAGAAAATGATTGCAAAAATGTTCTTATGTGAATTCTGATAGATCACACCGACCCACAAAATTTAATTAGATAATTTAATTAGATTTAATTTAATTTAACCTTGGGTTTTAGTGCGTCAGATAAGTAGACACTGGAGCAATTTTTGTTGTTGAAGTATATGAGTTTTAATCAGTAAATAAAAATACAGTTGTAGTAAACATTTGACAAAGCTTGTTTATCAGTCTTGAAAACAATATTGGCCTCATATCCTGATATTTTCGAGAAAAAAAAATATCTTACACCAAGCTTCACGCTTATAAAAATATGTTTGTCACGTCACGGATGGATATAATTGAGCATTTTTTTATATTATAGAACAGAACATGTACCGTTGCATTCGTTCACGTCAACAGCACCTCGCCCAAGAGTTGTCTTCCCGGAAGTACAGGCCTTACAAAATGTCTGCCCAGTTTCATCCTGGTATCTTCCCTTGTCACATGTCTCACAGAGGCCGTTCAGCAGGTATGTGCCGGGTCCACACGGCACTGTCAACACATACGTCACGTCAAACACGTGACAAGATACACATACATGTACAAATATACATCAACGTTTAGGTTTGGATGCAAGGTGGTGGTAATAACGAGATTTGTTTCAGTCGAGATGAACTGTTAATTTTTGATTGTCCATAAATATGCAATTCTTTGGGCTAAAATATAGCCATGTTTTTTTTGGCCTCCGCACGTATTTTTCAAAATAACCGCTTCCTATGATTAAGTAGACTCTGTCATCCATACAAGTTACACTGGTATTGTAATGAAGAACCGAGTTCAGTGTGTTCCCAATTGGTTTTATTGGTATTCTTTTGTTTACAATAAAAAATAAAGAACCCCCCTTCTCACTTTTGAGAACCATTTGTGCAGCCTAACTATCACCATTTCTTTATTAGGTATACATCCTTTTGTTTGATACATTTATCGACACAGCCACTATTTAAAAAAACAAACATTCTGAGTAAGGAACTACCGTAGCCTACAGCATAGCGACAAGTGAGCTGGGTTCAACGCCACTGTGACATTATTCCAGTTATATCACGGCGTGTCAGCTTGATATGGGAGGAAAGCCTGAAGTTACGGGTTGGTGCTGACAAACCTAGAAACATAATCAGACTCAACCGGGATTGGAACTCAGAATATAACCTGGGTATTGACACGAGGTGGCAGCGCAGGTGCAAAAACGGTGTTTGTGAAGTATTCTATTAATGCTCATCAACGAACATGTTTACAGTTTCGATGACTGATGGATACGTCGTAAAAATAGACCCACCACAATAGGCATCGACCCTTGTCAGAGTATCGGGACACGTGACGTCCCCTGTGATGGTGGTAGAATGTTGGTTCAAGTAGAAGTTCCTGCCTCCGATCTTGACAGTGAAGACTCCGCTTTGACCTGATGTGTTCATGTGTATCACTGCACTTTCCACATCTTTCAAGCTGACTATGAGGCCAACTATGAAAAAAACGGACAATATTTGTATTTTATCATCCAGCTGAGCTGTCATCAGCAGTTTTTTATAAATAGTTCCATTGTCTCTTTATACTAAACAGAAACACGTTATAAGAATGTTATGGGTGTGTGAGTGAAAGAGTGAATTGTGTTTAACGCAAATCGTGTCCCATGAGTATTCAGAGTAATGGTTGTTTTCATTGATGTTCGAAAGGAAGAGAAGGTGACGTTAACCTATGTTGTGTACTCCGGTTTAACATTCTCAATAATACACACTGAATATATGAACAATAACTTTTTGTTTGTTTGTTTGTTGTTTAACACCTCACTCAGCAATATTTCAGCTATATAACGCCGGTCTGTAAGTAATCGAGTCTTGACCAGAAAATCCAGTGATTGACAACATGAGCATCGATCCACGCAATTGGGATCGATGACATGCATCAACCAAGTCAGCGAGCCTGACCACCCGATCCCATTGGTCGCCTCTTACGACAAGCATAGTCGCCTTTTACGGCAAGCATGGGTTGCTGAAGACCTGTTCTAACCCGGATCTTAACGGGCCGAAACCATACCTGTACATACCAGAAACAGGACTGTTTCCAAACGTCACCGTGAACCCAGTTGGATCTGCCGAACGTTTTTCCCGCCGTGACGCGTCACAACTGTCGATGGTAATGTTTTTCACCTGACACCGTTTGTCTATAATACAAGGGACTGAGGTTGTCTCAGCACGAACCGCCCCTTCAACCTTTCTCTTTGCATCATCCATATTGGTGTGGTCACATATCAGATCCATATACTCGGCTTTATAATTAACCGTCAAGGCTTCTGCTGGATGGATTTCTACAATGTAGATAAAGGAATCATTTTTCCATGGGGAAATCCCATATATGTGATAAAGGTATATCATGATTGTGTGGAAATCTCAGCCGTTACAAACATACGATGCCTTGTCTGTTTTTGTTTGACGTCGCTCTCAACAATATTCCAGCCAAATTCATTAAAGTATACAACAAAGCCAGAATTACCAGTGTCGTTTATCCAACGAAACAAATAAAATTGGGCGTAAAAGGCAAAATAGCGTTGAAAATTATATTAGTGGATCACTGAAAATGAGTGATGACACCAGGTGTTCTCGAAACCGGTTTGCATGTCCTGTGCTTCCGGTGGCAGTCGCCACTCAGAAAATGTGCACAATCCAGTGATGGACCATTCATCCGCATGAAGAGGTGGCAGTCATATCGGAGTAAACAACCTGATTTTAACGAGATTTATGCCACCTTTACGACAGCTTGTAAATAATCAAGGTTGGACCAGTATATGTTGCTAGGGACCAGTATATGTTGCTAGGGACCTATATTTTACCAGGGATCCCCACAGGTCGATTTGTATACGGTTCAGTTAACGTCACTGTGGAGTGCACATAACGCCTACATGAGATGATTTAAACTTCTTAAGAAAGAGACTTTCGGGTCGATTGATCCTGGCTTAATCCTCGATAGTTCAACAGAGCCACTAGTATTTTACTCATTCGCATTTAGTAGTTGTTGCGTTTGATAAACAAAATATCCAATTATGATGGGTAATTTAAGACCATCAGCTCACAAAACCCGTACCTCAAAATTGTACGAGTAATTTAACATTCATATTCATTCCGTCTTAACAGGTCACTTACATTTGCTGATTCGTTTATGACGATTAAATGAAAAGCCATGTGCTGGATGAGGAATCATGACACAGTAATAACAGTTGGTCCTAACAGTGTGCTACAGCAGATGTCACGCCTTTTAGTCATGTGTGTGAGTGAGTGAGTTGGGTTTAACGCCGCTATTAACAGTATTCCAGTTATATCACGGCGTGTCAGCTTAATGTGGGAGGAAAGCCCGAAGTGATGCAGGTCTCAGACGTTTACCACTTCGGTGAAACCCACGGGCACGGGTATGTTGCTGACAAACCTAGAAACATAATTGGGGCGAACCGGGATTCGAACCCGCAATCATAGGTTTCTGGCGTTCCCAAGGGACGCAACTCTGCACAGCGAATCGCGGCGCCTTAGACGACTGGGCCACCCGTGCCTCTTTTAGTCATGTAATACACTGATAGAATGTATACTAAAGCATTCCGTTTCACATATAAACATGTCAATCAAGAAGAATAAACATCAGTTATCCGCTGATGGAACCACCGCAGAGTTAAACTTGTATTAATCAATAATATAATTAGGATGATAAAATGAATATGATAGTGGTGATTAATCCTGTGTATGTTATTAAATACATGTTTATTATATTTGAATCTTACCCATGCACTTTGGCAGTCTGTGATAGGGGTTGTCTTCAGTGATGAAGTTCCACACGTATCCCGTCTCATCACCACACTCGTACACGTCCAGAGGGGGGATGTCGAAGTCGTAGCCTTCTTCGCAGCTCACGTTGCAGAACATCATCTTCCCGTTCATGTCGCAGTCGAAAGTGCCATTCATGGGTGGGGTAACTTCAGAACATGCTGCAACAATAACAAAGTCGCCAGAATTGATCATAGAAGCGTAAAAATATAACACTAAACCGATGATTATACTACATGTATTTCTGAATAAAGCTTCAAAAGAGTATTCAGTACAAACAAAAAATATTACCATCCAAATCTTTCATAGTCTAAAGTTTGTACCCGGTGCAAAAACATCGTCTGACCACAGAGCACATTGTGCGCTTTGGGCATAATTTCCAAAATGGAAAATGCGAGTTACAAACGAACCAATACTATTATTTGATAAAGTCGGGTCAGTTATTAATGCGTGAACTCAAACATGTAGTACCCATTGTAAGCACTCGATCAACAGAAGTAGTATTTTTATCATAGGAGCGTTACTGTCACCTTTGACTGAGGAACACAGAAACAATGAATCCCATATGTCACCAGTCGCCCGCACTATACCTGGACACGTCTGTGTGTTACAGTCCCTTGCGTTAAAACTGTCCCCCTCACATTCGCTGCCTCCATGTTGTGGTACCGGGTTGTCACAGCGTCGAGAACGATTTTGTTTCCCTCCATCACATTCCTCGCTGCATCTGCTCCAGTTTCCCCAGCTTCCCCATCCGCCGTGTACTGCAGAACAAAACATGTCCCTATAGAGGTGTGCCCGTCACCCGAGGTGTACTGCAGAACAAAACATGTCCCTATAGAGGTGTGCACGTCACCCGAGGTGTACTGCAGAACAAAACATGTCCCTATAGAGGTGTGCACGTCACCCGAGGTGTACTGCAGAACAAAACATGTCCCTATACAGGTGAGCACGTCACCCGAGGTGTACTGCAGAACAAAACATGTCCCTATAGAGGTGTGCACGTCACCCGAGGTGTACTGCAGAACAAAACATGTCCCTATACAGGTGTGCACGTCACCCGAGGTGTACTGCAGAACAAAACATGTCCCTATTGAGGTTTGCATGTCACCCGAGGTGTACTGTAGAACAAAACATGTCCCTTTACAGATTTGCCCGTCAACCGAGGTGTACTGCAGAACAAAACATGTCCCTATCGAGGTGTGCACGTCATCCGAGGTGTACTGCAGAACCAAACATGTCCCTATACAGGTGTGCATGTCACCCGAGGTGTACTGCAGAACAGAACATGACCCTATAGAGGTGTGCACGTCAACGAGGTGTACTTCATAAAAAAACATGTCCCAATACAGGTGTGCACGTCACCCGAGGTGTACTGCAGAACAAAACATGTCCCCAAACAGATGTGCAAGACACCGGTCGTGTACTGCAGAACAAAACATGTCCCTATAGAGGCGTGCAAGACACCCGAGGTGTACTGCAGAACAAAACATGTCCCTATACAGGTGTGCACGTCACCCGAGGTGTACTGCAGAACAAAACATGTCCCTATAGAGCCGTGCACGTCACCCGAGGTGTACTGCAGAACAAAACATGTCCCTATTGAGGTGTGCACGTCACCCGAGGTGTACTGCAGAACAAAACATGTCCCTATACAGGTGTGCACGTCATCCGAGGTGTACTGCAGAACAAAACATGTCCCTATACAGGTGTGCACGTCACCCGAGGTGTACTGCAGAACAGAACATGACCCTATAGATGTGTGCACGTCACCCGAGGTGTACTTCATAAAAAAAACATGTCCCTATACAGGTGTGCACGTCACCCGAGGTGTACTGCAGAACAAAACATGTCCCTATACAGGTGTCCAGGTCACCAGCTGAGCATTGCAGAACAAAACATGTCCCTATACAGGTGTCCAGGTCAACCGCCGTGAACTGCAGAACAAAACATGTCCCTATAGAGTCGTGCACGTCACCCGAGGTGTACTGCAGAACAAAACATGTCCCTATAGAGGCGTGCACGTCACCCGAGGTGTACTGCAGAACAAAACATGTCCCTATAGAGGTGTGCACGTCACCCGAGGTGTACTGCAGAACAAAACATGTCCCTATACAGGTGTGCACGTCACCCGAGGTGTACTGCAGAACAAAACATGTCCCTATTGAGGTGTGCATGTCACCCGAGGTGTACTGTAGAACAAAACATGTCCCTATACAGGTGTGCCCGTCAACCGAGGTGTACTGCAGAACAAAACATGTCCCTATCGAGGTGTGCACGTCACCCGAGGTGTACTGCAGAACCAAACATGTCCCTATACAGGTGTGCACGTCACCCGAGGTGTACTGCAGAACAAAACATGACCCTATAGAGGTGTGCACGTCAACGAGGTGTACTTCATAAAAAAACATGTCCCAATACAGGTGTGCACGTCACCCGAGGTGTACTGCAGAACAAAACATGTCCCCAAACAGATGTGCAAGACACCCGAGGTGTACTGCAGAACAAAACATGTCCCTATACAGGTGTGCACGTCACCCGAGGTGTACTGCAGAACAAAACATGTCCCTATAGAGGTGTGCACGTCACCCGAGGTGTACTGCAGAACAAAACATGTCCCTATACAGGTGTGCACGTCACCCGAGGTGTACTGCAGAACAAAACATGTCCCTATACAGGTGTGCACGTCACCCGAGGTGTACTGCAGAACAAAACATGTCCCTATAGAGGTGTGCACGTCACCCGAGGTGTACTGCAAAACAGAACATGACCCTATAGATGTGTGCACGTCACCCGAGGTGTACTTCATAAAAAAAACATGTCCCTATACAGGTGTGCACGTCACCCGAGGTGTGCTGCAGAACAAAACATGTCCCTATACAGGTGCCCAGGTCACCAGCTGAGCATTGCAGAACAAAACATGTCCCTATACAGGTGTCCAGGTCAACCGCCGTGAACTGCAGAACAAAACATGTACCTATAGAGTCGTGCACGTCACCCGAGGTGTACTGCAGAACAAAACATGTCCCTATAGAGGCGTGCACGTCACCCGAGGTGAACTGCAGAACAAAACATGTCCCTATAGAGGTGTGCACGTCACCCGAGGTGTGCTGCAGAACAAAACATGTCCCTATAGAGGTGTGCACGTCACCCGAGGTGTACTGCAGAACAAAACATGTCCCTATAGAGGTGTGCACGTCACCCGAGGTGTACTGCAGAACAAAACATGTCCCCATACAGATGTGCAAGGCACCGGTCGTGTACTGCAGAACAAACATGTCCCTATACAGGTGTGCACGTCACCCGAGGTGTACTTCAGAACAAAACATGTCCCTATAGAGGCGTGCACGTCACCCGAGGTGTACTTCAGAACAAAACATGTCCCTATAGAGGCGTGCACGTCACCCGAGGTGAACTGCAGAACCAAACATGTCCCTATAGAGGTGTGCACGTCACCCGAGGTGTGCTGCAGAACAAAACAGGTCCCTATAGAGATGTGCACGTCACCCGAGTTGTACTGCAGAAGAAAACAGGTTCCTTTTAGAGGCGTGCACGTCACCCGAGGTGTACTGCAGAACAAAACATGTCCCTATACAGGTGTGCACGTCACCCGAGGTGTACTGTAGAACAAAACATGTCCCTATACAGGTGTCCATGTCAACCGCCGTGAACTGCAGAACAAAACATGTCCCTATAGAGGTGTGCACGTCACCCGAGGTGTACTGTAGAACAAAATATGTCCCTATAGAGGCGTGCACGTCACCCGAGTTGTACTGCAGAACAAACATGTCCCTATACAGGTGTGCACGTCACCCGAGGTGTACTGTAGAACAAAAACATGTCCCCATACAGGTGTGCAAGGCACCGGTCGTGTACTGCAGAACAAACATGTCCCTATACAGGTGTGCACGTCACCCGAGGTGTCCTGCAGAACAAAACATGTCCCTATACAGATGTGCAAGGCACCGGTCGTGTACTGCAGAACAAACATGTCCCTATACAGGTGTGCACGTCACCCGAGGTGTACTTCAGAACAAAACATGTCCCTATAGAGACGTGCACGTCACCCGAGGTGTACTTCAGAACAAAACATGTCCCTATAGAGGCGTGCACGTCACCCGAGGTGAACTGCAGAACAAAACATGTATCTATACAGGTGTCCAGGTCAACCGCCGTGAACTGCAGAACAAAACATGTCCCTATAGAGTCGTGCACGTCACCCGAGGTGTACTTCAGAACAAAACATGTCCCTATAGAGGCGTGCACGTCACCCGAGGTGAACTGCAGAACAAAACATGTCCCTATAGAGGTGTGCACGTCACCCGAGGTGTGCTGCAGAACAAAACAGGTCCCTATAGAGGCGTGCGAGTGACCCGAGTTGTACTGCAGAACAAAACAGGTCCCTATAGAGGCGTGCACGTCACCCGAGGTGTACTGCAGAACAAAACATGTCCCTATACAGGTGTGCACGTCACCCGAGGTGTACTGTAGAACTAAACATGTCCCTATACAGGTGTCCATGTCAACCGCCGTGAACTGCAGAACAAAACATGTCCCTATAGAGGCGTGCACGTCACCCGAGGTGTACTGCAGAACAAAATATGTCCCTATAGAGGCGTGCACGTCACCCGAGTTGTACTGCAGAACAAACATGTCCCTATACAGGTGTGCACGTCACCCGAGGTGTACTGTAGAACAAAAACATGTCCCCATACAGGTGTGCAAGGCACCGGTCGTGTACTGCAGAACAAACATGTCCCTATACAGGTGTGCACGTCACCCGAGGTGTACTGAAGAACAAAACATGTCCCCATACAGATGTGCAAGGCACCGGTCGTGTACTGCAGAACAAACATGTCCCTATACAGGTGTGCACGTCACCCGAGGTGTACTGCAAAACAAAACATGTCCCCATACAGATGTGCAAGACACCGGTCGTGTACTGCAGAACAAAACATATCCCTGTAGAGGTGTGCACGTCACCCGAGGTGTACTGCAGAACAAAACATGTCCCTATACACGTGTCTAGGTCACCCGCTGAGAATTGTAGAACAAAATTTGTCCCTATACAGGTGTCAAGGTCACCCGCTGAGCACTGCAGAATAAAACAAAATAATGCGGTTGTCCGTGCACGTCAGTAGAAAAAAATCTTTATATAGGATGGCTTTAAGCGACACTTATATATCGATAAATATGAAGGCATAAAGGCCACAATTTTGCATTTTGTAGTAGACATTCTTTTGCACATGGCCAAATATTGAAAGGCACTTTCAATATTGTACCCATCTTGGGGAAATGGTCAATAACCTACAACCAATGTATGCATCGACATACTTGTAACTGAAAGGGGTGTGTAAATCTTGGGTAATTGGAATCTTGTCGATGCGGCCTAAATTAATATAGACCCACTTACTCTGTAGCTTTATCAAAAGGCTGTTGAAATATTTTTATTTATTTACTTTAAAAGGAAAGTGAGCACATAGTGTAAGGGACCATTTCTCATGAAATTCAAACTACTGACCTAGAACATCGTCACAGTATTGTCCCGTGTATTCCGGCGTACAAAGACAGGTGTAGCTCGCGACGCCGTCCACGCACGTAGCGTTGTTTGCACACACGTTACCGCCACAGTCGTCCATGTTGACGTCGCAGTTCACCCCGGTGTAGCCCTCACTACACGTGCACCTGTAGCCGCCTAGCTGATCCGTGCAATCGCCATGGACACATGGACCAGAGGTGCATTCGTCACTGTCTGAAGAGAAAACCATGACGTTGTTCAAGAAATACTAAACACACCGTAATGGTCGCTCCCGTATTTTGAACCCTTTATATTCACACCATCTTCTATCAAAATGACATAACATCATAAGCTTCACCACTGCATATAGTAGGAATCATATTCCTTTACCATATTTCATCTAGCAACTTCATCTGTAGTAAGCCTAATTTCCGTTTAATAGATTTTAGTTTAATGACTTCTGTTGTGCATAAGTCGTACCATCACACTCGCTGGGTATCTGCAGGAAGCTGTCCTTTAAATCAGCTTGACCAAATATTCGCCATGAAAGAATGTCTCCACCGTCACGGCTGAAACACTTATGAGGGTTGTCGACATTGCTTCCGGACCAAAGGTTCATCTGTGAGATGCTCCCGACGAACCCTTCCCCTGTTACACAGGAATGATTTTTGTGTTAAACTTGTGCACCCAATTCTACTTAACTCGACCTATTAACGTTTCTTAATACACATATGTCATGTTGTGCCATGTTTGGTTTTTGGGTATTCGATGTGTACAGTTACCCACGATTATTTATATACCTGTACGTTTATATGACAACAAATCTCACTTTAGTATACAATCTTGGAAGTGACATTGTCGCGTTGTTGTCCATACAGAAAAGAGCAAATAGTAGCAAAATTGAAAACAGCTGGACAAGTACTTAAAGTGTTGTCGTTTATGTAAAGGTTGATGTATTAATAATAAAGACATCACAAAAAACATTATTATGAAGTTTGTTCATAGTAATTATTTTTGAAGGGCAATAAGGCGACAATAACACTTCTTAGATTCCATACATTATATAAACAACAATGAAAGATTTCTTTCACATTACGTTATATCATGTAAAGTATGTAAAGTAAAGTAAAAGTATAAGTATTATGTCGTCATAGGCACACACTACATAAGTTTCAATCAAGTATATGATATTTACGATAGAATACACTCGGCAAATAATCTACGTATAATTGTAATGATGTAATTGTTACAGATTTGGCGAAGTAACGCCATATAATAAATGATAGTTGTCCATACCACCAGCGGTGAAAACCAGTGACTCGTTGATGGTCATGAGCTCTGTATGTATATACCCTGACGTCCTTCCACGAACACCGTCTGTGTGGGCTTCAACTGCGCCAAGTGTGACCACGACGGTGTGCTGGTGCCATCTTGTATCGTTTAGGAGGACCGCTGACTCGATGATGCCACTTCTATATGCAAGTATAAAACTGTAAATAGTTTACTCTTTTTCTGGAATTTGCAACGTACAATTTCGAACAAACAATAACTTTTGATTTCGACGTTAATAATAGAAAATAAGAAAATAGTAAATTTACAAGTGGCTTTAGGGCACTGAAAAAGCAATTGATGATGTACCCTTGTGAAGAAGTCTTAAGCTGATAGTCTTCCAACCGAATTGACATCAAGTCTTTCCCCTCCGATGTGACCGTAAGGACATGACCTTCACCTTTGGCTGCCTTCAGCCATAGGGTTAAAGTGATATTGTCTACATCCATCTTCTCTCTAACAGATATCTCAACTTCCGCAGTAGAGTTTTCGCTCTCTATAAACTCAACATCAAATTCTACAACAGAATATAGGTATCTTTAACCTTTTCAGAATAGATCAATTAGAACAGATGCCTACCTATACAGAGTGCACAAGTATCTGGGATTACGTAAAAGCCATCCTAAAATAATAATAAACGCATTTCAACATAGAAATAAGTTGAGGATGAAGCTATTGGTACGAACGCATTTTGCCGGACACCTTCCGGCATGTTTGGAAGGGATGTGCGGGAAGAAAATGTAATTTGTAGTTACCAAAGTTTATGAAAAATACCAAGTTTCTGATGAAACGTGTCTCTCATGGATGTCAATGATGGGGTTACCGCATTCCTTTATGGAACTTCTAATTACGACTATTTTTCAATTTTCAATTTTGAGGTTTAATAATGTTTAACCAGACTGAAAAGCAGTGGCGGATAGGTGTCCGTTAAAATGTATGAGTAGCAAGCTATTTTACCATAAAGACCAAATTAATATTTTACCCTGGCATTTGTCAACTGACTCTGCTTCTTGGTTCAAGGTAGTCCTTCCACCGGGACACTCCAGACATGACCTGCTTCCCCATCTCTCCTGATACTGGCCGATGTCACACAGACTGCAGGGCTCCACTCCGCTCGCAGAGAACATGCCCGGCTTACACATAGCTGGCAACATGGAAGCGAATTGTGAGCACCTGCTGAATCAATGTCATTGTACAGATGACATTTTAAGAATTGACTTTTTTCATGAATAGTATTTTTAATTTTGCTTCGGAATACCCACAAATCATATGCCCGAGAAAGCTTCGCAAGTGAAGTAAATACAGCAATTGAAGTAAATACATAATGTCAGACCCGTGAAGATCCGGGTTAGAATAGGTCTTCAGCAACCCATGCTTGCCGTAAAAGGCGACTATGCTTGTCGTAAGAGGCGACTAAGGGGTTCGGGTGGTCAGGCTCGCTAACTTTGTTGATGTATGTCATCGTATCCCAATTGCATAGATAGATGCTCATGACATCAGTCACTGGATTGTGTGGTCCTGACTAGATTATTTACAGACCGCCGTCTTACAGCTGGAATATTGCTGGGGACGACGTAAAGCAACACACAACAAGAACGTCAACTCCAGACAATAACAAGTCTTGATTATCCACCGAAACATATCATTGGGCGTAAAATCTAAAATAGATGTAAATATAGTTCAATTTCAAGTTCAATATGATCAATGAGTTATAACCACAAAGGTTGTTCAAAAGCAAATCAAGTGCGGGAAATGACACGTAAAAGTTAATTGATAGTTTGCTACTCTGTCAGAGAGTCAGAATTTCTCAATCCTGCGTGGCCAAAGACACTCCACCCTACTATTACCTTCACAGTGCGTTGTAGACGTTGCTCCTGTTGCCACTGTGGTCGTGTGGGTGGGACAAGGACTGCATCTTGTCTGTCCAGCACTGTCTGCATACTGACCAACTGGACATTGTGTACATTCGGCTGTATCGGCGTTGAAGTAACTGCCTCGGACACAGCCCACTGCAGACAGTAGGATATTCATATATACACTGAAAACGAGAAGCGGTTATGAAACATGCCATAAAAAATCTTCAATAGAAATATTTCAAAATTGGCAGGGTTATAGCAAAAGTTAAACAGCATTTTATTAATTTCATGTAGGATTGAAGGTCACATTGGCGTTTAAAAGTCAACACAAATGTTGCTTTTTTAATCATATTCAGGAACGGACATGAACTCTGGAAGAGGCTGCATTTTTTGGTTAGAAAACGGGATATTTGCCGGTTACTGTGAAAGGTAAAGCCGAACAATTTAAGTTTTTATACCTTGTGTTTGGTATATGCCTCAGCATGAAATTTAAGTCAACTTATATAAAAACAAAACCCGGGAAAATCATATAGGTGAATGGCGTCTTGCGCATTGAAAATTGGTTTATTAATATTATTGTTGTTGTTACTTTTAAAAGTGTTCACTTGCCATAAAGCAACTTTGTGGCATAGCATACTCACCACATCCATATGTTCTGTATGAGGGGAATGTACCAAGAGGACAATCAAGACTCAAATGGTCACTGGTCACTCCTACTGTGTTAACAGGTTTGATCGAGGCGGGAATTAATGCCGAGGAGTTACTGTTTACGTCAGTTCTTATCGCCTGCAGCAGGATCTGCATGTTTGAGTTGGCATCTTCAAACTGTGCTTCATTCAAACGTGACGGATCCAGTGGTGATACAATGTTGGCATGAATGTGATATTCCTTTCGATGAGTCTCGTTGACGCTGCGCTTTACGTTAATAGCTCCACACGTAACCTGTATGATGTCGAAGGTTTGGATGTATAAAAGTCTTATTGAAAAATTCTATTCAAGAGGGTGGGAAAACATTTTCTATTATTATATTGAAAATAGTACAAAATGGTGCAACTTTGAGGAAAAGGTGCATGACATGGGCATCAGATTTTCATACAGCGAAACCTTGTTATTTCGGACGGTAACGTTCCCAATCAATATTCCGGTTTAACAAATTTGCGGATTAAAGACTCAAGCGTAGTGTGTGATGTTCCTTATTATTTATGTATACGTGCCGAGCGATATCGTCCGAAAGGTGGACTTTCCGGATTAACGGGATCCGGACTAAACAGGTTTCACTGAATATGGGTTTGTGGCTGGACTGGTCAGTAATTGGGAAGAATGAAATTATATATAGACATTTAAGATTTTGTAATTAGTGTAATTTAGCTCTTATTAAAGATGCATATCCTGTTTATATGCCATACATATGATAATCTATGAAGTAGATACTTACAAAAACAGTTTCGTTTTATGTAAATCCAAGAATCCACAAATTTGTCTCTCTAATATTTTCAGTTAACATTGATGTTATACGAAATTTGTCTATGTATATTTATCATGCTATGTCTGTTTGAAAAAAAGTTTATGTTGTATACAACCGCTTCCTAAATAGTGTATACCATGGGTCTGTGGCCTTACTGTTTTCTATGAATAAATTATCTATCTATCTAAAAAAGGTATCAAACCTGGACGTCGTCAGCCCGACAGTTGGACTTGTCACAGGCCTCCTTGAAAAGGCTGGCTTTGAAAGCAGTTACAAAATTCAGTTTGATTACATCCATGGTAGCTGGATTTGGACATTCTCCATCAAAGTACCAATGAATGCCCATGCGCAGTGTCGCTGATCCGGGATGTCTTACCTCTGACAAAGAATATGTAACATCTTGATACATAACATTAATACATCAGACCTAGCCCAGGGACATGAGGGACCCACCGGCCTTCAGGTATGGAGTTTCGGGTATGTATAGCTAGATGTCGACATGCCTGACTATTTATAGCTGATGGCGACACAAGAATATATTCAACTCAAAATATCGTCTTTATTTTTAAATGACATGAATATGGAAATGATTGTGTCGCTTTTATTTTTTGCAAATACAATAGGTTCTGGTGTGTCTAATACTTATACTTTCTATAAAGTTTGTTTGTTATACTTTGAGTAGAATACCGTAATACACCTTCATACCGTCAACAACATATATGTTAAGTCGTTAATCATTTAATGCCGTGTACACATGGACGTTAGGTGAGACTCCTGTGTATCTTGGTTTTCATTTGCAACTACACGGTACTTATTTGGTTCGCGAAGAGACCAATTTCCCAAAACTTTCTTCCAACTGAGCTTATCGTCTAAATAATAACGTATACAACTGGTGTGTATGTAGTGATGGGTGTTAGTTTTGAAGAATGGAAGAATCATACATGAACGTTTAACCCATGAAACATTGGAACAAGGTTAAGCAATGAAAGTTAAGCCAAGTTCAATACTTGCGCAGTCTGGTATGCTTCCTGAGAAATCCCATGAACCCGACGTTCCACACACGAAGAGTTTCTTGTACAGGAATGTTGGTGGGATATCTGTACCCGTCATACACTGCATCTGACAGTACTTGCCTCCCTCCCACAGATCACAGGCCAGGGCACCGTTACCGGGTGGGGCCAGTTGGGGGCAGGTTCTGGATACTTCATACACATGGAATATTTACGTTTATAGCTGTCAAAGACAGTTGACAGGTTAAGGAGTGAACTTGAATGTTGGATTCGAGAGATTCCTAATTGTAGAATTGAAAGAGACAAATATAACCAATGAACTGCAACGTGAAAAAATTCAGAAGACAATTAAACTAGTTTTTACCTATCCGAAAAAAAAACAAAAGCCACAAAACAACAACAACAACAAAACCGAAAAAAACAACCCACCAAAACAAGAACAAAACAAAACAAAAACAAAACAACTTTTTTATTAGTACAGTGGTCACGGAAGATGACAACAAAGCATCGCTAAGTGACAGCTATTTATATCTAGAAATTAATAATTTTGAAATATAGTACCGAAACATTTTTAATTATAAGTGATTACAATACATACGGTTTTCAGTTCATAAATTCATTTTAACCCCCATTCCATTTGTTTTCTATATAGGATCTTGCAGTTCACCCGAGAAAAGACTCAACTCAAGTACTTGCAGAAACATCTCACTGTCACCTTTAGGAGCCCCAGAAATCATTTCACACCATGTCATTGCTTAAAGCTACCAAGTAACCCTCTCCTTATTGTATTACACATGTTGTTATCTTAGTGAATCTGCATATGTAATATGATGGCCTGCTCGACAAAGATGTTTTTTTATTTATTGTATAATTATTTATATGTTGTTGAAATGAATTTGTACTTCTGATGTCGCTAACAGTGGTCTGGGTGTAATATATAAGTTCAAAAGTCCTATTTAGTTCAGTTAAACAATCACTGTTTTATACTCACAGTGGCAGACTGGTTGCCTGTTCGTCCATGCCACATACTTGGCGTCTTTCCCTGGTTTCTCACACCTCGTGTGATCTGGTCCCCCGAGCAGGCTGTACCCTGACTGACAGGTGAAGTTACACCGCGCCCCGTATCTGTGGCCATGGGGACAGTCCACTCGCATGTAGGGATGGGCGTATTGGGCCGGACACTTCAGTTCTGAAATTGTTTGAAAGGGCCAAACGCTTTTTGTCCGTTCCATCCAGTAATAAACGAAAGTCGTGTCGTGAATCTACCAGAGAATATTGTAAGTATTTTGACCTGATGAGCGTGATTTAACATTAAGGCGAGACTTTATACAAAGTGATTAGGGATACCACCGATCCTTAAAAATGGAAAGCAATTTAAAAATGAAAACTACCATTGGTTTATTCCTCTGAATGCAAACGACTGTTTACCACAAAAGATGGTACAATAGGTTTTTGTACACACATTTGTCCTCAAATAAAGAGTAATGTGTTTTTAGCGGGGAGACTGTAGAAAAATATACTAGTTTATAGACTCCCTGCTCTTAGTGTACCTTAGATCACATTATCGTGTAGCAACCTTACTTTGCTCAGTATTACCTCTTATGACGACCTTGAAGCTACACTGTTGCCCCTTGTTACCCTGGGCGTCTGTGGCTGTGTACACAACTGAGTATACCCCCGCAGCCTCGAACCCATTGTTGGACAGTTTGCTAACAGGTGTCACTGTGACCTTGTTACTGTTATCACTTGCCGTTGGTTCCGCCCAGTCAACGAAGCCGTTTTTTGACCCTTGCTCCGTGAAGAACAGCTGGTAGCTTGGACAGGTTGTGAATCTGGGCGGTTCTGTGTCTGCGGGTAGACTTTATTATATAACAGATCGTATGTTATGGAAGGTCGAAGGAGCTGATTATGAATTATAAGAATAACATTCTACAAAATGTATCATGTAACATATTATTGCCAAACATTGTTTGTAGATTCCCAATGAGGCTACATAAAAATCTTGTGTGATTATATAACGTTGAAGATAATAACTTGATTACTAAAACAAAACATGTACAAAAAGGTAAACAAAATAATGACGATAGTGATGTAAATGTATCTTATCATGAAATGACCCACCTAACACGTTATGATAAAATGACCTAGAGCATTTTTATTGCATGCAATCACCTAGATGTTGGTTGGTTGGTTTGTTGTTTAACGCCGCACTCAGCAATATTCCAGCTATATGACGGCGGTCTGTAAATAATCGAGTCTGGACCAGACAATCCTGTGATTAATATCATAAGCATCGATCCACGCAATTGAGATCGATGACATTCATCAACCAAGTCAGCGAGCCTGACCACCCGATCCCGTTAGTCGCCTTTTACGACAAGCATAGTCAACTTTTCGGAAAGCATGGGTTGCTGAAGACCTATTCTAACCCGGAATCTTCACGGGTCCCTAGATGTTGGATGCCTTAAAGATTGATAACGTGAATAATTACCAATGCACACTGGATTTGTCCCACGCCAAGTTTTCTGAGCAGTGCACACTCTAAGACGGGTCATGCCTGGCTTAACGTCATATCCGGGGCGACACTCATAAGTACACGTGCTTTTGAAGTACGCCTTATCAGAACACTTGACGTCAACATTTGCCACAGGTTCTAAAGATGGACATGTTACTCCTGAAACAATTGTGCATACATGTATACATTGCTAACTGTATTCTCTTTTAGAAGTATAGTCAACGTAACAATGGTATGTTATGAAAAACAGCCTACTCTTTGAGAGCATGTTTTGGATATGGCTAAGGGTTTGTGCAAGCAGACTTCAGTAACTTTACTTTCACAAGTTGGTTCAGGTTCCGACCATCTGCCATTGTCCCCTTGTGGTTCGCATGTCCGGACACTGTGTCCGTGTATCTCATACCCGCTGTAACAGCTGTAGGTGCACCGTGTACCCTGAACGAAGTCCGAGCTTGGATGACACACGTAGTACCCGTTGGGGAACACCTTGCTTGGACCAGGGCTGCATCGAACCACTGAGCACAAAAGTCTGTTATGTCACAAACATTTTATATTTTCACATGTCGGTTTTACGGCAAATATATACAATTGTAACAGATGAAAGAATCAGTATTCTATGCTTATGGATGCTGCATCGGAGTATTAGGTACGATAACATCTTCTTCACGTCATTTCATATCAAACTGTACTGTCCGGTACAAAATGGTGGTATCTTAGTTATCATGTAACGTAAGTCATGTCATTAAACAGATATAAGGCAAAACCCTACCCCGTACGTAGACATAGAATGACATTCGGTTTTCATTTCCTGATCTGTCCTTAGCGGAATAGACTACTCTTGTTCCGCCTTCTCCGAACGTGTAGCCAGGGCCAGGGCCGTATCGATGTACACTGTTGGTACGAAAGGAGAGCTGATTTGTCGTATATATGACAGATATATACAAAGGGGTGGTGGAAGGGTGTGTGTGTGTGGGTCGTTCTCTAAATAAAGTATATTGTCCCCGAAGTTTTAAAAAAAAAATGCTTAGGACTGTGGAAATACAATGAATTGTCTGCTTCAAAAAATGTCTTCCTTAAAAAATATTCAGGCTTATAGTTTGGAATAAGAAAATATTCTCAACCAAAGAAAAAGAAATTATGCTGTGATAGCGACTGTCTGCGTCATATCATCCAAATATAGAGTACCCCAGAAAATTAAGATACATTTTAGGGCAAACGTAATGCAAAATATGGTAATTTGTCGCGTTACGTGTAGAAGAACAATTACCACATAAGTATATGTGTTGCTAATTTCACGATATATCTTATAGAAATGCAAACATGAGCATTATATGAAAGGGACCCTACCCCACAGTTCCATCTCTGTCATCCGTGGCCGTGGGCTCCTTCCAGGTGACACCGCGTTTGTTGGTCTGTATTGGGTCAGCCGTTTTGTGAAGATCGGGCAATATCGAATTAAAAACAGGCTTTTGGTTATCTGCAAATGTATAGAGAATAAATAGAGAAAGGGTTTGAATGAAAAAAATGTGGTGGTTTGGTCAGGCTCGGTAACTTGACTGACTGATGTTACACTACACCAGTGGAGTGGATCGTTCTCATGATTTTAGTGGACCGCCTCCGTGGTCTAGCGGCAGAAGAGCGTCTGCCCGGAGAACGGAAAGTCCCCGGCCGCCTCATACCAAACGACGTTAAACGATGGTTCTTGTTGTTACCCGGCCTGGCGCTCGTCATTAAAACAAGGACTGCTTGGCTCGGAGTCAGTATATTGTCTGAGCGGGGTATTCATGTTAAACCGCTGCATGGTATCTCAGTGGGCTAACACTATACAATCGGCAATAGTCCGGACTAGTACAAGCAGCCACCAACACGAGCAAGCACGTCGCTATATAAGCGCAATAATCTTGAAAGCGTCATAAAACCCCATTTCACCTCACCTCACCTCATGATTTTGGTCACTGGTTGCCTTGCTTCAGGCTCGACCATTTACAGGCCGCCGTGATATAGCCGGAATATTGCTGACTTTGGCGTTTATCAGCATCAACTAAAATATGTTACATATAGTATCGTACCTCTTGGTCGACTTCGGCAAAATACCATGCCTGCAATATTTCCTAGCACAGCAGCAAGTAGGAAACCAAGAAAGCGTTTTTCCTTTGGTGCCACTTCTTTCTGCAAAAACTTGCTTGTTACCCCTACAACATGTCAGATATACCATACATTATATTTGCAGAACTAATAAAACATTTAACCGAGAAATCGCTGGACAGGTAACTTCAAGCCCATTTCACTGTTTATTCTACGTTAGTGCAATGTGTGCATAATGCAATTTGCTTTTTGTAGACTTGTAGACTTATCAAATTTAGACATGAAATAAGGAGTGCAAACCTCACGACTGTTATTTTAGTTATTATTTGTGTCAAATGTCAATTTACTTGCGTGTAACAATGCCTAAGGAATGGGTGGTAGATGATTCAATAATGACAGGCAGGTTGTAGTTGGTTAACTAAAAATACAGATGTTTTCCAGCTCCCTTAATTTTCTACATATCAGGGTTTCAGTGTAGTTTAAATCAAGAATATGTTATTCATACTGATGATATATTAATGTCAGTCGTATATTACGACCTTAAACTCCATTGAATTAAAGGATGCAAAATAATAAACCAATAGGTAATCAACTGGTAGGCTGTTGATGCAGTTGACAGCTCTCATGATCTCACCATTTTCTACCTTTATGAAACATCAACAGGCTGTTTGAAGTTCATGGTACATTTATTGTAAAAGTCAAAAGCAATTTCATGGTACAAAAAGCAATCAAACACACAGATAAAAAAGCTTCTGAAAGCTTTCACAGCACCTCGATAATGGCATCAATATCTTGGGTGGCATATATATCTCGATACACTACATTCGACCATCATGATTGAAAAAGTTGAGCGTTCTTGCAGTGTGTACAATTCCTCTCCCTCTGTTCTTTTGATAACCTTGGCCCTTTTGTCGAGTGCTTTTATGAGTTGTGGATGTTTTTGGTTGGGTCCCAACCGTGTGCTTTTTTACACCATCTGTACATTTTTATCTCTTGTTATCGTAAAATTCAGTTTAATTCGAAATTCACGACAAATCGTTCACCTCAAAATGCAAGGACTTCTCACAGTTGAGTGTGTTTGGACAATCGTTTTCAACCTGAATTCAGTTTTCTTTAGCCAATGGATTAAAAACTATTATCAGTCTAACAACGTATACAAACCAGGTGAATATCACGTACCTTGCTTCATATTGATTCACTCCCGTATAATGAAATACTAGTACCCGATTGACGTGTTGCATGTTCCCCTAATCTCACCCTTTGGCTCCTCGATATCTTACCTCTCTGACATGCCAACTCCCATTCTCCATCTACACATGTCGCAGTTCCTCGGTCATCAGGCGTTTGGCACACTACGTCACACTTAGTGCCTGGTTCCAGCAGCTGTGTCCGGTTGTGAGGCAACAGTACTGTGCCATTGTTTAAGTTGCAGGACTCCAAGGCAGGATCTAGGTCAGAGTGCCACGGACATGGCTGAAACTAAGCAAATAGGCACATCACCCCATCTCCGTACACAGTCAGCATGTCTTAACAAGAGGTGTGGTTGTTTTGTTATGCAAACATCTGGAATCCAAGGGACAAGTACATCAAATTACAAGCGATGTATGATGGCACTCAGAAGTCATTGACTTCCAATCCAGACTATGCTTTTTAAAGTATTTTGAATAAGTCATACTGTCCGTAACAGTTGTTTTGTGTGACACTTTAGAGGTTGCATGATTAGAAAACATATTCCGTTACGTAACATAACAATATTAATATTTCATTTTTCATTTTTTGTATTTCAAAGTGTTTGTATTTATCGTGTAGTTATCCGAATTTCGATAACGAACGTCGATATAACTAAATTTCGTTTATCCGATACACTCGTCAATCCGACTTAATCATATGCAACGGGACCTGACTGTATGTGGTTCCCTGAAATTTTAAAAATTCCGCGCATCAAATACTCCATAACATATGATGTTTATCGATAAACAACGGATCAGGTCAAATGTGTCCATGACGATTAAACCCGCCAGAACCCGAACAGAACGCGAAGAGGCCATCGAAATCGAATCAAACCTAAAATATCTTTTTCAATATCGCCAAACCGAATGTCAAGTCTTTCAAATCTAGGATTGATTGAAAAAGTATTTTAAGAAGAAAAGCATTCTTACGCAGTGATAAGGCAAGAAGATTAACTAGCTTGAATTTTACTGATTAAGTACATCTATAGGTAGTGCGAGTATTTACACATAATCCCTTCATTACATGAGCATTGCATCTATCCATATCTAGTCGTCAACGCAAGTGTACGTATTCTTGTATTGTACATAAAGATGGAATGTTTAATCTTTTATCGTACCTTGAAGTCTGGGATTTCTCTGTGTGTTGCGCCCGAGAGCACAAATACCAGAAACAGCGGATAAACTTTGTTAAACATCTCCCTCCTCGGCCTCGAAACCTTCTGTGTGCCACAAGTGCTATTGACACATACGTCATTACATCTAGTGTTACCTGATTGACCGTCTCAAGCTGTCAGTCACTGAGGACCGCAGCCAATGGGGTTGAAAGTTGGCAGCGTTTCAAAAGATTCGTCATAGTCATAGCATTGCCAAAGTTTGCAAAACAGCAGCTAATGTTAGGTCAAACTGCAATCGTTTATACTCCAGAATTAATGGCGTTGAACAATAACTACCCTGACCATAGTGTCTTTTCGGATCGTCCATGCAATAATTCAGTTTAGTCCCTTTTATTAAGTGTGATAAAAGGAGTGAGTGAGTTAGGTTTTACGCCGCTTTTAGCAATATTCCAGCAATATCACGGCGGGGGACACCAGAAATGGGCTTTACACATTGTACCCATGTCGTGATTCGAACCCGGGTCTTCGGCGTGAAGAGCGAACGCTTTAACCAATAGGCTATCCGACCGCCCCTGTAATAAAAGGAGGGACGTTTGACCTGGCATGACCAAAAGGCAGCGGTCTAAAGGGCCGAAGCGTACAACTTCACAAACATTTTATATGTTTCCTTGGCTAGACATTCGGCTAATATAACGTAGCTATATCCTTCAAATAATCTGTTTTATATCAGTGGGCGATCTAGTTTGGTTTGCTTTAGTTTGTTGTTTAACGCCGCACTCAGCAATATTCCAGCTATATGACGGCGGTCTGAAGAATAATCGAGTCTTGACAATCCAGTGATTGATATCATGAGCATCGATCCACGCAATTGGGATCGATGGCATGCATCAACCAAGACAGCGAGCCTGACCACCCGATCCCGTTAGTCGCCTTTTACGAAAAGCATAGTCACCTTTTACGGCAAGCATGGGTTGCTGAAGACTTATTCTACCCCGGAATCTTCACGGGTCACTGGGCGATCTTAGAAGTGTTATTATCATGTAGTTTGCTATCATTAATACTAATACTCTTATTTCCTTGATTTGAGTTTAACATATTTTCTCGTCACAGAAATCGACATTTTCTTCCTTCACATGTGAGCATAATTCTGATTTGGATTATGATACCTTGATACTTGCTTGACTCGTAAAAAATACGAAAATTAACAAAATTCACGCTTATTATAAACAAAACAAGAACTAATCTTAAAGTCTGCTTCACAAGATTACAGTTGTACATGAGCATAGCATCGATTTACAATAAACAAAGCACACACCGGCTCTATCTCAAATTAGGGAACAAAAATAGAGGCTTTTTTCAAAGCTGTGCATTTATAGAACAGACTTAGGTTAAATGCGTAACTTTTAATGTTTGAGGTTTGATTGTTGAGGTGACTGACATGTTGTGCAAGTGTATTGTTAACTTTGTTTTGAATTGAGTACACTGAATACGACTGCGTGTGGTTGACAGCAAGGATTTGACAATGTGATCAATGCATTCTAAAACATTGCATTATCAGGTAGATCGATACATAACCATAGGATATACGTCAATTAATCATACAGATTGGTTTATCTAAAGATTGATGTGTCACCGTGTGTACCAGGAAGTTGTACTCGTGAAGGAACAAACTAATCCGTTTTGATTTTCTCTTAATAGGTTTGTTGTCATTACCTCTAACTGAGATAAGTACATTGCACTGGATAAAGGTAATCCAGCTTAGTACCATACTGGCTGTAATGTGAAATATTTTAGAAAGCATTATGAAAATTACCTGAAATAATGTTTTTGTCCCATTTCATAAGAAATCCTTCCAGATCGATGCTCATGATGTCAATCACTAGATTTTCTGGTCCAGACTCGACTACTGACAGACCGCCGTCATATAGCTGGAATATTGCTAAGTGCGGCGTTAAACAACTCTCAAACAAACAAGCAAACAAACAAACAAAATATGAAGACGCACTGTAGATAGGTAGGGATAAAAGGACAGTGTAAATTATCTAGATATTAGTAAATGCACATTGTAAATTATCTAGTTAAAGTACTTTAGAAATGCTAGAAAATTGTTTTCTGGCTTCATTTAATAAATACCTATCAAAGGGCTATGAAATTAGCCTATATCGAAATAACACAAATCTACCTAATCTATCCTATCCTAACTGAAACAGTGATTAGCATTAAAACTATGTTTTCATGCATATATGAAACGAGGTGATGATCGCACACAAGCCCGTGCATTCTCACATGTGCAACTGTCCCCCGAGCTGTCACCATAGTAAAAATTACCATTGCTGTTATTGTACTTTATTGAGATATGCGTTGTAAAATATGTTCTGTATTATATTTGCTTGTGAAAATGATAGAATAGTTACAAATTATAAAGCGGGATGAGTATTGCAAGGTTGGGTTTTTTAATCAAGAAGTATTTGTTGTTGTACAGATAATTTCTTTAGCCAGCATCTGACTCAGCTGATGGCGTATCTGAACTGTACTCACCCAAAGGTATGACAACTGGTGTGATTCTAGCAAAGGCTGCGTTGATCAACCCTTTGACAAGTGCGAGAATATGTTTTTATGTTTGTTTTTTGTTTGTTTGTTGTTTAGCGCCCCACTCAGCAATATTCTAGCTATATGACGGCGGCCTGTAAATAATCGAGTATGGGCAAGACAATATGATGATTGAAGTCATGAGCATCAATCCAAGCAATTGGAGCAAGCCTGACCACCCGATCCCAATAGTCGCCTCTTACGACAAGCATAATCGCCTATTACGTCAAGCATGGGTTGCCGTTGACCTAGGACCTTCACGGTTCTTGCCCCTTGTATGACATGGCATATCGATCAGTTTCTTCAATTCTATGATAAAAGATTTTAGCATTGAACAGAACACTGGCCCATACAGCAAAACATATCTGTTATACATTTAATTATCATTAGAAAACATTTTGTGACAGGATATTAAACCTATTGACGATGCCTGCAAGAACAAGGTGGGGTGAAGTTACAGTATGTTGTTACAGTCTTGATACTGTGTGATACCTGATGAGGTGATGACATGCTGATGGAAATATTTCTGAAGATCATCCTGATGAAGGAAATCCACCTCTTGAAAACTTGCATATATATTTGAAGACTTTATATTTCGAAAACAACAATGAAAATCTCATTTATTTTGGTTTGTCAAAACTACCAAATTCAAACGATATACTTGGCAAGGAAATCACTTAAGATAATATATATCTGAATGTATAATAAACGCAAACCCTTGTACGATTCCGACTATATCGTAAGCATGTGTTAATGAATGACTTTCAAATAATGATGATACCAGGTGTTCGCGAAAAGGTGTGCGTATCCTGTCCCACTGGTGGCACCCGTCACGAACACATGCAAAGGCAAGTCAATTGTTCATCTGAAAACACAGAAAAAGGTCCTTGAATGTTGTAATCCTTGAATGTTTGGCAAGTCTAGATTACTGCAGTATTTGAAAATGAAGAAAGTCTCTGGGCTCCTTTTTTTCTATATTTTATAGCTATAATTTAACAACTGTTTTTTTGTGTAAAATATGTTCCTTTCAGAAACTAGATGTTAGTCTATGTACTTGGCTATGTGATCATTATTGGTTTGTTTGTTTGTTGTTTAACGCCGCACTAAGCAATATTGAATGATATTAACGAAAACTAACTACAGTTAACTCAGAAACTATCGTTGTCGATCTTAAAGTTTCGCAAAGTAACTTCTCATTGACATGTGAAATTGGTCGTTGGTCTAATCAATCTCATTAAAATCAGATCACTAAACAAAGCGATAGCGAGAACTAAGATCTGATTTAAATGAGATTGTTGGTCTAATGTACTTTTCCCAGACAGAATCCGTCATATTTGTAAAACAGGACCAATTGGTGAAGAATATAATGATTATCCTATTTTTTAGCCCAATTTTGTCCCTATAAATCTAAGCTTCTTTAAGCTCGAGTATATTTTTATTTATACTAAATTATTTTTTTTAACAAAACTAAGTAAGCTCATCATACGTATATCCAAAAAGTTAAATTGGGCTCCTAAATTGAAGTGCATATTTTGTTATAATGTATCATGTACAGCTATGAGTGGTTTTGATGAATAAAGAACTTGGGATGAAATAACCCTAGTGTCTGATGATTGTCGGCTTGAGTCTTTTTATGTGGATGGCTTCTGTTGTTTTCCTACAGGCTAGAGGCCAGGTCGTTGGAGCTGGTCCACCAGATCTGTTGGCTTGGGTTTTGCTGAATGTCATCTGAGATGGCGGATTTGTATTTTTGTGGTTAGGTTTGGTCATTGTTGTTGTTTTCTTTTTATAATTTTATCCTTTTAAATTGTTAGTTTCCAGATTTTTTTTGTCAAACCCCTTGCTATGACCATCGCCAAAAAACCGGTGTTAAATTACGGTGTCGTTTTCTTTTCTCTTGATTTCTTAGACCTTATCAGCGTCGTAATCTCTCTCAAACCTAACGTCGAGTTAGTTTACATAACCCAACCAACTGTTGACACATGTCAGGAAATCTGATGATTTAACGATCTTTATCAAACCTGTTTTATCGAAGTAACCCACTTCCAATCAGTATGTTGTTCAATGTTGATAGCAACATAATCCTTCACGACGTCATGTGTCAGTTGGAAAAAATGGTAAATGATCAATATGATATTAAACATATGACAAAATATAGCTTTTAGTTGAAAATATAAACCACTTTTCATTCATATAACCTGGAAACGGTTAAGTATATCTTAACAAGACTCTACGTTTCAGTATTAAAATATTTAACTTTCTTTCGAAACTAACGTAAATACTGTGGACAAAACTTTCTTTCCTCTGCCCAATAAAAAAATAGTCACAAATAAGGTAAATGATAAAGTGTTGCCTTTTAGCATTCTGAATGAAATGATTTTATTAATTGTGGCTCTTACGTTACGGAAACACGATCAAATTTAGAGATATTCGAATGGACTATGTTTCTGGAGTACACATCGATTTAGATTGTAGACTGCCTCCGCGGTCTAGTCTGGAGAGCGGAACGTCGGGGTTCGATCCCCGGCCACGTCATACCAAAAGACGTTAAAAGATGGTACATGTTGTTACCCTGTCTGTCGCTTTTCGTTAAGGGGCTAAACAACGACTGGTCGGCTCGGAGTCAGTATACTGTGTCTAAGTGGGGTATCCATGTGCGGCAAGGTATTATAGAGAGCTAGCACTATAAAATTGGCATTAGTCCGGACTAGTACAATCAGCTATATATACACACACGCGTGCATGCAATAATCCTGAACTCGAAGTTAAACGCAATTTCGCCTCACCTCACCTCTTTAGATTGTAATATTTTCAGTTTTATCAACTTTAGTATTCCATAGAAACAAGCTTATTCTATACACATAGACGTTCAGCGTAAACTAACAGAGAGACACGCTCTTCGTTAGGAGAGGCAACGAAATACAATTTGCATATCTCCATTCAATTATGATAATATTTAAGACAAAGTCTTCTATCTTAGAGAAGATGAACATTATGTTTTCGACAATATACGTTACTCTCGTGCATGAGAGTAAATGAATTTTGTTCAACCTGCTACCTTGTCAGCAATAAAGGCAAGAGACCATCTTCAAAGAAAGACATGTATTTTTATAAAATGGTCATCATCATTGTTATTATTGAGTTATGTTATCTAATGAGGTGAACATGGTCTCTAGAGTCTTCGGGGCGGTCGGGTAGCCTAGTGGTTAAAGCGTTCGCTCTTCACGCCGAAGACCCGGGTTCGATTCCCGACATGGGTACAATGTGTGAAGCCCATTTCTGGTGTCCCCCGCCGTGATATTGCTGGAATATTGCTAAAAGCGGCGTTAAACCAAACTCACTCACTCACTCTAGAGTCTTCAATTAATAAAATTTTGGCTAATGACACGAAAATCACTTTAAATCAGTATTGATGAAAACAATATTAATTATTCCTCACTTGCGTTTTCCCGAGTAACGTTGTGCCGTTAAATTTCTGATCTACCAGTGTAGGAGATGGTGGCCCACATCATCACACTACAACCACCAAATCTGTCCATTTACTGTATGCATGCCGTGCATAACGTTCCCCGCGACGCCTGTAAACACGACGTCTACCATCTGCGCAGCGAATCATAAAACGTGACTCGTCATTAAACCATACTTGTCTCCTTCGCAGATGTGACCATGTACAGTGAACTTGACACCATTGACGTCGCAACCGACGATGCAGGTCCGTCAAAATGATACATCTGGCGTCATCTGGCGCGAATACCTTCAGAGCGTAAACGGTTCCTCCCCGTCTGGGCTGATATCCTAGACAACCCTGTCATTGCCGAAGTTGTAGAGGCGGCTGGGTTGGTTCTTTCCTATGAACGACGTTGTCGTCCTGTGCTCTAGTCGTGATACGTGGTCGACCGGATCTAGGAAGGCTGAATATGTTTCGCCTGTATGCAGTCGGCCGATGGCGACGTTGTATTGGGTGGCATGTTTTCGCTGTTCACTTGCTGTAAGAGTGTAATGGCATGCAAATTAAAGTCCGACGTTTTAATAGCCCAACAAGTGATGTTCCACGTGATTGTCATATTGGTGTGTTTCGGCGCCAGGCTCTCACGTAGTTGTGTTATTTTGCGGATTGCCATCTTTTCACCACATTTCTGCAGTACCTCATTCTTTCCAAACATATCAATCCCAATCCATGCAGAAATGACCAATGCATTTATAGTATTAACTGTGTATGGATGTTGGCAGATATTTACGATTTTACTACTTTTGCGGAGTATAGATGCAGTAATTACTAGAAAGGTTTACTACATGAACCTTGTGATTATTTGACTTTGATACGTGATAAGATGAAAATTAAATTAAATATATTCATACCAACATTCATCGACATGTCTCAATCATATCACTTCGCACGAAAAAGATGCACAAATGTTTTTCGAAAGTCCTAGAAAAGGTTTTGTCTGACAGATTGGGAAAACTTGATTGTTGTCTTCATGTGTGTCCCAATAAGCGATTGTGGAGGTTAATATATTGACCACATGCGTACAACTTTCCGCGCCAGTAATAATAAACTTGGCCTTCTAATGTATGTCCCTAATATATTACATTATGTCAGTAGATCAGATTTTGGGATTGAGAAACGAACTCATCTGGTTGTATCAAATTCACACTGAATTGTTGATAAAGAAGAGTTATACATACATCAAACAAGCAGTTGTATACGAATATGGACCGCATGAGAAACACACATAAACATGCATCTCTATACATACATACAGATGCACCTCTGCGCACACAGATCAAATATGCCCCTCTGTACACACATTAACACGCACCTCTACACAAACATCAAACATGGACATCCACACACATACACATGAAACGTGTATTTCTATACAGACGAGTTAACATGCACAACTATACACACCTACTTCCAACATAAAACATCTACATCAAAACACACTGTTAAAATGTTCTTATGTGTTTTTTAAGTATCTTCAGATAATAGTATAGTGAGGTGCATGCACGTGTGTGTGTGTGTGTGTGTGTGTGTGTGTGTGTGTGTGTGTGTGTGTGTGTGTGTGTGTGTGTGTGTGTGTGTGTGTGTGTGTGTGTGTGTACTTGGTCAAGTCCGGACTTAATGTACTTGATGTTTTGTAAAGCTAGTCACTGAGATACCATGCCTCAGTCTAACATGTTTACCCAAATTTCATCCCCTTCATGAGGAGCGGCTGACATGATAACAACAAATACCATCTTTTGACGTCGTTAAGGGGGATGACGCGGCTAGGAGATCGAACCGACGACCTTCCGCGTAATGACTGTAACTCACATAACACATCACATAGAAATACGTAGTATCGACATAGTTTTTAATAAATGAGATTGTAATCATAACAAGCCAATCAATCGGAACCTTACATTTACAATTGGATTTATAACAAGCATTTTCACTCAGAAAACAATCTATTTTTCAAGGCGCATATGACTTACAATGTATCAGCAATGCAATGATTGAAGTTTATTTACAGATGGCAATCCAGGGAACATACAGCAATGTCGCACACGAATATTTCCTGTCAATAACATACATTTTGCATCTACTAGAATATGCCATACACTTTATGTTCACGACAATCAAACACAATCTGATGTTATTATATATCACATATAGTCGAACATCTTTGTGTCGAACTCTCGAGTTCGAGACATCAGGTAAATTGTATGCGTAATCTGGATACTTGGGACACCTAAATGAGTTCGAGACAACCGGGAATTCGACACATCCGGGTTTGACATAACTAGGTTCCACTGTATATATTCCCTTCAAACAGTTCTTCAATTATTTCATTAGCATATTTTGACGGTAGTTCGAAAACGATTCTGTCGATGTTCACACTGGTGTATGTCTACCATCTAAGCCCCGCACACAACAGTCACATTGTCAGGAGAGCACATTGAAGGGTTGTCAGTACAGACAGAGTTGAAGGACGATCGTTTCAGTGCATGGATATAGTCTTCCCTTTGCTTGTGAGTACCACTGAGACAGTCTTCACGGGTAAACACCACATGGCCAGCTGAATCACCCTCTGTAAAAGAGAAGCAGTCGTATTGCATGTATGAACACAACAGCTGACATCATAACGGGCGTATTCTGGTTCTGATCGTACCCAAACAGACATCACATTGTTAATCGTATTGCAAGACACTGCAGTAATTTCAAATATGACAGTGTCCTTAGAAAGTTCAGGAAAATCTTACATTCGAGCCTCGTTGTGTCGAACATGGATGTGTCGAATCCCTGTAGTCTCGGACTCATTTAGGAGTCCCAAGTATCCAAATTAAGCATTAAGCATAAAATTTCCCTAATATCTCGGAACCCGGATAACTCGAACTTTTTTCCCTATCCCCAGGACTTTGACACAAAGAGGAGCGACTGTATATAGAAACTCATGGCACCCACCATTGCATCGTCGTGGAATAGGATCTGGAGTCCAGTGGCCACTTGCACCACACACTACCCACTGTCGCGCGTCAAAGCTGAGTGGAAGAGAGTAGTTGGCGTTGCACCCAACGAGACAGAACTGACCATAGTCCGCTCTCCACCCGTTACACAGGACGTAACCTTTGCTCGGAGCAACAATAGAAGGACACGGCTTGGCTGTATCCGAAACATAATGAAATACAGTGAATAATATTATCTCCCATAAATATCAATACATTTTTAGAACTTGAGAAGACAACAACCGTGTGTAATTGATTACATAAATAATCGTTGTTGGTTGTGTCCTGATATGCAGACAGATCCTTAAAGTTTAGCTCAAAATGTTGTTACCTTCTGTTGCGTCGTATATGCAACATGAACTTCACAATCGTTGATGGTTTTGTTAGTGATTGTGACATGTATGTATATGGCCAGTGTCACGTGTATTCGAACGATTCAACGAATGCCCTTACGTCTGACGCTGATTGTAAAGCTGCAGTTCGTCTGAAGGCCGTTACTCGGTTTGACTGCAGTGTAGAGGACGGTGAAGTCTCCCCAGGGGAAGGTGAAAGTGTTACTGTCATAGCTGTCATAATTAGAGGAAGTATTCACAGGGTTGCCATGCGGGTCAGAGAAGTCAGGAGCTGTCCATGTGTAGTTCATCTCACGAGATGAGGTAGTCACACGAACACTAGAAGGGCATTGATCAGCCACTGGCGCTTGTATATCTAAAATAAATGTAAATAAGTGATTCCTGTATCGGCAACCATACATTGTACAGTTTACCTGTGTTCTCGTTTATGGTTTCGTGGCTAACGCTTATGCAGTCTCTTTGGAAAAAGGCCGTCCGCCGCTTACACTTACACTTACTTACCGACATCACAGTTTTTCCCAGTCCAGCCGCTTCCACAGATACAGTCATACCTGTCCAGGCCATCCACACATGTGCCGCCATTCTGACACGGGCCACTCTTACACGACTCGGCGACTGGAACAGTCCAGGATATACTAGTACGTGATAGGTCCAAAACAGATATGAAGAAATACGTACACTCAATAAAATGTTGATGCAATATACAAGATACAATTTCTCGAACACAGGAGTATTACAAAATATTACCTGTGAGGGTAAACATATCGGGGTTCATGAAAATCGTATGTGCCCTAGGGTCATATCACGTCACGAGACAACAGTGTATTGTTTCCGTCATCCGGACGGCATTGTTGACGTCATTCAAATCTGATTGTGACGTGAGGTCTCACTAGAAACGACGTCATAACTGAAGATTGTTGACGTCATTCGCCAAATTGTGGTTCCGCGACTTGCCATCCTTAGTTATCACTAAAATTCGTCTCTGTGTGTGTCATATTCTTCGGTAATAAACAGAAGGTTATATTCTTGTTCATGTCATACCAAGTTTACAAAACTCGTGCAAAAAGTCCGGTATTAGTACTTGTGTCGTAAACATAGTATGACACGAACACTCAATTAATATCCTCCATATTATGAATCTTAATAATACAATGCGACACAAACACACATATTTTCCTGCGTGGAGATTAAGGATTTCGGTCCAAAATTACCCATGTTTTTCGTTAGAGACGACGACATGTAACGTGTTCTCAAGCTCGGTTACTTGGTTGATTGCGTGTGTTCCAACCACATGATATCAACCACTGGTCCAGATTCGATTAAGTACAGGTTGTCATCATATAGCTGCAATATTGCCGAGTGCGGCGTTAAACAAAAAACACACGATGCCGATCCACATGTTGCCACCATATTCATTCAATCAAATGGATTAAGAACACTTCATAATTCACGCAGCTACACGTGAATTACATTTAATCATACACTGATCGAGAATACTTAATTAATTATAATTATGTTGTTATGTTATTTCCAAATTCCGTTTTATGCTTTCACAATGACATGTCATACGTACATAGACATCTAGGTGTAGAACGACTCCACCCTCCGTTAACCAAGCAGGTCCTCTCATAGGAACCAGTCAAGTTATAGCTGGTGTCACATGTGTATGTGATGACGTCATCATAGTTGAACCGTGTCCCGTGTACCTGTCCGTGTGTTATGGACAGTGGTCTGGCGCATGTCACAACTGAAGGAAGCGGGAGGAGGAAAATACCAACAACAAACATTTATGTCACATAATTCTGTTTAGATAATCATTGCATATTTCGCCCCTTTGCACTTTAGATAACATGTCACAAAACCTATTTCATTAACATAATCATTGTTTTTATTCAGTTTATCCATATTTTATTATTAACGAGTTACAAACATAAAAATCGTTATCTCGAATACACTATTTTGAAGAAGGTATGGGCAACATTAAGCGATGAAATAGATACTTACCGTCACCACAGCACACTCCATATCTTCCCCGTGGACAAGTGCAGCGATATCCATTATAGTAACCTGCATCACAGTGTTTGTTGCAGTCCCTTCTTTCCCATCCACCGTTTCCTTCATCGCATGCTTCAAATCCCTCACAATCTGGCGTGATGTGATGCCACACCTTCCTCTGGCGACTCTGACTGCCATAACATCTTCTGGAACACTTAGACCAGGCCTGCCACGTGTCCCAGCGACATCCACACCTGTCCCATTTGTCTGTTCTTTGGCAAGCAGCGATGGGAATGATCGCGACCAAGATCACCCACAGCATGGTTACACCTGAAATGAACTCTTGGTTTGTGTCGACTCGTACTCTACACTTGTCTGACACGCCCTTGTATTCATGCTGATAAGAGTTGGCAAGCATTCAGAGCTAAACAGGGACATTACACACTGTGCCGTGGTTAATCTGCTTCATATTTAGAGTGATAGTAAGGTATCCACCACAGTGTATGACAATAGGGATGACTTCAACCTTCCATCAGTAAAACTGTCACTTCCTCTTTATGTCACTTGCCTCTGCATGTGTTTGTGACGGGTGCCACTGGTTGGGCAGGATACGCTCACGTTTTCGCCAACACCTAATATCATCAATATTTGATAGTGATTCATAAACACATACTTATAATATCGTCGGAATCGTTCTTATGAAAGTATGCAAATTGTTTTCTTGCTTCTAAGAAGGCAGAATATACTTACATTCTGCTGCTGAAACTTTCATAATACCAATATATCTTGTAATGTTGCATTTATTCAATACACATTAAATTTGTGTGACTTAAAGGGAAATAAAAGATGCGTTGTTTCTCTAACCTGAGCCTAATCAAATATATGATAATAAACAAATTTGATGTTTAAAAGTAACGTGACGTACACGTGGATCTAAATGAATTACAATGAAGATCTAATCGAATTACAGTGAAACCCGACTGAAAATGTCCGAATTAACAATGTTCAGATTAATGACTCCTGCTTACGGAATAACGTTATTTTGTATATATAAGCGTTCCCAGTTATAACGAGGTTTCACTGTTATACAATGTCTATGAACGCTGTTTAAAGCTTCATTGAATTCTGTTTTGTGTGTTATGTACATCATGTGTGAATGATGACAAACTTAAATCATTCTGTTTTTAGAGCCGCAATGCCTTAACACTACTTTGACGTAAAACGATTTCATTGGTTAAAAGATATAGGGTAAAAGGCATTATCAACCAGGACGTCTGAATTAAAGGCCCCACAGCATGACTAAAAATCCAGTGACATTATTGATTTGCTTGTACCTCACCTCGGACCTTTTATGCACACCACCCGTGTATGCAAATCGGTGGGCGGGTAAACCTGATAAGAGTTGGCAAGCTGTCAGACCCTACAGGTATATATTTTTCCTTGCTCTCTTGTGTCGCAGACACGTTCGCAGAGAATAAGGTAAGCACATTATGCTGCTCATATTTTCTTTTTCTTAAATGTGTTTCATAAAATATTTTTATCTAATGGTGATATATTATACGCCTCTTTTCAATTATGTTAAAATATTAATTCTAATTATTCAATGTCAAAGGAAATGTTCGTCATTTTGACATGGGCTACACGACTTGGCGCCTGGAAAATGTTTTGAAATGAAACATTTATCATACGCGAAAATATTTGTAAATCGAATTTTCCTCCCTATGCCATTTGCAAACGGAAATACCACTACTTGATTAACAGATAGTATTATCTCGTTAATGTCAATACTCTGGAAACCAATCATTGGAGAAACACATCGATATCAAGGTGTAGAACGGCTCCATGCTCCGTACACTGTGCAGGTTTTCCTGTAGCAACCGGTTAGAACTGGTAATACTTGTGAATGTAATGACGTCACAATACTAGAACCGTCATCCACGTACCCTAACCACAGATATTGACACTGGCTCAGCGTAGGTCATAACTTAAAGATAGTATGTTTGTTGTCCAGCTATATAAGGACGACCTATTATTGAATCTGAACTAAATAAATCAGTGATTAATATAATAAACAACGATCCACGATGACACGCAATCTTAAAGATAGTTTGCATATTCTAACAAGGAGAAATTAATGTTCTAAATGTAAATGTTTCCATGATGTCTTTTGAGTTATGTAAAGGTAGACATAAAACATAATACACCTACATGCACATGTTCGACTGTACTTGAAAGTCCACATAACAGCAGGAAGATAGAGAATTTAGCAATCAATAGCCATGTATCATAAATAGTTGATACACTTGACAGTGAGTATCGGTACAAATGATTGGTAGCTACTTACTGATAACACAACCACAAAATCAACCCTGTGGGTGATTGAAGCCGGTGAAGATGCCCGCTTCACAATGTTTGCTGCAGAGAGACCTGTCTATACTAGCAAACGGGTTTGCAGGACTAAACTTGTCCACAACTGGACACCAGTGGCACTCATACTTTTATCTCACGTTCTTGGCTTCCGTAACACCTTCTGGAACACTTTGACCAGGCCTGAAATGGTACCCAGTAACACAGGGATCACGCCCAGTGTATGCATATCAGTGGGCGCCCTCATATAGCTTGAACATTGCTTACTACCGCGTTAAACAACAAACAAACAAAAACAAAAGATCAGTGGGCGGCGAAGCTTATTTTTTTGTTTTTGTTTAACGCCACACTCTGCAATATTCCAGCTATATGACTGTGGTCTGTAAATAATCGAGTCTGGACAAGACAATCCAGTGATTGATATCATGAGCACCGACCCACGCAACTGAGATACGATGACAAGCTAGGGCAAGAATGGGTTGCTTAAGACCTATTCTACACCGGATCACGGGTTCGGCGAAGCTGATAAGAGTTAGCAACCTTTCCGATTTCACGTGCTATATAAGTGGTACATTCTCTACACACATGCATGCGTGAAAGGCATGAGGCAATGTCATTATGCTCCTGTTCATGGTTCGAATATGTGTGATTAATGTCGATTGGTATTTTGATATATTTATTCCATAACATAATATGACAATAAAAATATGTTAATTTAAATTGTGAGCAATACGATTTCCAGGAAGGAAAATGTGGGAAGCCTGTTTATGGTGGTACCCACCGTGACAGTAAAATCCTACTCACTCACTCACTCACTCACTCACTCACTCACTCAAACTGCAAAGTGTCTTCTATGTGCTTTGGCAGCTACGTACAATTTCAATGGTTAGGACAAATGTTTTTGCTATTTGCAGGGCTGTCATGGCTGGTCGTTCGTCCTCTCTGGCTGCCTACATAGTTACCTTGATGATACTTATCCATACACATATCAGTCAGGTATGATACATTCCATTAGCTATACACTGGAGAAGTAAATTATAGAAATACTAAACCAAAGTGACACTGATAATATTTTGTGATAACTAATTTGAAATGAGCATGTATGATGTTGAATACTCGGAACCCGTTTTATAAATTATAATTTAGAATTTATGAGCACTTAAACACGTGAATTTATCATGGTCGATACATGTACAGTAATCTTAATGGGCCTTTTAAACAAAGACGACGATCTTGTGTTTGTGTCACAGTCTTAGCGCTACCGTCGCTTTGTGTAACGGGTCCTAGGATTACGCTGAAGAAATGTTTGTGGTAAATATGATCCATGTGTGTTTCCTATTGATTACACAGGCTGCAAACACTGGATGCGGGTTGCCAGAGTCATTTGCTGGGTCTTGTGACAAAGATGTGATTCCTGATACCTACTCAGTTACCCAGCATGTTCTTCCAGGAACTAAGTGCAGACTTTCGGGAGCCGTGCGAGTCATGCTATGTAACGAAGACAGCACGTGGACACATGGTAACACAATAATGATCTTAGATTTTCATCCGAATTACGATAACCAAACCTTAATAACAGTTCAATTCAAATTCACTACAATAACAAAAGGAAAACAATAATTATATAGTATCAAATACAAATGACCTGACACGCAGTCTGGTTGCCATATCGTGAAAACTGTATTGAAAAAGTGTGATGCAATGTTACAGAATTTGATGTCCGGAAACAAACCGCAATAACCAGACAGAAACGTCAAGTGGCGGCAATAATAATGGCAGTAACTGGACTCATTACTGGAATAGGACAAGTGGTCTGCATGTTTGTTTGCAAAAGTAAGTTCCTGTTGGTACATTAATTATATATTCTGAAGGGTTTTTTAAAAAAAGATTCCATTTTTCAAACTTCAAATCTATGTCTTTCAATGGTTTCCAGATTTTTTTGAAGAGTTGCATGATTTATGCATTTAGGTTTTATGAATAAAATAACATAAAAATTGTTCATTTGAGGCCTTCATCCATCTCAATGTTTTCATGATTCTACAGTGTGGACTTGTTAACACATTACAAAGGCCTACTTCAACCTAGCTTTAACCAAACATCAACCCACGTCCATGAGTATTTTTTAATCATCACAATGTTTGACAACAGAGAGCCCTCCACCAAACGCGCCCCCAACGATCACCTGTCCACGCGTGAGTGATGAGATAGCAGAGACGGGTAAGACAACAGCACATGTGACATGGGCTCAACCTACTGCTGAAGACCCAGAGGATGGGAGCAAAGGGTAAGCAGAAGCCGTCAAGGTCAATTACTCACTGTTCACTATTCTTATAGTAATAATTAAAAATAATTTTTAATCAGCACATAATAACACTACTACTACTACTACTACTACTACTACTACTACTACTACTACTACTACTACTACTAATGAATCGCTGTGTTGAGAAGCCCTACACAGTCCTTCGCTTGGATGAGGTCGGCTGGCCTGAAAAGTGAAACAGAAGGCTTTCTGTTTGCTGTTGAGGACCAGTCACTTCCCACTCGAAACCGTCAATGTGTGATTTTGAAATGTAAATATGAAATGTAGATAATGTAATGAATTTAATGAGAATGTCCAACACATTGTCAGTGGATGCCTAGCTTTGGCACAAACACAGTATCTTAAGCGACGTGATGGAGTAGCTCGATTATTTCATTACCGTCTTCGCCATGCTTGTGGTTTTGACATAGACGTCCATCCATGGTACGGCCCAGAATATGTAGAGGGCGTAATGAAAAATGATAAATATAAAAATTCTTTGGAATAGGCCCGTATACAGCCCCAGACGTATCCAGGCCAACAAACCTGATCTTGTCCTTTTTGATAAATCCAATGAAATCATTTATATCATTGAATTTTCTGTCCCCTTTGACCCTTATGTGATTGACAAGATTGGGGAAAAACATGGCAAATATGCGGACCTCGCTTTCGAAATGTCACGCTTGCATCCCAAGTACCAAGTTGTTCGACTCCCCATTGTTCTCGGTGCCTTAGGTTTGGTACCTCCCAATCTTTTGACTGACATTGGGAGATTTCCCAGATTTGCTACCAGGAATGCAGCCCTTCTGACAATCTGGGTAATGCAGAAGGCTGCAGTGTTGGGGAGTCTTCACATTCTCCGAAAAGTTCTTGGTGGATTTGACTAGGCAGCGCTTCCTGGGAGAAGTCCCATTCGCTGTCTGGGCTGCGTGTAGAGGGGGCAAGGGCCCTGAGCTGATGATGAGCCTAACCAGCCTGACTGTGCCAGGATCACTCAAACCCTCTTTGCTGATTTTTTTTATTTTAATCTGTAAATAATAATGATTGGTTTGTTACCAACTGACCTCTTAGCGTAGATAAGGAGAGTGTCAGGGTTCTCCGCCGGGTTCGCAGCCCTTCTGTTCAATTTGGGTAATGAAGAAGTCAGCTGTGTTTGAGATTCTCAATATTCTCCGAAAGAAAGCTCTTGTTCGGTTAGGAAGCATTTCTTAAGGAGAAGTCCTATTCTTGGCTGCGTGTGGAGGGGGCAGGAGCTTACGATGAGCCTGTGCTAGGACCATTCGCACACCCTCTTATGCACTTTTATATAAATCTGTGAAAATAACTAACACCTCTTAAAATTTCATGAACCAAAGAGTGCAACTTATTGCGGGAAAAGATCCCGGAAGTGAGTTTGACGAAGGTGCCCATTTCATACAATACAAGACACAGGACAACGGAGGGCTCACTGCATCCTGTACAATACAATTCAATGTCAAAGGTTTGCTCAAAATAACGGCTTATTTACTCAAATTATTTCGTTTGTTTTTTTGTTGTTTAACGGAGCACTCAACAATATTCCAGCTATATGACTGTGGTCTGTAAATAACCGAGTCGGGACCAGACCAGTGATTAATATCATGAGCATCGGTCGACGCAATTGTGATGGGATACCGTTAGTGCCCTCTTACGATAAACATAGTCGCCTCTTATGACAAGCACGTGTTCCTGAAGACCAAATCCAACCCAGATCTTCACTGCTATCAAGTTATTGTGTGATGGTTGTAATTATAAGTGATAGCATGGTTAAACGTGGAATGTACATACTATTTGTAGGATCTGTTTCTTTATTTCTTTAATGGGATGGTTGGGTATACTAGTGGATAGCTCGTCACGCCGAAGGCCCGGGTTCGATTCCCACATGAGTACAATGTGCAATGTCCCCCGCGATGATATTGCTGGAATATTGCTAAAAGCGGCGTAAAACCATACCCACTAATTATTTCTTAAATATTACACAAACAAGTAATGAACAAAAGGAGTAAGATTTTACTACATGTATTTGGCATAAATACATTTCCTTCTTTCTCTATCCGGATAATATTTCAGTTTGGTTTTTAATCCCCTCCGACTGAAACGCAAATCCACCCCAAGTTGAACAACTGATATTTAAAAAAAAAATCCATTAAGAATTAAGGCTACTCTTGATTCCTGTTTTAGGACAGACACCAAGAGAAACTGCAAATCCCACAAATATTAATTTTCAGTTTTCTTTAATTTATGCCCAACGACGACCAATATTCTATAGATGAATTCTATGTGAACAACATTCAAAATATATTTCCCAATTTTGTGTTTTTGAAAACCTACGAAATTGTACTTACCATGTACTTACCGTCTTTATGGTGACTTTTACAATATTCAGTGCAACGTTGTTCCCCGATCCACTGGCCGAGTACGGGGAGAGTGGAGTGCGACAAGAGAGAGATTTCTGGGTCCAAGTGTAAACTATACTGTGATGAGGGATACGAGCCAGATGGTGCGACTGAATCCGTCTGTAACAAGGAGACATGGAGTACTTCTTTCAAGTGCACAGGTTAGCTGGAAACCCGAAAGATTTTAACGCTTGTCCAGCATTAGCATTATCTCCAGATTGTAACATTGATTATTCTTATCACTCTGTGAACAATATAAGATCCCCAGAACGGCTGTTTCGAACATCATTCTCAGTAATGTCATTTAATGACATGTGAAATATGTCACTTTGACATTTCTATGCTCACAACCTATCTTTGGTGTTTATACATATGTCACATGAGACTTATTTTCATAAGGAGTGTATTGTGTGTAAATGTGATAGAAACGTCAACACACGCACAATTTACAAATTATAAAAGTATTATATAAGTATTTTTATTATCCTGCTATGACAGTGTGTAATTTGCTTCTTTTCTTCAATATCCAAAAGACAGAGTGCAAATGGATCGCATCCGGAAGTATCGAATCGTCCATGTCATCTGACCTTGTTGTATAACAGTTGCCTCAATGCTTTCATATTTTCCCCGCTTCCTTTGCGGCTTACTTTAATGAGTGAGTGTGTGAGTTGGGTTTAATGCCGCTTTTAACAGTATTACAGTTATATCACGGCGTGTCAGCTTAATGTGGGCGTAAAGCCTGAAGTGATGCAGATCTCAGACGTTTACCACTTCGGTGAAACCCACGAGGACGGGTATGGTGCAGACAAACCTAGAAACATAATCGGGGCGAGCCGGGATTCGAACCCACAATCATAGGTTTCTGGCGTGCCCAAGGGGCGCAACTCTGCACAGCTAATTGCGGCGCCCTAGACGACTGGGCCACACGTGCCCCCTACTTTAATGAAGTGATTTCGTGTTTGTGAATGATTGTTGTTCATGTAACCACATTGCTTGTTTCCTGTTTTAGTGCTGAAGGTACTTTACATTTAGAATGGATGATGTGAACCTGGCAGTGAGGGAGGTAGCTGGACTGGACTTGTGAGACCAGCCGTCCCTTCATCGTTCCTTCGTGGTCTCTGTCAGAACTAAACGCCAGGACCTAACGCCATCGAAATTCCTGCTTTTCAAGTGTTGAGCGGCAAAGCACAATAACCAGAGGCTTTGGAGCCTCTAATATAGTTGCGTCGTCTTGACCCATGGTGTGCATAACATATCTGTTGCCATGGACATCTACTACAAAGGGGGAGGGTGGATCCCTGTCTCTTTGTCGGCATTGCTTGTCTCTGCATCTCCGGTGGCGTCTCCAGTTGTCCTGTCTGCTTCCATGAGAGAATTTACTCTCCTCTCCTCTACCCTGACCTACAGCGTGCTGTCGTGGCGGTGGTCCTACTTTTTCAACGTGCTGGTCCTTTGGATCCGGTTGCATCCAGGTGCATCACGGAAATTCGCTCGCAGTCTTACTCCTATTTTCTGTTGCAATAACCCAGGTCGGCATCGAACTGTATTTGAAGGCAACATCTCCGATTTCCATGATCAAATGTCTCACGCTGCGGCTACACTATAGTTTCTCAAAGCCTCATCATCGTAATGTGCCCATTTTTGCATGATTCACAGACATTATTTAGAAGTTCTGTATCCTCAAGTTTGCAATTCAACAGGGGGAACTGAGGATGCTTAACTATATGTCCCAGTACACTCCCATTGCTTACGGTTTTACCTACAAGAAAACATTTCCAGTGGCGGATTTCCAGTAGTCAGCCCGATCCAATCCCAACTAGTCCAAGTTAGATTCTTACATCTGTCTGCAACGTGGGGAAGTTGGTGACCACGCCCCCAGGTCCCTTCAGTTTTAACACACCCTTGAATCATCTCTCCTTTAGATGAGTTGCTACAGATCCAATCACTGGTGTCTCTATATGAAGACATCTCTTCTCTGTGCAAGACCTTACCAGAGAGGTTGACTCCAACTTCGACTTCTTCAGGTTTTTCTTGAATCGCCCAAATCAGCCTGATATCCTAATGCCATTAGACCAGTCTCTGAATCTCCAAAGAAGGCGGGGCCGTCTAGTCGAATGTCATCATCAGAGTCTCTTTGACAGACTTCGTGCCCACTCATGACCTGTTTGTTCTATATGCCTCCCTGTAAGGATGGGGGATGCACATAGTGTGGCTGTAATGATTGCCACTGACAACTCATGGGGTGACACGTTCCGGTATTACAACCAGTTCTGTTCGTGGCGGGAGCTAATTAGTGGGTTACCAGTGACCTAATGGACCTCGTCTCAGTTGGCTACACCATCGCCGACAAAATGTATGCTCTACCTTGCTCTCATCTGTCAGATGTTCCCTCCTCTCTTCTGTACGCAGTTAAGAAGTAGACCTGTTCACAACTCGATTCAATCACCAGTCCCGGATTCTCAAGCATTGGATCACTACACACCCCAGAACATCCCAGTCCTGTTGCAGCATAATGTGGTTTCCAGACCTCGTTAGCATACAAAAAGAGTACTTGGACTACAGTCGTGGTGCAATGTATTACCACAATGAGCACACCGTGTTTTGTGAATGCCATTCCATTTCCCCTCGTTCCCATTATAATAACAAGTATCATCAAGTGATTCTCATCGTCATCGTCGTTCTGTCCTCCGGCATGGGATCTCAATGTAGTCTAAATCATTTGATCACAAGTACATCTGAACCATTGTAACAACTGGGTTATAGCTTTTTATGCAGAAGAAGGTGTTTTTGATATCTTTGGCAATGACAGTCCAGCTGCGAGAAAAATGCTCTTGATGTCATACATGTCACATTTGAATGGAGTGACACGACCACATCTTGTTTTCATGTGGGACTTTGTCAATGACGGCTGCTGGTGTATAATTTTGTTTCCCTCTATGATCCCGGGACTCCAGGACTTCGATGTCTCGCCTTATCCTGTGCGATGACTTGTTAATAATAAAAGTGATATAACCCTTTCCACAATCTAGGAAATATCCATTGTACGATTGTTACTTTATCACAAGCATGTGTTTTTGCATCAGAACCAAACAAGCGTTTCCACTATCAGCATAAGCAATCATTATCACCAATCTCACCTATGCGCAAGGTGGATGACTGAGAACGACAACCTTTGAGGCTTACCAAGATGCTTGATTGTCGCATCTCCACGCCAACAACCCGTATGAAATGAGAGCGTTGTTGTCTATTCTGGTATTCAACACACACGTTTCATTCGTCATCATCATTGCAAGGTGTTTTAGGCAGTCGCGCGCAATGTATTGCCACATCAGTTACTATCTGACTGTTACTATCTGCAGGACTTTTCAGTGGAAGATGTCATGTGGCTACAGTCCACTCATCTTGTGCCGCAAACCACCAACTATCGACACCAGTTATCGTCGGCGTCATCATCGTCTACATGTTTCTACATGCAGTAAAAGAACCGGCGATGATCAGCAAGAGATACACGTGCTAACTTAACATTGGGTCTGAGATTGGATTTCCTGTTAGATTGTACTGGCTCAGACGCATTTGCCTCTTGCTTGTTCCCGTCTTTCCTGTCCGATTGAAGCCAGAGGAAGAACAAGTGCATCGAACTCCGAACCTAAGTTTTACGAATATCACAGATAACAAGCAAACTGCACACTGTCTAAGTAGGGTAGACATACAATGTACGGAATACTCTAATAAATTTAAACTGTATTGATATTTTACAGAAAAGGAGTGTCCGACAATACCTAATGTGACAAACGGGAATATATATTGTATGGGAAACCCGCCAACATACAAGACGATGTGTACACTATCTTGCAAAAGGGGCTACTCAACTGAAGGACCACCAATGATCATTTGCAACAAGAAGGGCGAGTTTTCGCCACCTGGAAAATGCATAGGTATGACCTTTAGCTCAATTAAATCGATTATATAACTTATTATCCTAGCAAATGTTTTTTGTCACTATCATACTACATTGGTGCTTATCTTATCATTGGAACAATGTATAACTCGATATAAAGTCAATGGTCAACATGAAATTAACAGGGTTTCAAAGTATGGTATGTTGATGATTAAATTTGCCATATTATTTGCAGATTGGTGCAACAAACAATGCTTTTATTTAATGTTTAGATACCAAACCACCGGAGTTTATTGACGGTTGTCCCCCTGACGTTGAAGAGTATGCTGAGCAGAAAGGTGGAGCAAGGGTGGTGTCTTGGGCAGACCCAGCGACCAAGGACAACTCTGGCGTGGCCCCAACAGTGAAGGGCACTCCATCGACCGGGCACGCCTTCACTTTGGGTCGAACACCTGTCCATATTGTTGCTACTGATCAGGACGGGAACACAGCATCTTGTACTTTCACCGTTAACATCAAAAGTTAGCACACTCCTGACAAACGAAGGGAAACATTTCATCTTTGGTCATAGTGATGTTGATTAGGACATATTTGTATTTCCATTAAAGATTTGCCTTGTTTATTCAAAAATGAATTCTAATCGCAGTCTCGGCCTAATTTGCATCCTACGTCTAGCCATTGTAATATTTGTTTTGTTTGTTGTTTAACGCCGTACTCAGCAATACTCCAGCTATTTGACGGCGGTCTGTCAATAATCGAGTCTGGACCAGACAATCCAGTGACTGATATCATGAGCATCGATCCACGCAATTGGGAAACGATGACATGCATCAACCAAGTCAGCAAGCCTGACCATCCGATACCGTAATACGACAAGTATTAAGTATTTGAAAATGTGATGTTTTTGTGTAAAGTTGTAGTTACCAAAACAAGTCGATATTCGAAATAAGAAATACACAAAAAACATTTGCTAGGACTTCCAATTTGTTCCAGCCGGGGTTCCCGTTATTATATTTCAGCTCTGGTTTGTGACGATCCCAAGTTAGACAAGTCTGGAAGAGACCTTCTCATGTACACGTGTTCTGATGGCATGACCTATGGAGACTCTTGCACAATGTCCTGCAAATCGGGCTACCCACTGGAAGGCTCCAGCAGGATTTTGTGCAATAAAAGACTTGGTTCTGGTACACCTCCAAGAGTTCATTGGACATGGCCAGATGATACTCTTGAACCCTACTGTAAAAGTGAGTGACAGAATAGAGGAGTGCCTCTTTGCTCGTCTACACCAAGATAAAGGCATGTGTTAGACGACAGATATTTGGAAAAAATAGTTACTGACAAATTTCAGACATATAACTGGATAACAATGAAGGTCAAGACCAAGGTAATTCATTATGAATTAGGTATAAAATACTTCTTTACTCGACAACATGAGTATTTATGATTTCAGTTTGATGAAACTTGGCAAGTAAATCATAAGGGTGAACCAGAGTTTAAGGTTAAGGTCACTGGAGGTCACATATGAAATATGTCTCAAACTTCAGGAAATGACGGATTAATTCATGAATAATGTCCGAAAGAGAAAGAGTGTCCATAAAGCAAAACATATACACGATAAAACGATGTGTAAAGAATCGCTCTAATGTATTTTAAAACCCACGCATCATCGCAAGGATCAAATATTTTGTCCAAATGTCAAACCCCAAATTTTTACATTGATGTTATCAGTCAGAAAGTCAAGCATGTAAACTTCAGATGGCATTTGCTTTAATTTTTGACAATGGAACGGAACGTCCGTACATAGTTAATAGATATATCTCCGGTCACTACGTTTTGAATGATCAGAATGACGTTTTCATTTAAGTTTGTCATGTGGAATAGTGGTGAAGTTGAAAAATGAAAACTTTTCAAGAACTGAACCTGGTTCTTTTGAGAGATTGTTAAAAGTCAAACAAATCCTTTGTGGGTTTTTTTAATCCACATGGTATTCATTTCATTTATCTCAAATACTTTCTATCAAGTCAAAAGTTAATGGTATTGATCACGTATGCCAAGGTCTTTGATCAAACAATTAATGTAATGATGCTTACATATAACGGTTATGTTATTTGAGGCATTGTCAGTGGGAACAACAACAAACAAGTGACCAGCATATTTTGCTTGGGACCTATTCTAACCCAGAACCCCCACGGGTGTTATAAAGGTAGCTGACCCGTGAAGATCCGGGGTAGAATAGGTCTTCAGCAACCCATGCTTGCCGTAAAAGGCGACTATACTTGTCGTAAAAGGCGACTACCGGGATCGGGTGGTCAGGCTCGCTGACTTGGTTGATGCATGTCATCGATCCCAATGGCGCGGATCGATGCTCATGATGTCAATCACTGGATTGTCTGGTCCAGACTCGATTATTTACAGACCGCCGTCATATAGCTGGAATATTGCTGAGTGCGGCGTTGAACAACAAAAAAAAACACAAAAAAACAATATTAAGGTAGATGCATGTATATGACTTTCTCCTCTACATTGAAGAGGCATGACATTTTCTCTGTTACAGTTGTACTGAATTGGGCATATGTTTTCCTTAACCATGAATGATTTCAGCAATCGGAAGTACTTATAATTTATTATTAGGGTACCAAGAGGATTTTTTTCTAAAAGCTGTACTGCTTTTGGGCATGTGTTTTCCAAAATCCAGAAGAGATGGCATTAAATCGAAAATGGTTCTAACTAGGCTAGTGGCATGAATATTTCTGTTTTATGTTCTACGACATTGGCCATGTGTTTCCTAAATCTGGAAGTCGTACCGCATTAGACAACAATAGGGATAAAAGATGAAAATGGGTAGATATTGTTGAGGTCAACTAGTTGGGCAAGAGAATGGGTTCATAATGCAGTTGGTTTAGTAATGAGAGTATACCTCCAAATCAAATCGTGAGACATACATTTGTTTTGAATTGTTTGTTGAATCAATTAGTTTGCTCTTTGTCTTCTATTAGTCAACAAGTGCCCGGACCTCAATGAACCTCTGAATGGTGCCCTAGCATGTGACCGATGGAATCATGGGAAAATGTGCCAAATGCAGTGTAATGAGAAGTTCGATGTGCCAAGAACTGTGCCCGCCCAGTATGTGTGTGGGGAGTCGGACGGCATGTGGCGCCCAAGTGACAACATACAGGACTGTACAGGTATGTTAACATGTCTTTCATTTTGTTAGCTTGCGGGAAGATGTTTTAGCTAAACGGATGCAACCCACTCACAAGTATTATATTTCTATGTCCGCATTTGATTCAATAGAGCTTTATCAATTTCTTATAATTATCCTTATTACTTAATTAATATTTTTCGATTTCTCAAGTTTTATGTTAAATTCATCAAGTAATTTCATGAGTGACGCAGCAAGGAGTGAAAATATCACTTTTGTATGTCACGATAATTTGACACGAAAAATAATCTCACTCTGAAGACCATTGAGGCACACTGTAATTAGATCCGTAAGAAAGTTTTATCAACAGAGAGAAATACCGATTTCACATTATCCGATTATTTCAATATTTCATTTCTTAATACTTCATAACACCATATATCATTACTTAGTGAAACGTCGCCCTGGATCTATGAATATGCCCTCTGAGCTGTATTACTACAGCGGAGACTGCCCTGATGATGCAGCAAACAAACAGATTAGGGAGAACTTCATCAAGATGCTGAAGGCCAACCCTTTGTTCAAAGAAGAGTGTGGCGGAACGGTACCAGACTGCAGGGCCGAGTTCGTCAGCGTTAAATGCGGTGCAATATCTGGCCGTAAACGTGACGCCAATGTCAATGTCAAAGTTGAATTTAACGTCATATTGCCATACAGGGAGAACGGTCAAAACACGAGCGTTGTCGTCAAGTCATACGAGACTGCATTCGACAGAATCAAGGGTGCGATAGATAAGGCTGTTCAGTCTAAAAGCCTCGATGTTGGAGTTCCAGGGTTGGAGCTGCAGGATGATTCCTACGCTCCTGGCATTCCAAATTTCTACTGTGGGAAGGGCATGACATCAAGTTATGGCACTGCTTCATGTGGTAAGTGTTTAGTGTTTCGTTGTGCAATAATGGAATATTCCCATGATATCCCTTTTCTTTAAACTTGTTTGCAGGAAAGGCATTCAAGAGAGCAACTGTCCTTCATATAGGCTAATGTTGGTTGAAAAGTTAATAAGGATATGTTACTAAAATGCAAATCAGTTTAATTCTATTCTTGACAATTGAAATTCAGGATGGAATGATGAGCATAGGAGTAAAATAATGTACCCATAGAGTAATTCAAATGTGATTTCAATTACAAACAGCCGGCTGTCCATCTGGTACTTTGTACAACGAAACTGCGGACAGTTGCGCTGATTGTCCCTTAGGATCATACCAAGACAGTGGTTTTGCTTCGATGTGTTTGAGATGCCCAGATGGCTTTTCTACAAAGTCCACAGGCAGCAGGAGAAAGGAAGAATGTTTAGGTAGATTGATATATTGATTGCATATGTGAAGCCTTACTTATGTAAGGTTGATAAGTGACACCTTCAAATAACACAAGCTAGGTTCATGTAGGAGTTTCAGTCCAGATAATTAATGCTTACTTAACAGAGAATTGTAGCATATTAACTATATCACTGTTTCTCCGATTTTGTTTGCTTGATGGGAAGTGTAATACTTCACAAAACCGAGCCTTGAAATGCTGATGTGGCATTGATCGAAATTAAGTCAACTAATATCTTATAATTTGTAAATATTATCATGTGAATGTTATGAAAACACAACACAGTCAACAGCTGCTGAATATATACGCAGCAAAAACCATGACGTCTTTCAAGTTTGTATTTGTTCTGCAGCTATGTGTGAAGCAGGGTGGTCTTCTGGGTCCGGTCTTTTACCGTGTAGTCCCTGTCCAGTTGGGACCTTTCAAGAGATGCGTGGTATGACGGCATGTAAATCGTGTCCAGTTGGGCAGTCAACCTTGAATCAGGGTACCAACAGCATTCAGAATTGTGAAGGTAAGTGTATCGCAAGACATACAGGCTTAATAATGAGTTGGGTTGAAAGCTGCAATGGAGAGGCAAATACCGATTGGTGAGATAGATTGTAAGAACGGGAGATTTGGAACATCATTTGAACACTATTTTTTGTTTTATGTCACAGTGTGTCAGCCTTATCTAGGAAGATAGTCCGAAGTGATACATGTCTAAGACGTTTAACACTTTGGTGACATCCGCGAGCACTGGTATGACGCTGACTAACCAAGGGTAATAATCAGGGTGAATCTGGGATTTAAAACCAGGACCAGCAGATACTGGTCGTAAACCGAAATGCAGTGTCTCAGACGTATGGGTAACCATGCCCCATTTGGGACCATAATTTACACATCGTGCATGATGACAATCGGAAATATTTTATTATTAATCACATCCCTCTTTGTTTCACAGATTTCGATATCTTTGTAACGAAATCTAAGTCGGGCCATTCTGGAACAGTTAAGGCTGATTTGGCGTCCCTATCAATGTTTTTCTGGATAAAGATACAGGGAAACGGTAGTTTGAAGGTGGAGATTTCAGACGAGCATGATGCGGAGAGGTTTCATGTCAACATTGCGGATACAATTATGGTTAGAACAGGAAGGTAATATGTCATAGATATGGACGGTTAAAATTTAATATTATGAAAACAGTCCGTTATTTTATTAAAGATGAGTATTGTGGCATATATGTCATTAAGAGTTTGTTTGTTGTTTAAAGCCGCACTCAGCAATATGACAGGGGTCTGTAGATAATCAATCCTGTAATTGACACCATGAGCATCGATTTACGCCATTGGGATATGGTGACATGCATCAACCAAGTCAGCGAGCCTGACCACTCGATCCGTTAATTTCCTCTTACGACAAGCATAGTCGCCTCTCATGACAAGCATTGGTTGCTGAATCTTCATGGGTGTCTCATTAAGAAAACCACTAGAAACTACCAAACTAAGCAGGGACGTCTATTTCCTATACATTTACCCATGTTGCAGTGGCTTAGTGGATTCAGGTTTGTCTGCAAGGAAAAATGACTGGATGCACATTATTACGACGGTTGACACAAGCACGAAAGAGCTCACTATCTATATTGGCGGAAAACAGGCGTTCACAAAAGTACTTAACAGCATCGCATCTCCAATGGTCCTAAACGGGAGTACTGTCTCACTGACCTCCGACACAAAAGGTTTGATTATAGCAGTCAGTGTTAATACTAGTCTGCATTATATGGCTATATTATATATGTTTCCTTTCAAGACATTATTCCGTTGTCGTGACAGATAGCAGAATTGCTTACGCGACATAAATATTCACTTAAAGAAAGTAACACTTTAATAAAATTTAATATAATTTTCGTTAAGTTCTCTGTTGTATACATGGTCAATGACGTCATGTCACGTCCTACTTCTCATGATACTGGCAGTTTGTTTCTTCCAGTCACCATTAGCCGCTTCGAAATAAATATATTTTACGTTGAAATAACATATTATTCTTATGTTTACATTTTTTAAGACAATATAACGGACGTTCACAGAACACTAACCTTCTGGACATTTGTTTATTCTAGCTACCGTCAGTAGTTTCAACATACTTGGACGGATGTTGACAAGTAGTGAGGTCGTAGAAGTCGCTTCCGGGTGTGGCGTCCATGTCCATGACTCCTCCTTCGAGGTTAACCCCGAGGGATTAATTGTACCTAGCACCTGTGATTGTAAGATTAATTGCACAATTATTGCATATTACGTCCCTTTTAAGACTTAACCTGATACCATTTTTAAGGTTTTATTAGTGCCCGTTGGTATGTGTGTGATGACGTGTGAATCCTTCGATTACATATTTACAAAAATCAAATTGATGCTCTTACATTATTACCTTGATCAATGAACGTGTCCACACTAACACAACGGTTTGCTGAGGGCGACCCTAGTCGCGCATGGTTTTGAAAAGAATAATTTTAACATTTGTGAAGGGGTCATTCTTAAAGATTTCGGCTCAGTCCATCACACCCTGCAAATGTACACAACAAATGTATTTGTATCATCAGTATAGTACAAGATAATTAAGTATGAAGCACAAGAACAAAATTTCCGAGAGTTATAGTTGGCGTAATGCAGACGTAATTGTTAACGTGATAATCACACACATTGCAGCATGGCATTGTTGACGTCATAGATATGTAGGCTCTGTTACCTTCGCGTTTTTTGTTTTCACAACATTCAACTCCAGGTGTCTGTGTGATCACACTAGTTTCATTATTCATGTATTTCGTTTGCTTTCGCCTTGCAAATACGATATTCTTATATTCGTCAATCTGATACAAAAAAAACGCATATAATAATCTGTGTTTTCCAGCTGTTAACGAATGCATGTCGAGTCCCTGTGGCAACCACACCTGTGTGAACGAGGTGGGCAGGTACAGGTGTGACTGTTCACATGGCTACTCTGGACGGCAGTGTGAGGTACCCCCTGATCACTGTCTACATCACAGCTGTCAGCACGGAGCACGGTGTGTCAACGACTACTCCAACTACACATGTGTCTGTGGCCTGGGGTACCGGGGACGACTATGTGAAGAGGTTATTGGTAGGAAGAATATATACTCATGACAAAAACAGCAATACTCTTTCTACAGTAAAAGCTTTAACAACACTGCAGTGACTTTTCCTTTCATTACCTATTTGTTTTCTGTGTTTCCCAGATTATCATTACACTTCATTTACCTTTCATTGCAATTTTTTGTTTGAACAATTTGTCCAGTTAAACTGTTTACCAAGTACTGAAGGGGCGGTCGGGTAGCCTTGTGGTTAAAGCGTTCGTTCGTTAACCCGAAGACCCGGGATCGATTCCCGACATGGGTACAATGTGTGAAGCCCATTTGTGGTGTCCCCCGCCGTGATATTGCTGGAATATTGCTAAAAGCTGCGTAAACCCATACTCACTCACTCACCAAGTACTGAAAGTACGAATGAATTTATATCTGACACATACCTGAAACGTACCCAGACGAAGAAGGGTGTACATACCTGCATTTCTTGCTGTTTTAAGTGAACGGTGGGTGGAGTTTATGGTCTGACTGGGGTGAATGTAGCGTGACCTGTGGAGGAGGAGTGATGACCCGGAACCGGAAGTGTAGCAGTCCCTCACCTGATCCGGATGGGAAACCATGTGAAGGAGCTGAGACCTTGTCCGACAATTGTAATGCACATGAGTGTCCAGGTAAGCACGCGATTCTAAACGCTCAGTCGGCAACGGGGTATTTTCAAATAATTGTCCATCAGGGCTGAAGCTCATTCCTCTGAACGCGTGCCGAGTGTCTTTTCCAGGAACCGCCTGATAAAGTTTAGAATTTGTAATCCTTAAACAGGTTTGCTCAGGGTGTTCAAGTAACCACTGAAAACAATCTAGACTTGGGTCCTTTTAAATAAGCATCTGAAGCAGGTTCAGAAATGTAGGCATGTTTACGCTAAACATTCTTGCTCAGTGTCTATTCAAGTAAATATTTTATACAGTTCAGAATTGGACAGACATACTCTACACATTCTTGCTCAAGGATTGTTCTATTAACACAGTTCATAACATTATATGTTATCAGTACCACTGATATGACTGGTACACGGAAGCAATGGTGTTTCAGCATGTAGGCATCTCCTGAGGTCATACGGTGTCGAGACACACTGTAACACGACTGACGACTTGATCCAGTGCTCAATCTCGTGTCGGGATGATCTGATGTTCGTCAAGCCGGTGCTGCCGCTGTACGAGTGTGGACGGAAGACCAACTACACATGGACTCACCAAACGGATGACAACCCTCATGCAAGGCTGCCGGCGTGTTCTGGTGCGTAGCTCATATAGACTGTGTTAAAGCTCGGTCGGTTACAGATGTAGATTGCCACCTTAATCAACAAAATAACAAGTCTTCGTCGAGGCTTTTGTCTTTTGGAGGGCTTAGGTTCTTATGAGAACACGTCGATTCATAAATAGTCCAATAAACTAAACACCTTTCGTACTAACGCTACCACTTAAATAATTTTCAAAGTAAAACAATTATTTTGTTTTTTTTATTGTATCCGATAAGTGGTCGAAGAAAAGTGCATACTCGAATATTAAAGTTGAAGTACCCCATGATAACGTTTCTATCAATCTGGATGCACTATGAACTATAGTGTTAAATACACTCACGCTCACAATTATGTTCATCCCTATACCAAGAAGTGACAATAATTAAGAAAATTGGTACATGGGGGATCTAAATATCGTAAGTCACATCCCTACCATTAATGTTGGTATTGTCGGTATTAGCTGTAGCAAGTGCCCGGGGCTACAGCATACATCACCAAGTGGAGTACCCATCCCTATCCTGTGACACTACTGAACAAACCAAGTCCTCCCTGACAACACAGCTCCTTGCCAAGACAAATACACTGAAGTGTATTGAGGACAACTCCTGCCAGACTCGGGTAGAATTCTGTCCCGGTACCTCCAGAAGAAAGCGTTCCACTGGTGCCCCCGTTACAATTGTGATGACGTCAAACAACGACAGTGTTCCTCCTATGAACATATCGCTGGTATTCAGTGATAAGTCACGTAAGTAGATATTCTGCGTAATCTAAAATAATATACCACACTCAATTGGAAGAATGGGAAAATTGCCGCTTTCAAAACTGCGTGGCATAAAATTGGTCTTTGCATCCTAATTCAACTAACTGCTCATATGTCCGAAAGAAAAGAATAGACAATCTGACAGGAAGGTGAGTGAGTGAGTGAGTGAGTGAGTGAGTGAGTGAGTGAGTGAGTGCTAATGATCTTTACCCACGTCGCTCCTATTGTAATTGCGATTCACAATAAAGGTTAAACATACAACTTAAAACTAATTATGTAAAACTGACAAAATGGGAAATACAACAATGAAACAATTAATGATTAACGTTCAGTAGCAAGTGAGTTGGGTTTAACGCCGCTTTTACAGTATTCCTGTTATATAACGGCGTGTCAGCTTAATGTCGGAGGAAAGCCCAAAGTGATGCAGGTCTCAGACGTATCGTTCGAGATTAAGTTAATAAAGTTAATAAAGTCCACACGAAGAACACCTGAGATGATGTCACGCTTTACAGTAGTTCCTGGTCAAATGCAAATACCATTTTCTGTGTAGCAGTCGCTATGGAGAGTCGAGCCCCAGACATGTCATTACCCTGTTGATTTGGGTCGAATCTCAAATTCGCCCTAAACAAGATCCTTTGTGGCAAACACCAAACCTGCATTACTCCTACTTTTAGCTGACGTGCTAACATGCAGTTCAAAGCAGCGCAAAACCTTACTTTATGTACGTTTGTCATGCGTCCACGTCTTATTAACCTTACAGGGTCCGGGCAGCTGAAGGCGTACTTCACTCACGTGGCCACGTTTGAGATATCAGCCCAGCAGCTCGTCAACAACAGCAAAACGATATTCACAGTCAACCTGGGGGGCAGGACGTACACGGTGGACCCCTCCAGTGGTACCACAGCTGTGGACATCAACTGCCCTCCCGGAACCATCCCTACAGATGCTGCTGGGCTTTGTGGTACGAAGTTCCTTGATACGAAAGTACATGGTGTACTGGTTAATGCTTCTTACTTTTGATGACTTTTAACAATGGATTAGGTCGACAATTGAATAACCGAATCTGTATGGACTCTCCTCTGTATTTTGTGTTGATCACATTTAATCATGAAATAACTGGTACGTGACCCCAGAAAGATTAAAATAATGTCCTTGGCACACACGGCAAATTATTACAATGTATATATAGACAGCGTACATTCGAAGTAGTAAATTATCACTCCTTAATAAATGAATTAGCACAGTTGCAACACGCTCAGTATATTAGGCTGCTACATGTACACCTAAAGAGCCGTTGAACGGTGAAAGATCTTGTGTGGATAAAGCAGTTTTGACAAGCAGTATGTGACCTCAGTTTTTTTGTATATTTAATACTTATACACCTGATGAAATCACTTGTATATATAAATACGATTCGGAGGAAACTATTGAAACTATAATTGTCTGTTATAGGTGAATGTCCTGCTGGGTCGAGAGAAGAGAACAACGTATGCGTCCTGTGTGGGAAAGGTTCCTACCAAAACCACCCTGCCAGTATGACGTGTACTCCGTGTCCGTCAGGAACGACAACTCCAGGTCTCGGAGCAACATCCGATAATGATTGCAGTACCGGTACGTGAAGAAGTTATGCTTATGTCCAGACAAGATGGGGCATGTGATTCCATTTCGTCTGGTGCTTGTTTTCAGGGTCCTTTCGAATCTCGAATTCGCTCCGTCAGCACTATTTTCACGTCCCTGTGTTCGTTTGTTGCTACCAAATAGTGATCTATATGATGACCTACGTCACTATGATACAAATGAGAAACTGTTGAAGACCCACTTAGGCAAGAAAGATATGTACAGTACTGTTGGACACACAGTTGATGAAATCAGATGGTAGCTGTTCATTACATGAGCAAGATTATAAAGGAGGCAAGGATCAGTATAGTATCAGTATAGACCTGGAGCAAAGAGTGGCATGAATAATGTATGAAAAGTATGATAATAAGCATGCATATTGTTTACATGTCGCCCCTTTGGTGGCTTATACAGTACATGTATTTAGATAGCATGACGTTGGTGGCTTTCTTCTTAGATGACATTATTGTTAATGTTGGGTAAAAGGGGCATGTACATCATAGTCTAATAACGTAGTGTTGTATTATAGATGAGCGCCTTCCTCCAATACACAACATTCACTGTATAAAGCATCAGCAATATCGGTAGTGAATAAACTACTGAGAATGTATTTATACCAAACCTCTTTTTATTTGTTTAAATACCAATATTACTCATATCTCATTTATAATTTTAAAAAGATTTAAATAATGCACACTACTTCAGAGACTTGTTATATGTTACTGACAAATGTCATCCTGGTTGGAGGAGGCACGGGTGGCCCAGTCGTCTAAGTGCGATTCACTGTGCAGATGTTGCGTCCCTTGGGCACACCAGAAACCTATGATTGTGGGTTCGAATCCCGGTTCGCCCCGATTATGTTTCTAGGTTTGTCAGCACCATGCCCGTGCTCGTGGGTTTCACCGATGTTAAACGCCTGAGACCTGCATCACCTCGGGCTTTCCTCCCACATTAAGCCGACACGCCGTGATATAACTGGAATACTGTTAAAAGCGGCGTTAAACCCAACTCACTCACACTCACTCATCCTGGTGGGAACAACTTGAACTCTTTACTAAATATGTTGGTAAATGTAACATTATCTCCTAACTCCTGTGATAGCCACATAACCATATCAGTACATATTTGACACGTGTTACCCACGTGTTAATAAATATCTGAATTTGCAACTGTAGCTGTAAAATATCTAGTTTCCATACAAAATCACCCAGTTACAGTGGCTGTTCAGTCATCCAACCATTCTTTTCATTTTGTTTCAGATGGTGACCACTTTTCTCCCAGTTCTGATGTTGAGGGTAAGTCCGAGAAAAGGTTGTATTTGTAGTCCATTTAAATGGTACATATATTTCATTTAATGTAATTGAATAACATAACCATCATACAATGTGTACTCTATGAAGATGATGGAGTATTTCGTTGGCAGATTCAACAAACACGACGTTGGCTATTGTGCTTCCTACAGTGATAGCTCTGGTGCTGATCGCTGTAGTCATTGTGGTGGCTTTTAAGGTTAAAAGGTAAGCACAAACAGTTAATATGAAATCTACGATTAATGAATAGCAATTAGATATACAAATACGGAGACAAACATGTGGGATAAGTCAATATTAGTATCTGACTAAAAGTCGTGCCCTCATGACCACTGAGGCCATTACCGTTAACAGGCTGACAAGATGAGGAAGTCATCTATTGGATGACTCCACGCCCAGATTTACTTTCACTTTATTGGAGGTCATTGGAGTATGAACCTTCATAGTGTGAGGGCCCAACTGTATGAACGTCGGAGCTTGCAACGACGTTCAAACAATGTTTGGCACTCACTCTCTGAAGGTGCATACTCCAGTGAACGTACACAAAGTGAATGTAAATTATTACCTATTATTCTACTTTATACCTCAAAGGATGTATACACAATTATATTTAGTATGCGCGACTTCATGTATATACTTACAGACATACAACAACCAGCTGTTGTTCCCCAAAAGGAGAGGTGTCGTGAGCGTATGTTTGCTCAAATTGTTCTACGATAACATCTATTGTAGTTTGGTTACATCAAATAGATTCAAATAATATCATCATTAGATTAGAAAGGTCTGTTAAGAACTACCTCAGTAAATAAGTAACAATGATAGCAGATCGTGATATATTTACATCAAGTACAGGACGTTAAATTGTGAGTGGGCATGCAGTCAAACTCAATTTTTCCCAAGATTAAAGGATCTGAATGCTCAGAAACAACGCTGCTGTATTTATACCTGTTCGGGAATTCTAAGGCTGTTGTGGAAGTAGTCCGTCAATGTTTACGTCATCTTATGATTACAGTCTCGTGAAACATGTGTGAACGTCAAAATGTGTCGCATATTATTCGCGGTCATGTGACCGGCCTCTCGTCCTAAGACAAAACCGTATAACCCGTCTCATTAAAAACACTATACATGTGTGAATCGAGACGATATCAGAACTTTTAAAGGTCTAAACGTTTTTGCTCGGGGTGGGTGATAAAGGCAGTTCCTGTACGTTGCTTTCCTGTCACATCGCGAATGGGAACACCAAGCATGGGCCTCAGATAGTGTACCCATGCGGAAATGTTAACAGGCGCTAAGCTTGAACCACAGCACTCACATGATCACATGGTCATTCATACAACAGCACCAGAGAGAAGAGAAGTGGCAGCACTGTTTGGCCCAAGAAAGACAAGGTAGATTCTTCTCCTCTTCCTCCACCCTACACTCCCAGTCACGTGGTTATGGACCCAGGGAACGTGGGAGCTGCTGTAAGTAGATACGCCCTCTCTGTGAGGGAGACAGATTTTGGAGACGTTTAACATGTAAAGTTCTCATCACTCTCACAGGACAAAAAAATGTATTTCAAATATTGGACACAACATGGAATGGACATTCATTTTCAAAATTTTAATATATTGAGCTACCGATGAAAAAATATAGACAGTCAAGAATATTGCGAATATTTATATATTTCGATCGTATTCGTTTGTGTTGAATTTTATTGTACAACATTATGTCCTATATGTTGTGAAGTCTGCATACGGTCTGATTAAATGAGTAACCAAATTTGTTTGGTATTATTGTTGTTTTGCATCATCGTAATTCCATGTTTGGATAAGTATCAATGATTTTACAGACAGTGATATATCAGATTATATAGCATACATTACCCGTGTCACTTTTGATATTGAAAACCATATTTTACCTTCACAAACGTATGTACATAATGAAATGTACATTTCATATGGTTTCAGTGGTACCCACAGCAAACAGCCCCCTCAAACTCAAGCATGTATCCGGTGAAGCACCCCCCACAGTTAGATGTGACAGCTGAGTAGGTCCTAGATAGCAGATGGGCCTAACAAACACGCCATTGTTATAATGGCCATAACGCTCAATGCGTGCGTGCATCTGTGGAGTATGCAAAACAATTATTTGGGTGCAGTGTATTCTAGTTAGTGGCATATCACATGTCTATAATAGTAACAATGTTTTCTTTCGGATTTTTATTTCACCATGGATTATTTTTAACAGAAACAAATGCATTGTGTTGTAATGTGGCAACCCGTTTTTTTCAACATGTATTACCGAGTTACTCATTTACATTATTTCTATTCATGGCACAATTAATTGTCAAATGCATTAACAACCCGCTGTCATAACCTTAAATAATGATGTGTGCTGCGCATACCAAACAGACAAACAAACAAAACTAGAATTATTTGCATCCAGAATTATGGACTTACAGAATTCTAAGACGCCGTAATTGGCTGTGCAGAGTTGCGTTCCTGGGGCACGCCAGACACCTATGATTTTGGGTTCGAATTCCGGTTCGTCCCGATTATGTTTCTTTGTTTGTCGACACCTGTGCTCGAGGGTTTCACCGGAGTGGTAAACGCCTAAGACCTGAATCACTTACATCACTTCGGGCTTTCCTCCCACATCAAGCTGACACGCCGTGGTACAACTGGAATATGGTCAATGCGGCGTTAAACCCACCTCACTTACTAATAAACGTTAATAATTAATTGTTTCATTGTTGTGTATCCCATTAGGTCAGTTTTACATAATTAGTTAAAGTTGTATGTTTAACCTTTATTGCGAGTCGAAATTACAATAGGAGCGACGTGGGTAAAGATGATTAGCAACGACAGACTTAGGTGTGATAAGGTGAAGCTCTCACCGTATAATATTTCATAGTGACGTTATATGCCTGAAACATTACAACCACAACAGGCTAGAATAAGGCCCCGGTCTTCCAAAAAGATGTGCCCATAAAATCAGCAGGGCAACAGAAATGCGTTAAAAGGGAGGTTACTCTTACAATCTTCATATCTCCTTGAACACGACCACTGCAACTCTGTGTGTCAGTTGTTTAACGCCGCATTCCGCAATATGCCAGCACTGTGAAGACTGCCTGTAATAATCAAGTCGGAACGGCAAGCCTGTGACTGATATCATGAGCAACGACCCATGCAGTCGGGGTATAGTGACTTCGCCTTAGCCCTCATACGACAAGCATAGGTTGCTGGGGACCAATTTCCAGGGGTTCCCAATGTATTCGTCTCTTACGACTAGGAAGTATAAAATGTAAGAGCAGTGGAAATGACAATGACAAGAATGATAATCACCTCGCCGCAACAGTGGTTAAGCTTCAAACCAAGGCTGAACACCATGATGAAACGTGATCTTCCCAAGAAAACTGGTCTGGATGTAATGTCAGATGAAATGTAAGATGAATTGTGAGATGAGCCAGAGACGCACTCGCTCCACCAACATTCTACACAGTGCTTGTCCAGTCCGGTGTCACTTGAACATCACAGAAAGTTCCACATGTTTCTATAACGCTTGACATCCTATTCCGGACATTCACAGATAATTTGACCATCTATATATAATAACTTCCTCACCGCCGCTTACATTAAAGAGTACTATATTCCTGACAACTACTCATTGTCCAAATACAATGCAATGAGGATCTAGTGAATCTCAACAGAAGCAATATAATACAGTTACAATCATTGTTCAACAATAAATTACGCTGCCATGTAACAATATATAACTGTAACCTGGATACACGTGTATTGTATAGTTAGTAAGTGAGTGAGTGAGTGTGGTTTTACGCCGCCTTCAGCAATATTCCAGCAATGTTCCGGCGGGGGACACAAGAAAAAAAAAAAATCACACATTGTACCCGTAAGGGTGATTCGAACCCTGGTCTTCGACGTTTTATTCAAAGCTCAACACCTACAGTATATGTAGATATATAATAAACTAAAGCTAGCTTGCACCTCCCTGGTTTCTGTTTGGTATTGATCGGTGAAGAAATAGTTCATTAAAAATCAAGAGTTATTCCCCTTGCACTGTCTGGCGTCCGTGTTAGCATCCTTGTATGATAATCTTGTAAATAAGTCATTTTGTCAATATTTTTGCTGTAAAAAATTTCATATTCATATTTAATTCAATTTGAATTCATGAAACTATGTTTTTATTATTGTATAGGGACAAACAAAAACAACGGCAATACTCATAGACACTTAATATAAGCTAATTTATACACAACAATATGATGTCTATCTAAATTATTAATACATGCAGCATTATTTTTATGATATATTCAACTATTATTTTGCAAGGTGCCGCCCTACACGTGTGAGAGGGGCGATTTGCATCCCCCATCAGTTGCATTCTCGTGGCGATGAGTGCAATATATGAATACGGACAATAAGTTTACACAAAGTAACGTGTGTATATATTTTAGACATAACATTACAAACCAGGCCCATGTTATATCATCATAATTAGTAGGCAAGTCTAGATCACTGCAGAATCCTTTTATCTGTTTTTTTCTGTAAAATATGTTCATTTTAGAGACTAGATGTTAGTCTATAGTAGTAGTAGTAGTAGTAGTAGTAGTAGTAGTAGTAGTAGTAGTGGTAGTGATGCAAAATATTTTCAGTTTCGGGTTTCACGCGGGTAATCGTGCCTTACCTTTATACAATATTCATATCGAGTGACACAGCCACAGGCACCCAGCCTATATTACCACATACATATCGTACAATGATCCTCGCGATACTGTTTTTTTTAATCTACGCTAATTTGAAACTCAAAATGTGATGACAATCCAGTAACGAAATGTCACGCACGACGCCTAATATCACAGCAATGGCAACATATCAGTGGAAAGAGAATCGGTTGTTCCTAGTGGGGAGCAAGTTAAAGACGATACCGGTGACATCAAGCGATTAATTGAAATAGAAACTCTATTGATAACTCAATAATCACAAGCAAACATTTAAATTTACCCATCCATTTTTTTCATCCGAAAGCCTGAGGCTTGTATGTGATGCGAGATCTTATTGCTTAAATCTCATCTCCGTATCGCCCACTATCAAATAAATTGTATTTGATTTGCTCCACCAATCCTAATCATCTAATCCCGAAATAGATAATATCATACCGACCTCAAACGAAATTTCTTTAGCTGTTTATTTGTCTGAAAACTTTTAAAGCGCTATCTTCGACACACCTGCGCGAATTCAGTGTGATTTCGCAGTGCACGGACTATAGCTTACCAATTAGTCTCTCTCCCGCACGTGTGAGGTTTAGATTCTGCCGCAGGGAAAAAGAGTTCGTCGTTTTACTTCATATGAAAAGATACATATTTTCTTCAGAAATAATTCAACAGCGACACAGCTGTAACAGCCTATGGCTATCTTCATATTGGTGCTAGTAGCTTGTTTAATGAAATTTGGGTGTCAAATTGTTCTAAATTAACCCGCCTCGCTAACCGGTAACAAGCAGCCCCCGATTGAGATTCACAATACACGAGATGCAATTCACAGCCGATTTATGAAACATATTAGATTTCTTTCAATCGGCCAATAGTCGCTTTCAAAAGGCAAGAAAAGATTATATCCATATAGAGTGTTACAATAAGGAATGGGGGACAGCGTTCTTTTAGAAAAGGGGGATGTTATTCTATCCCACTGGACCGAGACACAAGCCTTTACTCGACAAATCGAGATTTAATGGGATCGTATTATAGCATGGCGAAAATCAAACATTTTGAGCCGAGTGAAGAGTGGGAGTAATTTGACGTATAAACAGTCGAATCGTGTCTCTAAAACTGACGAAGTTGGGTGCCCCCAAGATATCACCCATGGAGAAAGGGCTAAAGAATTCCCCGACAATGGGCCAGTGAGAATTGATGAAGAGGGAGGGGCAAGCGCTGCCCCCGGGGCAAACGAAATAGGATTAGAGCCAAGTACACGGCCCTCGGTCCATGCATGGAGAAATGAGGAGAAAATGTCCTCTGCTGCGAATCCGTTTTCGTCACATTTGCTACACCTCTCATCTTAGATAATTCAATGGCGGATGCGATCCTTGCTCCTATATCGGGTTAATCCTTAACACCTCGTTACGTGAAAGATTCTCCTCTGAAAGAAGGGCTTCTTCTTCCTTAAATGGGAATCAAATTAGATACTGGATGAAATCTGTCCTCCTTTAGAAACATGCGCATCCTATCGAAAAGACTTCATTGCTGGGTCAATTTTCAAAACAGGTTACCGCGGGTGATACCGCCATGATGTCCTCTTGTCCTTCCTACTTCACCGTGGAATCAGAACATACTGTCCTCTAGGAGTAAGCCTCTCAAATATAACAAAACAAAAAGTCAGCGGAATGTGTATTGGATCTGTCAAATGGTGGCATACCAAAATTGAGCTTCGCATTGAGCTTTAGAGAATAGAACAAGGAACCTCGAGTGACGACCAGGCGCACTAACAATTGGGCTACCCGAAGCATGTTTTTTTTATGATAGACATGCGGAGCTCTTGTTTCATGTCGTTTTGACTTAAGTCTCGGAGAAGAAGCTTTGTACCCAGTTGGAAGAAGAACGGTGACAGTTAAGGATATAGGAGGTGTGACGGGTATACCATGTCTGCATGACAACTGTAACGAAGTCTTGTCATGGTGTCTATCCAGTAACACCTCACAATGACTCCGTTCATGCGTGGACTGTATTAATGTTATGTTGGGGGCACGAATGGTCCAGTCGTCTCGATGTGCCGAGATGCGTCTCTTATGTGTGTCAGAAACCTATGATCGTGGGTTCGAATCCCGGATTCGCCCTGATTACGTTTTTGTTTTGTCAGCATACCTGTGATTGTGGGTTTCACCCGAGTAGTAAGCATCTAAGACACGCGTCATATTCCGCGACCACAAACAATCACAGCCTGATGTTGTGGACAGATTGTCTGCCCGGAATGCGGAAGGTTGGTCTCGATACCCTTGCCGCGTCATACCGAAAGGTGTTAAAGATAGTGTGTACTTGTTGTTACCCTGCCTGACGGTAAAGTGGATAAAACAGGAATTGGTCGGCTCGGAGTTCTAATAGTGGTTCTGAGTTAGGTATCCATGTTAAACCGCGACATGGTAACTGAGATAGGTAACACTAAAAAACCGGTATAAGTCCGAACTAGTTCAAGCAGACATGTACGTCGATATATAAGTGAAAAACAACCCTTGAAAGCAACAAATTCGATTTCACCTCACCTCACCTCTAGTAAATTCAAACCGTTCAAAGCGGCGTAAAATTACACACACTCACTCCTTCTGGGACCATATGGGTCAATGTGCAGTCATGTTAAAGACTCGCAAAAAGGACGATTCAAACGCATGCTGATTGTAAAGGGAGGTAACTTTGAGTGGAAGACCCGTCTATCCGCGCGACAAGACGGTGTTTGTCTGCTTGCAATAACTGTTTTACAAAGAAAACACTGTGGCATGTGTTATGCCTGCACTTGCAACGCCCCAATTGGTGCTTTTGCAACAAAGAGACGTATAAACCAAACAGCATCCCGACGCATATAAATGTACCCCAATCCATAAACATGTACGTTGAGACGAACGGGACATGACCTTAGAGATGCGTAGGGATGAAGCACACACAAGCTCCACCGAAACAACCTTGTTGAAACTATCGTACACCCTGCATGTGGACACTTCTTTTTATAGTGAGTGAGTACGGTTTTATGCCGCTTTTAGCAAATTCCAGTTACCAGTATATCAAGTGGGCTTCATATAGTGTACCCACGAGAGGAACCAAGCTGGGCTTTTGGCTTGACGAACGAACGCATGTACCCATAGGCCATCACAACGGCATGTATGTATAGGCAGATTTGGTTCCTTGGTTCTCATTGTCTTTAACATCGCTTTAGACACATATTTGTTGTTAAACGTCTCCCTAAGCAATATTCCAGCTAGTTGACGGTGGCCTGAAGATAATCGTGTCTGAGCCGGACAAACCAGTGATTGATATTATGAGCCACGTCACATGCCGCCGGGGTACGATGACACACAATCAACCAAGACTCGGAACCTGACCACCCTATCAGTCCTTTTTGTCTCGTACGATATGTATAAGTTGCTGGGCACCAATTATATAAACCATTTGAAGTCCCAAGGGTATTTTTGTTGTTTGTTCGTCTGATGTCGTTTTTATTGGGTTTTTTTATTTTATTTTTAAATTTCATTTATTTTCTGTCTTATTATTTATTCTTTATAAAAAAAAATTTAAAAAAATTATATTTTACTTCTTCTTGGGTTGCTGATGTGAATGACCACAGATTGATTGCATTCACCCAAACAAGTACCACTGACAACATGCTCTCTCCCCTATGATCTGGTCGCATGGGTTGTCATCTGATTTTCCCATAAAACAATTACAGACATCTTCAGTCTTCCTTTTTCTCTTCTGTAAGCCATTGTAAAGAAACGAAACATTCCTAGACAGTCCACAATCACTTCGGCTAAAAACGATTTATTAATTAATTTTATTAATATACGGCATATAATCTAACCGAATATCCATCCACTTCATTATCTAAAAATCTACATCCTCTCCTGATTGGGGTCTTACACTTTGAGTAAAGAACTACTTTCTTTCCCCTTTAAGCTGAGCGCGAGAATGGCGTAAGGTTTTCCGACTGACGCATCACACCTGGAAAATATTCCGCTCGGGAGTATGTTTATTTCCGCTGTGCGTGTGTTGGTTTCAAAATAGCGACATATTCCTCTAATTTACTGCTCTGACTTATATCGAGTCTGACACGGGATCAAGTGTTCTTATATCTGTCAAAGAGGCTGCTAATGGCTCTCGCTGTGTGGTATCAGAGGGCACGGTAGAAAGTACATTGTGTTTAAGCATTCCTCGTCAAGGATGCACACATTTATTGCAACGTTTAAGTCAGTGACTTGTGATTGATACTATGAGTGCTGTTAACTTCACATGCTTATGCCAGGAGTTAGACAGGCAAACACATGGACATCAATCTTGTTTCCAAACCCATGTCTTAAAATGTGATACGAGAGTTATCAATGAAAATAGGAGATGATGTTTTAAAATATAATAATTACATTGACTCACGAGAGAGTATTATCGATTTCATATCTGAAATGTTTATTTATTCATATCGGCAGAGTTATAATCTTTATCATAATTATTAGTATCTAAACATGTTCATCACAAGTTGGATATTTTTTATCTAAACTTAAACCAAAGGCCATTGCACTTAATCTTGGCTTAGCCGAACAATAGTTGTATGATGTAACCGCAAAACCGGGCACGTAATAGATTTTTCTGTGCCTGAACGTAAAGATAATATAAATTACATGTTTCTATTTCTATTAAAATCGGATAGCGGTAAGGTAATAAGTTATAATACTGATAGTCAAGTATGTTTGTGGTGACATTCACGTTTTGCCATAATGACATACATGCGGTATAAATCATTCTGACATTCAAATATCATCATGCTGACATCCAAGTGTTATTATAATGACATATAATTGTTATCATGCTGATATCCAAGTGTTATCATGCTGACATCCGAGTGTCATCATGCTGACATCCAAGTGTCATCATGCTGACATCCAAGTGTTATCGTGCTGATATCCAAGTGTTATCATACTTACATTCAACTGTTATCATGCTGACATCCAAGTGTTTTCATGCTGACACCCAAGTGTTATCGCGCTGACATCAAAGTATTATCATGCCAACATTCAATTGTTATCATGCTGACATCCAAGTGTTATCCTGCTGATACCCAAGTGTTATCGCGCTGACATCCAAGTGTTATCATGCCGACATTCAAGTATTATCATGCTGATATTCAATTGTTATCATGTTGACATACAAGTGTTATCATGCTGACATCCAAGTGTTATCATGCTGACATCCTAGTGTTATCATACTTACATTCAACTGTTATCATGCTGACATCCAAGTGTTTTCATGCTGACACCCAAGTGTTATCGCGCTGACATCCAAGTATTATCATGCCAACATTCAATTGTTATCATGCTGACATCCAAGTGTTATCCTGCTGACACCCAAGTGATATCATGCTGATACCCAAGTGTTATCGCGCTGACATCCAAGTGTTATCATGCCGACATTCAAGTATTATCATGCTGACATCCAAGTGTTATCATGCTGACATCCAAGTGTTATCATGCTGACATCCAAGTGTTATCATGCTGACACCCAAGTGTTATCATGCCGACATTCAAGTATTATCATGCTGACATTCAATTGTTATCATGCTGACATCCAAGTGTTATCATGCTGACATCCAAGTGTTATCATGCTGACATCCAAGTGTTATCATGCTGACACCCAAGTGTTATCATGCCGACATTCAAGTATTATCATGCTGACATTCAATTGTTATCATGCTGACATCCAAGTGTTATCATGCTGACATCCAAGTGTTATCATGCTGACATCCAAGTGTTATCATGCTGACATCCAAGTGTTATCATGCTGACACCCAAGTGTTATCGCGCTGACATCCAAGTATTATCATTCCAACATTCAATTGTTATCATGCTGACATCCAAGTGTTATCCTGCTGATACCCAAGTGTTATCGCGCTGACATCCAAGTGTTATCATGCCGACATTCAAGTATTATCATGCTGACATCCAAGTGTTATCATGCTGACATCCAAGTGTTATCATGCTGACATTCAAGTGTTATCATGCTGTCAACCAAGTGATATCATGCTGACACCCAAGTGATATCATGCTGATACCCAAGTGTTATCGCGCTGACATCCAAGTGTTATCATGCCGACATTCAATGGTTATCATGCTGACATCCAAGTGTTATCATGCTGACACCCAAATGTTATCAGGCTGACATTCAAGTGTTATCATGCTGTCAACCAAGTGATATCATGCTGACACCCAAGTGTTATCATGATGGCATTTAAGTGTTATCATTCTGGCCTCCAAGTATCATACTGATGATTCAAGTGTTCTACTGACATTCAAGAGATCTCATACTGACATTTAAGAGTTATCAAACTGACATTGAACTGTTTTCATACTGACATTTTTATTATACTAACATTTAAACGTTATCATACGGACATTTTTATTGTTATCATACTAACATTAACGTGTTATCATATTGACATTCAACTGTTTTCATACGGACATTTAAGTGTTACCATACTGACATACAGGTGGTATAAAACTGACATTCAAGCGATATCATGCTGGTAACGTATATTTCAAGTAACAACATAAGAAAAAAATAGATTAGGTTCCCTCTTGACATGCGCAATTATTTAGGCAATTTCCTCGATGTAAAAAGTGCGAATGCCAAACTCTCCCGACTTGATTGAGACGTTTCGAAGCCGGTGGCATTCTGAAATCTATCTTAACTGGAACCGTACACAAACAGGATGTCGGTTTAGCTTCATGGATGGTTGGTAGCCATGACCCAAGATCAGTTACAATGTTTCCGATTCGCTTGTGTTCGTTTTTCGTCATGTGCGCACACACATCTTAGTTGACATAATCAAATAAACACGATGCACGTGATACTTTGCTTACTCCAAAATTCGCCAACCTTTGCCCGTGACAGGTTCCTTAAATGGATTATTGACATGGCGTAACGGCTGTCGATTTCGCTTGATTTGTCACTCCATCTAATTACCGGTTGATATATTTGTGTTACCCTGCTTGGTTTTGTAAGTATGGGGTTTCTTCGTTGCATATGGCGTCAGTGGTAGCTTCCTCGGACGGAAATGAGGTGTATATTCATGAAAAGTAAATAAATACTAACTTACCTGCATAAACAGTATTTGGAAAATACTATCACAACATTTGAGTAGCAGGCAGACTAGGATGTCACTCCTGCATTAATCAGCGTTCAAAAATACGTTTTTAAGATGGAAAAAAATATCATACTCCCCGAGTTTCATCATAAGCTCAGTAGCATTTATATAAGCTTAGTCAGCTTCGTAAGGAAATGTTTGGTCTGAGACATTAAAACTGCCCCCCTTCTGTGTTGCAAAATGAATACATTTCTTAAACGTTTTTCTTTACTTATGAGCAGCAGAATCTATACACTTGGACACACGTACACAGCAAACGCAATTCTAAATCAACATATCGTGTTTATTAGTTTCATATTACTGGATTCTTGGTTCATCGTTCACTTGGTTGTCTGGTTTGTTTACAAGCCGCCGTCGCATAGCAGGAATACTTACTTTTATAAGCAAATTTTGTTGATGGCAGGTACTACTGGTAGGACAGACATGCTTACCCTTTCGCGAACACTTGGTGTTATCACTGATTTTCAGTTATACATTCATATAAGTTTGCACAGCTATTTTGCCCTTTAAGCCAAATGTTAATCTGATAAGCTAGACTGGTTACTCTCTTGCATTGGCAATTTATATTAAACTGGTCATGGTGTTTTCTCGTGCATTTCTTCTTCTGTTAGGATGTGCATTATATGTTTGTGATAAGAAACGTGTTTACATCTGGCTGTTCATGCGAAGGATTGTCTTAATCCAGGAAAATATGCAGCGTATTAACTATAGTAATATGAAAAAAATCGGATGTTCTTTAATCTCTTATGAGTAGTATATATATGGTATGAGAGGGCAAGGTAGAAAGTACATTGTGTTTAAACATTCCTAGTCAAGGATGCACACATGTATGTCTACATGTCAGTGACTTGAGATTCAACTATGAGTGTTGTTAACAGACTTCACATGATTATGCCAGGAGTGAGAGAGGCAAACACATGGACATCAATCTTTTTTTCACACTCATGACGAATACTTATGTCAGTTGTGTTACCATTTGTATTACCAAAAGATGGTGTTTTGGACTGTATCATATATTCATTTAAAATATTGGGCACGAGAGCCTTAATTGCAAATATATGATGAAACAAATCGACAAATCTTACACTGGGTCATAACCATGTAGCGTTCTAGGATCAAATATCTTCACTTCTGATTGACGCACTTCAGAAAAATCATTATTTTGTTGTTTTTTTACATCTAAGTAAATATTTATTCGTGTTTTGATTAAGAAGTAAATTCATGTTCGCATCCCTGTCACAAGAAAATGGAAACCATGACAGGCGGTTGTCTCTTTATGTTTGTGCGTGTGTGCGTGCGTGCGTGCATGCGTGTGCGTTGCTTAACGCCGCCCTCAGCAATATCCCAGCTATATGACGGCCACCTGTAAATAATCAAGTCTGGACCAGACAATCAGTTGACTGTTAACAAAGATCCACGCAGTTGGGGTACGATGACACGCAATCAACCAAGTCACTGCGCATGACCATTCGATCCATTAAGCACCCTCTTACGACCAGCACAACTATTTAAGCTATTGGGAGATATTTGTTGTTTCTAGTTCTGATGCCAAATCATGCACTTTGACCCATCGCCTGGACCCACTGCCTCTGCAAACCCATTTGGCCCAAAATGATTACTTTATATGGTATTAAATACGTTTATCTTAATAGGAAATCACAGTTGTAGTGATGTTTTGACGATCCTGTAATACCACAATTGTCAAAGTTGTTTGCTTGTAATCGGAGCTTAATGATGGATTAGGTTGTGATGTAGACAGTTTTATCCCCGATTGCCGACGGAGACGGCCACGAGATATGTGTCATCTGATTCACTTGCCTGGAAAAGCCTCACATTGCGTGACAAGCCAGTCTTCAAATTAGGGCTCACTGCTGCAGAGCAAGCTTGATTTCATTCCACTTTTTCCCTTATTTAGAAGGCAGAGACAATACCAGATTATATTGATGATGATAATCTTTCGGATGATGTGGATGATAATCTTTCCTATGATATTAGTGATAATTAGTCTTATTGATTATAATTATCCTGGTGACATTTGTTATTATTCTGATGACGTTGATGAAAACTTGTTTGATTATATCAATGATAATTAGTCTGACGATATTAACGATAATCTTTCGGATGATATTTTTTGTGTGGATGATAATCGTTCCTATGATATTAGTGATAATTAGTCTTATTGATCACAATAATTCTGGTGACATTTGTTATTATTCTGATGACGTTGATGAAAACTTGTTAGATAATATCAATGATAATTAGTCTGATGATATTAACTATAATCTTTCGGATGATGACTTTTTTGTGAATGATAATCGTTCCTATAATATTAGTGATAATTAGTCTTATTGATCATAATAATTCTGGTGGCATTTGTTATTATTCTGATGACGTTGGTAAATTGTCTGATGATATCAATAATAATTAATCTGATGATATTAATTATCATCTTTCTGATGAAATTGGTTATTTAGTCCATAATTGTTTATGGTTAACTTCGATTGACAAAGATTATTTTAAGTCTGATGATAGCACTGATACAAATGTTATTGATATTGTTATGTTTTAGGATGTTGATAATAATCATTCTGTTTGCGTAAATTAATCATACTTAGTCATATCGATTATTATGATAATCATTTTGGTGAGAATAGTATACTATTTCTAATGATACTGCTGGAACCTATTTTAATGATGCTGAGTATTAACAAGATTAACTCACTCCCATGTTGATTATTGTGTCCTTGTTATTGATGAAAATCATTAGCATGTTGTTGATAATACGTATTCTCATCATAATGATTATAATCATTTGTCTTAGACATGTATGACTTAAGAGTTAGTTAGTTTAAAATAGCCAGATTTTGAAAGCCTTTTAAAGCTTTCTTGGTTTTTAAAACATGTCTTGAAGTAATCTGAAGAACACATGGCAAAACTCGTTTTCTCGTTTCAGTAATTGTAGGTTTTGGAATTATAACAACATCATGTGGAGATTTGAATAAAACATATGAAACGAAATGGAGAACAATAACTATGAGAAAATTCGTGCACATCTTGGTCACAGCTGATGACTTGGTTGGGCGTAGGGGGGTGGGGGCGGGGGGGGGGGGGGGGGGGGGGCACGGGTGGCCCAGTCATCTAAGGCGCCGCGATTCGCTGTGCAGGGTTGCGTCCCTTGGGCACGCCAGAAACCTATGATCGTGGGTTCGAATACCGGTTCGCCCCGATTATGTTGCTAGTTTTGTCAGCACCATACTCCTGCTCGTGGGTTTCACCGAAGTGGTAAACATCTGAGACCTGCATCACTTCGGGCTTTCCTCCCACATTACATAAAAGCGGCGTTAAATCCAACTCACTCACTCACTCAATGGTTGGGCGTAATAGAAGTATTAGTGAGGGCGAAGGAAATAATATGTATATGTACCCTTCGGGTCAAAAAAAACTACTAAGGGTTATAAGAAGCGCCGATGTCTACCCGCATAGAAATGCAGCTCATCCTACAATAAACTTGTTTGAACGTGTTATTGAAATGGCGGACAGTAATACGTTGATGAACTTGGTTTTGATAGAAAATAATGCCGCTTTTCAGGATGGCATCCCTTTGTCAAACACTGTACACATCACCTTATATTCGTGACTTGGGCAGTACGGGGAACCTACCGATATAACAGGGAGTCCTTAGTTGGACCTGTATGACTCGTGACATCGTGCCCCGACGATGTGGAGACTGGTTAAGAATCGATTACATTTTATAAAGGTTAACGATAGCGGGCCTCCGTGATATAACTACAATCTTGAACAACAACATTCGCTCTCTACAATTTTATAATAATAAAACTGAAATAATGCCACACATTACCTAACTCAAGAAAGCAAACAAAATACAAATAAATAATGATTTTCAACATTGTTTATTTTTTTAAATAAAAAAGACTGTTTCCAGAGGGTTTTTTATGCATTTGCAACTCACCAGGGACTCGGGCAAATATTATCTCGGATTTGTTTAGTTTTTTAAGTCCAGATCGCGACCCAGTCACACAGTAAGCCTGCTGTTCAAAATATCCGCGCACCTGTCGAGGGGAGGCTTGTTTGAACACTAGTGTACTACAAAGATGGCCAAACCAAGGCTGGACATTGGTGCAAGGAAGATGACCTCCTTAGGTAAGTTAACATCTGGTCAGACAGGTGGACCTTTACAACTTTATTTCTTTATTTCCTTATATTTAACCGATGCTGAGTGAGATACAACAAACGTATAGCATAAAGGTGTTCTTTGGAGTGTTGCAGCTTGGACTTGAGGACATGTTGTTCGCTTGTCACACGAAGTCAGGTTTTACTCAACATATGGAAACAGTTTGCAAAGTCCACTTATGAGGCATTGGTGATAATACTACAGTATTACAAAACAAGCATAAAACTCTCCTCTCAATGCAATATATTTTAAGAATGTTGCTTCTAATGTCGTAGATAGGGCTAACGTGTTTAATCCGGCTGCTTTATTTTACTAACTGGTATGAGAAGACAAAAACCTAATTAAGGAATACAGGTAGTAACCATATTGATGAGAATATTGTATACAAAACGGCAAAAAGGTAATATTGATACAACTAATTGTGCCTCGAATAAAAGCGTTTCCAGCTGCAGAGCTTGTAATTCTTCTCCGACATGAATTGCGTGGTACGCGCTGCTCTGTTTATCATAAACACTATGAAACTGAGAGACATACGTTTGAGCATGCACACCGCTAGCTCCAGCTATACATGATGTTACATTCATCCCCGATGCAAGACGAACGTCTTATACAGCTTGAAAAAACAAATCCAAATGTTATAATATTTCTCGTTTCTCACTACCATTCATCCGTTAAGATGTGAATGAAATTTCATCCAAAGCTATATATGACGTCAGGATGATGGGATTAGTCGTCATTGTATGTGCATCATCCGCTATAGCTCCACGCGTTATCACGAAATCTTCTACTTGAGGACCGACATCATTAAGTCCATATGTTGTACTTGTTCCACAACAAAACGTCTAATCTTTGCCTCAAATGCCCTTAAGACATATTCGAGCTAAAACATACTGTGTCAACTTGTACGAGGAAATGTTTTAGAAAAAACGGCGATAGGTTATGCACTCAACTTTCTCTATTCATTGAAGCAGTTTCGAGGGTAGTATCATTTAAGCTCGGGGCGATGAGTATGCATTATGGGACCGTTTCTGTCATTGAATCAGTGGTGAGGGAAGTATCACTGAAGCTTCGGGGTTCTGACACATCTTGTTGTAAGCAAAATGTTTACTTTAGCGACAGTATTTGCGATAGATCACTGTATAGTAAACATACACAATACACCGTGAGCTAGAGGGGGAACCGAAGTGCATCGGCGCAATATTAGATTCCTTTCATTAAATCAATGCGAACAAAAGCGAGTAAAGCTTTTAAATTCGTGATACCTTTAGAGCTGCCAGACCTTGGAGACTCGCGAGGGGGTCGAACGTAAATATATGGAATTTAAAAACTTAAAACTTGTGTTATTTCTATTAATTGAACAAATAAAGAGTTAATGGAAACTGATTATCACTGACAATACGTAAACATATATTCTGTGAGATTGAACTAAAAGTAATTTAGTATGTTTTTTGGTATAATGTAGAAGATAGAGCTGAAATACCACGTTGCACTTCTCGAACCCAATACCGTTGACCTAAATTCTCTGAAGCGATAGTCTAAAACTTTACAAAAGAAATATGGCATTTGAAATAGCTCTCCAATGACCCACAACAACACGTAGTCAGGTGTTTCATTGATGAACAATAAATACCTAAATACAGACAACTTGATATCCTTGGGGTTAGGGGGTGGAGGTTGAGGGGTGGAAATTGAATATTTTTCGGAAAATGTAAAACTGTTCACTGGACATTTATGATGAATGCCCCCCAAAAATGTATTGTGACAGAATATTACATTGCATGCCTGGAAATGGTAAATATGACCTGTCACACACACACACACGCACGCACGCACGCACGCACGCACGCACACACAGGGATAAGCTGAAAAATATGTTATGACATTCTTTGGAAGAGTCATATGACTGCTGGTTATTTGATGTTATTTTTACTTACATGTTTTATACACTATTTGACTCAAGCTTATACTTTTAAGGGAAAGTAACAGAATAGTCATTTGAAATAGAAATGTTTGTCGCTGTCAAACGAGAATTCAAACGTGTTTTACGCCGCATTTAGCAATATATCAGAAATAAACAACAGAAATTAACTTCCGACATTGTAGCCTTGTCAGGAATCGAACCGTTGCATTGGCTGTGACGGACGAATAAACTTTATGAAACAAAATATTATAACCGTAAGATTGATAGCGGTTTTGCAAAGGTTTTCTCAGAATGTCTGTCAAGTGAAATGCGCCAAAATAGCCGTGATCATGTCCCCAGAAACAGGTAGGTGAAAGCTTTAACGCCTGTCCACGCAAGCCGGGTCGACGCAACAGCAAACAACCAGGTATTCTCATGCTAAGAACCACTCATTTCGCGTGGTCCAAGTACCGCGATATATCTCACTTACTGCCGACAGCGACGTAAAACAACATTCAGTCACTCACACATCGCCCCTGGCGCCACAGTGTTCAATCATTATGACATTGTGATATTCATTACATTGTAACTTAAATATCTTGCACAAGAATATAATGATGTATAATTCTCCTTAAAGTACCTCGATAATGATTGCATAACACTGGCATTACATCAATTATAATATCGATCCATGGTATACATTGAACTGGTTTAACGTTAACCTACTTGTTAACCTACTTGTGATATTCATTACATTGTACCTTAAATATCTTGCACAAGAAGATAATGATGTATAATTCTCCTTAAAGTACCTCGATAATGATTGCATAACACTGACATTACATCAATTATAATATCGGTCCATGGTATACATTGAACTGGTTTAACGTTAAACCTTCTTGTTATATTTAGACGTGTTTATTTCCTATTTCAAAATCGAAAATATATTTATGTTTATTGATTTGAATTCTTTACGATGTTTTCGATACACAAACAAAGACTTTTGAATCTCAAAACTGATCTACCTTCTGTTAAACGAAATGACCCCTTGAACACCCCCTTCTGGAACCTCATCTCATAGAGCGCCCCTAGGCAAAGGGTGGACACACCTAAACCAAATAAACCAAAATGTTTACACTCACTAGTATTCATATGATACAAAATCGTTAGAGCGAGTATAAAGGAAGGTGTATGGAGAATGCAAGTATAAATACGCTGACTACAATCGTGATTAAAGCTTTGCTTCAAAATATTGACTCGTGGAGATTATTGTATAAATATGAATTGATCTGTGTCCCGTAAAGAACCCAAGCAGCAAGCATATGGAGAAGAACACATAGCGTAGTGAGCCCGAATGACAAATAAGCCTTTCAATCGCGTGGATGGTATTAGGTAGGCGGTCTTGTTGAATTTATTCCTTTATCAATCCCTGTCTTTCTTCGCAGCGACGCGCGCACCTTGCAACAGGACAGAGCCAGGGTGCCGTTTTAGCACCGGACCTTTATTCAGGGATTCGAAAGTGATGATTAAAATTTCCAAATTTGAACAAAGGTGGAGGGGTCTTTTGGATTTCCTTTAATGTGTGTCCGGAAGGGATTAACCTCTTGCCTTCGCAGGCACTTTGCATTCATATTTAGACAATTCATAGGAAAAACACTTTGGTACTCATGTGTGACAGCAATTAGGCTAAGTCGAGCGACTTTTATTGAGAAACGAACACCCTCTCCCTCCCCTCACCACTCTTAGGCGCGTGTCAAGCATCCGAACAAGGTCTGTATATTAGGAGGAAGAATACTTTATTATTGCTTTGAATCAATCGTCAATATTATCAACAGCAGGTATTCTTTTTCAATGAACTTCCACACATTGTAGATCTCTGCCCGATGTCATCTGGCAGGATGTCCCAACAAAAGACAAGAACGTTTTGCCAGAGCCTTGTCTGTTTAATTCACCTACTTTTTTCCATACGAACAAAACGGGTGCTTATTTTCAGTATTCATTCAATGACGTGTTTTACTAAACATCGACTGTGATTTTTTATACTGATTATATCTGATTTTTAAATCCGTGTTGATGTCTTGTAAATTGGAACTTTTCTGTTTGATTACAGCTGATATATTACCAGAAAAACGACCAATACCGGGGATTAGATTCATGGTATGTCATGTCGATGCTAACTATAAACATCCTTGATTCATGCGTTTGTAGATCCATGTTATTTTTATGCAATGCATCCACTGTAAACAGTATAAATATAAAATGACAAAAACCAATTCCATCATCATAAGAAATTTCTACTAAAAGCGTTCACTCTACGATACCAACAATATCATAAACATAATGTTTATGCATCACTATCAAATAGTGTTGATACCAGGTGTTCGAGAAAAGGCGATCGTATCCACCGGTGGTACTCGTCACAAACACATGCAGCGGCAAGTCAACTGTTCACCTGCAAAAATATGGGCATAAAGTACAGGTGAAAATATCAACAAGCCCTGTTTAAATTCAAAATGAAACATCTTACATCAAAGAACAATGAACAGGGATGTAGACATGAATTGAACTATAGATCGAACTATTGTAATTGTCTTGTAATCAACCTTCTTCTGATTGGTAACACACCCCAAATGTACTTGATCCTTAGATGTTTGTTTGTTTTTTTGGTTGTTTTGTTTATCGCCACACTCATCATTATTCCAGCTATATGACGGCTTCTATAAGGATTCCAACCTGGACCAGATAAACCAGTGGTTGATATCATGGGCATCAACTTACGTCGTCGGGACACGATGACCTGCAATCAACCAAGTCAACTTCTCACCTGGAAAAACACGGTAATTTACGGTACAAGACATAATAGGGAATTGCAGTCATTTTCGTCAGTGGAGCGGCAAATTTGGAAATGCCCTTCACATGTCTACCATGAAACTTCACATGAATATTGAATCTATCTCAGGGTAAATTCAGATATATTGGGTGCAATGAGAAACATCGCGTTTCTTTTCTGTAAAGTTGATGAAAAATGGACACGACAATAAATGGTGTCTATATCATTTCTGTTGCAATACTCTTTCAATAGCCTTCACCATAGGGAGGATCAGGATGTCGGGACACCTGTGACGCGCAATCTGAACACCTGTCATATCATTCTGTGTTGCTGAAATTTATAATTTGTAATGTAACATGTTTTCGCAATTAAATTAGTTTCTTCGTGAACTTGCCTTTGAAAAATCTAAAATAACTACGTCATCAACCATATAATGATGAAATACAAGCTACAACAATATTTCATGTTTTCTATTTACCTTTGTTCAATTTGGACACCTGTCTCCAACATAGATTATGATTAATATGAGACTTGGCCGACGAGGTGCCCTGGACTCTAATATAGAGTAAAGAAGTTAATAGTTTTATGTTAATGGGCGGGTCAGGGGTGACCCATTCGTCTAAGGCGCCGCTATTCGCTGTGCATAGCAGGTGTGTCAGAAACCTATATTATCATGGGTTCGAGTCCAAGATTCGCACTGGTTGTGTATCCAGATTTGTATGCACCATACGCGTGTTTTTTGGGTTTTACCAAAGGGTTTAACCTGCATCACTACGGGCTTTCCTCTCACATTAATCTGACACGCCTTGTTATAGCCGATTTACTGTTCACAGCGGCGTTGGTTATTATGCCTATGATCTCGTCGGACTCTGATTTTAGCTTAAAATAATTTCTTATGACTATGGGAAGGGTTTTGTCGCTTTTTATTTAAACCAAACCATATTGATGTGTATGTAACACAGAAGGTCTTCTGAAAACACATTTTGGATATGTTATATAATGAATAAACATTCATCCGTGCTTTAATCAAAAAGTCTCTCTCTCTCTCTCTCTCCCTCTCTCTCTCTCTCTCTCTCTCTCTCTCTCTCTCTCTCTCTCTGGTGTAAACAAAGCAACATTGAGGTTGAAGTTCATTTCTGTACATGTGTCTTAAGCTGTATCTTACAAACATCACACAGATGTACAATATCTTGTTAATATTAAACGTGTTCAAGGTGACGTTATTATTGCCGCTGCGCTATTTGTAAATATATGTGTGCAATTATGCCTATAGGCCCTAGTTGGGAACTCATGCCTTGATTGATTGAATCTATTTTGAAATTCCAAAATCAACTTCATTAAAAGGAATATGTTCTGGAACATTTACCCTTCAATTTGGCCATTGTTGGACATTCATATTACTTAACCTAACACGTTGCTATTTAGTTCTGTTCGCACATGACGCAGAACATCCAAATCAACTGCTTCACAGCCAGGGCTTTTTAAGACGTCATCACGGGGTTAATTCAAAGTTTAACCTGCAAATAAAACGGATCCGGATTTTTTATCAGCACAGGGACGCTTAAAAGTGGAAAGGACAAAAATATTAAATATTTCCATCCCCCGGTGCTCGTAATGCTGAAAGGTTTTAGCCCGGCACTTCTTAATCAACAAATTTGCTGATAATGAACCAAAGCGACGAATATCCTGTTACGAACACGATAATTGCTTCGCTTCGATCACGACACCTGTGCGCTTTGAGATATTCTCCTCTCCTCTTCTCTCAAGAGTATTTTCTGATAAAAGTTCAAATGGCACAAATCAATCAGAAATCACGACTTTTCAAAAACACCACCTGCCAAGCCTCAAATGCAAACCAGACAGAGTTACCGCCCTTTGTACCTCGCTGTATCGTTTTACACGTGCAAACAGTGAGATTTGTTTCGTCTAAAAGGATATATTGGACGTGTTTGTATTCGACTAGATGTCAACCCCATAAGTTAGGGGTAGGTAAACACCCGTTCAGAAGCCAGTCGTCTCCAATACAGGGTCAGGTATCACCGATATTGGAGACCCCACACCCGTCCCCAGTGTAAACAAATTAAGACTATGTTTGCTAATCAAATGATAGGACTGTGTAAAGGGTTGGATGTTGATTCTGGCACTTGTGAAGTATTATGTTTAACCCTATATATTTACGATATGCCGGTAGCAAATGACAACTACTTGTGTTCAGATCAAAAAGAATTCGAGAACTCATTATTCTCAACGTTAGTCAAATGTAACGATGGGTCAATACAAAAACTGCTTTCTTTCGAGTAATCTTTTTTTCATACATATTTATGAAATACTTTAATGCATTGTATAAACAGATACATGATATAATCCATCAGAAGTTATCTTACATGCTTTAAGCGACAGAGCTAGTTTTACAGCATAGTTATTTTTTATATAAGTATAGGGAAATCGCTCACAGTTTTACGTAAAAGCCTATTATAATTATTATTTCACTTTTAAAAATATTTATAGACGTATGGATAAAACGTGCATATACATATTTACATAAAATTATAATTTCTATATGATAGTGAAATATGTTATCAGCAAATGAAAAAAACCGCGTTCATTTACGTATTTTGCTCAATTTACAAAGTGCAGCGACATTCAATTGACATGCTGATACAGGGATATGATGTCACGAAACGAGGCTACTAAGACGCTTTCACCTTTAGTGTACGAGTACCACGTGCACCTCTTCAAATACGCAGGAAATTTAGTCGGGTTTAAGCACCACCGATGCACGACAGTTGCGCAATACGAGTAGATATCCTTAAAGACACAGTGAGGTGAGGTAAAATGGGGCTTAATGTCGCATTATTGTTTCACGTATGCTTGTACTAGTCAAGACTTATGTCGGGTTTGTAGTGCTAGTCCACTGAAATACCATATTTCCGCTCAGACACATTATATCGACTCCGAGCCGACCAGTCCTTGTTTTATCCCCTTAATGCCGAGCTCAAGGCAGGGTAACAACAAATAACCTTCGGTATGAATCGGACAGGTATCGAACCAGTGACCTTGGAATAGGCTCTGTCCAGTTCTCTACGGACGGAGGCGGTCCCCTCAAACAGTGAGTGAACGAGCATCGTTTTACGCCGCCATTAGTAATATTCCACAAATCTTAAGGCGGATCTCAGATATATTAGTAATACCGGTATGTAGTATATGAGGGGCGGTCGGGTAGCCTAGTGGTTAAAGCGTTCGCTCGTCACGAAGAAGACCCGGGTTCGATTCCCGACAATGTGTGAAGCCATTTCTCGTGTCCCCCGCCGTGATTTTGCTGGAATATTGCTAAAAGCGGCGTAAAAACATACTCACTCACTCACTAGTATATGAAGTCATACATAGTCATATCCATTATTTAAGATGTCACTTGCAGAATGCCCTGGGATCATTGTCTTTTAGTCATGAAATATGTGTTTATAAACGCAGCGTTTCGTGCAACAAGACAAACAAACCAGGTTTTATATTCATCTTATATGAGATATTAGTATTATGTACAGCCTCTTTAAGGACATTACTAAAATGCAGAAGCTTTAAAATGTAAAATGTAACCTCGGCAATGTAGGACCATTTTACGAACAGGTGGGGTAAGTTTTGTATTTCCCTCATATTCCCACAATCCTCTGTACCTAATACCGATTGTCATATCCCTCCCACTTTTCGATCTTTCGTTCTGCCTCGGCGTTTATCTGCGTAGCCCAGCTTTATCTATGGGGGACAACTTACCAGACACTTCCCTCTAAAAAATAACGTCGTCCATTATATATGACGTCTTCAAGTTGCGAACGCATATTCGAATCTCCAGAAATGACGTCATAATAGAACAATATCTCATCGTGAAATAATCCACGCTTCGTTCTTCATTGTTCTTTGCGATTTATGGCTTAGCTACCGTATATAGTGGAATAATCATCAGGCTCCAAAGGATAGCATTACTTAATATACTTTGTTAGGTTTCTCGTTGAGCATCATACCTAGTAGGGGGCACGGGTTGCCCAGTCGTCTAAGGCGCCGCGATTCGCTGTGCAGAGTTGCGTCCCTTAAACATGCCAGAAACCTATGATTGTGGGTTCGAATACCCGTGATCGTAGGTTTCACCGAAGTAGTAAACGTCTGAAACCCGCATCACTTCGGGCTTTCCTCCCACATTAAGCTGACACGCCGTGATATAACTTGAATACTGTAAAAGCGGCGTTAAACCAAGCTCACTCACTCATCCCTAGTGTTATACCGCAAATGTACCGCATACAATGATACCAACAACCGACTCGACATGCAGGTGTGGACGATATAACGTTATGTCACCAGCAAAATCCTCAAATGACCACTCCTTATCCTTTCAACGGATTACTGGATAGATGTTGGAGTGTCCCCTAAAGAAAATTTCAGTGCAGCCTCAAATTACAGCCTACAAATATCTAAACCTTGTTTTGTCACCAAACCCCGGAAACTATATTGGAAACTATATGGTCTAGAAACCTATGTCAACAACATAGAAAGGACATGAGCCTCTTTGTGTCATGCATCAGATGCCTGCAGTTCATATTGGAATTAAACATGGCCCAATTACATGTACCAAATTACCATATCGTGGACAAATCCTGCTGCTACAAATGCATACTTATTTCTACTAGCAATCATTGTTTAGAAGTTTGTGCTGCGGGTGAGATTCTTCTTACCAATTTTCTCATTTTATTCATGTTCTATTCATTATCAAAGACTTTATGATTCTATCTCAGTTAAATAATCTTTTCATTAATTTTTTATCGTCATGACGACAGTGTTCTAGTAATCTCAACAACTGCAGTATAATATATCGTTGCATTATTAAGGTCAGCTTAGTGAAAGGTAGCGTCCATTTACTGCCTCAATCTTCTATCACGATGACAATCTACCACAAAAAATTCACTTAATGTACTATTTATCCGAGTATAATATTCCAAATATGATATCACACCGTGTTCTTCAGCAGAGAAACCGTCGGTTTCCCTTACCTTTCACAATAGGGTATATATGTGACCTCAACTACAACACCAGCACGGCGGTCAGCGTTCTTAGAAGTCAATTGAATGATCAGATCTTAATCGTGGCGGGTGCGTAAGATCATATAGCAAAGCTTACTGACGATTTCACTAAAACCGCGACCTCAGTTTTGATATCATAAACCAAATCATTTATAGATCACGAGGGGGACTTCATATACCCATATAAATCACAATTTAATTCATCCAATGCAATTTGAGACACGGAAATGGGCCACCTCTTTGAAGTGACCCTCTTATGAGCGATGTTGTAGGCTTGTACAGCCCTGGGAGTGTGGCATGCTCCCCAAACAGATATCATAGAAGATAAACTCAACTTTAATGTATTTATGAACGATGTTTCGTGCCCTAAAGCTTTGAAATTAATATAAGACAGGTGTGGAGCAAGGTGCCATTCTTCCACCCCTTCTGTTTGCATATCTTCTTCCAAATGTCAACAGTTTCACGGGTATCAGTGCTCGGTTATTTTCCTTTCATTTTCCGAAAGTAAGTGCCCTGCACACTCCAAATCTCTTCGGTTGTGGGCTTCTGTTTTCCTAAATATGGAGTAGTCAAGTCTTACATCTCAAGATGAATATATTCAACCTGAGTTCGTTCTTACAAAAACAACAGAGCAGGTTCCTTAACATCTTGGGTCTAGCTAGACGCCTCAGTTTCAAAGCTAGCCAAATTTGCCCGTGTTTGTCGCCTACTTAAGATTGGGTGTTATACAAAGCTTCCCCCGTCGATGATGGTGTCACAAGCTCGTTATGGCAATGAGTCTAATCAAGTGGTTGGCAAATGTTAGTCCTCGCCTTGCCTGATGTATAATTTCTCGCTAAACTATCACTTGAAACTTGCTTCAAACATATTGCATATCACATACTAATTTACATGAACTCTTCAACAACACGCTTTTCTTCAGGACAGTTTTCATAACACCGTACCTGGGTGCAGTAGAATTGAACTGATTTTGACACATGCCGTACACACTGCGTAGTAGCTGTTTCTACAACACACTGGTGGAATGTGCAATGAATACCTGACTGAAAAGGACGTATATAGGCCACTGCAAGAACAGCGTCCATAGAAATCCGCATTTAATTATGTTCACTTTTCATACTTGCCGCAAGGAGGAAAGATCAACTCAATTTAGGTATCAGTTATCATCATGAATGCGTAGATGTTCTTAAAATATGACGCTATTGTGGTTTTACTTACAGAGAACAGTATGTTACAGTGCTTCCTTTAACCGATTGCATATCACAATATCATTCATACAATGGTATATTGTGTACGTTTAAACTGAATTAATACATACAAACATGGTATAAAGACATGTGTCATGCATAGGCACCGCTTTTAAAGAAGAAAAGATAATAATGATAGCTTAAGATTCAAAATGAACTGAAAAGGTTTGAATAGTGGGGCGTCTGTTGAGAGTCGGCCAAGCAACCCATACTCGCTAAAACTCACTAGGCATTAAACCATTATGCCACATCAATTAATCATTGTTTTCGGTTGTTGTCTTTTATTTGAGGCATAGGCAAACATTCGTTTATGCTGTTACGATAATGTAAATACCATCTTGTTGAAAACTTTCATTATTTTGTTATTCAGACATATACTGTCATTTAATAGACAAAGAGTTTAAAGACAGTGTTGAAGCTTTTATATCATGACATCTTTGACCTCAAGACATGTTCATTCCTCTTTTTTACTTCAGGATTTAAAAGTTCCATAAAAGTCCGTGTTGAAGGTTTTATGTCATGACATCTTTGACCTGAAGACATGTCCATTCCCCTTTTGTACTGGAGGATTTCAAAGTTCCATAAAAATCCGTACAAAAAGAGATATGTTGCTGGGTCCAGCAAATGTACCACCAAATCCCAGTCTCAAAAGATTCACCATAATCCTTAATACAAACAAGAATGGAATTTCTTTATATCCATAGATAGTATTTGAGACAAGTGGAATTACTACCAAATGGATTCTAAAAACCTCAAAGAATTTGCTTGATTTTTTGCAAACTCAGGAATGAACCAAGTACAATTATGTCAAAATATTTGATTTTTCACCTTTCTATACCACTATCCCACACGAGAAACTTGAGGGGAAAGGACGAGGTCCTATATAGTCATGGTATTACTAAGTAATATAGAAATATATGTTCAACATCTTCTCAGAAGAAAAGACAATGAGTAAAATACAGAATAACCTGGATTAATGTAGAAGGTAACCCTGTTCACATTTGGGTATGTCGCTCTGTTTTACTGTTTGAGAACAAACGACGAGTGGGAGTAGTTCATCGTACAATAAAACACTGCAGGGAGAATAAACCATCAAGGTCGCAGCCCAGAGTGGTTTATTCTCCCTGCATTGTATAAACGTACGGTATACAACAAATTATGATGACTCCCTCAATTCAATCTGACCTCGGCAATTTCGGCCAATTCCATTTCATGCACAGGTGGATATTTCCCGCATATTCTCACAATCCTCACTTCGATTACCTGTACCGTTTCTCCCAATACCGATTGTTATACCTGTCCTGCTTTTGGATGCGATCGTTCGGCCATCGCGTTTAACTGCGTTGACCAGCTACATCTATGGGGAACAACTCACCAGACAATCCCCTTTCAAAAATAACGTATCATATATACGACGTCATCACGTTGCGAGCGAATGTTCGAATCTCCAGAAATGACGTCATGATAGAACAATGTTTCATCGTGAAATAAACCACGCTTCGATTTATCGCGTAGGTATCTTGTATTCATCAATAAGTTATAGTACGATGTTCAAACTGGATGTAGTTCTTGTGAATGTAACCAATTCATGTATGGGTATGTACCACTGTGTTTAATGTTCATCAATATATCATGGTACAAGCAAACACCTTTGTGTCGAACTTTAATGCGTATTCCTTATTTTTATTTATCATTTTCGTTTGTGGCGAACATCGGATATCTCGAAGTATTTACGACGGTCCCTACAACTAGGACACAATGGTATTTGACTGTAATATGTTTAAATTGATAAACAGATCCGTGTTCTTGTGGAAGGTAGCCAAGTCAAATGCGGTTATGTATCTGTGTGTTTACTGTTAATAAATGTATCATGGTAATAGGACGGTTTCACCTGTTCCGAACGAGAGGACTATTTATTGAGTGCCTCCATATGCAGGCACTGCCCCCCTAGTGAGGTCTACACATGTTAGCTAACCACATGCACCTGTAATATGCTGGCAGTCTGTCAAAATACACAGTCATAATTATCTAGAATTAGCGGTAGACTGTAAGAGTATTTACTTAAGAAGAAACGTGGTTTTCATTATCGTGTAAGGCGACTGAAACACAAAGAGATAAGGGGGTGGCTTGTAGCCCTGGTTCACACCTAGAGCGCCGTGTTTCCAGTTATGATAGGGATGGTGTTAATGTTTAAAAGATGCCATGAAACTTGTAACACTTAGGTTGTAACCTAATTGCGCTCGTCATTTGATAACTGGACCAATTAAAATGTTTCTATGCTTAAACGGAAGTACGGTAATGCCAAGTTCCTGTGAACGTCTGCACAGTTGGCGGTTATATGGATAATTATATATGTTCTGATAATTATATATGTTATATATGGATATATATATATATGGATAATTTACACATACATGTCCTACAATGTCAGGCACATTTTATCTGCAACACCGTCTATACAGAGAGAAACAGAGCATGATCGAGTGTCAAACAGAAAGACCGATGGAAAGACAATGGATGAAATCAGAGAGATCGAGGATAAACAAAGAAAATTGACTGAGGCAAACAGAGAGAGAAGAGGATGAATAGAGAGAGGAGAAACTGACTGAGAGATCGGGAGAGAGGAACAGAGAGGATTAGTGAGAGAGGGGAAACATGGAGATCAAGTGATGGAGAGATTAAGAGTATGGAAGAGAGAGGGGAGGGTCCATTTGTATATGAAAATGTAGAATAACGCTTCCAGTTCTTATGAGGGATTGTGCGGTGGGGTAGCCTCGTGGTTAAAGCGCTCGCTCGTCACGCCAAAAACCCTGGTTCGATTCCCCACATGGGTACAATATGTGAAGCCCATTTCTGGTGTCCCTCTCCGTGATATTGCTGGAATATTGCTAAAAGCGGCGAAAAACCATACTCACTCACTCCAGTTCTTTTGAGGGATTGTGCGTTTGGGTAGCCTCGTGGTTCAAGCGTTCGCACGCACGTGTTCCCCCTCGGTTACATGGAAAGAATATCCCTTAAGGCGGCGTAAAACTCAACTGAATAAATCATGTACTTTACATCTCTTGTCTTATTGCATCCCGTGAACAATCAGCAAGTTATCGGCTGATTTAACATTGCCTACTGGTTCATACAGTCGTCCTAGACGTCTTCGTTCCCCCCAGAGTGACGAGTGACTGTTGTTATACGTCGCATTCAAGACTATTCCGGCTATATCACTGTCTGGACATTCAAACCAGTGGCTGGCAGCACGCCGTCGGAGCATTACACTAAAATACATACTATAACCACCGGATCCACATTTGTTAACTTTTACAACAGACACAGCTTACGTAATTGGAACCAATTCACCCGGAATTTCTAAGATGTTCCAAAGAAACCTATGGCGTGAAAAACACCCATCTATTGGTATAAAATCGTTAACGCATCATACACACTACCATGATAAATATCTTTCAAACATTAGCATTCAATATTGTGCTTTCACATCATTATCATATTAAGTTTGAAATATCAAAATAATGTATTAGTAGCAATACATATATTTTTTAAATGAAGTCATTTTTTAACTAAAGCTGAATAATACCTTCAGTCTAATGCTTAATTGATTCTTGTTACTCGTGTGCTCTGGCTTGGTGGTGAGATGTCAGCGGATCGGCTTCACCAGACACCATTAAAGACCCGATGTCCCGACAGTCAACACTGATGGTCCTCGGTGTGTGCAATGGAGATTTGTTATTATTGCTCTTCTTGAAACGTGAAAAACTCGCATGTTTGATAAAGAATCTCATATCACAGGGGATCTATAGGATGTCATTGGATGGCACATAAAAAATCCCGGAACAAAGAGGTATCAGATCATCATTTGGAGAAGCAGAGAAAGAGGTTTTAAAGTGGGCCCCCATATAACACATTGATCGAACTCAGCCTCCACAAGCACCTCACCGCCCAAATGGCTTATCCGTCTTTGTTTGACAACGTATTTGGCTCATTATAGCAATTGGCATGATTCAGTCACATACAAGGATAGTGTTGGTAAAGTTTGTCCATCATTGATTAAAACCCTTCTCTTCCCGATCATATAACAGTCAGTGCACGGATTAAATTAATCCTCTTTTGCACGGGCAGCACGCAATTATCAGTCCCCATTGAGATTTTCAGGAGAGAGGAATTCTTGGAGCCCGGGGGAGCGGCAGCAGGGGCTCCGGACTGTGAAGAGGGACGGGATTGCAAGGATTACTTTCGCATCATTATCAGGCGTAAAAGTGAGAAGCCATATTTGTTGAGTATCATATTGAGAGAGCGATGCTTGCTCGAAGAAATGTGCTAGTCTGTTCGTCAGAGCATGCGTGTTTAATCGGAAGCACATTTAGCCATATTATCATTTCACCTTGTTATTTAGGCTTGACAAAGCGAGAAAACTTTGCTTTCAAGATGTGAACGCATGCCCTTGGTGACGTCGGTTGAGTTAACAGATAGCGTAAGGCTTCATCTTTACAGTGATGCCCACTTTATACTTTCCGCCATGATGGACAGTGTCATGGGATCCTACGTTTTATCACACAAGATTGTCTCACAGGATTCTTCTCAGTGAATAAAATAGCTGGAGGGTTGTTATCCCTCTGTAGGATAACTTACAAAGCTGTCATAATTACAAAATGTTCACAATGAAGCTATCAGTATCACGCGACACCATGAGAGGGGGATGTCTCAATGATGTTTCCTCGGGAACAATGCTGCTCATTGTATCTGTCCCACAGCATATTATAGCAACCCTCTAACTTAACGTTTGAATTCACATTGCAGCAAAGTTTAGCTTCGGATGTAAAAAGGAAATATTCAGCACTTCTATGCCTGGTTTATCAGATATTGTTAAGCTTGTCAAGAGAGGACACATCGCTTATAGTCAACCACCCATACTTCCACACATAAACTTATATTTAACTCCATGTGAATGATCATACCCCAATCTGCGTTTCATTATGCAGCGGTTATTCAAAACGCAGGGTTCTGGTGCATACACTTGCGGTAACCGGTATCAACGTACCACACGCGAAGAGAAGACGTCCACTTCTTATTTGCGTTGCCCAAGTTGTACTGATCTGTTAGATCCAACGTTAATGTAATCTATTAATATGTCGTAATCGTATTTACTCAGATAAAACGTGAGGTGATAAGAAAGAAGTTTAAAAAATCACCTACATATAAACTGCGACTTCGCATTTTCCGGTAATATTGCCTGTAGCGTTTTGATTCACTTGCTGAAAAAAATCCCTCTGGACCAAAATCAATAGAAACACTAAATACGGATATCGGGTTTAAAATTTGCTCTAACTTATCTTCTCGTGCAAAAAGTGTAGCGAAGGAGCGAGATAGCTTTCAGAGTTGACAGTCGCCTGTAACGCAGGGCTTGCGTCCGACACACCCTGGGGATTGGGCACCGGTTGAGACGTTGTCAGTCGCGAACTTAATTGTCCAGCGGGAGCACACAGCTTGTTAAAAGATCTTTCGTATCCGTCCGCCTCTTGTCTTTCTACCCACTCTCTTCCGCGGCGTAAGGTGTCGTGCGGTTTTTCCCGTTTGTATAATTGCAGGAAACCACCAAACTTGGTATAAAACATACACGTCGACCGATGTGACGTCCATGGACTGCGACGTGATATGGTTGTAATTGCCTACTCCGACGAAGATGAGGTTCCTTAGGGTAATAAAGCTTCTGTATTATGTCAAACTCATGGTAAGACGGCAGTGAGAAGACATTGGATAATTAGCACAGTTACTTCCCTTTGCGTCAAAGTTACCTCCCTTGTAAAATGGCTGATTCCGCTGTGAAGCGCTTCCGTCTGTGAGGGACTTATTCAAGCTGACAGATAATAGGTGAGCGACTGGCTCTGCTTCCTTCACTGGTCTCCCATGGGAGGGGGGATAATTCTCGACGCATTTACACAAGTCATTAGGAAGGGGCTGGTTGTTCTTGCTTAGCCAAATCAAGCGCTGTCACGCAAAAGATCAAGGCTCACCGAGCGAAGCAGACGACATTGCCTGCAGAGACAGTACAAGAGCTGACCTGTTAAAGTAGGACATGAACCGTCTGGCTGCTGCATTTACTTTGATACGAAACATGAAGCACGCACCAGAAAGATTCACAGCTTGTGAAGTTCGGAACCTATGTAGACAAAGTTTCGTAAACAATTTAAAATAAAAGTAGATAGCTCGCGCGCACAGGTGGTAGACGCCAGGTTTATAACTGACTGGGGAGTTATTTTTAATGTTCCAATGTAGGTCTCTTGTATGGAGACAAACGACAGATCGAACTGATTAATATTAAAAGTAAATCAGTATTTTGAATGGATTTACGTACCAGTTATAATCGATGTCCAGTAGTATAATCACATACTAATTATGTATGCATTACTTTAGGTTAAAATTATACTCTATTTAAAGCCTTATCGACGTGTTTAGATTGAGCGAGTTTGTGAGTGAGTAGGGTTTAACGCCGCTTTGAACAGTATTTCAATGCACGTGTCAGGTTAAAGTGGGTGGGACGCCCAAGGTTACGTAGATCACAGACGTTTATCGCTTTGATGAAACCATTGGTAAGGTGCTAATAGACAAAAAGGCATAATCAGGGCGAATCGGGAACAGATAATCTCTCCGAGCAGAGATTCTTTCACACCTTTGAGAAGCAACTCCTGCACATCCAATTGCAGCGCTTTAGACCCAAATGCCTGGTTATATACATGAGTATACACTTGTGACACAGATTGACCATCTTTATATAACAAGGTTTTATTCAGCCAGATGGTTGTACGCTTCTTTTGGCAATATTCCAGCAATATCACGGACTGGAATACCAGAAGTTGGCTTCACACATTGTCATTATGTGGGGAAACCTTCGGCGTGACGGTCCCCCGCTTTAACCACTCGGCTTCCACACTGCCCCTCAGTTTAATGCTACTCACGAAAAAACAGGTGTTTCACCAAATACAAATGGTATATATAATCAGAAATGATTATTGTCCTGGGTGCCTACAAAACAGTTCGTTCAGATTGATGTTTAAAAACTGGCAAAAGAATTCTCCAGGACTTATATACGAGACAAAATAGGTTTTTCTCCGAAAAACAATCAGTAATCATCAATGTTTTATCGAACGACAAAACTCGATAAATAAAAAGTATACGCAATGAACTTCTTTCATTTCTACAGAGTATAAAAATATAACACGAGATCGATCGTGAAATCTAAATTCGATGAACACAAACAACACTTAGTGGGGCGTTCATTTAGCAAAATCCATGTGCCCAAGTTCGGACCAAAAACAAGCATCATTCCTCCAATCGTCCCCTGAAGGACTCTGTCCCTCTGTCTATCCCAATGTCCACCTCCAGCCAGGAAAGCAGGTGGCATTTTGCAGCCAAATTAACTTCCCCCTGCTTGATGAAGTAGTGAGCTTTACCAAGGAGGGTTGCTTTCACCTCTCGCCTCCGGCAGGTAAAATCCAAATCAAATTTGGTAAGGAGTATTTGACCGACGAAGACGTTTTGTCAAGTGTAAATCGATTCGATGCCGGCGTGTAATTCTGTTTATGGGGAAGTCTAAACGAACAGCGCTGCTGTTCGGATCAAAAGGCGCGTTGTTCGAGGGGCGGAAAATTTGATTTCATGTTTTTCAATCTATACGGCTAACTTTCATGTGACTGCAACCGATACCAGAGGCACTAGACAGAGATGCAAGTATCACCGGTGAAGATGGCATTAGGGAGAACATGTGATTTACCATTAAGGGCTAGCGCCAGGGCCTTTCACGCCAAGATCGGCCCAGTCTCCTTGCAGCTATGAATTAGACATCGCGAGACTAATTCGGATTCTGTTGCTATCAGGGCTAAATGGAAAACGCCAAACGTAATTACGGCGGCAGATAGAGTATTTAGCAATTTCAATATCAGTCGCTAATAGTATTATGGTCAATGTGTGTGAATCGTGGGTTTGAGCTCTCCAATTTGCAGTTTCATCCGGGATATTAACGCTCTTTACGTCGCCTTGGCGTTGATTGGGTGAGGAATGGGGCCACTTGCTCCAAACTTGAATAACGGACACAAATACCTGTCTAGACATCGTGGCCACAACAAAGAATCAGCGATGATGAGGAGCATCAAAGGGGAGTAACTCTATATTCGACGTAATATCTGACGTCAAACTTGTCGACGTCATATCGACGTGTTGTTTGTCAGACTGCGTGTAATGGCGAGTCAGAAACAATGAACGATTTAATAACTGATAAAGGCTGAGGGCCGATGTCATTATACAAGTAAAGCTAATTAAATAGGGTTTTCCCATGTTCTTGATTAGGAGAGGTAAAATTTGATTTTATCAGAATCTAAAGTTGATTCAAAATGACTGCAGTACAAAGGGCAAACGGGGCTCTTTCGAGCAGAAAATAATTCCGAGCTGATCAGATCTCGCTTTTTCACAGCATTGTGTTATTACAGGGACTGGAAGATCAGAGGGGGACACTGGGTCCTAATCGGGCGGAAAACTGCCACGTATGGGGGGCTGATGTTCACAATAGAATGTGATCGTCACGGCAAACTTCTAACATGTTCTTTTCTTCAAGCATGACCTAGGGCGACGGGATAGCATAGTGGTTACAGACCTGGCTCGCTGGCGAAGGCACAGGTTCGAGTCCCAGTATGGGAACAATGAAGCCTGGGGAAAAGGGTTGGACAAGGTCCCTAACATCCCATTGCTTCGTTAGAGGCGACTTAATTATCGGGTATTAGGCTCTGTGACTTGGCTGATTGGGCGTCATCGATGATACGACTGGATATTGGAATATTAGGGGCGTAAACAAATATCATTAATTCAAGCGAAGGGATGGTCTATCTTGTATAGCCTTGTGGGCAGCTTCAGCTGAAATGTGACTGGATTGTGCATGACAAATTTAATACTTTCAGTCTTCATGGTCACCTTAAAGCAGGATTCAATTTCTTCATTTTAAGATAAAGACATATTTGGGCCTAGAAAGAGTGACTGATAAAGAGAGACCTAGCTTGGTTCAACGCCACTTGGACAGTGTCTCAGTAACATCACGGCGTGTTTATTGTGACACCATGACAGTGAAGTGATGCAAGTCCTGGGCCACTTTGGTACCATACGTACCATGCCAACGCTTGTCCACCCAGTAGAAAGACTTGATCAGTGGGAATGTGTACCGTGAAAACGCTTGCTCACCATGCAGTTTTGATTGTTCATTGGAATGTGTACCCTTACAACGCTTGTCCTCCATGCAGTCGTCCTTGATCAGTGAGAATGTGTACCCTGACAACGATTGTCCACTATGCATTCTTGTTTAATCAGTGAGAATACGTACCCTGACAACGCTTCTCCGTCAGGTAGTTCTGTTTGACCAGGGAGAATGTGTACCCTAAAAAATATTGTAGTCCGAGCAGACTTCCTTGATCAGTAAGAATGCGTACCCTGACAACGTTTCTCCAAGTAGTTCTGTTTGACCAGTGAGAATGTGTACCCTAACAACGAATGTAGTCCGAGCAGTCTTCCTTGATCAGTGAGAATGTGTACCCTGACAACGATTGTCCACCACGCAGTCTTGCTTGATCAGTGTGAATGTGTACCCTGACAACGATTGTCCACCACGCAGTCTTGCTTGATCAGTGTGAATGTGTACCCTGACAACCATTGTCCACCACGCAGTCTTGCTTGATCAGTGTGAATGTTTAACCTGACAATGATTGTCCACCATGCAGTCTTGCTTGATCAGTGTGAATGTGTACCCTGACAACCATTGTCCCCCACGCAGTCTTGCTTGATCAGTGTGAATGTGTACCCTGACAACGATTGTCCACTATGCAGTCTTGCTTGATCAGTGTGAATGTGTACCCTGACAACGATTTCCACCACGCAGTCTTGCTTGATCAGTGTGAATCTGTACCCTGACAACGATTGTCCACTATGCAGTCTTGCTTGATCAGTGTGAATGTGTACCCTGACAACGATTGTCCACTATGCAGTCTTGCTTGATCAGTGTGAATGTGTACCCTGACAACGATTGTTCTCCGAGTGGATTGGCGTGAACAGTTCAAATGTTTACCTTGACGACTTCTCCATCGAGTAGTTATGTTTGACCAGTGAGAATGTGCATGTACACTAACAACGGTTGTAGTCCGAGCAGTCTTCCTTGATCAGTGAGAACGCTTCTCCGTCAAGTAGTTCTGTTTGACCAGTGAGAATGTGTGCCCTAACAACGACTGTCCACCATGCAGTCTTGCTTGATCAGTGTGAATGTGTACTCTGACAACGCTTCTCCGTCAAGTAGTTCTGTTTGACCAGTGAGAATGTGTGCCCTAACAACGACTGTCCACCATGCAGTCTTGCTTGATCAGTGAGAATGTCAACCTCGACAACGTTTCTCCGTCAAGTAGTTGTTTGACCCGTGAGAATGTGTACCCTCACAACGCACTCTTGCAGTTTCTTGCTTGTCCACCCTTCAGTCTTGCTTGATCAGCGACAGTGAGAAGCTTGACAACTCTTGTCCACCATGCAGTCCTGCTTGATCAGCGTGAATGTGTACCCTAGCAGGCTTGTTCACCCAGTAGTTTTGTTTGATCAGTGAGAATGTGTACCTTGTAGCCTAACCAAACTGGTAATTGCCTGTATCACAAGAGGATTGCGTCCTAAATTAAAACTAGCCGAAATACTTCAAGAGGTAGGGTGCAGGTTGAATAACATCTTTTTGAAGCACAAACAATTGGAAGTCATACGGCCATACGCGGATCCAGATGCAGTGAGACGAGATTAATGATAGAAGGGGAGAAGTAAAAGTTCGCTGTAAATCGTTCAGTAGTGACGTATAGATAAAATTGAAATGGTGATAAGTTTCCAACAACAACACCGCAACCAAATGCAAACTGCTACACGGATGTAAATGTAACTTGTGATCACAAAATGTACCCTTCCCTTACATAACAATCCAAGAGAATAACCAATCTTTATTATCCACTAAAACCGATTTCATTTGGTGTAAAGCGCAAGATAGCTGTGAAATTTATAAGAATGGACCACTGAAAATCAGTGATGACACCAGGTGTTTGCGAAAAGGGTAAGCATGTTCTTACCCAGCGGTAGCACCCGCCATTCACATAATTTAAAACAACAACGCTTCTTGGTCTTCCTAAATATCGGGTGTATGTTCTGAATGATGACACGAATCGATGGTGTCAACAACTCAAGAGCGGGTAATGACATATTTCAATGCTATAACAAATATGAAGGGTGGGGCGGGTAGGGAGGAGTATTCCCAACGCCTGTCATAAACACGGCCAACACCTCAATGGGAATTATACAGGTGCTCAGTTGGAAGAGAAGTGCCAATGATATAATGATAACAACGAGATGTCAGGATATTTTGGAGAATAGATATTGACAACACCGCCCGGCATCTCAATGTGTGGACAACTTGATATGTATGATTACTTCATAGGAAACGGGTGTCATCGCTTCATTGCCTCATTTGCATAAAAAGGAAAAGAGAATCACACCTCATTTGACCCTGAAGAGTTCTATTGACGCCTTGAATTGCCTCCCCTTGAGTGTGTCAATAACCATTGTCCAAGTTATTGGGAAATAATTACGCTCTAGTCATAACTACAACCATACCGACATGACGGACGGTTCTCATACACTTCCCACCATGGTATAACAAGCGTTGCTGCCTGCTGTGAACCTGCTGGAGTCATTATACATCGCCTTGTTGGTTCCCACTGACCACACCGAGCCCAGACAAAATGTTTTGACTGGTCGCAGTTGCTTCGCATCAGCACTGAGCCATGAAACTATCTTGGCTTCGGAGTGCTAACGAGCAAATGACATATTTGTTTACACAAGATTGATATTAAGGTTGGGTTTCATAAGACAGGGTGACCGGCCTTATCGGTGTCTAAGCAGGATGGGAAAGGCTGGGATCTTAAAAGGGGTAAATTGAGCATCTTTCGACACCAAATTGCTTTTATTCCGAGCATAACCGATTTATGTGCCCCGGTGGCGAGCTGACGGGAAGTTATGAATTGTTACAGGATTTGTGTTGTGGCCGACCACATCAAAAGAGGAGAAATGGTCATTTTATTTTGGTTTTGATTGTAAAAACACCACAGTGCCCAAAGGGGTCTCTGCATCTCTGCTGGAATCAATTTTCTTCCATATCAAAGTAGTCGGCCTGAAAATTGGTTATGACAAAGATAATCTAATCTTGTCTGCTCTCCATTCGCCGAATCATTTTCAGGAATATATCACGAATCAATGCGCAGAAATAGGGACTTAAAAATATACAGGTGTCTTTGGCGAAATGAATTTCACATGATTAATAATATGTTTATCCTTAAACTAATTGTCAAAAAATAGAAATATCTCCAGTTCTTGTAAACACTTGTAATTGTTTTACCGATAAAGATTTTTTGTCGCCAAATCACTTTGATTATTATTTTTTATGGAAGTTTTTTTTTTCTATTTTCTATTTATTATGCCGTTTACAAAATTTACAATATAAAATTGTGTCTTGTAAAATACTGTAAATGGTTGATTAATCCAATTGTTTTGAGTTATTAAACGTGACATATTTTGATATGTGTATGTCAACAGAATGTTCCGTTGAACTCCGTTGTGTCGAATTTTCAGTTGTATCGAACGGAATGTCCTGTCTCGGCGAATTTCTTAAATTTGCATTATTTTTTTAAACTTATAATAAGTGAAGGAACATATCTTTTATTTCACAAATAAAGTTTTCTAATAATATTGCATATATATGTGCCTTGTTAATGAACGGTTTTGTTTGTTTGTTGCCATATTCCATCTATACGATGACATGCAGTCTGCCAGGTCACCGATCTATTTAGTCGCCTCTTACAACAAGCACAGCTTGGTGGTGACCAATTCTTACCGGAATCTCCACAGGTTTGTTAATGAACAGAAACCAATACCAATGCTACCATTAAAGATATTTTATATATTTCAATGAAATATATCTCTCGTCAATTATGACTATTGATGACAATAGATGTTTATTGGAGAAATTGAAGCTGATACAAAAGTATGCATAAAAATCAAGGATTAAAGTTTTCGCTTACATTAAATATTTGCCAGTGTGCATCTTATCACACCGAAATGTATAAAGAAGATAACCGTTCACATTATTTCAATCAACCCATAGAAGAGGCAATCTACTGAAACCACCCGTCTGGCGAAAAGCGGTGACACGGCGTTATGTTATCGTATAATTTCAGAGTTAACGCGCGGCAAATCGCTCTTGTACACACCAACATCTGCTTGGGGCGGTGAAGTTTCAACGAATAAATGTAACACATTTCTGTTTGTTCACACCAATCGGGTAAAATGGCCGCCAAGTAACGTGATGCTCTACGTCTAAATTTTTCTATTTACAGAGAAAACAAAAATGTTGACAACAAGACGTGTAACCATATTGAAAAGCTCGAGTCGTATTTCTTCATTCTGATCTCCTCTCCTCGAGGTGTAGCCCACCCGGGGCATAGAAGATATGCCATGTTGTGTTAATGAAGCGATTTAAGTAGCGCAGCCCTAAACTTTCAATAATCAGACGGATCAGGGAAGATATGACCTTCACCTTTGACCTGCTGAAGGCGCGCGCGCTCGGCGGCAAGATGCTGTTTTCTTTACAACTATTAAAATACAAATAGACCAAACTGACACGGCCAGATTATAAACTTCTCATTAGTGACTGGGGAGCAGGAAAACAGAACGTTAAGTTGTCTGAGTAAAGAAAACATCAAATTGGCCTGAAAACGATTCCCGAAGTGGCGTGTTAAACTAAAAAGGCAAATTTGTATCGGGTGTTTGAATGAAATTGAAGAGGGGTCATGCTTTGGTCAGTCTGAACCGACACTCCTCAACATAACCCGAACAACGTTACTGATATTTCTTTCATCTTCAATGTTAAAAGGAAATATTTAAATGTGTGAAAATATGCTTTTTGGTGTAATTATTTTCTTTGCATTAGACTACTTCCTGACAAAAGTGCTTCCCTCTATGTCAAATGACACTGCATCACCTCTCTGTGTCTTGTATCTTCTTATACGGAGGGTAGACCATTTCAAATTCCTGGTGTGGCGTGCCTAGGACCTTTGTGAGAGACAGAATGCCTTTCGGTAACAGCTACGGGACCTCCATTTTTTCTCTGAAAATATTAGCCAAACAAGATTTCTTTCTTTTTTTCGAATACATTAATTTCAAACATTATGAATTACAAAACATTATTAATTCTTAATCATGTCTATACTTTCAACAAGCTATAACAGTGGCAATATGATGAATTTAATATTAACAGTGAGTGAGTGTTTGGTTTCTGGACGCCTCTTTGAACGCGGCGTGCTACAGGAAAAGCCAAGCCACCAGGACAGCCATTTACGTATGTGGTACACACTCTACACACGAAGGCTATGAAATCAAGTATTACACAATACATTTCTCGATAGATACACCATGATTTTATCGTCTAGACTGGTTTTGAATAATTTTAATGCAGATATTCCACAGTAATGGTACAAGACTAGGATATGGCACTCCCCAAAAAAGGCATCATAAATAGTAGCCGCAAAGAAAAGACATTGTGACTATATATTATGCTGTATATATGTAAACCAACGTCCTCGAATTACCATTATCAATATTACATTTAGAGACAATACAAATCATCAAAACTCAAAAAGAGCAAAAATTTGAATATTGGCATAATGTTTCCCTCTACGGCATCTCACGTGCAATGTGTTTCTATGTATTCCTCTGTGGAGTCATTTTGAAATCAACACCAGTGTTTTTCCCCATCGCCCCCGGGCGGGAGAACTAGAGGCAGGTAATGATTTCAGCTTGTAAAAAGATACCCCGCCTCTGTGTTTAAGTCTTGGCCACAGGGGAAAAACTCGCACAGTCTGTATTAAAGTTTTGCATTTCGCGTGGATGTATTTAAATCATTGGGTTTGTAATTAAAGATAATTGACATATTATTCTATTCCATCATTAATCATCTTCCGCAAATAACCATTGGATATTGTGTTTTAGCTTGTGGCGGAAAACTCGTGAAGATGATCCGTCACTTGATGCCTTTGTGCTGCATTCTGGTGACCCTACGAGGAAGAGATGACCATTTGCCTTCTAATCACATCTCATTATATCTTCAAGGTAGATCTCTGTGCAAGGAGACACGGCTTCATATAAACGTTAGATTCACTGCTGAATTAAATAACTTTGGGGGAATTTGCTTTAATTTATTAAAGATGTTCATATTCATTAATTCTATTCACCTGTAAAATGATAAAAATACATTGTTTTGCGTCATTTATTTCCATTGGCTCTACGGCACTGTTAGCAATATTGAATCATATCACGGGGACCCCAGAAATTGACTTCATACATTGAATCGAACCCTGACCTCGGGCGTGACGAGCGAACGTTTTAACCACTAGGCTACCCTACATGTACAGATAAGGACTTGATAGGTTGATTTATGGAATTCTTGTACTAACGTATTGTTATGTATAACTTAAGTTGTGTATACGGTTTAATGATATAATTCTATAAGGGGAGTCATCGACTCACAGGAATCCCCGAGGTTTATACATGTATATGAAATGGGGATGAGAATGAGATGTCATAATTGGGATCAGGATAACCTGGCCTGAAAAGTGAAACAGAAAGCTGTCAGTTTGCTGCTGAGGACCAGTCACTTCCCTCTCGAAACCGTCAATGTGTGATTTTGCATCAAAATATAAATATGAATAGTGGATTATGCAATAGATTAATGAGAATGCCCAACACATTGTCAGTGGATGCCAAGCTTTGGCACAAACACAGTAAGTGAGCGACACGATTGCATGACTCAATCCTTTTATTCCCGTATTCGCCATGTTTGAGATTTTGGCTCAGATGTTCATCTATGGTAAGAATATGTGGCGGGCGTCATGGAAAATGATAATTATAAAACTTTTGTAATAGTCTAATAGACAGCCTCAGACGTATCCAAGCCAACGAACTTGACATTGTCCTTTTTGATAAATCTAAAGAAATCATTTATATCATCGAGTTCTCTGTTCCTTTTGACACTAATGTGATTGATAAGATTCAGGAAAAACATGCCAAATATTCGGACCTCGCTCACGAAATGTCACACTGCATCCCAAGTACCAGGTTGTCCAACTCCCTATTGGTCTTAGCACTTTGGGCTTGGTACCTCCCAATCTGTTAACTGACATTGGCAAAGTACCCGGATTTGCTGCCGGAAACACCACCCTTCTGACAATCTGGGTATTGCAGAAAGCTGCAGAGTTGGGGAGTCTTCACATTTTCCGAAATGTTCTTGGTGGGTCCGACTCGGCAGCACGACCTGGAATAAATCCCATTCGCTGTCGGGGCTGTGTGGAGAGGGTTCAAGGGCCCTAAGCTGATGATGCTCCTAACCATCCTGAGTGTGCCTGGAACCTTCTTTGCTGCATTTTTTAAAATATGAATCTGTGAAGTAAAAAAATAATAATTATACATTTTATACCCAGGTCACTCAATGACACGAGCAATTACGTGTATACATCGTCCCAACAGCAACATATGTAATAGTTTGAGTTGCTCGCCTTATCCTGAAAGACGAAAGCAAGAAGCACTCATTAACGAAGCAAATCTATTGCATATTCTTTTCACGTTTTAAGTAGAAAACATAACATCCTCTGTGATTGACGTATAATTTCAAAATATTGTTTCAGACAATGCAAAACGCTTTAAAAACTGTTGCATTATTTATGTCTTGAGTATACACGATAATCGTGATAAAAGCGTATACAAAATTCATGAACAGGTAATATTCCATAAGATAGTTTTAAACCATAATATTTATACACAACAATAACTTGTGGATTTCAAGATTGCTACAAGATTATTCGTAATAGTTATGGTGTTAGTGTTAACAATTCACGATCGGAAATCATTACCTTGATCAAAGGCCTTGCCCTCTAGTCCTTCCTTTGGGTGGCGGGAGTTTGTTTGGCTTCCAAGAAGCGGATGTCCTCAACATTAAACTAACATATCAACAAAAGCCTTCCAGCCTTCAATGATGTTTTTCGGAGAAATATTATCAACCTGTCATTGAATGAAAACCAATTAAATACCATCCTGTGGACATTTGTACCTAAGTTGGGGGGTTATTCGTTATTTATCTTGTCATTACATATGTCTATTCATATCCTTTGGTTTAACGATATTTGTTCGATTAATGACACGTGTCATTGCCCCTTTTTTTAATTTTGAACAAACATTTCATTTGATTGGTTTCCGTTTCCGTGGATATTAAATCATATTTATAATATTTCAAACATTAAGACTGAAGGATTATTACTTGTGACAAGTGCCATTTTTTATACATCACAGAAATGTATGCAGTTACGTTTCAGTTAAATCGTATTGTTAGGCTATAGGCAAATGGTTAGTGCCTAAGGAGAAATAGACCTGTGTTGATTCCAAACATTTCGTTTATTAGACGATGACTACAAAACAGTGTTTTCAAGAATTTCGAGATTTGAATTAATTCGATATAATGAAGGTTGCGATGTTTGTGTCAAATATATAAAATCACAGTTGGTTTATGACTTTGTGAGAGGCGAGTAATGACTGAATGGGGTCTTACACGATTTTAACAGTTCCCATTTGAATATATCGGCGTGGGAAACCAATAATAGTCTGCACTCTTTATAAACATGTAGCGAGCGAACGCTTCAACCACTAAGCTACCCATACAGAGGATGATGGTTTCCAGCACAGACCACCACGGACAATTGGTGGGTCTATGGAAAAACTTTCTCAACAAATGAATTGGGCATGGGTTGCTCAATCGCCTGAGGCGCCACCCTACGCTATGGAGAGTTGCCTCCCTTAGGCGTACCAGAAACCTATGATCCTGGGTTTCGAATCCCAGATTCGCTCGTATTTTGTTTCTTGATTTGTCAGCACTCTGTTTTCGCTGGTAAACTCCTGCGACCTGCACCTCTTCGGGCTTCCCTCTTAGATTAGCTTACACCCTTGATATAACTTAAATACTGTTCATAGATGCGTTAAACGGAGCTCACTCCTTAGTCTCTTAATTGTTTCGATAGTGGTGTCGTGGTGCTATGTGCCATAATAGCTTCCACTCTGGACAATCTTCAACTGGGATTTTTTTTATCATCCGAGAAAGCTGGCTAAGAGATTGAAATAACGCCATGGCTGGAATTTCTGCAATATCTTCTTCAATATCACATACTATGATCTATGTTAAGCTATTAACCTATACTATTACTCCCTTTACTTGTCACGTATGACTTTTAATGTCGAGCAGATAATCGTCTGTGTGATCTAACCCAAATAAATGCTTCACAATGAGATCGTTCCGACTCCCAAGATGGCCGACCTTCGCCTCCTGGCTTGACATTTTCTCCGTGTAGTGTTTGTTTGGCCGCTATGTAACACTACTGCGAGATCCCGCCCTTCCTATCACACACCACTTCGCGGACAAACATCAGCTGGGTTAGGTTTCAGTCCCCCACGGTGAAGCCCCTCGGGCCGGAGCTGTGCGCTATACCATAGGTAGACACGTTACCCCCGATCTGTGGACGTGTACAATAGAGGGGAGGTATTGTTATGAGCTTGTCGTTGACAGGCATGCAGGAAGACGGGATGGAGACTGGTTATTAGAATGGGTTACTGTCTACGATATCTGAAAATGAGGCATGTTTAATTTGCATACTGTTGGGTCTCCTGTAGGCTTCTCTTAGACCATGTGACGCTGCACTGAGTAGGAACTGCCTTTAGAGATGCAGGCTTTAGATTTTGCATGAACTGAACAAAACGCTAAAGTATGGATAGGATTCGGGTGGGGTTTGTTCCGATGGTAATGAATTGGCATGTAGTGTAGAACGCTGTCGGGATGAGAAATGGTTTGTGTTAGTTCCGACAATCCATTTGAGGTTTGTTCTGATGATTCGCTCCTGGGGCTTGTCAGGAACACAGCAGTCCGGATGAGTTACCGGTGCGGTTTGTTGTGATGACTGTCCTGACAATTCAGTGAGTCTTATTCTGATGATTCACTCCTTTGGCTGTCATTGACTATAGAAAGCTGCAGTGCGGGTGAGCTTTTGGGGAGGTTTATTCTGATGATTCGATAGAATACTGTCATGATCGGATCGCGAATTCGTACAGATGATGCACTAGCATTGGGTGAGAGGTTTTGGTGATTCAAATATTGTGAGCACCAATTTCCAAGTAAATGTCAGTCGGGCTTAAAGTGTTATCCGCTCGAGAACGCATCCTCGTTATTTTAATGAATCAAATAAGCTGCTGTTTAAACAGGAATACATTTTTTATTCGAGGTGACAGGAAAATGTAATTCTTGTAGGAATATACTAGCTATAATTTTTTTCAACGTAAACTTTATCAAATTATTCAAGAGCATCAGTGACGTCATGGCCTAATGTGAATTATGCCATTAGGACCACACAGCTCACGGAAGCAACCCCCGTTCATCTTATACAGATACACAGTAATAACAAGCTGGAATTCTATTAGATGATAGAGAAAAAATATGCGATTTTTTATTTGTTTTTGTGGCAGTTTGAAATTACTGTCTGGTGTATGTTTATTTAAGTTACTTCCCCCGTGGATGTAAAATGAAGACCCTAGATTTTTATCTTCTTCATGCTTTGGAACTGTCAAGGTTAGATAAACTCCAAGTTATATCAGACATAAATCATAACTCTTGTAACAATTTATTGTTCTTCTTCTAAAACGTGTCTGGTAACAATGCAGACTGTAGAGGGTAGTATCTCGACGTGTCTGCCTTGGAGATGCCATCCAAAGGAGAAGCATTACACAAGACGTCGAAAGGACTCAAAAAAAGATCAGATGCTATGGCTGGGCTCATGAATGCGTTGTGCTTTGCTTTGTACTTTTACTGAAACTGTTGCGAACGTATTCCTGTGGATTCTTCGGCTCCTGGGAGTTGTTGCTGTTTGACAGTATTTCAGTTATACAACGACGATCAGAGGAAAACCTATAGTGACGCTTTGTTGAAACACACACAGGCAAGGTGCTGAATAACCATATCTAGGGTGTAATGTTACTGTATCTGTTGTATCTACCGCTTGCACGATTAGCATCTCAGAGTAACTACAATTGTTCCAGATCATCCTCCGGAGCAGCTATGACTGATCCAGCTCTTCCTCGTGAGAACTATGACTGATCAAGACCTTCCTCCGTGGCATCTGTTTTAACGTATTGTACATTGTTAACGTACACTTACGCGATGGAGATACAAACGATTACGCTCTGTACATTAATGACATAGTGCCTATCAACAACGCACAGAAAATCCTTCTCGTACAATTACGCACTCCAAATTCTGACCTGAAAATTATGGACTGTAGATTTTATGTTCCAGTTCTTCCAGAGCAACTACGACTGGTCCAGATCTTCTTCCAGGGCAACCATAATTGATCCGAACCTTGCTCCAGAGTAACTACGACTGGTTCAGACCTTCCTCTAAAGCAACTACGACTGGTCCAGACCTTCCTCTAAAGTAACTACGACTGGTCCAGACCTTACTCCAAAGTAACTACGACTGGTCCAGACCTTCTTCCAAAGCAACTACGACTGGTTCAGACCTTACTCCAGAGTAACTACGACTGGTTCAGACCTTCCTCCAAAGCAACTACGACTGGTCCAGACCTTCTTCCAAAGCAACTACGACTGGTCCAGACCTTACTCCAGAGTAACTACGACTGGTTAAGACCTTCCTCCAAAGCAACTACGACTGGTTCAGACCTTCCTCCAAAGCAACTACGACTGGTCTAGACCTTCCTCTAAAGTAACTACGACTGGTTCAGACCTTACTCCAAAGCAACTACGACTGGTCCAGACCTTACTCCAATACAACTACGACTGGTCCAGACCTTCCTCTAAAGCAACTACGACTGGTCCAGACCTTACTCCAAAGCAACTACGACTGGTCCAGACCTTACTCCAGAGCAACTACGACTGGTTCAGACCTTCCTCCAAAGCAACTACGACTGGTTGAGACCTTCCTCCAAAGCAACTACAACTGGTCCAGACCTTACTCCAAAGCAACTACGACTGGTCCAGACCTTACTCAAAAGCAACTACGACTGGTTCAGACCTTCCTCCAAAGCAACTACGACTGGTCCAGACCTTCCTCCAAAGCAACTACGACTGGTCCAGACCTTACTCCAGAGAAACAACATAATGGTCAAGACTTCCTTCCAGAGCAGGTATGAATGATCAAGTTCTTCCTCGTAAGAAACTGTGACTGATCCAGACCTTCCTCCAGGGCATCTGTTTTAAAGTACTGTACTTTTTAACCGTGTATTTACGCATTGTAGATTGGTTCCTCCAGAGTAACAACAGGCTGGTTAAGACCTTCCTCTACGCACTTTAGATTCTTCTCGTACAATTACGCACTGTAGATTACGATTACACACTGCAAATTCTGACCTCACAATTATGCAGTGTACATTTTGTTCCAGTTCTTACAGAGCAACTACGACTGATCCATTTCTTCCTTCAGAGCAACTACATCTTGTCCAGACCTCCCTCAAGAGCAACTACGACTGATCCATTTCTTCCTTCAGAGAAACTACATCTTGTCCAGACCTCCCTCAAGAGCAACTACGACTGGTCCATTTCTTCCTTCAGAGCAACTACATCTTGTCCAGACCTCCCTCCAGAGCAACTACGACTGATCCATTTCTTCCTTCAGAGAAACTACAACTTGTCCAGACCTCCCTCCAGAGCAACTACGACTTGCCCAGACCTTCTTCCAGAACAGCTATCACTGACTCAGACCTTCCTTAAGTGTAACTATCGCTGAATGAAACCTTCTTCCAGAGCAACTGCGACTGGTCCAGACCTTCCAGAGCAACGTCTGATCTATTCCTTACTCCAAAGCAACTTTGACTGATCCGAATCTTCCTCCAGAGTAACAACAGGCTGGTTAAGACCTCCCTCTACGCACTTTAGATTCTTCTCGTACATTTACGCTCTGTTGATTACACCCGTACAATACTGCAAATTCTGACCTTACAATTATGCAGGATAGATTTTGTTCAATTACGCACTTTTGATGCTGCCATTTATACGGTTAGGCAGTGTAGATTCTACCCTCACAGTTAATACACTGTACATTCTTCCCTTACAGTAACTACAGATTCAAACTGTACAATTACGCACTGCAGATTTGAACCTAACAACTACGCACTGTAAATTCTACCCGTGCAATTACGCACTATATAATCTGTCTTTACAATTACGCACTGTACATTTTACCCTCGTGTCGGCATTGTGGACTTTTATCTGAAACTAATACTATCTTCTTCAGCACACAAAAGTCTAACCTAAACGGTACAATCCCCACAGAAATGCCACCCACTCCACTTTGACTAACACCAGTGTTATCCAACATGTCAGTGTTCTTGTCTCTTATAGGAACCCTCAGCACCGGCTGAACGACATTCATCACAGTGCAAGAAATTACAAGTGACAAATTATTCCAACCGGGCGACCTTGGATTTAATGATTAAAGAACACTTTAGGAAAACAAGCACGCACCTCTCGTCCAGCGTAAGAGATAGGGAGACGTGCTCCAGTAATTAATAGAATTCCTAAACCTCATCTCAACGTCTGATGACACGGCATTACGAAAACTCCCTTAGGAACTACGGGGACTTTAAACGCCTCGGCGTCCCTGAAAGACAAGGAGGGGTATCTTTTGATCCCCATGGTGGGGACACCCCTTAATAATGATGATAGTCGCGGTTGTGTACTCTCTATCGAGGGTGAACGTCAAGTTTACACACTTGTGCCACTGAACGAGGATTGAAGTCGCTGGTGTGGCCACTGTCACGCAACATCTTGCCTTTTTTTATTGCCTAGACGTAGGGGAAAGTGAAAAATCCATTCCCCTCTACCTTTGTTCTCGAAAACAAGCGATCAATTGTACACAGGATGTTGCAAACAGGATTATGGTTGATAGTTTCTCAAGCGTCATTCACCATTGTGCGTTGTTCGACTTTTTCAATGGCAGCGCTGCACGAGAGGTCCGCCCGTGATTCGGTCGGCGCCATCTTGCCCGGTCCTGCTGTGACGTCAGAGTGACAGACACCTCCTGGACGTTTTATTAACTGTGCTTGGAATAACAAAGTTAATGATTTCATTAGAGACTGATGATTGGCGAATAATGTTGTAGCTCTATGTGTTGCGGGTCTGTTACTATGATTTCGTGTTTGACTGAGTTTCTTTACATTGTGATGAATGGTAGGACATTGAATAGGCTACATATCATCTCCCTCTCCGGGCTTTATACATCAACGTTTACTTTTCTAAATATCCAGTGTTGAGCTTGGTTGATTTCGTGATATCAGCTTTCTTTCACAATGAGTGGGGACACAACGCAGAAAACCTTGGAAACTGTATATAGATTAATATACATATTTACATGTATGGTAGAGCGAATTGGGATTTGATCTGCTCAGAACATTATTTCTGAGTATTTGATATTATAAGGACGCTGGGTGAGGGGAGGGGGGGGGGGGGGGGGGGGTGAAGGGGGGTCGTAGGACTGTAAGATCAAATTGCCTCAGGTTTTACTGAAAATGGGGTACGCTGAACATTTACAAAATGTATGAGAATGGCTTGTAAACATCTGTTCGGATCCTCAGAAACATTAACATTCACTCATTTGTAATCACCCGATCTCCACCAGTCCGACGACATAGGTACTGTGGAATTATTCTGCCCCGAGTCGCAGCCAGTAGGAATGCTGTTTACAAACGTGATGTGTGTATGAAGTGAACAGATATTTTGCATTAGATTTGCGATGAGAGGACTTTATCTGCTTTCTTAAATTAAAATGTTTATGGAAGTATGAGGAAAGTAGTCATGTTCAAAATATCGAATGTTAGCTGCGATATTTTCTGTTATACCATGTGAACTGAAGCAAAGGAAACAATCCAATGAAACTCCGTTGATCCGGATTAAACATCCATTAAACTCCATTAAAATGTCCGGATAAAAGACGTCAATGAATTAACGAATAATTGTTACGGAGTTATGTGCTTTGTTTTTAATGTGCCTAAAAGATATTCGCTCAGGAAGCGGGATGTCACTGGAATGATATATTTATAGACACTGTGTATCTTATGTATTTAATCATATGTAAATCCATGTAAAAGACACTTTGCATTCTCCTTTACATGCGTACTATAAGTAATTTACAATCGTTAATATTTTTTTAATAAAATAAGTTAGGGAAAAACACATACAGAGACGTATAATTTACTTAAGCTGTTTTTTAATGCTGCAAAAGGAACCATTTCAACAACGGGGTAAATTGATAGTTTAGTGCCCGGATCTAATTCAGCTTGTTCAGCAATTTAATCTGCCATTACACCTGTATTTTCCCGCGGGAACCATCCTTCAGTAACAATTCACGTAATCCTTGTGTTCAGCTGGTTTCGCAAGTCGAGACCCAAAACTCCGACCAGATGACACTGGGGAGGAAATGACAACTTCTTTTAATGAAGATGTCAACATAGCTCCGCTGGTGCACAGTTACCTTCCTTGTATATCAAACGGATAATTAACAAAAGCGTTGTAAACGTGTCTTATTCAAGCCGAATGTTTTCAACGCCGTCTCAAAACATATGGCTGCCATGTCAACACGAACATCGTCTCAGTTACCAGCACGTCTTTAAGGAGGCAGATTTGTGTAATATTTGGAAAATAAGAACGAATGTTGTTGATTTCAGGTCCGTGTAAATACGACATGTAATAAAACTTTCACATTGTATACGGAGGAGCATAACATCGTGCACGTGGTTTTAACTTGAGATGTTGCTGCTACTCTCCTAACAAACAAAGTTACCCTCATCCTGTGACTGGAACTTTATGAGGTGCTGTGGGGTCGCATTAACGGCTTGCATATTTAAGAATGTGGAGATACTTCGTTGAGGAAATATGACCGTCTCACCTGCGTCTCTGTCAATATTTGTTCACAAAATATCGTTTGACATTTGAATAACAAGAATGTGTCCAATTCTAAATTAAGTGAAAAAGTTGTTAGTGTGGAGTTTTTAGGAAATATTTTGCTTGGTTGTTTCTGACTTACATATGATTCCAATTAGATATATAGGGTTTAAATTAGGCTGGTGGGAAATTTGAATTTCAAAATGTATAGATATTTAAACATTTTAACCATTTTACTTTAAGTTTGGCCACATTTTTAAATTAAAATGGTCATTCTTGGATCGAGGTTTTGTTTAACAATGCTCTGTTTCTTATTAATAAAGAAAATTAATTTTGAATTTCGCATGACAATATTTCATGTATATGAGTGTTGGAAATGTTTTACAGTTCGTAATTGCAATTACAAATTTGTACTTACATCTGAATAGTTACATAAGTCGCATCAGGTTTCAAGCCAGCAATTGAGGACAATGGGTTGTAATAGTACTGATTCGGTCACGTCTTGCAATATATATGTTACTCACACAAACTATCCCTAATTGTAGTAAGGCCGCTCTACCACATTTCATACTGCAGTCTTTGCTCTAAACCAATGGCCATGCATGACTACAAGTGGATTTGTAACATGTGGAATATATTACCTCGCACGTCTACAAAGGTCCGTAAAGTTGTGTAAAAAGGCAAAATCATGGGTAAAACAAAATGTACACTTGAACAGGGAACGCTACATCTTAACTGCGCATACTAAGTCACTATGTGGGTATTATTTCAAAATCCTGGATCCGTCTCTGCGCTTCTTCGTGTATCTCGAACTCCTTGATAACTTCACGTGATGCAAAGAAGCAGAACAAGCAAGTTAAAGGGGCGTCAATTAACTATAACTATTAACTACAGTTATTTGATACATTGTTTGTAAAACAAACATGTTTCGTCAACAAATTGATACATACAGGATAACATTTATTTTACATAGAACGATATGCTTAAAACCGAGTACAAAACCAATGTTTGATGGGGGGGGGCACGAGTGGCCCAGTCGTCAAAGGCGCCGCGATTTGTTGTGCAACCTATGATTGTGGGTTCGAATCCCGGTTTTCCCTGATTATGTTTCTAGGTTTGTCAGCACCATACCCGTGCTCGTGGGTTTCCTCCTACATTAAGCTGACACGCCGTGATATAACTGGAATACTGTTAAAAGCGGCATTAAATCCAACTCACTCACTCACTCACTCAATGTTTGATGGGGGATAAACATGAAACAAACAAGACATGGTTATAATGTATTTGAATAAAGATGTGTCGATGTATTTGATACTGTTATCATAGATGTGTTTTGGACGTGAAGGTTGCAGTGTTTCGGCCTAGTGACGTTTTGTGGCGTTTGTAAATGTTTGGTAAATCCAATTTTCAAGTTATCCTTTTCTTTTACATAATCTGTAATACCTCTCAAGCAGAGACCATAAACCGGTACAACAGACATTATGTCTATTGGAAGCAGACACTGTTTCTTTAACAAACCTTTCAAGACTTGTGTCCCATACAATTCGTTGTTTTCCACGAATGCTCGGATACCAAAATCTAGGGAACACAGGAGAGATATGACCTCTGACCCCGTAAGATGAATCTTGTTGGTCATTGTCATGACGAGGAACATGAACCCAAATCAATGACAGCAATCTCGTAGTAATGGGAGCCATTTTGACAAGCAATGAACACTTATTGTCCTAATCTACTGCCGCATTGATGTGTATTCATTCAGTGTCAATACTGGTAGTTGTAGCTGATTATAATCAGTGTTGACCAGTGGTCATCTAATGACCTTGAAACGACGTGACCATCGATCTAAGATACTTGTGCAATACTTCCCGGAAAAATTACTCCTCAAGTCTGCGCGCGCCGGTCTCGATATAACGCAAGCCGGAAGTCGTCTGCTGTAGAATAAACAAAAGTAAAATGGCGAATAATTGGCAGTGATTATTGGCGGGAGGAGTGTAGCATTCGGTTATAGTGGGTTGGAAGACATTTTCAAGCCGAGTGAAAAACATGTGCACACTAGGCGAAGGAGACCGAAATTAATTAGCCACAATGTTTATTTTGAAAACACGTTTTCGTGTTGTATTTTCAGGTTCTCCCTACATCCTGAATGCGTAAATAAGACTCATTCAAATGTTGTCCGTATGTTCCAGCTCAGACAATGAAGAAGGCAGCAAGCATTACGTAGTCGCTGAATATTTATATGAGTTTCCATGCGTTTCGTTGATTGGTTTAAGATAACAAATTACACGTGTTTGTGAAAGTAAAACATTAATAACATTACACATGGCTAATGCACCGTTAGAGTGACGAAAAATGCTAGCTAGTGAAATATCAAATGAAGGCTTACACAGCAGCATCCGTGCAGTTGTGCTTGCAATTGATATTAATGTTCCATTCATACTTTTGTTTTACTTTTATCGTTTTAGAAATTGTTTGAAACTTACAATTCCCATTTAGTCGTAATTTCAGGAAAATATTAGCGCGGACTTGCATGGACGCCCTTCGTAAAGCATGACTGATCTGAGGCTGCAGACGGCACAAAAAACTAATAACGAACAAAACAAGAAATGAAAGGATAAAAGGAAATAGCATCACGCACATGATCAAAAAGCCAGGCATTGATATGAATACTGATTGAAAAGCTACAAGTAAGACTGCAGTAAATATAATTATGTACATAATAATGTGCATATACATCCTAACATGAAAAAGCATGTGTCCAGTCTGTAAAAGGCTCATCAGACACTTAATTATGTAAAAATATTTAAATATAATATTATATAAAACACTTTATATCCTTTAAAAAAAGTGAGAACATTATATTAAATAACTGTTAAAGTATGTGCGCCTTAATCATAAACATAATATAATTTCAAGTGACGCTAAAAACATCTTTTAATCACAATTTCAATACCCATGAATTCATTCAATAAAAGCATAATGATTTAACATTGGTATATTTAAGTTAAAAAACGTCTGGCTGATCCCATTCCGACTTTTGACAATACCAATCAAATAAACGTGGCAAAAACCCTTTCTATTAACCCTTTCTCGCATGAAATCTCTACTAGAGTCTAGTTTAAGATTCATATAATCAAGGTCTAAATAAATGCAACCGTTAGTCAATTATTCACCTGAAAAACCAGATGGACTCTATCATGTGGATCAAGCTAATTTCTGTCTTTGAACGACACATCTCGTGCTGGCTACTAATTTGATCAGTCAAAACATAATTGAAAGAACACAACACTCGCATTCTATGAGACAAAATGATCTGATATTTTGGGAGAAGGTCAATACGGCCTCATGTCTGAATGGCCTAAAAAGGTAAAGTCAAAACGGCCACAACCCATTGTCACAACGGCCACAAGAAAAAGTCATAACGGCCACAAAAAAATACATAAAGAAGACAAAACAGAAGTATTTGATATTTGTGAAACTACACATCGCCTGTCAAGCAAAATGGTATAGATATAAACTGCCGGGCAAGAGAAAGAATACACACAAAATATTACAAATGTTGTCAAAACTTGATGAATGTAATATTGCCCGTGATACCCGTATCGAATAACTGTTTCCTTTTCGTTTCATGTTAAAGCACCATCAAATGCGGGTGTACTTTCTTTTGTCCGGTAGTTTATTATGATGGAATACATCACAAATCTGATTATTGTGTCCCCAAATAATCATAGCTTCTACTGCTTAATTTTAATTTGTACGAAAGCTGACCTAATATCACATACAAAGACGCGTTTTTGCTTTCAGTGTGAAAGGTCCATATAATATATAAACTATAAAAATATTCTGTATTCTGTTTCTGTATTGTTTCATATAGTTTAATGTTTACAGATTAATAGTTTCAATTCTAACCGCTTCGCGTCAGAAAGAGATGAAGAGCATAGCTTCTTAAAGGTATCAGCACCTGTACCAGAACGTCACATTGAAAGTATAGAGAAGTCAACCCTTTCTTCAAGAGGAAAGCTATTAATTTCTATACGATTTCTGTTTATCCTTGCTTTCAAGATCTGTATCAACATATGTTTCATATTCACATTTCGTATTCAGACAGCGTATCAAAGGAAACCTTCTTTCTAAACCATCGGCATACGAAGGGATTGCAAAGAACTTCTCTATTGTTTAAGGCCTATTAACATATGATACACTTGCAATTTTCTTTTCTTATTCCCCTAAATATTTTCAGATACTTAGACTCATCTGAACCATGTTAATAGATCTATCGTCTGTGGATCTATCAACAACGAACATGTTTTGCACCTATGAATATTTCATATCATAAAGAGTATAAAATAACACTAATCCCACTCTTTCAAGTCCAACGTGAGTGAACCGCGTTATTTTCTATGATAACATAGCTTCTATCCCTCCGGTATCAATGCATTAGAAGTCTAAGGTTAGTTTGTTTTGACAGATGATCTAAAATTAATAACTTCATATTGCTTGGTTATTTTCTCTGAATAGAATATTATAGACAGAGCAAATTGAAGTCAACTTTTCTTAGTATAATTCGGATAAAAATGCTCCGACACTCCCCGAGGTGAAACGGTGATGCTTATGTTCGCTATCGGGCGTAAACAAGGTCGTGCAAAATTGATATAGTCATTAGTGACGTGTTAAAGACTCTAAAAGAACGTTCAAATGTCATCTGTTGTAATTTGACGATCCCGCCTACAAACAAATGACCTGGCGTAGTCCTTAGTTGTCTCAACTTCCTCAATATGAGCCACAGTCAAGAGAATGATTAATTAATAGCCGAGAAAGAAATCATCATTTTGCAATGACAGTGCTGGAATATGACAATAAGTTACAGAAACGAATTTCTTTGTGACACAGAGTTCTGACTTATTTTCGCACACATATTACATCGGGTATTTACATTTTCTGTAAGGAGTTGTTTAATTGAGCTGTAAAATTATTATTCATTTTATAATGTACGGTGATCTATTTTCAATATAATGTTATCAAATTTAAACAGGTTATTTCATTCCTTTTCTATTATATTTCTTCTTCTTTTTATAAAACTACCTTAATTACAATCATATTTATTAATATTTAAATCTTATATTAACACATTGAGTAGTTATTGTTAAATAATTCATCTCGGTACCTAAGCAACCTTATAACAGTGGTCATGTATAATATTCTAAAACCTCAAAATAACATTTAATGACGAGTTCACTCAAATATTGATTTTAAAAAAACCGTGGAAGTTAATCTGTTTCATTAAAATCAAGTTTTATTTCCAATCATTCGTTACAATTAAGAAATATTCCCTTTTCAGTTCTCAAAAACATTTCTATTTTATTTCTTCTATTCTTGTCTACGACAAGCAGTCTTCAACAGGAACATATAAAGGTATTTGTTGTTCGTAAACAAAACACGGTAACACTACATGGATGGATGAGAAAGACAATAGATTTTCCAAACCCACATGAACCGTCTGTACAAAAAAAGGCTCCTTTATTTTCTTAACAAAAAAGACACAAAAGTAAACTTGTTATTTTCCGGGAAACGAAAGCTACCAGAAGACAAAAATAAATCACACCAGGGATCAAATCCGGGTGTCATATTTTCACACGGTCCCTGCCCCCCATCGCTTGCCCCACCCCCCACTAACACCTGTGGTAACAGTTGTACATACATTACACCTCACAAAGCCACCCCGTCGTGTTGCAGGGATCGACCGCTCAAGTATGTGCATAGGTAATTGACTTATGTTTCGCTCTTCCTGTTGCGAGGTGGGATCAGCCTGTCACCCTACTATTATGAGTTCTTGTGGAGGTCTTGCGGAGATCATGGGGTGGTGTGGACATTGCGACGTCTTCAACTCCATGTGCTGGATCTGTCACCATGATTTCTTTGATGATGTCCGTTCCTGTTTTTACTATTTCCATAGTGTTGGTTCCTTTCTAATCCAAAGTGTGATTCTTCCATGCTTAACGTGAGTGGACAACAATGCAACTTATCTTACGAGTTAATCCAACGGCACTACAGTTACGTACAGTTGAATAGGCAGTATGAAAAATGTATTGTTCTTTGTTCAATGATAAAACATAAGGCTGGGATGAAAGCAAAAGGTCTATTTACAGTGAGCCCCCGTTAATTCTAAGTGTATCGTTCCATGTTGAACGGTACGAATTGACATATTTTCGAAAAGCTGAAACTCAAAGTAAACCTTTACATAGTATGATACCATCAAATCTCTTTGTAATATATATTTACCCGTGAAGATCCGGGTTAGCATGGGTCTTCAGCAACCCATGCTTGCCGTAAAAGGCGACTACGGGATCGGGTGGTCAGGCTCGCTGACTTGGTTGATGCATGTCATCGTATTCCAATTGCGTGGCTCGATGCTCATGATGTCAATCACTGGATTGTCTGGTCCAGACTCAATTATTTACAGATCGCCGTCATATAGCTGGAATATCGCTGAGTGAGACGTTAACCAACCAACAAACAAACAATGTTTCTACAATGTATATTAAAAAATACGCAGAACTAACAATGTTCATACAATGTATATTTCATATACGCATAACAAACAAAGCTGTTTACCCAAATCACTTATCTACAATTCATAGGTCTAAAACAAGGACAGGTAGGCTTGGAGCATACTGTGTCGAAGTGGGGTAAATCGTGTTAAAACTGCGACATGGTATCTGCGATATTTGTCCCAACTAGTATATGTGTACGCGCGCGCACGCACGCACGCACGCACACACACACACACACACACACACACACACACACACACACACACAGATGCATGCACGTCGCTATATCATTGCAATAATCTTGAACGCGACGTTAATATCACCTCACCTCTTAAGTAAGTGAGTGAGTATTGTTTTACAGCGCATTTAGCAATATTCCAGCAATATCACGGCGGGACACCAGAAATGGGCTTCACACATTGTACCCATGAACGCGGGTCTTCGGCGTGACGAGCGAACGCTTTAACAACAAGGCTACCCTACTGCCTCCTTCACCTCTTAACTTGTGACGTACACAAGGAATGTTCAGTTTGTGTGGGCAACAGTTTATCAGTGCAGGAAAACAACTCGACGTCGATGACGTGAACACCCGGAGATACGTTTCTCAGGAAATCCAGCATTTCGCGAGCAGTTTTTTTGGATACATTTACATCTTATCAAAATATGATCATGCATCTTCTAACGCCTTGTGTTTGTTTTGTTTTGTTTGTTTGTTTTTTGTTTAACGCCGCACTCAGTAATATTCCAGCTGTATGGCGGCTTCTGTAAATAATCGAGTCTGAACCAGACAATCCAGTGAGTGAAATCATGAGCATCGAGCCACGCAATTGGGATACGATGACATGCATCAACCAAGTCAGCGAGCCTGACCACCCAATCCGTTAGTCGCCTCTTACAACAAGCATAGTCGCTTTTTACGGCAAGCATGGGTTGCTGAAGTCTGATAAATTCGAGTACATGGTTCTATACGGTGAGATACGTATACGGCAACTTACAGTTAGTTACTTTGGTGAGTGGAAATTGTTTTAAGATTCAATCAGCAATGTCACGCAAAACGTACCAGTGGGTGAAAGAATGAGCAAACGTCAACTCCGTTGGGGCACAAAGACAGAAAATGAACCACTCGCCTTCTCTTCAATGATGTGTACTCGGAACATATACTGCCCCAGCATCCTCACGGATTTTTAACGAGTAGAGGCCGGTGTTGAGATGCCAAGTGAATCAATGGCTCAAAATTATATTCTTCAAAGTGTGTCAACCAGGAGTTGATAGTATGAACAACAATGTATGCAACTGCGGAACACGATCAGCCTGATCACACGCTTCCAACCGATCTAAATTTTAGTAAATTCTTACTAGGATCCGGAATTCTTCAGGGCTACAGTATATCTGTTCAAAAATAGCACCGTACTATTTTCAGTGGTTGATTTAGTCACTTCTTTGTAATTGAATATCATGTAATATTGTGGTTGGAGGTTCCACCTCAAACCCGGCATCAAGTCAACTGAAATCGCCTATTGCCAGATTTCAGTGAATTTTAACCATATCATGAATAATAAAACAAAACATTATATCAGAGAGAGTGTCGGATTAGAAAATGTCGTTTCAGAGAATGGCTATACTAAACTCTAATGTCGTGTATTCCTTGAACAAACAAATTTGATTGAGTATTTTTTAGGTGTACTAGTAGAGACAAGTCCCTTGGGGCTCGCTAACACTCAAAAGCTGCGGGCTGTATCAGATAGGTTTGCGTGAGAACATTCCCATCGCTCCATTAGCGTACTCGCGAACAGATGAAACGGAGAAAGTAAATTTTTCGTGGTCCGTTACAGGGGTGGTTGTCCCAAAGGAAAATGGGACAATAGCTTGGTGATTTTACTCAGGCTGAATTAGGATAGTTTGCTTGTCCACTCGACAGGACATATTTAGGGAGAATAATTAGATTTACATTACCTGTCGTCGCGAGTATTGTTCCAAGACAACTAGAGTCGGATTTCAGATTATCTGCCATCGGTTGCAGATATCTGCATATCTGGTGTGGCGCACCAACGCATCATATACCAATTATCTTAAAACTTGACTCCTCTCAACACGAACAATGCTCAACTCTGGTGATCAACGCTGTAATCCCTACGTTCCATCATCAGGCGGGATTAACCCACTGTAAAATATGATCCCGTTGCGGTTCTGATCTTTGTGACATTAAATCTTTTTCCACCGGGACTAGAGCTTGATTAAAGAACCTTATAATCAAACTACAGTCGAGCACGAGAGATCAAAATCCTGCCAAACAAATCCGACAGAAAATACTAAGTATCGTCTGCTAATCACAGGCTTCCCGCGCGCGCCAAAATCAGAAACGAGCAGACGATATTTGAAGTCGGATGATCGATGGAAAACCAAGGTTCAGCTGGAACGATCGCTATACGTTGAATAGGGATTTTGTATTTCAAAATGGTAATTTTAGTCTTTATCGTTATTCAAATGCTTACCGTCGATGCCAAATGCCGCTCTGAAGAAGCAACTCAAATGCTTGAAATTGCACATTTAGGAAGTGCAAACCAATTTCATCGATGCCATGCGTCGTGAATTCTAGATATTAATTAAACTACTCAATATTACAAAAAGCTACCAATTAAAAACGAACTTGGTTCGGCTGATATTGTCCAATGTAAGTGATCTATCAAAAGCCAAAATTGTACTATTTAGCAATTGTGTTTAGTATTTGATCAGGGCCATAGCTGATGAGGGAAATTGACGTTTGCGCAAAACATGTGTTTAAATGTAAATTAGGAATGTCAAAAAAGGGGAATACACGTTCACATGACAAAAGCCGAAGATACCAAATGCTAAGATATATTTTGCTAACCTGATATAACCCTTTATTATATGGCTAAGTGTTAATAATTTGACGGTACCAAAAATGCAGGCGTGCGATTCAGGTGAATTGCGACACTGTTAACTGGGTATCAGTAAAGCCCAGTTTAAGTTTAATCAAAGTTCAATCGTTGAATGAACATGCCTTTTTCTAATGTATCAAACAAAGCATACGGGCTTCGGCGCACACTAAACAAAAACATGATGTCATTTTACCTGAAAAGACTAAATGTAACTGAGAAACTATCCGCAATTATCAAGTGTATTATGTATCCTTTCAATTAAGATTAACATCCTATTGCTTTGTTTTGAGTCCGGTTCGAATGGCACGACGATTTAAAAAAAAAGCATCCCATCAAAGCACGCTTATACTTGCGAGCGAGAGAAATATGTTAAGTGAATTATAGAAGAGATCGACATCACTTCCCCAAAATGCGACGGTAAATGGGCCCAGGGTGTTTGTCGTAACAGAATGTAGATATAATACACTGGACACGCGAGGATGCTTAGAGAGTGTCAACAGGGCTACCTAACCGTCATAACTCACTACATTCCAGCAACGTACTCTTCCAAAACATGATGGCGATGGGGTAGCCTGCTGGTTGAAGCCTCGCTCTTCACGCCGAAGGCCCTGGTTCGATTCCCCATGTGGGTACATATGGTGTGAAACCATATTTCTGGTGCCCCCCTTACTGATAGTGCTGAACTATTGCTAAAACTAGCGTAAAATCATATTCACTCACTCTTTCCAAAACTTGATGTATTACTAAACGTATTGATATATAGCAACATATCGCCTCTTGTCGGTCGATATTGTGAAACCCTGACAGTGCAGGGGGATCAGCTTTACTGCAAACTTATCCTGATCGGATCCAGATCAACAAAAATAAACGATTCACGACCAGAAGGGAAGTTACCTAGCTACTGTAGGGCGCTCCGCTGTATACGTGTATATTTTGTATAGAAACCGTGATCTAGTGGATAGAGCGTCTGCCAGGAGAGTGGAAGATCGGTGGTTATACCAAAACATGTTAAAAAATGGTACTTGCTGTTACCCTGCCTGGAGCTCAGCATTGAAGGGTACAGCAAGGCCTGGTCGGGTCGGAGTATACTGTGTCTGAGTGGGGTATCCATGCATATAACTAAGGAATGGTATCTCAGTGGGCTAGCACCGTAAAGCCGACATAAGTCCGGTCCAGTACAAGCAGCCACAAACACACATACATGCATGTCGGTATATGAGTGAAAGAGTCTTGAATGCGACGATTAAACCCTATCTCACCTCACTTTGTATAGCAAATGGGTGCGTGTGTGACATCAACTTGGTATGAAAACGCGTATATGTGCAGAATATACGTATATATAATTCAAATTAAGGTAATTAAATAGGTTGGGGTCCGTGCAATGTCTCACTCTCGGGTCAGGGAGGTCAGTTGAGGGCAGTGTTAATTATGTAGGGATGAAAACTACATCAGATCTCGTAGGAGATGTAGCCAGGTCTGTTTCAACAGCTGATGAAATATACATGAAAGTATAATGCACGAGATTATATCAGTACTTGTCTATTTCTAATCAATCAACATGCGGATTTCGGAAGTTAGACTGACGAAACGACGACAGCAATGACACTCGCAGCGTTGACGGGTGTCAGTGCATTTATTACTACTAATTGCTTATGAATGTAGTTCGACATGTATGTATGGATGAATGTAGTAAAATCTCTGAAGCTGTATATTGATATGATCATACAACTTATGCGTCAACTCTACTGAATGAATATGCAACTGTATTCAAAGAATTCCTGGTATTGAATATGGTCATTTGCATTTTCACTTAAAGTTCAACATTTTTAATTATGTCGCGATTCAAATTCAATTCAAATTAGCAAAATATGAATGAAGAAGTTCTGACAAATAATTATTTCAAGAAAATCTCAGCGAACTGGGCCAAAAGCAGCATCTCTGAGCTGATCCTCCCGGTGGCGTCCCGGTGCCATAGCTAGTCCTCTCGCCCAAAAGATTTGATCCACAGTTTTAAAAAAAGAACAATTCTGAAAAAAAATAGTTCGATTTTTAAAAACAATTCTGCCCTAGTGTTCTATATAGCGGTATGTGCTCTATAAAGTGGAGATTTGAACTGGACATAAGTCTGCGTTATACATGTATCTTAAGTCTATGCAAAGATAATGTGTACATGTATTCAATAATAAAGGTACGGTATTTGTGGCTTTGATAGATATCAGCAATATTTAAGAAACAAGGTACCACATTTGGACCCAAACTGTTAATGATCTGCAATTTAATAACCAGTTTTCATATTTCAAAATTACAATTACATCACATTAAAGTAAAATTGAAATTAATGTTTATTTCATTCTTTAAATAATTAATTTCAATATATATATCTTTCATATGTACTGGCATAGTTAGAGAATAACCATAGTTAATACTTGTTTTTGTTTGTTGTTGAATACCGCACTCGACAATATTCGGCATATGAATGTGGCCCTTAAATCATCAAGTCAAGACCAGACGAACAAGTGATTGATATCATGAGAAACGTATAACGCCTTCAGGGTACGATGTCACGTAATCCACCACGTCAGCGGGCCTGGCCACCCGATCTGTGGTGGCCTCTTACGACAAGCATGAGATGCTGGGGACCTATTGGGACAGGAACCATCCCAGGGACTAATACTTATTACCTATTTATTTGTTGTTGCCTTATCCGCTATGTTTTTAACGGATATTGTGATTCCGGATACATTTGATTAATATTAATAAGTCTATTTTCTTTTGCGCCACATGAACCCTGGGACACTAAATACATGATCCAGAGACTGACTGAGTGAGTATGTTTTTTTACGCCGCTATTAGCAATATTCCAGCAATATCACGGCGGGGGACACCAGAAATGGGCTTCACACATTGTACCCATGTCGGGAATCGAACCCGGGTCTTCGGCGTGACGAGCGAACGCTTTAACCACTAGGCTACCCGACCGCCCCTGATCCAGAGAGGACAGATACAAGGAATAGGCCATGTGAATTGTATACATACATGTCTATCCTTGAGCAGCAGAGTGCATTCATAAGCATGATAAAGTGCCATTGTATATTGTTGAAAAAATCATTGTTTTAAGTCTACTTCAGAGGCAGACTACAGACTCTGCTCACTGAAAAATTCAGTCTTTCAAACACCCATATTTAAATTAAAGTCAAAACAGGAAAGATGCATTCGGTATTGAAAACGTGTTCTTTACAGTTTGTGTCGCTCAAAGAAATGAATACACGCACTACAACCGTATGGACTTAATCATTAACAGAAATATACATGTATCTCTTGAAAAATTAAAAAATCTACACGCGAACTGACAGTCAATACCATCATGTTTTATGAGTGCAATTACCTATATTATTAGTTTGGTGTCACCTTATGTTTGTATGAGCGTATGTTGAGGACACCTTATGGTAGAGTGAACCCAGTTCACGACTTAGATTTACAATCTGAAGACGGAACTCAGTTTATGGTTTAAAGGCGTCATATTTATTCTCTTTATCAAACTACGTCCAACTAAGGGCTTTGTCCTCTTAGAGGCTATATGCTTGGCGTTAGCGAAATTTCTCAAATCAATGTAGAAGGCGGCATAAATCTGGGAGGTTTGATACGACAAGCTTGTGTGCAGCACCACTGAACTGAACTATTGGGTTACTACCGATTGCGTGGCCCGGGCAGCTTGCTAATTGGCTTTTGGTCAGTTTCGGCAAATTAAGACAAGACAAATCGCAAAATATGAGCTGCAGTGAAATAGACAGTAACATGTAAACGATTTGATTTGAGGCCCAGGGGAAGTGGTGATTAGATTTAACGATGAACAAACTCGGGCTGCTATAGATTATTAATTTTCACAAGTGATTTTCTAATTTACCATGTTATGAGAAAGGGTTAGCACATTTCACAAAGTCACATCAATGTTTTAATAAACTTAATCACTTGAGTCTCTCTTTATTTCAGGGGAACTATTACAGCAAATTGAAAAATTTCCAAAAGTTTCTCTTCAGCCTATGGTTAAATTGTGTGCAAAAGCTCTCAAGACTGGTTATTACTTCATAACTATATAGAATATACGTACGACTGCCTTGTTATTGACATCGTAATTGTTACAGATGACGTGAAATAGACATCATATTGAAATAAACATTCGTTATGCAATTAACATCAACAAAGTTTCGTGAGGAGCTGATATTAGTTTCCTTCTTTTTCTCTCTATCAAACAGCTTGGACGGAGATATATTGCCTTATACCTTTACATACTCATATTATGATTTGAGAGTGATATTTAATAATTAATAAAAGTTGATTAATAACAAAACGGGAGATAATATTCATCTAAGGGTGGCATTATCTTAATCACTGTAATCACTGGGTTAAATTAGTTGTGTAAATTACAATTCGTCAACCTATTTTCATGCTTCATAATAGCTTAACTATATTTATTATATCAATATTTATAACGCACACCTGGAAGACCAGCTGATCATGACATGAAGAAAAGGGCACAATTTCCGTACTCTGATGGTTTGTGTGGCACTTCAGTATGACGTGGCCCAGTATATTAACCAGAACGCTTTTAGAAGCAGGAACGTTGGATTAGTGTGTATATGCCATGTATATGCCATTTATACTCAAACGAAGTATCTAGTATGAGTATTTGTGTTTTTATTTGGATTGTATCACAGGTCGCTGTAAGGGTTTTGTGGTAATGCCTTATATGTATTTAAGATCAAATAGGGTATAGTACTCTCAGTCCTTTGCCGCTAAACCAAATATATAAGGAAACGTTTGTAATGATAACAAGATGACGTGTTTTATTTAATCAATTTCACTGTGGTTTTAATTAGCATAATTGGAGATGAGTTATGCGTGGGTGACATATACTTTCGAGAGACAAGACGAGGATGCAACAAATTTACGACAGAATAAAACGAGTTCAAATTATCCATACCTTTGACCAAAACATTGACCAAAATAATGCCATGTGTTCTTTTAGACACTGTATGTACATATAAAATGTCATGGCGTTACACGTAGTTACATATATGTTACGTAAAAAATATTGTGAAATTTGAAAAGTACATAAATTATGAGGATTTGAATAAAACCCAGTCTACCTGGTCGACAAAATGTATCAGCAGAAAACGTAATAGCTTAAGTAATATGATATTCCGGATGTTTTAGTGGGTTTTAAGGGTATGTTTGTACCCTTTTCCACATTGCATTATTACATAAGTCCAATAAGTGGATTTGTTTTATATATTGTCGGCTTTGCGTCTTGTGAATATGGTGGAAGTGTTTTAGGATATATATTCCATAAGTTGTCAGTTTTGTTCCCTGGATGAAAATAGACGAAGCGTTTTAGGATGCATAGTTGATTAAATATATTCTAATAATTCTTTTAAGTTTTAAATTTGACATTTTAGACTTAACGAGGTCGTTTTATGTATTTTATCTATTAATATATGTAATCTGGTTTATCACTTTACCGTCTTTCACATATATTGGATACATTTTATTGTAACAACTTTCACTCATATCACTGATTTTGGCTTAGAGATTAAATAAGATAATCAATGTTTACTTAATGCACCAATATCGACATAATGGAAGCAACCCATTAATTCCCTGTCAAAATAAACTAGAGTGGTCATTTACGAGATAATATCCTTATTAGCAATGGGACAAAACATCCAACGGTGAGAATCCGAAATAATTCCGCGACAATTCAAGCGTACACCGTCCATGCCATCTATCCCACGGTGTCAAGGGACCCAGATTTCCCGAATTATAAAATGTAAATCTTTCCAGAGATCGCAATCCCTATTATTACCACTACAGACAAAACTTCAACATTGATGACGGTTACCGATCCCACCAGAAACCATGTGTTTGCTTCAGTTGAGAAGCGCGAGGTTTGTGTTTACATCCCACTGAAGCTATCTTACCGCTAGCTAATCCGACCAACCGTACCGGCCGCGCGGTGTTGGCTGTGAGCGGTTGATTGACAGCTATCAGTGATGATTGACAGTGTCTCCATGACGACTAAGTGAAGGATCTGCCCTCGCCCAATCGTTTAGAAGGCAATTGGCGATTGGGCTGCCTGATGTGTGTGATTGTAAGGCCCGATTTCTGCAGCCCTTGTGATAAAAAGTGACACATTAGGTGATGGTGACCACTCCCCAATGCTTTCTGTTTATAATAGTGTCGATGTACGATCGCGCTTAAAGAAATAACATCCTAGGAAGGGACTCGACAGTTACCAGCATTTCTTTAGCGTCGTCGGAGAGGCGTCACACCACCCGAACAGGACTCATGTTTGGACTTTGTGGAGTCGATACCCCCTTACTCCCAGCGATGTTCCCCCTCCCCACCCTACATTTCACCCCACAGCAAGTTGCCAAGGTGTGTGAGACGTTGGAAGAAAGTGGGGACATTGAAAGATTAGGACGATTTTTGTGGTCACTACCCGTCAATCCGTCAGCATGCGAGGCACTTAACAAGCACGAGTCGGTCCTCAGGGCGCGAGCCCTTGTGGCCTTCCACACGGGCAATTTCAGAGACCTGTACCACATTTTAGAAAATCAAAAATTCACGAAAGAATCCCATGCCAAGCTGCAAGCGATGTGGCTGGAAGCTCACTACCAGGAAGCCGAAAAACTACGAGGACGACCCTTAGGCCCTGTTGATAAATACAGAGTCAGGAAGAAATATCCCCTACCCAGAACAATCTGGGACGGCGAACAGAAAACCCATTGTTTTAAAGAACGCACACGGAATCTTTTGAGGGAATGGTACCTACAAGACCCCTACCCCAATCCCACGAAGAAAAGGGAGCTCGCCCAGGCCACGGGCCTAACGCCTACCCAAGTTGGGAATTGGTTTAAAAATCGAAGGCAGAGAGACAGAGCGGCCGCCGCAAAAAATAGGTAAGAAAACCTTTTAAAACATATATTCTTCACACACCCGTTTCTGAACACCACTTGTACACAAACATATTTAAATTCCTATTCTGCTTCAGTTATATTCCCTAACTAAGAGAAACATTGTATGACTGCTAAATCGACGGTTAAACGGTATATCAATATTTGTTTTTATGTCTCCATCCAGGAAGCTTAAGGCGAATGTGTCCTGTAAATATTAGTTCTTTTGTTCATTATATTATTCAGTATTTTTTCAGAAATATAAAAAAAATAGTTTAATGATTTAAGGATGTATATTCGTTTCAAGAGCTATGTCGGACAATACATATCTCTTATGTAGAAACACGATTCATGCGTGACTAGTTCATGCATTTTAACATATATAGAACGTTTCGGAAACATAGCATGTGTTTGTGTGTTCTTTTTGTATGGAAACGTGTTCTGTTTACTCATCAATTACATTTTCCAAAATTGTTAATTTAAAGATACAGATGCAACAAACATCAATGTTTTCATTCGTCATGCTACTGCTACTTGAATGCGGTGTATGCTTTACTCAAATACGTGAAACCTGTGACCTCATTTATATGAAATGTATTCCGTATTTGTCTTCATAACAAAGTTTATTCTGACGCACTTATTATACACACAAGCTATGCAACAATTCGTGAATTTTAAATAAAACTTTCCCCGCACCTGCTGCGTATGAGGAAATAGCTTGTCGCAAAATTCAATAAATTGCTTCAGGCATACCTGTATAGTCTAGTTACTATTGTAATTGCTTCAAATCATATTTAACAGGATGCACTTTGCGATATTGGAGGGTATTTCCATATGCAGCATATAACATACGATTTTACTGGTCGTCGTAATATTGATTGATATTATTTAGACCTGATAATTTTAAAATCATGTTTTTCATTATTATTAATTTTATTCATTCAGAAACCGTAATACTATTTCACATACCAAGCGCAATTACTACACAGCGTGTAACAGATGCATGTTAAGTAATAGAAGTTGTAATATTTCTGTAAGTATATGAAAGGTTAAATGCTAATACGAGTAATTCGATATCTGCTGTAATAATATATTAAATTAAATCATGTCGATCTAAATTCCATGTCGTCACCAAGTTGACAAGTAAGGTGATGATGTTCATAGGTAGTTAGTTCGCCTAAAATAAGACAGGCACCATGTCATACTCTTCATGCGTTCTGCTTCAGTCATGTAATCAGTTTTCCCTATTTTATCGTAATTCAACCAATCGCGATTCGTGTATCTAATCCACGGAAGAGAAACTAGCTGTTATTCACGATGGATTTATATAAACGGTTAAATGACTATTGAGGGGAAATATGTTAATTTTACATGAAAACATAATAATGAGGATAAACAATGCAATGTGCCTCCCGTACATCCTTCTTGTCCATAAAGAAACTCGCGATTAAGTTGTGGGAATACACATCGGGTCGCAAGTGACAATTGATTAACACACTTACTTGTAAATCCATCACGCTTGCTAACATGGTGTCAATTTCGATCACACTTTATACATTCTGAACAATAAAATTCTCTTCCGAGTAGATTAGCTCATGTAAATACTTATCAATTTCGTAGCTATCGCGTGATAAATACTACCTATGTGTTAATTACAAGAACACCTTGACGAACAGAATCACGGTCTTTGGAGAGCATGTGGATTGCAGTCTTGAAGACGGCGTGTTCGATTAGATCCTTAGGGAAGAAGGTTAACTCAGCAGCAACCGCTCGTCGCCAAATAAATTTTTCATATTTGCCTGCAGATACAATCCAATCGAATCTTAATGTTTGACCTCACCCGTACCTTAAATTACATGCATGGGAGGCATGGCAAGAGATTAGGCAATAAAAAACACGGAATCAAGTCTGGCAAGCCTAACTAGTGAATTTTAGAAGCGACTGCTACCAATATTCTCCTAAGATCATAGCTTTTTGTCCTTTTTATAAGAGATATAATTTGGAACAATACTTTCAGATCATTTCCCATATTAGAATTTCAGTGAATCCACTTTTATACATGGTTGAAGATTATAACAACGTAAAACTATTACTTCCATACTGTAGAGTGAGTAAAAGACAAGTTTTGTACAAGATCGTGCTCTTACAAATAGGAGTTTGATCAACGAAACTGACAAATAAATCAAACCGCCCTCGCCCTGTATCATAATAAAACTGATGCATTATTCCAAAGTGAAACATGTTTAAAAAAATTCTATAGCGTGGTTATTTTCTTTCAGCATATCTATATATCATGACATATAGTAATGCCATATTTTAGATATCACACTCTAAATTCAATACAATGTATTTGCTAAATAAACTCAAATATTTATTCATTAAATCTTTACTCGATGTCCAATACCTATGAAATACCTCCATATCTTGGATACCAATTAATCCCCTTTGTGTTACAGCATACTTCCGATTTGATTGTAAATCTTTGTAAAATGCGATAGGACAATTCTAGTTTAGATATTGAAAACTGAAGACAGTAACTTTCGTGCAATATCAGCAACAAGGAGACAATCAAACCTCTCCATGCTGACGTGCGGTTGATTGATGAGATTTCCACGATACAATTTCCATCGGAAGCAAATTTTGAAAATGACAGAACACTGTCTTGTGTTAAAATTCTCTCTCGAAGCACGAATAGTATTTATAAGACAGGCGCGTTGTCATTTCGAAGTGATATCAGCAACCGAGGGATAGACATGTCTATTATGACCAAGTCAATTCAATTTTCTACTTTATCAAATCTGGCACTTGTTTAGTGAGTGTCTTATTGTGTGTAAATATCTTCCCCGTTTGTTCACAGTGGTTAACATGTCATACTGTAGATGGTAAATGTTCATTTATTAGAAGGTTTTCGCTGACTCTTCCAAACCTTTCGAAATATACAATGACACATCACAGATGTGCTTATCAGATACGTCCCTATCTACTCGTTCCGTTAACATGTAGTTGTTATAAAAACGATGAAGTGCAACTATATATCACGTAATAGGTTTTACGGAAACAATAAATATAATTCAAGTTAATAACGTGGGTCCAAATTAAAGATAATATTGTTCCACTGGATGATAACAAAATGAGTGTTTATTTCATTTTTATCATGTCTTTGACACGTGGTAGCGTTTGGCTATTGTCAATTTCACACCGTGAATGATGTACATGACACACCTGTCTATTACAGTGCGATGTCTATACAATAACGATTACGGCTAAGATAAGCACGTCCCTGTTTCCCCACCTTACTATTTACCTTAGCAACCCGATAATCGGATAGTGACACCTCCCCTACCCCCATTCTACCCTCCCCTCCGCTCTACCCCCCCTCCAGGGTTACATTCCTCGGTAAGAATACTTGACGTCCATAGACCAACCCGTGGGAATAGTGAGCCGTGTTGCTTAACGAATTAGCACATAAAATCCGTCCTGATTGTCTTATTGCGCTATGTTGCTTGCTAATCTACAACACCCCCTAGGGTAGCGTTTGTTATGCGTGTAAGCTTGAATGCTCCTAACGGGGAACTGACACGTGCTTGTTTGAATTATATATTTTCTACGATACTTCGAATTCTTTGCTTTGTTTCTTATAAAAAATATTAGCGTTAAGAATATGATGTAGATTTGACACACTTATAGCCTCTGTTGAATACAGGAGTGATGGATAATAACGAGTCTTGTTAAAATATCAACGTTAAAAAATATACATAGAAGCACGCATGAGTGTGGATAGATGAGAAATAGGCAAGAGTTATTTCGGGGTTACATCGGAATTGGGGATTTTTTAAAAATAATTACTTGTGAAGGAGTTCAGTGTCAGTTTACAGAGATGGCAAGTTAGACAGAGCAGATTTATCTAGCAACGTTTACTCAGAAAATGAGAGGGGGTTGATATTTGCAATTGACATGTCAAATACATCATAGATATAAGCGAGGACGAGTCTGATGAAAGCTACAGGGTCTAACGCTTAATTGTAGCCTAAATGATATATTATGACCATGGGATCTAGTTGAAAGGTTCCAATCCTTCTTTTAAGCTAAATTCCACATTGAAAGGGGCAGAATTTTCCTTGAATGGAGCTTTAACGAAGCAACCCTCGAGCCTCGCTCAAGTGCGCTCCGACTGGTCGTGTGTTTGGTTAGCGAAGACCGATCCAACGGTTGGACAACTCTTCACTGGTAAGGGTTGTATAGGAGACTTATTACTCGGAAAACATCTCACAACAAGAAGATAGAAATGTATAGCCAAAGGAAACTAAATGAGACTACTTGTCTTTTTTCTTTAATAATATCCCTGGTACCTGCTATCGACACGACTCGGGCGACAAAAAGATAGCGATTTCACCGAGGTTTGAAATTGACACGGTCAAGCATCAATCAATGGTAAATGACTTAGGTGTCGCGCAGTCACGACTCGTAGGGTCCGTGATTGGCGGAAATTGTTGCAAAGTTGACGCAACTTTTCGGTATCCAGCCAAAGTAAATTCTCTGATTAATAGTGATATTTCCGATGTTGGTTTTGCGTGAAATGCATCCAATTTCTCTTGCAATTGACGAAGGTCGGTTTCAGCTGATAAAGACACCTCGGTTCCAAGCCCTTAAGATCAGCGTATCGATAAACAAACGTGCAAGTAATTACAAGAGATGATATTCCTCTGAAGATGAGCCCTTTAACAATGTTGAAATGAACAACGGTTTTATTGCCGAATCGCCTCAATTAAGCACGTACCTCTGAAATTGACAATCTTTAAACTTGGCCGAGGCTGTCTCTCGCTGGCTTTGTTCCTCCAGCCTCGGATCACATAATTTTTGGTGAATCATTTCAAACAGTTTTTTTCTGTTTTGTTGATATTAGAATGAACCCCATAATAGTAATCGACATTTCATGAAATTCTGTTTGCATTGACTGAAAAGTTTGAAAAACTTTCGGATTAAGAAAAGTACGAGGACTTGTTTCAAACATTTACAAACTGATGTTGTTTTACACTTATACCATATTAATAAAACTTGTAATGCATTGAAAAATATTTGAAATATAGAAATAAAATGAAAAACGCTGACGTTTTGAGATACATGTATGTATAACTGAAAAGAAAATTAAACGAAAATACAGCTGAAAATTTATAGAAAATTTCTAATAATGGCTTTTAAATTGATAGTAAATATTTTCATATTTTCAGTATACACACATCTCTAATAAGTCATTAAACAGGGTTTGCCTATAAAATATCTATGTGCATGCGTCTTTTTCAATTATTCATACCCTATCGAGCATTGTTTAGTTTTGATTAAGTCAATACTAAAAACCAACAGTGACAGAAACAAGTTTGATTTCAATACCACTGGCGGTTTTGATGAATATTTTATTGTGCATCGCCAATTTGACAGGGATATTTGTCTGTTGTTATAAAAAGCATAGTATATATACAGAATCGATGATCATAAATATATTTCCCCATTAGCAAACTATATGATCTGTGGAAGAGGCGAGGAGCTATAGAATAGTTGCATTGTCCGTGTGTACTTTGGACACATTAAATACGAATGAAGCGCATCGGATATTCATTGAAACGGAACTTGGTTTAATGCAAACATGTTATGAATAATTCATATCGTGTACATTTACACTCCGCCCACTCCCCGTGTTTATTTATGCAAAACGTTTATTTAATTACACTAGTATATTTCATTGTAACTTTCAAATAAGACTATTTTCAATCAGCAATATTTTTGGAGTCAGGTGTATTATTTATTGTATGATGGGGTGTTTAATAAGTCAACAAATTAAAAAACAATTTCAATTATAACAATCTCTAATGTTTTATTGCAACAGGTGCGCGCAATAATTAAATAATGAGTGCAGTTGAAATTGTTGCTTATCTAAGTTTGCCAGTAAGTGTTTAAGTGTTAACATACGTGTTGTAAATTTTTACTATAAAATGATAAGTTTCTTAGCCTTTTTTAAAATCCGTTTTACATGTATATGTGTTTAGGCGTTTAGTTATAAATAAAAAGTGGTTACTGTCCTCATACATGCCTAAACTCCTTTTTATTACATAGACTGGAAAATAAATACATTTCGTAAACCTTTCTGTACGGCATATGACTGTAGTTTTATAGCCAAACCTTTCAAAACAATAAGTGTATATCTATATAGTCAAAATGCTATGAATGCAATTCTAAGTCCGAGGATCATTCAATACATGCTACACACGGCGGCCAGGCTCGATTGATAATTCGTAGTCCTATTATTTATGAATCATCGTGCTTGTCGGAAATTGTATAGCTATTAGTAAGGGTCAAGTTTGACACGTAATAACGTGTTTTCGTTTCAGTTCGGTATTTAAATTTCACCTAAATGAAACATCAAATTGTGATATACTCGACCTTCCGTTTATAATATATGCCATCCCACACGCAAAGTCACAAAGTGATTGCAATATCTCGCATGCATCATCACAGAGATAGACTTCATATCGGGACTACGGAAAAAACCCTGGCGACAGCCAAACCGAGCAATTTAGCCGAATGTCATGTTGTTGTGAACCTGTCAGTTTAGATGGTAGTAATTGCCTTAATTCAGAAAAAAATCCGAGCAAATCAACTGCAATACCTCCAGCAAAAAGGTAAAGTGTCACTGAGTTCGACTGGCTTTTTTATTGTAGTAAATGATTTGAGACTGATTCGGAATATGTTTTACAAAACATTCATTGTCACGTAGTTTTCAAATACATCTCGCGTTATATTAAAAATTACCTTTCTAAAAATGAGTCATTTAGTATGTATATCAAAATTAATCATTTTTAAGATATGGTTGTTATTATTAGCATATATAATCGCCCATACAAGTCTTCACATGTTTAGTTTTGTGTTATGATATTATTGATATACTATAAATACACTTAATGTAACTGATGATTATGTATTGAACATAATGATATTATATTGTTGAACGAATGCACGTTTATCTTCGCTCAAACGACTTGAAGCGATAAGGAGAAGTGTATACTCTTTACTTTTATTTCAACCATACAGTATAGCAGGGTGGATATGTGATTTAAAATCGAATACCGTATTGATAGACTAATTGAGAAAATATCGTTGAAATCCCGACTTCATAATTCCCATTTTCAACGAATATAACTCCCAAAAAATAAAATGCAATCGTAGATATTTTCTCTTAAATAGATGTATACCCTCGGTAAGTTATGGTTGAGCTTAAATCAAAACTATTGCTGAGCTAATAGTTATGACAGTTTTTGTTTTGTTAATGTATTGAACAAATAGCATGAACAGTAAAGGATGAATGATGTAGAACATAGGTGTCGATATCGAATACATACGTTAACTGGGGTTTTACTATACACAAGTAACATTTAAACATATAAACGAAATACAATATTGCGGGTTTCTAACATGACAACTATTTCTATAAATACAAATATTTAAATCAATAAAAAAACATATCGTTTGGAAATAGTGCTCTGAAACAAACCAACGGAATTAACACTATTTTGTGCTGCACTTATTTTCGCTTAAAACGTTTTACATATCATTATGGCATTCGTCCAGTAAATTAATCATAAAAGTCAGTATTATCGGCATTCCCGCAAATCTCGTTATTACAGATTTGAAGATGTGAATACACTCTGTGAAATTCAATTTCTGAGATCACTATAACTGCTTTCCCGTCTCATTCCATTTATGCAATCTAGTTTGAACGATAAGGGGCGCTGGTCCTGTAATCCTCTTCACAAAGTTCCATTTATCAGTCAGTTTTGATTAGATTTGATATTTTCTCATTTTTTCCAAATTATATGAGATGTTAGATAATGTAAACCCATTACAAGATATTCGCCTGACTGTCCACTGACCGCTTACACTAACAGTATTACACGTCTCAGTTGAGATGTTCTCGGACGCTCAAAATCTCGCGAGACTACGAACGACGACGGCATATGACAATACACGATTTTGACATTTACTTTATGCTACTGTTTTCGATTTTCTTGTGTTTGTATACTTTCACATCACACAATAATATTTGTTTAAAATAATGAAGTAATCTGTTTTGTAAGAAAACTCATCTCCGTCTGAGTTAAAATTAAACGACGGCTTGTAATATGTATATACTTAATCATATTTACAGCTTAGGGTATTTGACTACAATGAAAATCAAAAGTTATTTTTTCTGTAATTCAAATACAATATTTGTAATTTTAATTTTGTTTTGTTTCAGATTACAACAACAGGGGCAGTTATCAGCAGCAGATCGGCTCAAACTTCAGTCAGACCCAAGCCTGTCACGTGATGACATACGATCGTCTTCGTCGGCAGACGCCGGAGTGTGTCAAATGGACTCGGATGATGACGACGATCTATTTTGTGATGATTCGCGTAGTGATACAAGTACACCATCCACAAGTGCGGAACACCAAGACATTGAGCCTCACGCTTCATGATCAGCCAATCAAAAGACAGTTTACACACAGTCATGGCTAAGCACCAGCGTCGAAGACATCACTCAGGTATCGTCTGCTTTGCACGTTATATCACGTGATCAATGCCACTAAGAAGAGTGAAATGACAAGATGGCGAAATATAAAGCAAACCCTCCAGCAGACGATTGACCATGGTGGAACTTATGTCTCACTCAAAGTGCTGTCGTGACGATTCCGGCTGCAATATTGACAAATTTGTTCAGTCTTGATCATCAATTTAGCTGTCGTCTGCTTACAGTTCTGTTTGTCTTATTGGTCAGTCTCGGCTCGTGACGTCATGTTTATTTTGGGAGGAATCTTCCCTTCCGCTTGTTGTAATGGCAATTTCTTTAAAAAGGATGTCTGACAAAGTTGTGTCCCCTTTGTAGCCTTGAACTTTAAGACAGTCACTCACGGAGAAGTCAATCTAGGACCGAGCTATGTGGATGATGAAGTCCCTCCTCTGGTCGCCAAGGTAACAGCAAAGATCTGGTCTGCGTCGTACCTCCCGAAAGACCAGATTCCGATTGTGATGAGACTGGTAGAAAGACATATATTTATGTGAAATGTGTTATGAAATATATGAGTATCAACGAAGGAGAAATGTCGAACGAAATTTTGACAATCTCAAAATATTGTGCTAATCTTTGGCAAACCAAAGCAAACCTTTGAACTAAATTAACCCCAAATGTGTATATGTACATATTTAAGTTAATGTCTTGAGAACCTGGTGGGATGTTAGATTCTCTTTCAGGCGTAATGAGATCAGTCCAAGCGGTTGTTCTATACCACAATCTCATTTTTGTTATTAAAGTATGTTATAATCACAACTTACATGTTTGTTTTGTTTTGAATGTTCAGTAAATATCGTTAGTCATTACACTTTGTCTATGAACTATCCAAACAATGCTAGCGTTTCTTTCATCGTTTAAGTGTTCAAAATGAAATATAAACTATGATCAAAATAGATCAGTATATTAAAGTATTCCACACGACAGCAAAAAACAGTCCTTATTTCTCTTAAGAACATATATAATTGTCATGTAGTGTTTTTTCACAAATAGGTGATGAAATGTATTGGTATATAGTACTCCTTCATCGAGATTTTATCATCGCAAGTTTCTTTAATGAAGTAATAATTTACATTACATTTGAATGGAATCTCTCCTGTCAGATGTCAACCCTGCATTCATTTCATCTACCAAGAAACTTTAAGATATTGTTTTGGAGCTTCTTGCTTAAACATATCACGGAGAATAATTCATGAACATCGCTGTGAACACAATAGTCATATGTTTTGCCATAATACATACTCGCATGTATATGGGAGTAGTATAGTGTTCAAGAATGAACTCATGTTCTTGATGTTGGATTGCATTTCTTCACAAAAGGTGAAACAACATGAATTTTGTATGGTTTTTTATTCAAATATATTCAAACTTCCGATTGCCAGCACAAGGAACATCGTAACAAAACACGCTAATGCACACAACGTTTCGATATTTTCTTTATCTGTCAAAATATCGTCAACTAGGCACTGTACTAAAGTAATAAGACTGGTTTGCAAAGTTTTTATCACAGATTTAAAGGCAAAAGTAACTGATCACGTAAATTTATTGATAATCGAAAATGAATAATTATGATAATAACCATATAGACTACATATCATTAAGATATCAATCTTCTGTTTACGCAGACCAGGTTATGGTAGTAAAATACCGATTTAGTGCTTATTGGGGTAAGCTTTAAATTTTCTTTCCGTTTCGACTGATTTTTTTCTTATTATTATATTACTTAGATTTTTATATATCTTCAGGAAGTCCATTGTGTCCATCTGCATCACAATACCCGCAAAGAAAAGGGAGTTTTGTGTTATGTGTTATTCAAAGAAATAACATCATTGTATATAAGAACATGGCCATGAGTGTGTCAAGTCGACCAATATGATCAGCTGCTGGGCGTCTGAACTTTGACCCTTGGAATATGTTAAGAAATTGTAGCTGACAAACGAGTCAGCTGACATGAGGATTAGACTGATGAATAAAATAACTATACCCAAGTGATGGGGAACAGGTGATGAAGATTAGGACAGGACACGGAAAAGCAATATATTCCAAGATAGCTAGATTCACTCTGCATTTTACGTTTTTATCAACGGGGAAATAACCGCAGTCCTTATCATGTTCAATTCATGTTTTGAAGAAAATGATAGAAGGAAAAAAACATGTCCACTTTTCTTCGTCAGAAATATATATGGTTGCAGAGATACGTGTTCATCAAGCATATTGACACAAAATGAACAAGTTCTGTTGACACTGGGAGGAGATATTGTGCTAGTGCTAAAGAAAATATTCACCTAAATGTATATTCCAAAATAAATTTAATCATAAACGTTTTTAATGAAGGATTCTACGAAGTCATGTCTTGTGTTTGCATTAAACAGACATTGTGAAATACGACAGCCATACGTGATAATATTTTGATAATTAAATCATTCGAATATTTAAAATATGTATATAGACCCTCAACGTTTTTTACGTAAGTCGAACTTTGTTTCGTTAAGCATATTTGTTAGATTTGATCACTCGTATCGTTATGGAGAGAGTCAACCAAGCGTTATGCCTATTTGAGCACATTTTCTCGTGTGCGTATAGACATTTCAAATAACGCGATGGCAGGACGTCATATATACAAAAAGCACCATGTGGCTTTGAGAACAATTTGTACACAACCGACTTATGTAAACTGACAGCCTCCGGTTCAAGCGTGATACCCAGCCAGTCAATTTGTAATTACTTTTATGTGACATACGATGCACAAGAATCATCAATTACAATTATCAAGAAATTTAGAAAAAATGAGTTTTTTGCAAATATATTTACAAAGTAAAATTGGAAAACATACATGCACTTACTCTCACTACAGATTGCACATTTATTGCATTTGGATTGCATTTTTAATAACAAAGTAAGTACAGAGATGCACACTAACATACTGACCATAATCCTATTAATAACAGACCTCTTTTGCTCTATCATTCAGTTTTCCAACTGTGGTGTTGTAAAATCAACCTTATGGTTGGTTGGTTGGTTTGTTGTTTAACGCCGCACTCAGCAATATGACGGCGGTCTGTAAATAATCGAGTCTGGACCAGACAATCTAGTGATTAATATCATGAGCATCGATCCACGCAATTGTGCATCAACCACCCGATCCCTTTAGTCGCCTTTTACGACAAGCATGGGTGGCTGAAGACCTATTCTACCCCCGGAATCATCTTATGGTCATCACTTACATCATGTCATCAAAACCTTCAAAAATATGAGAGCACATTTCATTGACCTTCTTACATCGTTAGTGCTGTTGAATCAGACACTAGAATAGACATATGTTCATATTCTACAACTGACATTAAAGTAAATTTGAACAGGAAACATTACGGGAAAAGTATTATGAAAGTGGTACAAAGTATCAACTTCCCTCGGCACTTATAGGTACACTGTCGTATTTACGAGTGATTACGGGTGGTCACGGGTGTTCATGAGTGGTCACGGGTGAGCAGTGGTGATCATGGGTAATCACGGATGGTCTTTGGTAGCCATGATTGGTTACAGGTGATGAATGGTGGTCATGTGAGGTCACGGATGGTCATGGGTGATCAAGGCTGATCACGGGTGATCAGTGGTTGTCATGATGGCTACTGGTTATCATGGGAGGTCACGGGTGATCAATGATGGTCATCGGCAGGCAGTGGTAGTCACAGAAGGTCATGAGCAATCAATGGTTGTCATGGGTGGCCAATAGTGGTCACGGAAGGTCATGGGCGATGACTGGTTGTCCTGGGTGGTCAATGGTGGCCACACATGACCGTGGTGGTCATTTGTTGTCTTGGGAGGTCATGGATGGTTACGGTGATCAAGAATGGTCACGGATGGTGATCATTGGCGGTCACGGGTAGTCATGGGTATTCATCGATGAATAATGTAATATCAACTTTACGGTAGGTACACCATGGTAATGGCTGAATGTGGATGGCTATCCAGCACCGTTTCTAGAGATAGAAGTGAAGATCCAGTAAATCAACCCTTGAAACAGTGTTCGGCTATCCGCTTAATACGGTAACATGTTTTGAACACACCAGTATATACAAAGTGCGTCAAACTCTTTTGATATGGTTCACATATGGTTCACCCATGATATTTCATCTGCTGTTGGTTTGTTAGAATCTGAATCAGTTATTTACATAGCAACATATTGTTAGTGTATCTGATTTCCCAGTATAGATGGAGTCAACAGTGTCAACATGTCTGATTGATTATACGCAAGTACTATCTGTAAGTATTCAAGCAGGTTGCTGTTGTTGGTGTTTTTATGGCCACAGCTGTATATATTGTATCATTGAATGTTATTTGAATGTTAATGAATATTTGAGTTATTGCAATGTATGACATAAATGAATCCATGCATGAAAAGCACGACTGCATTTGTTTAATGTTTGCCGCGATATCTTGTTAGTTTATGATCCAACTGTAATGACACCAGGTTACATATTGCACGTAACTGTAATTAATGTAATATGAAACAAACACAGGTTATGAAGTAACATTTTCATTTATCAAAATAATTTAAAATATGTCAACGTTATAAAATCAACAATTATAATTTAGATCATAGGTCCTTTGTCAAGTTTATTAATGATGAAAAAATACAATATTCTAGCGATAATACATATGCAGTTTTATATTGCAGCTAAAACCATATTACAGATATGTATTGCGATCGCGTTTCCATACTGCGCAATCGGGTTACAATACAATTGGCACCATTCCTCTTGCCTAAGCAACACTATCACCACATAAACACTGAAAGTTAAGCACTACTTACTTTCAATTTCCATATAATTTAAAATAATATTTTATAATAAAATATATTTACTTTTGTTTACATATGAAGATATATCCGAAAGATGCATGGACGTTCAGTATTAATTAACAAAATAAGAAGAGGTGTACTTATTTTTATCCATGTGTATAGATAATATTTCGAATGAAAAAACGACATTGTAAACTCTAGAACAAGAAATCTACTTCCGTCTTAAAACGAAACCGTGTATAGCAATAAAGATGCCCACCAAATGTTTCCTTATTTCATCTGTCTGTTCTTATCAATACCATATTCCTCGTGTAGTGCTCATATTTCCATGATGCCATGTTCCACATTTTAAACTGTTTAGATGTTTATGAGAACTGATTAAACGTACACTTGCGTACGAGGCGACAAAAAGAATCGGGTGGTAAGGCTGGTTACTTAGTTGATGGCGCGTCATCGCACCTCATCATGTGGGACGTTGTTCATAGTATCAGTCACTGGTTTGGCTTGTCCAGACTCGATTATCTACAGGCCGCCGCCACACAGCTTGATTATTGCTGAAGGTGGCGTTAGACAACAAACAAGCAAAATTGCATAATATAAATAAATACGACAAAAAAAAGCAAAGTCGATTGTACGATTTCGACTATATCTTAGAAATGCGTTTATGACTAGTGATAGTACCAAATGTTCGCGAAAAGGTGAGCGTAACCTGCCCCATGGGTGGCACAAGTCACAAACACATGCAAAGGCAAGTCAGTTATCCACCTGGAAATAACACAGGAACATATGGTACAAATTAAAGTTGGGGATTGCATCGGACATCATTTTTTGGTCGAAAGAGCATGGTCGATTGTACCTCAAAAGCTGTGAAATGTAGACACCATGGATGGAACAACTATCTCCCATATCGCATATGGTGTCCATCAATACACTAATATCGATTATAGTGTCCATCAATACATTAATTTTGAGTATGCCATCCATCAGTACACTAATGGAGTCGAGTATGGTCTATCCATCTATCCATCCATCTATCTATTGGTGTGGTTGCCTGGATGCATGTGTAATACTTATATGTCAAGTCTTTGAAAAGCATTTAGAAGTGATACACTTCAGGAAGAGAATTTATGGATGTCAGCTTCTGTATAATAAGGAACACAGCGTTTCGGGGTATATACTCATTCCTGCATTCACCCGATGAAGGAGAAAGTATGTTCTCCGAAACGTTGTGTTCCTCATAGTAAAGAAGTTGACATCCATAAATTCTCTTCCTTAAATAATGACGATGAGACGTTAACTTTTAACTCAAATAATCTTTATGTCAATTTGCATGTATCAGGTCTTTGAAAGGCATTCAGAAGTGATACACATAAGGAAGAGAATATATGGATGCCAGCTTCTTTATTATGAGGAACACAATCATATGTTGGCTCCCTTTGTTAGCTTGTACCCTTTGTTATTTTCCACCTTTTGTTATCTTATTAATTTTGTTGTCCTTACATGTACATATATATATGCTCTCTGCCTCATGGCATTCATTCACCTGATGAAGGAGTAAGCATATGCTCCGAAACGTTGTGTTCCTCATAATAAAGAAGTTGACATCCATATATTCTCCGCCTTAATATGCATGTAATCTAGAAGTATTTCAATTCACTTTCAGTTTATTGAAGGATAACGATTTCGTTGATAGCATACAGGATCCCAAGTCTTGTTACAGGATCCCAAGTCTTGATTCGAACTTACTGACCCTTCACATATCTGCGCCCTGGTTCATTGTTTCAGTCTTCATCCAAATCTATACAAACAACAGATTAAGTCGGGCGTATCAAGCAGTCCCCGTCCCGACCGTTACCTCAACCAATCACGCGATACAGACAACACTCCGATTAATCAACAGCTGTTTGGCTTTCACACGGAATCGGGCAAATTGAGACTGGGATATGGCGTTCTTTTAATCCAAATCCCCAAGTCAATAAAGACGATCAAAGGTTAACTTCTGACAAAACAATGATCTTGTAATCAGTGTATTTGATCAGCGTTGATTAGATAGCGAATACACGGGCATTATCAGGATTACGTTGATGCATATTCCGTTTCGGATCACGATTCTGGGTTTTAAGGCGATTCGTCATAGTTTAAGACATCCTTTGCAGTTCCCACGCTATGTTGCTTTGGATTAATACTTAAGAGTATCATCTTTCCTGCTTTATCCTACAATCAATTTAAGATATTCGTGTGTATTTCAAGATTATGTTCATAATACAAAAACAACACATTTTGCAAAAATCAGCGCATAGTAACAGTATGGTGCCCCATAAAGATGGGAGCTAAAATACATTTATGTAAAACATGACAGGTCAAATAGAGCGTCTGCCAGGAGAGCGGCAGGTCGTGGTTCGATCCCATGGCCGCGTCATAACAAAAGACATTGAAGATGGTATTTGTTGATGACTTTCCTCGTAATCAGGCATTATGGGGATAGAAGGTTGACAAGCACTATAAAACCAGCATTATTCAGGACTGGAACAAGCAGCCACATACACACGACGGTTAACCTAGCCTCACCTCACCTCACCTCACCTCACCTCACCTCACCTCACCTCACCTCACCTCACCTCACCTCACCTCACCTTACCTCACCTCACCTCACCTCACCTCACCTCACCTCACCTCACCTCACCTCACCACTTCCCTCCTTTCTACATGCAATACAATGAATGGCCATTTAAAAGGGATATAAACAGATTATTTATTTTTCTGACAGTTCCCTTTAATTTTCATGTTTCTCGTTATTTAGTCAAATACATTGTAAACTGTTATACTGAGCTGTCTTACTTAACCCTTGCTTGACAACGGTACACGGATCTTTATTGAAACGTCGCATCATACAAAATGAAGAAGCTGTCACCCATAAAAATATCTTATCTTTAAAGAACACTGTAAGCTGTGGGTATCAGACAATGTATGCTAAAGTCATGAAATGACTTACATAAGAACACGTCACCTAATCAATATCAATATAGTATTGCTTTTTCCACAATTCTTTCATGTCAGGTATTCAATCCGCAGAGTATTCATTTTGGAAAATCGGATTAGATAAGAGATTCATTATTGAATTGACATATATGTGCATAAACATAGTTTTAATTAATGTTATTGATTTTGTGTCTTCCATAGGAAAGAGCAACACAGGAAAACATTGAATTATCTAAGTCATTCATCATGAAGCTAGTTTCTTTTACCGTCGGTTTAGTTTAATTTGCATTCTTGCTACTAAGTACCCGTTAACATGTAGATTCAAATATTTATTTATTATTGATAGATTTGTTTTTCTTCTGTCTCTCCGTGTGCAATCTTTATAACAAATTGTATCAATGTTTGTCCTGTGAACGCCAGCTTTCTTTGTTCCCTTCATACACGTTGTCCTGTGTCAACATTTGCCTTCGTTTGTATTTAAGGAGCAAAACTGAATGTTATGGTTTGTGTGGAATCATCATATATGTCAACTGACATGTACACAAGCGTCGGGAATTTGTGCTACTTTCTGAGAAAGGCCATGCCTGTATTTAACGACGTTACTCTCATTAAAGAGGCACCGACCAAGTGTGATGCATGATGTCATCACTGCAATAAATGCGAATACGACAGGTTCACAGTTTTCATCTTAACTATGGAATAAACAATAAAAGTCGACTGTGAACGTATTCAACTCACATGTAGTTGCTAAACCATTATTAAAATAACGTCATTCGTGAACATTCAGGATTAACACATTAACATTGAACCATACAAAAAATCTTTATATAACCGTATACGTTACGATGGTATTGCAGGGATTACAGTATCATTACGCCATTTTCAAGAGGACACGACATTTCCAGCAATTAATGATTAAGTGGTAGGTGCTTAATTTAATAAAACACAAGGTGATTTTCCTGACCGTTTTCCTCAACAGCCGTATGTCTCATCAGGACACAACGCCAAATAACAGGTGATGCCACCTAGTGAAATATTTTCTCACATCGGTAACTGAGCAAGCGCCAATACGATTTAGCAGCGTTTTACACCAGATGCAATCTTCCTAAAGAAAGTACTTTCCCAACAACTAATTACCGGGGAGAAGAGATCGCCTCTCTTTTTGGTCTATCGATGTCAATATCGACGAAGTCTCGCGAAACCACCCTGAAGTCTCGTTGTGTGGTCAGACATGGGATGCAACTAAGGACCTGTGTGATAATGCAAAGCTACAGATAGTAGAGTATATGTTCTCACCTCGTTAGCTGGCAAATTACAGGGTTGAGACGGGGACAAAAACTTTGACGTAACTAGTTGTATGTTAAGAGTTTACCTCGAGGCTAACATTGCCGTGCTGCAAGATTAGTGCGTCGGCAGTTCGAAAGGTCGGAAATGAAGGCTGGATATGAATCGCTTTCATGAGCACTATCACTCGCGACAAGTCAAACGTTACGGCACATTGTTACTTAAATATTTTCTTGTTGAGAAAGAAGGTATTAATTGTTTATATGACATAATCTGTTTTATCCTAAAGTAAACGGCCGCACAAATGAAAGTATACATCTAGTTTGATCGTGGTTAAACATAAAACAGAAATGGTTACTCGATGATCATGTATATGATGAAGGTATCAAAGTTGTGTTTTGGTCCTTTAGTTTGCAGTGTTTCGGCGGATGTTTTCAACCTAGTAACGTTTTGATATCTTTGTAATTTTTGGGTCAAATCCAATTTTCAAATGTATATTTTCTTTTCCCCGTCAGTTTATTTTACTAAACATTTCGAAAATATTACCTCACGAAACGGTTTTGTCTCCCGACATCTGCATTATTTAAGAATTTGAATGACTTATTTAACGCCGCAGTCTGCATTATTCCAGCTATATGACGATAAGATGTAAATAATCGAGTCTGGGCCAAACAAACCATCGACTGAAACAGTGAGCAACATAGAGAAGGCCGTGTCTGTACACTATGCAGTTCATCTGCTGTTGAAGACGAGTTTCACTATCTTTTTAGTCGTGAAGCTCTTCTCCAACAACGACTTCTTTATATCCCAAAGAATTGTTATATCTGGCCAAATATGTGTAGACTACGTAAAACGTTTCATCTAAAAATATATCCAGTTTGAAATATCTGTCGAGATTCATTGTCCATTTGAACACGTTATTACGTTAAAGTGTCTAAATCACCTACTGAGGCATGTTGCCATCTTGATCTTCATTAATACATATTATATGTTGTATATATATACTCTTGTACCACCGTTGGTTGTTTTTCAAATATATAAAAATGACTGAATAAACCAAACCGTCGGGTACGAAGATGCAGTGAGAGAAGCCCAGTCACCGAACCTCACAAACCGATCAATTTTAGTCCATTCTTACCACAAGCACTGGTTATTTTCTGGTGTTGACGTTTTATATTTATACATGTGCTTGGTTTAGCATTTCAATCCCGAAAACCATAAAGGACGCGGTATGTTAAAATAAGGAAATATTTAGAAATCGGTATAAATATACCCATAATGTGTTTATATGAATGAGAAGTGGACTTTTCTGCAGTTTTTGGACCATAACAAGGCACAAGGTAAGGTAAAACTGTTTCAAAAGGCTGGTTTAAGTATTTTGCTTATATTTGAACATTAGCAAATGTTGTTTTTTTCAAAGATGTTTTCTAAGACGATACGGCGTCACGGCTGGTCCAGTCGTCTGAGGCGCCGCAAGTCGCTGTGCAGAGTTGCGTCCCTTGTTCATACCAGAAAACTCTGAGTGTAGTTTTGAATTCCGCTTCTCCCCAGTATGCTTCTTGGTTGGTCAGCACCGCACCCGTGCTCGCGGGTTTTACCAAAGTGCTACACGTCTGAGGCCGTGCAAAATAGGAAATTTGTAATCATAACTGATAACATTTGAAAAGAAAACTGTATTGTCTTTATCTTTGTAAATGTTACACCTAAAAGTAATGGATCATGTTTGTGTTACTTTACATTCATTCAACACCCAACTGTGGTGCTATTAGGGGTCACGGGTGGCCCAGTCGTCTAAGGCGTCGAATTTTGCTGTGCGTCCCTTGGGCACGCCAGAAACGTCGATTGTGGGCTCGAATCCCGATTCGCCGGGTTGGAACAGGTCCCCAGCAAACCCTGTGGCAGTGAGAGGAGACTATATGGATTAGGTGCTCATGTTCGATGGCTTTACAGACCGCCGTCATATATCTGGGGTGTTAAGGACTCAGCAATATTCCAGCAATAGGATATTAATGAGTCAGCAATATTCCAGCTAAATGTCCTAACTCGAAGTTGTTGTGATTGATCACGCTTAATGGCAATTTCTTTCAAATTTAGGATAGGGAAGAAAAGGACATTTTTCAAGAGAAATATTCATACTCAGTGAAAAATTTCGAAGATTTCCGGGATCCAATCCCATTTCACGACGTTTTTTCAATCAGTCAGATTGCAGCACACACTCGCGAAACGCACGAACATCTCTATACATCTGTCACCTCATGTCCCGTTAAGTTTGGTCTTGACAAATTCTAGGACAGTCCAAAGCGAGGGAATACTCCGTGGCAACATATTTGTTTGTCATGGTATTCGACGAGACCACAAACAAAATCATATTTATCATATATTCAATTCCAATAGCAATACCAACATGTGAATCCTACATGTATATCGAAATATGTATCAGCCACAGTTTCAAGATTCCAAAGTGACATGTTTGCATTGAAAACGTCATGTGTATACATAAAACATAAATTTGCACTATCAGTTTCTAGCGACTGACAACGGTTTTGTGTCGTATGTTGTACTGCTTCACCATAATCTTCATTAAAAAAACTCCGCCAGTCTTTGGAACTTGTTCAACCCCGTTAAACGGTAAAGCCATGCGATGATTGCACTTAAGCAGAAACTATGCATTCATCTTCCAAGTTCCTTTAATACGGATGATATGTATAGTTAGCAAAACATCCGGAATTAACAGATTCTACCGAATCCACAGACACACACAGTTGTTGGTTCTTTTTTCAAATTGTCCAATTGTACACACAAGCCTCCGGTCCTTTAACACTCGTGTTGGCTGGAAAGGAACGGGGAAAAAACTACCCTGCGTGTGGGATTGTGTTTGCTTTGAAGGGAACCTTTTACACATGCCATCAAAAACAAGTCATTTTTACCTAACAACTTTGATAAAGTAATAAGTGTTTACGCTGGTATTCATGTCGGTATAAATGCTTCTAAAACTAACAACAATGTTTAGATCACTCCCACCAACCTCTCTCCCAACCCTCTCAGTAAACAACGGGAAATGCGAATGTTGTTTTGAACCAAAGAAGGGTTACAAGTCCAATTAGTAGATCCCTAGCCCGTGAAACAGAAACCACGCGTATATTACGTCTATCAAGTATTTGAACACAATCCGGCGTTTTCGGCATTTTCTCCATGTTGTTACAAAGAGAAAGATAGTTTTAGAGGTAATCTTACACTTGGACATATGTCTTTACACATGCAAGAATCCTTCAATAAGAAACTAACATTTTTTTCCTAGGAGGAAGAATGTCAATATGTGCGTCGCAAGTTTTTAAACTAAAGAGGAAATTGCGCTCTTACTAATGTCATGCACCTTTCTGGAAACATATTGTGTGTTTAAAGTAGAAATTCCACGTGAACGTAAACTGAAATACCATCTTATACATCTTGGTGATATTTCGTACCTTGTTGTGCATCTACATTCACCAAACCACATCGCTGAAGTTCCCTTTCACAGCCCCCTGAGTAACATTAAGTCATTTAAATATATACAAATACAAAATCAAATCCAAAAACAATGCGCCCAAAACAATGCTTAATTGCAGACAAGAGCTGCGGCAATCTAGACTTGCCAAATCATTCTACACTTAAGTTGGATTCCTTTCTTAATTTATTGTCTGACGTCTGAGAGACAGACTAACCTCTGAGCTGCATGGGTGGGTATCACAATGTAATCCACGTGAGTATTTTAGTGTGGAAGGTTCGTATATAAGTTGTTACTGTCCCACTAGAACATAACTGATATTGAGAATACGACTTTGAGAACACTTTCAACTTTATATTTCAAACAGGTATAAATACAGATGGACCAGTCATCCACAAAAATCCCATTCATAAGCCATTCATAACTATCATCTATTCATCAAGCCAGCGGGGAGGTCGGGTAGCCTGGTGGTTAAATCGTTACGCTGAAGACCCGGGTTCGATTTCCGACATCGGTACAATGTGTGAACTCATTCCTGGTGTCCCCACCGTGAATATTGCTAAAAGCGGCGTAAAACCAAACTCACTCACTCACTCAGCCAGCCAGCCAGCCAGCCAGCCAGCCATGTATCATCGGTTCATCTACCCATCCATCCTACCAACCACCCACTATTAATCTCTTATCCATTCATCGTCTACCCATTTATCAATCAATGTACCCGTCCATCCTTTTATCATCCCTCCTGCATCCATTTATCAAATGGAGATGGTCATCTCATCAAGCCATCCATCTATTAATCCATCCATCCACAAATCACCAATTCTCCATTCACCAATACCTCATCCATCCACTCATTTTTTTCCGAATCGTCACTCCAGTCATCAAAGCATCCTTATCTAAACTAGCTGTTCATCCTAAAACAGAACAGACGTTCACACAGGCACAGAACCATGCTTATACCGTGTTTCCAATGCACCTACCTATACAGCTAATATATACTAGAGACACATTCAAGTCACCCGAATACTTGAAGTGGTTCAATACCTAGTGTTGGAGATAATCTACCAAACCCTATTTGAGTTTCAAGCAATATACAATCATAGAAAATACATGCAGCTTCACGAAAAATTACGCGACCACGTTACGCACGTACGTACTTTTCACACTAAAACCGTGAGAGCAAAACCGTTAGAAAAAACTAAGGTTTCCATTGCCATTAATTACTTGAACTGACAAGGAGAATGCCCTGCTAGGTGGGATGTATTCACAAACACCATAGTCATTGAACCATAAGAATATAAAACACTGCCGGAGATACCTTGGCCCTACTGTGATGTGTCCCGTGAGGCGTAGTGTGGATGGTTTAGCCACAGAAATTCGTTGTATTTGTCAGTACGCCATGAATTATGAACAAAACCCTTTGTGATTACCTATGAAACTATGTCTTAATTTTATATTTTCCTTTCAAAACAAAAGGTAGCACGTTCCCTTAGGATTCTTTAACTATGTAATTTATTTTCAAAATGTGTCGTTGTCCCTCAAGAGAATAATGCAATCATTTTAACCGAGAGAAATGCAATTATTTTAACCAAAAACATATCCCCATTATCATCATGTGAAAATAGGTTAAAACATGTAAGTCATAATTTTCCCTCAGCCTCTTGGAAGTTGTAGCATAATCTTTACCGGTCATATGTCGTATTCCCTATTTCTTTCTGTTTGTACTAGCTATGACCTCATCGATGACAAAAACCTGTTTGTTTGACATTGTACTGCTCACATTGTGAAATCATAAAGGAAAGTGACACAGGAGATTTACCTCTGCTCTTAGCATAAACAATCACTTTGTATACGTTCCTTTAGCTGAGAATACTTATGAACATATAGAAAGGGTTTTGTCAAAATGACAATCAGTTATACTTGAAAATATCCAAGGGTGGAATCACTAATCATTGGCTTCCGTACTTAGCTACCCAAAAGTTCACAAATGTTTATATAAACAAAATTGTAAAACAATATTTTTTTGCTCCCGACGAATAGGTGACTTAACGACAATATGAATGAAAATGTAAGTTACTCGTAGTCTTGACTTTAAAAACACATTATGTCTATATTTCATTTATTTTGGCAAATGTAATATTTTCAATTCTACTATTGATGATATTGTTTTGCCAAATAATATCTGTAAAACAAATGATAAAAAAACACGTCCCTACTAGCTTGCTGTATCAGCATGACTGACCCGAAGTGTCATGGATGTACAAATTGTTTCATTATTTCATGTGACGTCATCTCAAACCACTCAGACGGAAAAAACGCGTATCTGTCACTGGGTTGAAGCATCCGTTACCACTTCGAGTATACTTGTACCTCACTCTTGTTTTTCTTTTAAAACAGAAATGGATTCCTAAAACAGCCCATTAAAATGGGCACGTTTCCTACTAAGATCTTAAAGAAATCTCCCCATTAGATATTGTCAATCGAAAATTTGAAATTGAACGGAATTAATCTGCAGTTTGATTTATCCCTCTTAAATAAATGAGATAACCTTTTTGAAGTGAGACCGTAATGATGGCTTTCCTATTCCCAATGGTCACATCCGGTCCACTCTCAACCAACAGGTTCATGAGCTAAACATAATTTCTTCAAACCAAAGTATTTCACTGATATAAATCTTTTATTCAGCCAGGTATCACTGGTACTATCTAGTCCACAGATCGTAAGTGCGGTCACCGGAAGTAAGTCCCTCCATACTCTCATTACCCGTCGTCAACTACTGGTGGTACATATTTTACAGTGAGACAAGCAATGGTTGTCTTGTCAGGTGTCAAAGCTGCTCAAAGCCGGACAAATTAATCCAGTCATCTCTCTTTCAGATGTCAATAAACAGTAATTTGTCATCATGGCGGTTGGCCGAAACTCACGGCGATCTATCAGACCTCTTCATGCGTCTTCATTCCCTTCAAAGGCCTGTTTGTTCACCATGTTCGTTGCTCTAAGATATTATCTCGCATTAGGACCCCATTCCCGTGTAGCCTTTTGTGTCACAATAGCCGAAAAATACAACAAAATGCTCAAAATTAATTAAGTACCGTCGCCCAGCCAAGTAGAAAATCTATTGCTGAAGCGGAACAATGAGGGACAAGTTCTCGCCCTTCGCGGTCAAGTCTCGTGCCGCGCGCGATGACAGTGGTCATCATGTTCACAGAATGTCCACTGACTTGACCACCGGTTTCACCCGACCGTGGACACAGTATCGCCATGTGCAGGCAAAAAGCGATACTCCAAACGTTGGCAAAGGCCACCCATTGTCACGGTGGCTTCATAATTGCTGACGATGGTTACTCGTGATGAACAGCCCAGGACTCATACCTCGACTTCTTTGTTCAAAGTCATGGGAGTTCTGGAGATTCCGATGGAGTAAGTCCAGGACAAATTACCCCTAATGACTACCCCTAATAGCTGAGGAGACCAGCACGGGTCTGATATAGTATCCTATTAGGTGACTGGACTGGTGTCGCGGCTCAATGATACCAGAGAACGTGGTCATCTTGAACCAGAGGCTGATGGATCGACTTACACAAAAGCGTGCCTGGTGTACATGTGTCACCTCATCTCCTCAGTAAAGTGGCATTAAGATGTTCACTGTTTAACTTGTGTATGTGTTCAACTGTTAACAAGAACAAGGGGTTACTGACTAACTTACCTTTGTAAGAATTTATAGGGTTAACAAAACAAACATGGCATATAAACTGTCGGGCAAAAGAAAGTACACACCCATGTTTGATAGCGGCTAAAACGAAACAAACAAGAACTAACTCTTCGATGGTGATGTATTTGATAAGGGTGTCAAAGATATGTGTCGGACCTCATGTTTAATGTGTTTCGTCAACTATATTCAGCCCAGTAACGTTTTGTACATTTTTGGTCAAATCCAGTTTTCAAGTGTATATTTTCTTGTGTCCGGCAGTTTTTAAAAAATATATTTCGGAATCAAAAGTTGCAAAAAGATATCGTAAAGAAAATCCCTTGAAAGTCATCACACGAAAGCGATGTATTCAGTGTCGGCTAACTGCTTTACCCGTGACGCAAGCAATAAATAATCAACACACACGTGTATTCTGCTAAAAGACATCTTGATGAAAATTAGGCTGCCACAAAGGACTTAATTCCCACAACAAATCAAGCATCACGATTTGGGTTGTTCTAGTACAATTTGGAATTCAATAATTCACACCTGCTAAGATTTAATCGTGAGATTTCCACCATGACAAAGAACCACAACTATTTTCTCAAGTGCAACAACTTGGGCGCAATTGAAGCCTCTTCGTTCTCTGTCTACTGTAATGTCCAAATCGCATTTCCAAAATAAGGCGTTTTAAATTCACCCCACAAATTTGGCCCAAGGGGGTCATAAGATAGTTGATTCTTTGTTGATCTCGCCAAGTTCTCGTGTCCGAGTGATATCCAGAGATATAGCAGTCTCGGTGGCGCCTTTGGTGTTTCACATGCATATTGGAATCGGTGAGTGTGTAAATCAGGTGCCAGTTAGAGAGTTAGGTACTGAATGTGTAAATCAGGTGCCAGTTAGAGAGTTAGATACTGAGTGTGTAAATCAGGTGCCAGTTAGAGAGTTAGATACTGAGTGTGTAAATCAGGTGCCAGTTAAAGAGTCAGATACAGATTTAATGGCGTGATTCTCTTCAAGATACGAATAATGAAACACTAGAATGTATTAAAGTTTCTCTGTCATTCTATCCAACACAAATGAACCTGCTATAGGGAGTGCATCCTCGATTATCCAGGGTATAACATCTCCATCCTATTGTTATTAATACCCTAGACCCATTCGCCACCAAAACTGCATTTCGGAAAAGACGTCACCATCATAATTTCTCTTATCACTACTTACCACAGACTTTCTCTTATTCATGAGTGCAATGAGACAGGCCGGCTATTTTTAGCATCAAGTTATGTGAATCGGGCTCAAAATGAAGCTATGGTCGCGAATGGGTCCAGGGTAGTTAGGAACCAGTTCAAACGTTCAATGTAGGATTTTAAAAAACTTAATTTCTTAAGTTTTGGAAATGTTGAATTCCTTGTTATACTCATCAACGTCATGAAGATGGCTACGGGAAAAACACTATCGCATGGAAAGACCAGATATATTTCATGACAACTCCTAACATCATATGCCTTGCGAATCCTATTGCGTTACAGTTTTACATTACCATTGGTGTTAACTGCCTTTTCTCTCAACTTGGCTTGACGGGGATAACGATCGTGTGGTAAAAATAGGATCAGAGTTTTTGCTTAGTTTAGTTACAGTATAAGACATTGAGAGCTTTGGTAAGTTGATTTTGTCGGATGGACAACTGGCAGGGACATTAAGCCCCCACCCCTAAACTTAAGGAATTAAGATTTATCGACATCGAACTTTAGAACTGGTCGCCTATCATAATATAAAGGCGATAACCTGGATAATCGAGAATGTCTATAATTATCTTCAGATAAAGGATGGTGAACGTCGTGACGGGTGTCAACGATGGGGCAGGATACGTTCACCCTTTCGCGAACACCTGGTATGATCCCTATTTGATTGTGACCCTAATATAATCGACTCGGACAATCGACTCTGCTGGTAGCAGACTTTACTTGTGATTAAGGAATGTTTTTTGTATCTTTTAAGTAAGTTTTGTTATCCCGAAGAAGACATATGGATGGTTTGACATGACCCGATTTTCGAGTTAAACGTAAAAATTATGATTACATGACACACGAACGTTCAATAGATCCGAGATAACTCGATTTAACCTCGTCTGAATTAACGCGAGTCCACCATGTATTCATACCTGCTCTGTATTGGCACAGACTGACACATATCATTCAGCATTAGTCATTTACGAACGCGGACAGAGACCTTCAAAGCATTTGTGTTTCCTTGTCGGCTTAAGAATCAAGTGGTCAAGTGGCCGCCATGTCTACTGAGTGGTGGTCATCTCTTGACCATCTGTACGATGCACAATATTGACGTTAAAGTCGCTCTGATTACAACCCTCTTCAGTTACAACCTTGTAACTAAGCCTAGATAATGTCTCAGTTGACCACTGGGGAGTCCAAGAACTGGCCATTGTCCGAACAAACGATGAGTCAACACCTTAATTCGGACGACACAAAACAGTGATATTGTCCGCTGTCTAATGAAGACTCCATTCAAGATAATTTAGGGAGGTGTTCACTCAGAGACGCAACACTCCCATTTTCGCCTCTGACACCTTTGTCCGTGAACCGAGAAAATGGTCAGTGTCCAGAGTATTCGCACGCTGGCCGGACGAACGCCTGGGGGTTCGTGCCCCCCTCCCTCCGGATGTGTCAACGTAGACAAACTGTTTTGATAAGTGAAAATATCCCGCACAACACCCCATGACATTTGTAACACTGGGAAAGAATTGGAAGGAAAAATTGTAATGATTAGCACAGAAGGGTAATGAACTAATTGGAGCATACCAACACAATAGGATGGGGTTGTTCTCAGGATGCCAAAGCACTATCACCAAGGTATATTAGGAAAATTGGTTTCGAGATAGCGGTGTTTGAAAATGTGATAGGATTTCTGGTGGTTGGCTTGTGACGTTCCACTCACGCCCCTCTCGTTCCTGTGAGTAACGCAGTGTAATGCTCGTTGTATGACAACTGATTCTTGTAACAGAGCGTAATCATTAGCGTAAAGGGCACTGGCCAACGTAGTGAAGACATTATGGCTTTAATCACGTGTTATGTCACGGTGTATGATGGGGATAATGTTATCAACACCCAATCGGTGTTATTTTCTGAATGTTATATTATCAAGGAATTGAGTGACATGTTGTGTAATATATCCATTATTTCAAAAACGTAATTAGTCATTGACACCAAATATGATCAAATCAAGTTTCGTCAGAAATTTGCTTTTTACGCCCAATGGAATCTGTATCGGCAGATAATCGATATGCTTTTAGTATTTGTTTATTGACGTCCTTGCGATGGGATAGTTTAATAGTATCGGTTCTTGTATATATCAAACTGAATCTCCTCAGCAACCTCCTATACCTATATAAACGTCTACATGATACAAAACAATGCATCGGTGTCAAAGAGTCTTAAGTCAACGTGGTAAGATAATCGGTAAGGAGCAAGAGATTTGCTGTTGGTGTGATGGGATTTACAAATTCATTACAAGTTGATATGATCTGTAGTGTTGTTGTTGTTGTTTTTGTTGTTGTTGTTGTTGTTGTTGGAAAGAGAACAGTGGGAACAGAATACCCGTGTAATAAACACTGTTTAAATCCAAACAACCTTCAAAATTGTACCTTTAGAAAAGTCTGAAAAACGTCAAACGTTATCAAAACCTTACGAACTAGACCTACTTTCTTTCCAGTCGATACATCTTTTCCATATATTACTGTATTTTCGTTCTGCCGCAGGTTGAATGTTTTGTAATAGTTACAATTCGGGGGGAGGGAGGGGGGGGGGGGGGGGGGGGGGGGGACACAGAAACCGCACATTCACTCTTATTCTTATGATCGCCTGATCGGTTCTTAGTCACTAAGACCTGTTTCAATCAAATCAATCAGCACGTCATCCAAATGAATCAAGTTTTAAATGGCTCTATCCCTAAAGCCTGGATCAGGTGAGCTATGTATTCGACGCCGGCTTATTAGTGATTTCCGTTGTTGTAAACAAGAAATAGCTCCCGAGTCGCCATCAAACGAGAAACAAAGGAAGAAGCATCGGATACTGATGATTTGTACACTTTCACTGAGAATTAATATCGATTTTTGCCAATTCCAAGCTAATCTGTATGCTGAAAGCAGAGACCCTGTCCTTGTTGTCTCCCTTTATTATCGCTCTTTTGTGTTAGAGGTTGTGTTACTCTTCAGTAATTGAAGACAGCAAAGTGTCTGGATCATTAGATAAAGATGTTAATCAGAACGTTCTTGCCCATAGTCGCTGGAGAGGCAGTGTAAACGAGGGGTCATCCATTAGCCGAGCCATGTGATTTACATGAGTTCCGACCAACCATGTGTTTACATTGTTACGCTTGTTTAAAGCTCTGGTGATTAATGTCAGCTTACCAACCACCAGACAACTGCAGTCGAATTTTATAAATATCGCTTTGGTAATAATACATTACCGATTTTTTAAAGATGTTCGTAAATAAAAAGGTACATTTTGTTGTTTGTTTCTTTTTTCTTTTCTTTTCTCGTAATGTAACAATAGAAAGCGATGAAAATGTATTTTAACCGTATTGAATAGTTAACAAATTGCAAATTCATCGCTTATTCTTTCATTGCTTTAATTTAAATGATATATTTTTTCTTTGTTTTTTGTGTAAAGACACCCTCAGCAACACTGACGACGGCATGTAAATAATCGAATCTGGACCAGACAAACCCGTGATTAATATTACGAACAACAACGCACGTCGTAAGTGAGTGAGTGAGTGAGAATGGTTTTATGCCGCTTTTAGCAATATTCCAGCAATATCACGACGGGGGACACCAGAAATGGGCTTCACACATTGTACCCATGTCGGGATTCGAACCCGGGTCTTCGGCGTGACGAGTTAACGCTTTAACCACTTGGCTACCCGACCGCCCCCCACGTCGTAAGGATACGATGACACTGTGACGAAGTCACCGAGCCTGAGCACCTCATCCATTAAAACGCCGAAGACTCGTCTAAGGCGACGCTATTCGCTGTGCAGAGTTGCATCCCTTGGGCACACCAGAAACCTATGATCGTGGGTTCGAATTACGTTTTGCCCGAATTAAGTTTCTTGGTTTGTCAGCGCCATACAATGTGCTCATGGATTTCACGTCTGAGACCTACATCACTTCGGACTTTCCTCCCACATCAAGCCAGGATAAATCTGGAACCCAAATCACTCACACACATTATTCGGAATCCCCACCGGGAATTAAGACTTTGACACTCTTTAGGACGTCATTATACCCCATGACGTTATTGACGATGTTGTGTTGGTAAGTCATATTTGGACCATAGTTGATGCCCGTGCAAAATAGGAAATTTGTATTCATAACTGATAACATTTGAAAAGAAAACTGTATTGTCTTCATCTTTGTAAATGTTACACCTAAAAGTAATGGATCATGTTTGTGTTTCTTTACATTCATTCAACACCCAACTGTGGTGCTAGTAGGGGTCACGGGTGGCCCAGTCTAAGACGCCGCAATTTGGTGTGCGTCCCTTGGGCACGCCAGAAACATTGATTGTGGGCTCGAATCCCAGTTCGCCCCGATTATGTTTCTAGGTTTGTCAGCAACATACCCGTGCTCGTGGGTTTCACCGAAGTGGTAAACGTCTGAGACCTGGATCACTTCAGGCTTTCCTCCCACATGAAGCTGACACGCCGTGATATAACTGGAATACTGCTCTACTAGTACATGGTAAGAAATGAATTAATGCCGTCATTTATACGCGCTATATAAAGGCCGATTAAATAAATAAACAGACAAAAACAACGCATTTTATTGTCACATGATAATTATAACGCAAAGTGAATACCGTATAAAATACAAAAGTCAACAATCAATTCGATTCTCATATGGAACGGATTCCTTTTGGCGTAAGAGATGTTTTATGATAAAAGATGCTTGGTCTTGACAAAAACGCTGGATACTAGAAAAAAAATGAAAATAACAGGTGAGGTGAGGTGAGGTAAAATGGGGTTTAACGTCTCGTCGCGCGCGCATGTGTGTGTGTGTGTGTGTGTGTGTGTGTGTGTGTGTGTGTGTGTGTGTGTGTGTGTGTGTGTGTGTGTGTGTGTGTGAGTGTGTGTGTGTGTGAGTGTGTGTGTGTGTGTGAGTGTGTGTGAGTGTGACGGTGTGTGTGTGTGTGTGTGTGTGTGTGTGTGTGTGTGTGTGTGTGTGTGTGTGTGTGTGTGGCTGCTTGTACTAGTCCGGACTGATGCCGATTTATAGTGCTAGCTCAAAATAACAGACACAGACTTGACGTTGTATTGGGAGCGTCTAACATTCAATGATACAGGACACGGAATGTTTACCAACCAAATGTCAACATGATTATTAGCATAATGAGATTGATTTAATAACCATTATATATTTATACATATCGAAATGTTGGCAAATATCTGTATTTCTCTCTTAAAGAAATGAGACATGAATGCATACTTTCTCATATCATTCCTCTTTCTAGTTTCCTGTAAATGATTCATATATTTCTTCTCATGGTGATCATCAATTACTAAAATCAATTTATACATGTTGTAAATGCCATTCATCCACATTGCAAACATCACGATGAATTGTGCACTGTGAGCCTGTCTTCTTTCACTGAATAAACAATATCCACCTCTATCTCTCTTTTAATTTAGAAGAAAGTGTTATTATACAAGGCTAGTTTGTCAGAGTTACAGCAAACAATGACCAAACTGGCAATGATGTATTCATCCACGCCCACTTACCAGAGATTAATATTAAGCCACACTCAAGACCATCATGTTTTGGCGTGCCACGTGAAAATAAGAGTGATCCGACTCTATTGGAAGCCGATTTCCAGAGGGAAGTTTTGGGTAACACTGACACTTCGTCATTAGAAAGCAAACGACACAGGCCGACTCATTAATACAAACTAATACTTGACTGAAGAAGATCTAATTTCAATTAAGAGGCCAGTTCTGGTATGTCGATAGGAAGCTGGGGAAATCTGATGCAAAATATTTACTATTTCTGCATCCAGTTCCTAAGACTAAGCTGTTTACTCAAATGATCCACTCCTATCGCCATCCAGACCAGGACAGACGGGCACACCCGATCCTCTAATTGCTATATTGAGTCGTTGGCGACAATTCGAAACCAGCAATTTTCTGTCGATGGAGATTCGGTTTGGGTTTTCAAGTTGGTAGCTACAGGGTAAATCTGCGCATAGAAGGATCCGAAACCGGCTATTTTCCTGCTTCTCAATGCAACATAATTTGCTGCAGTCCAGTGTAGTATTTATCCGCAGCGTTCGCTCCTGCGGGATAAGGTATTCATTGAAAGTTTTGCAACGCGGGCGATGGTTTTGTTGAAGTTGCAACCCCAGTTCATCGTGTAGGGTATTATTGCCATTGCTTTTGTCTCAGATAGCCAGCCATTTCAAACCGACAGAGCCAAATTGGCGCCTATTTCCGAACAACAATTGCTCCAAATTTCAGTCAAGTCTTCTAAATTACCCGGGAGTAGTTAGCCAATGGTGCTGCCGCAATTTATAGACATCGATCATTCGTAGGGTATTCTACCGACACAGGTCATATCATAATGACTCGTACATAAAACTTCTTGTGTATTTCCATGTCTATTATAAATACTGATGTGCAACGTGCATGGGTGTTCCTGATATTTCTCAACACAGTTTTCTGAAGGATATCGCATATGTATGTTTCTTCAATAAAAAATGAGTAATGGCGGGGTGTTTATTCAACACATTTTTTAAAAGGTTAAAAAAAATCAATAAATGATATTGAAAATGAACATCTTTTTTTCTTTTCATTCAGACCTGATTGGATTTCAATTGCATACTTCATTCATATCAAAACATATGCATGTGTTATACAACTATAACATGTAACCCCGTGTATTAAATGCGATTTTAATTTGTAATGTGTAGCAGTTCAGGTACATTTCATTCACGTATCAGAAAGGATTCATTTCATATTACAAAAAAACCCATAAGGATATGCATCCTGCACAACATGACATCGGTTTCATATGTAGTGAACATATCAGATCAGTTGCTTTCATAGTTCAGATATTGAGTCGGATTTATTATATCTGTATATGTTAAATAAAAATATAAATATCAAATCAGATTCATTACGCATGCATAATGAACATATCGATACAACAAATTGCTTGGTGCCAATAATATTCATTTTAGATTTTATATATTACATGAAAACAACACATCAAATCAGATTTATTATGCATGTAAATTTAACATATAAAATCAAATCTTTGCCTATTGTATACATTCATATCAAATCAGATTCATTATTTCACGCATATATCAAATAAAGTATCAAATCAAGTTCAATATGCATGTACAGTGAAGATATCACGTGTACCATTTGATATCTATCACATTCACTATGCATGCATTGTGCACATATCAAATCAAAGCTTTGCACACTGTAGATACCAAATGATATAATTCATTAAATGGTGCATATATCAAATCAAATGTTAATATATCAAACCAGATTCATAGTACATGTGTAGTGCAAATATCAAATCAAATATTTATACAGATACCCAACCATATCCATTGCTAATGCATATTTTCTGAATATTGCAATTATCAAATCAGTTTCGCTTTATATTGTACAAATTACATCAAATTACTTTTTGGAATGTATGAAATGAAATTCATATTTACTGAGTGGGATCCATATCACCGCGCATATGAAATATCATACACTCATGAAGACTTTCGCTATGCAACGTGAAGGTATTTCCTAATGTGTGTGAGATTCTCAACTCCACTGCACACCTCTAATCCCCACAGATGTCCGAGTATCAAATTATACATAGATATCTACTATCAGATTGTTACTTGTAGATATTACCCTTTTCATCTTTCAACTTTCGTCTTTGGTTAAGATACAGAGCAGAGCCTGCACAATCCACCGTAATCAAGAGAGTTAATTTGCAGATTTTAGTTTGAGGGGCAAGGTAACCCTATCTTATATTATCACAGTCTCACGCCAGGAACAGTCTTCCCCTGAAAACAGAAGATATTAATGGTTTACTTCGGAAGGATTTAGTTTTGTCAAAACAAATCGCAGCCCCGGGGAACCACAAGTGAGTCAGAATTTGATCAAGAATTAACTAATATGTGACAAAAACTGTGTGCATTTGTGAATTATCTATATTTTCTTACTTGATAAGGATTGCCGGTGTGTGGCTGCAAACTCAGTTACTGGAAATTGTTGATGGCAAAAAGTAGGCATGAATAATGGAATCAGGTTCCCGTTTATCAGCCTTCAGAAATGCGTGTGGTAACGCAAATTACTGATGTAATATACACTATGGTGGAATAAATGTATTAGTGTTGATATAATTCACTGAAAGGAAATTATGTTAATATTACATTGTGCATGCTTCTTACAAGAAACACGTGTTCGTTGGTGCTGGGTGAAAATGGTGTTATCATATGAGCTCTAGTTCGTCATTACTCCAAGAAGTTACCTAAAAAAGAATATAATATTTATTATATTTGCAAGTTGGTTTGCCTGTCCAATTGATCAGTATTATGAAATTATAGGGATGATTGATTAAATTTCATAGCATGAATTTGATCAGATCAGAATTATGCAATTAACACCATAAGAGAATGCATCCATGTACTGGATAGAGTAAATCTTTAAAAAATATTTCCTTTCATGCTATTATGATTTTTATTTTAATATAATTTAAACCGAATCCCTCATGATAGAGATGTGTGATCGTTATTCATTAAAACTTTACATTTCTTTCCTATGATGTTTTATAAACTATTGATGCTCACGGTATCATATATGCCTACTTGCCTACTGAAGAATACAAAGTGTTCATTGTACCAACGTATTTAGAAACTTCATCAACTATTTTTTTCAACGGAAATAAAAAAATATGTTCACAGTGTAAACCAGTTGTACAATTAGACAATGGCCATCACATTGGTTATATTATATTTGAATTATTATTTTGGCCAGATGTATCAATAAATAGTTATAAAAAAATTACTAAATTATATTGCCTTCAAACAGCACTGCGTACAGCTGCAATCATAATTTAAAGACGCGTGAATATGAGTAAATTTAATTTTGACTTTTCAAATAAATCTCCTCTCGATTTTCCACACTATTGTGCACAGGCCGTTATGACAGACCTTAGAAGCCCTATAACATGCTTCATTGCGATAGGAAAAGTCTTGATACACGGACGCATATGTGTAATTGATGAAGAGATGCAACATTTAGTTAGGTCAGCGACTATAACGACTCTCAAGCCGAAATTAAATAAACCAATTAACAGACTTGCTTAAAATTCATAGAATTTTAATCCAATTGAGAATTTCCATAAGTACACATTGCAAGTAGATCGCGACCTCTGGCGTGGAAAATAGGGTGCTTTGGATCAACGCCACCTCATTACCGTCGTGTCAATAACACAATGTAAACTGTAGCCTTTCTCATTTGTCACTTTCTTTGTCCAGGGAATAAAAAACCCAACAAAGCCACCCCCCAAAGAAGATTCCAAGACTCCAATGTGATACACTATCAGTGGTAGTGGCCCAACAGCAGATGGTTTCAAAACGAGGCCTTCGAGCAATACGAAAACTGGGATCTTCTGTCGAAACACGGAGCCTCTCACCACCAATTTTCTTCCGCGCTACAAACGAGGACCCGCAACTCGCCAGGACCCTAATTTCACAGAGGCAAAGTTTGTTACAACTCTTTATGCGCACGCAACCAAGCGACGAGAAACTTGTCAACTAGGCTAAGCCGATGCCTGAATAATTGTCTGCGTGAAATTCGCGCATTGAATTTCGCCCGATTCATTCACAAAGGGAAATGGCCCGCGCCTAATATGTGTTCTACCTGATCATTGTGTCGCCAAACTGTGATACTCGCTACTATAACAGAGATGCCACTCTGGGACCACTCGTTTCTGAGCGTCATGGAAACGAAGTAGAAAGGGGGGTTATTGTAGTAGGAGCTCTTATGCAATATGTTTTTCTGTCCTAATTATCATGTAGTTATTGAAACGTGAATATTAATGGTATTAAATGGGTTATAATGTCGCTGTGCTCGAACGAACTGGTTTAACATCAATGAATATTACATTTGTGAACGAAGACATTATCGAAGTGTTGAAGTTCTCCCGATCGGATTTTTTTTCTATTTTTCACATTTTGCCGAAAACCTTCCTACAAACAAATCCGACTAACAATTTATAGAGGCTCAAATCTGTTAGAGCGGCTCATGTGCTAAAAAGGTACTTGAACTTGAATTAAAGCCGTACTAGATTATTTAATTATGAATAATCAGGGGAAGTAACTCTTCCATTTAACCGAAAGTTATGTCCCCTTTCATCATCCAACACCATCTGTAAAGAATACAAAAAATATGCAATTTCATCTCTGATAGGATTGATCAGAACCAACCAAACCCGCGAGACTGGGCGATCATTGATGCAAACGTTAGGTTGATATCAATCATCCTTACGCAACCAAAACAATTGTCAAACATCCTTATCACAAACTCTACGCAAGGAACTTGTCACAGGTGCATAAGGACGATAGTGAAACTGACACTGTCTTGTTTCAGCTCATGTAGACGGTTACTCGCAATGGGACCGCTGACTGCATTAGCTTAACAATGAAATAGGCAAATCGATCCGTGTCTGTTTCATACTCTACAGCAATGTGTTTTCTTCTCCATAATGTTATTGTCTATGTCCATATCACGCGAGCACGTTCGATAACTCCACACAGCACGCTAGAACAATACATGGAGGTGTGATTGAGAGAACTCGAAGAATAATCAACCAAGAACTGTTTACAAAATAAACTCATGCAATGCAGTCAAAAGGCCTCTTCAAACTAAAGTATACTTTCAGCGTCAGATTTGTGTTGTAACTTAACATATGTTTATTTTCACTCAAGAGGTTTCGCCTAATAAGGGCAATTTATACTAACTTCGCTGCACCTGCCTTCAAGAGCGACGCTAATTGAAACAGCTAACACATTAAAGGAGCCAGCTTGTTAAACCATGTTTACGTCGAGTGGACTCTATTTACTAACCTTAGAATTTTTAAAATCGATAATGTTTTTTGCATCTGACATTTATTTTGATTGACAACTGGTACAAGTGTACCTAGCAACCCCTGATGTTTTGAAAACGTGAATATATATGTGATATTCATTCACATATGCCTTTTTCGTATCAGGCTTTCTTATGTAATTTCGGGGCCTCGAAAATACTCATGTTATTTATAAGGCTGTTTTGATGAAACTGATTATGTGAATCCAAGATTCTGTTTTGACCTTTAAAACTCAAAACATTTCTTTTGATGATGCTTTCACTTAATTATTTCGTATGAACATTTTTGAATATCTTTACTACTGTTTCTCTCATTACCCTCATAAAATCATGTAGAATCGTAAATTCCATTCTTACATGTTTATCTGTGAAAGATTGTCACATTTGTAATTGGACACTGAAAGCCGATTTTCTATACTTGGATAAAATAGTTCATAAATCTTTAATCAACATTTTATTGAACCGTATTCTTTGAAAAAGGTCTATAAAGAATAGGAATGTCCGCGAACATCGCTAACATACTGTTAACTCCCTCTTGTAAAGTTCGAATTGAAAAGTTTGAAAAGTTAGACATTGACATACTGTCCCCAGGGCCCAGGTAGTATCAGAATCGATTACATGTTGTCAGTTTTTCCATTTACTTCGAATCGCATCGTATGTGAGGTCAGCATCCAAATATTTGCATATTTGGCCTTAAAAACCAGAAGTTGGACAAAATTGACATGTGCAATGAATCCCACGTTTGCCTTTCATGTGATGAAATCATCCAATTTCACTATCTGTCACTACACAGCTTGCACGAACATCACGAACCGCGCTGAAATCAGGTGTCATGAACATTGTGTTTATTGAGTTAATAATTTGCCTATCATTCCGAGAAGCTGGGAGTGTAAGGTATATAGCCCTTGGCAAAATTGAAATAAAACACTAACACCCATGAGACAAGCAGAATAGTAAATATACTGCCGCGGGCACACAAGCAATTTAAGTTTCTCACCTCGAGTAGGCAACAATTGTTGAGATGACATCCCGTTTTGTTATCGCTTGCTATGGCTTGTCATTGCAATTATATCATGTCATTTTAATTACTGGACCGTAAAGTATTAAGGACTGTTGTAAATGGATCATAGTCGAGCGTAACTCTATATTTAGGCACCCGATCGAATCAGGCGCATATTCCAATTACAGAATTTGCAACAGCGATGATATGTCAACAAAAACGTTTAAACATTTATTGAGTGCAGTATTGACGTTGTCTTCAATTATTTACATTTTTACATGAATGGAATTTTTTCTCAGGGGCGCTAGTCATTTGAGGTTTCCATTTCATCTGTACAGTATTATATGAAAATAAGATACTATTACACTCGTACAGCATCGCCCTGCTGTAATTTCACGCCTTTTATCCCCAAACAAAATCCAATAATTGTCATTAAAGACTAAATGTGGCATTAAAACTATTGGTCCTACGACCGTTTATCTTTAATGCACCATCTCTGAACACGAGGCCGATGCTGCAGTATTCAATGTATTCATGCGCGCAATCAGCCCCGTGTTCATGGACTGTGGAGACACCACGCCGAGCTGAGCGTATTCCCGCGTCCGACCCTAACAAATGCTTGGAGGTCACCGCTGAATTTAATGAATCCGGGGTCACGACTATATTTGTTTTGCATAAAGCCGACTGTCACGGGTACAACTTAATTCGGGTTGGGCTCCGCCTCTCTAATCACTCGATCAGACCGCCATTGAAAAGAGGCTCGCATCCGTGGCAGTTGGCGCATGCGCAACAAGCCTCTCAGCTGGCAGGCTAGCGAGATTGAAGGTAAAGGGGGTAACAGTAACTGCATTATCGTCTTGTCTGTCGGGGTAATTCCGCGCTGTTCCTGCTGTGAGGGATATGAAGTCATTGTGTTTCAACCATCTGTACACTTAAAGCCAGCAGAATGTACGATTATGCCCTTCAGAGAACCAGCACTCAAGAGAGAAGATCCAAGCTTTCAAATTCCAGCTCAGTTTTAGAAGCAGACATGGATTTTGTAATGGTCACTGGTCAAAAGTTGAAAGTAGTGTAATTGAATTTTTTTTATTCAGCTGATATTGTAGACGCCAGGGGTTTTCTTTTCATTTCTGTATGATATTTTTTTGAAATGCTAAAGATTAGATTTTTTTAAAAACTGACACCTTACTTGTGTGTTTTTAGATCTCCTTGATTCCAATAATTTCCCGTACTCTGCTTATATAGCAGATATTTCTTATTATTGTGGAAAGGGTATTGTCGCTTTTATCTATATCAAGAATCCACATGAAATTGTCATTTCTTGAATACCTTTCAAATGATTGCAACAGTCGTTACACTGTTCTATGAAGACAAAGGGATTAAAGACGATGCGTATTACATTTTCTGCAGAATTCTTTACAAAATAATTTCGCTCTTCAGTCATTTCAGTTATCATTGTTGCTTATTTGAAGGTGTGATGAACGGAATTGCTTGAAAAATATAAATAATCAAACCAAAAGACCAAGTATTTTGTCATGCAGGCATGACATTCTGCAATGCCCCTGCGTATTTAGTATAGCTAACGATACAACACAACAATGGAGTAGTGAAACAGTTAGGTTTTTTCATGTTGCTTTTCTGCCAACAATTTGTCTGGTATTATAAGAAACGTATTGCACGTGGACCTCAATCCAACAATATTTGCATGTTTCGTCATTACAATGGACAAGTCGTCCTGCTCAGCCTGTGCGGGTTAAAACAAGTATAAACCACTCAGATGCAGTCAAGCAAACCGACACAATAATCATTTTCAAAATGTAGTAACAATTAGCAATGAATCCTAGTTGCTGCGCTTTCTTTTGATGTCATTGTCTTGCCGGCAACACCTTGCTTAACAACTTTCTTAAGTCTGGTGCGCAAGTCTGGTGACGCACGTGCAACGAGGTTAAAGTTTTGACCTAGGAAACGAGCCAAACTAATGCTAGGTCTCCTACGACTTCTGACGCTACTTTTGCTTACTCCTGCTGACAGCGGGCATTGATGAAAATGCTACTTATCACCGAATGTACCTGCCCCCCCGCGAAGGGAGGGGCGGATACGCACTGGAGTTACCCCCTCTCCAAAACCCTTGACTGCACAGAAACAACGCATGTTCAGCGGTGACACTCGCTATCGGGCTGAGTTGCTTTCAAACCGGCATAAAGCTCAGTTCGACTATATACTGACTTCAGCTTGGTGTGATTGTAGCAATTTGATGAAAAAGAATAGAAAATCGACCCCTTTCCTGATGTTTTGTTGAATTTAGTTTTTCGGGTGGTACTTGAAAAACTCACGTTAAGAATTTTGCTGCGTCTGAAACACGTGTTTTCCGTGAAAGGTGTTTATAGAAAACCAGCCTGACTAATCAGAAGTCGGAATTTAAGGTTTTTTTAAATATGGCAACAGTTCGATTTAATTTAGGTTGAAAAAGAGTCATGTTTGTCTAGTGCGTGCATATTTGCTAGTTAGATTTGGGAGTAATCGTTTGCGTTGTGCGAAATGTTTCTAAGGTGAGTCTTAGTATGTGCTAATTGTACAGTACTTTGTTGTTGACTCATAGCATTGACATTCAATAATTTTGCACCTTTGTCGCATCCAGTATAGAAACTTCAAACCATTTGTTGAAGTTTCACCTGCTTCTCCGATTGATTAATATATTACACCACTGTTTATGTAATAGTTAAACCTTCAAGTTCCTTTCTGTTACATGAAGATAAAATCATTGGAGTATTGTATTGCTAATATTAATATAAAATTGCAGTACACACTTAACATGTCTTCTTCGCCATTTCCATCATTTAAAACTTCATGCAATAGAATCAACCATGTCATAATGCATTTATAAGAGACCATTCCATTCGATGTTGTTACCGTTAAAATAGTAACATAATGTTGAACCGTATGCTTTGATTGATTACCGGAGAAATAGGTAGCGGCGATTGATTTATGGAGATCGATAACCACTCGAAGATGGTTAAATATTGATTCCAGATGCAACATATGCTATATATACACATGACACTGATTCGTACTACAGTGGTTTGAATCAATGGCTGGGGTAATACTAAAAAAATCAAAGTTCACGCTAAGTTTTCAGAGAGATTCAGACCACCGGTCCAGGATGAGCCAAATGTTCCAACATTACATATCGATTTATCCATAACGTATTTGCAAGCACCCTTGGTGAGACAGACCACAAACCAGTTGTTACAAAACCACTTGATGTATAATGTTAAAGGAACAAGTACAACCACTGCAAAGTACATCACAGTCACTACACGAGAAAAGCAAACAAGTATATCAACTGATAATGTTTGGGCTTGATAATTTGTGAATGACGTAAGTTTCCCAAACCAAACTTTGATCTCAAGCAAAACGTTTATGTTATTTAGAAAAGGGAGTGTTTAAGATACTACAAAGTGAGTTTCACAAGACGTTTGTTTTAGGTATTGAACTTCAACGTTAAAACGAGATGTGACGCATATTGATTATCAGTGGTGGTATTTCTCTTAATCTAATATTAATATATGCCATTCTAATAGATGACAGTAATTCCAGTAGAAGGAAGCGTGTCTTCAAAGATTTTGTCGCTTTTATTCACAGAAGAAACCTCTCCTGTCATGTTAGTCCCATAATCATGGTACGCCCTTCTTCTGAAACATTTTATTATATAATTTCTAATACTTCAAATGTGTGTTCATTGCCAAAGCAATGCACGTGGAGGGGGTTTCTGTCAAAACAATTTAATAATATTTGCAATGATATGCATGCTCAGGTATATTTGTCATGTTGTTGTCATGTTGTTTTCATTATATTATGTACAATATGTACATATTCTACCGTACAAAAATAGAATGAATATGAAATCCCACAAGCATAAATCTATTTATTTAGTTACGCTATTACAATGGAAACATTTTAGGGTATATAATCAATGTCTTGCCTAAAGCTGTAGAGGTATTCATATTATTTCGATAATTTTAAAAAAATAAACAAAAATAGAAAATGTAAACATAGGTTCAGCATATATATAGGTCCGTGGGTTCAGTAAACCCGAATTGCCGAATATGCGATTTATTATATTATGGTATCCATCATCATTAGCAATGACGAAATATTGACAACAGATACAAATAATTGTAGTTAGCATTGTATATAGTAGAATCAATAAGATGAGTCTAATTTAACAACGAATGTCGACGTGAACATTGTCTGAAGAAGTAGGAAATCACGCTTTGTGTTCTAGTCATACCAAACAAACTTCATATCTAAAGTCCGCAAACATCACAATACATAAGTGCAATTTGAGCTTATAGCAGGGCGTTGCTAATATTACAATACCGTGGAGTTAAATAAAAATTCTACTCGGTTCCTGGTTTCACAATTTAATAGGTTTTTGCCGCTGTCAAGTGACGTAAATTCAATTACATGCACTCTTCCGCGGTGGACTATATTGTGTCTGATGGATGGAGACAAGGGAGTAATCAGGTTAGATGTTTTTGCCCTCTGAGAGTATCTCGTTAGAAGCTGACAACTTGACTTTAGATCAACTTACAGTTATCCCACAAACAGAGGGTTGAACGCTCTGGAGAATACTCGTCACAACTATTTTATACATTTCAAGGATACCTTTAAGAGACGCGTTCATTGAAAATTGGAGGCATAAATGAAGGTTGGAGGCATAAATGAAGGATAGACACAACTGAATAGTAACTACAACTGTACAGTGTAGCATATATCACCTAAACACCATATTTCATATGTGGTTACCTGGATAGTCCACTATAGTTCATAATGTGATAGTATAAAGTTTAACAGCAAATGAATTGTTTATGTTGCTGTTGTTACACATATGTTTTCACATGGTTTCAATTCACACTTTGTTTACAATATACATCAACCAATCAGACGACGCAGTGCTTCCCTTAGAATGTAGACAACACATTTAGAATATGCTAAGGCCTGTTTAAAATTACACATCAACCTATCTTCTATATAATCTGGTAGAATTCACACATATTCCTTACATGTTTAAGAATACACCAACATGTTGATTATATATATAATGAATTATATGTCGGAGATGGCAAACCAAATGGCTCAGACTAAACCCATGTTAGGCCATGGGACTTTAGTATGCATATAGAGATGTCACATCTCAATATGATTACATTTATGCGTGGGCTTTACATATGTAATGTAATGTTATGAGGAGATAAAGTACAGAGGAAACACATATGGTATTTGTTGCATGCATTGCGAAGAAACACTGCTTATAATGTACACACCAATATGTTATGTTTTCATATCAATAGTGTCAATGAATCATACTTCTGTGCCTGTAACAAGATTAAAATTAATCATTCGTGTCAGGTATATTTAGATTCAGTTTAACGAATTACTTAATCCACGAAAGAAATATACATGTATACTATCTCTGGGGGTGAAACTCATTTGTGACTCTCTCGAATGTTGCTCCACCATTAATACTAATAATATCCAAAATTATATGATAACAACTTTTGAGCCGAGAAAACACGTGTTTCCAAACCTTTTCGGCACAATTATTTATTTATCTCACATTAAATTTTACATTCATCTAATGTCATCATTTCATTTTAATATTATTTATAGTGTGGCAAAGTAAGAACATTTATCTTAATAACGGATTTATTCATTAATGATGTTAATAAATACATTGTACTTGTACGAATGAATTCATTATGAAGCAAAATTAACCCTTTTGATATAAGTTTACTCACCTGTCGCGTAATTAATGTTTGCGTGTTATTGTTTCTCTTTTGGAATTATAAGTTTCAGATTTCAGATTTTAAATACACAACAGCGAAATTGGAAAATATGAAAATTTTTATTGACGCTTATAAATGGTATTCTGTTGGCAACATGTATAAGACATCAGTGTGTTAAACTTCCCGTAAACGTATTCAAGGCATTTGTGTTTGCAGCATTTTTCAATCATAAAAATAAACTGCAGTTGAACAATTGACAAACAAAGTTGAGCATATATAACAACCAGCAGGGAAAGCTAAACAGTGAAATTTAAATACCATGATTGTGTTTAAGCTGGCATATGTAAAACGTGATTTATAATGGACAGTGAAGTGCAGCTGTACGTATGGAAAGCGATTTCTGCAGAAATCCGTGTACGCTATCTATATGAGATCAACAATTACATTGATTTGACGTGGTTAAAATGTTTGGGTTACTTATATTTGAAATGTGTTTATACTTCAGGTGGAAATGAGATGAATTATATGGCACTCTATGTGTAATGGGTGATATGTACATGCCTTACTTGAAACGTTGAAGGAATGAATCATTGCTAGGACATCAAACGAAATATGGTTCAAACAGTTCAGATAATATAACAACTAAATGCAACTAAAATATCGAAAAGGGTTATATTTTGAGTATGAAATAGTTAAAATAGACCTGACGTTAACGAGATGCGAAATACATATTTATGTCTGTTAAGCATTGGTAGATGTGGATATATGGTGCGCACATTCTTGATTAGCCATAAAACATTCCACAACGGATGATTTACTTTCTCTAGAGTTTTTTGTATCTGCTGAAAGAACAGTGGTGGATGGTTCACGTTGCCTCTTTGTTGACATTGATAAAGTGTCGTATTTGCATATGTTCACGTTGATAAAGCTTGGCGTGCATACTCCACTGTATAAGAATATAAATCGTTGCAGTATATATTAAAAACATAAATTATGTGTAACAAAACTGAACGTGTAATGCTTCGAGAAACTATCTGAACTCTTACACAAACAGCGCATAACCGAAAGTACATTGGATTTCGAAATTGAACCAGAAAAGGGGTGGTTAAAACTCATCGCATTTTATCAAATTTTTACCAGCGCATTTGGCCAAAAGGTCAAGTTAGTGAGACCCTAACGTTTCACCCTCTGCCCCCAAGTAACTCGTCGCATGTCATTTGCCCGATACTCCTAATGGGGTAGCGAACAAACTGAATTATCATCGCGCGAGAGGGATATGTCAAGCTGGATCTGAGGCGTCCATATTATCCTTCATTTTATATCCATATCTTGCACCAATCATGGGAAATATTATTCGCGAGAGTCTGTAATTTTCTTTACATGGTTCTTGGATCTTAGATTGAATTTCGAGGCCCCCGGCGGAATTAGGTTTTTGAGCAGGGGAGTTTATCAGCGAGCGGAGCTCTTCAGCTAAAGGAGACGAAATGCACTCAGCTCTTCTCCTCGCGGAGGTAAAAACCGTCTCTCTGTCTTCTTCCTCCCTCCCATCGAATTATGGCGAAATTTGTCCCATCACTACTGTTAAACATTCCCTATCACATAAGAAGCCATTGAAGATACCCAAGGGGCTTCAAAATAAACATTACATGAATGGCAAACTATGCATTTACGAGTTTGGCATATATTTCGTCTTGAGAGCGTCTCTGAGACTTGTTGAGAGCTAGAAACCATATAGTGGTTTAGGCCATCATGGTTCTATCATCAGACCGGAGTTATAATGTCAGAGTAAGAGGACTATAGCCCTGGGCTGTCATGCTCTTCAGCAAATATTTTCGGTGTTTGATAATCATCGAAATTCACATAGTTAGCGTTGCAATTTGTCACAATTGATTCTACCCCCACGGTAAGGCTCAGCTCGTAATAAACTATGCCCTCTCTGCTAGGGCTTAGATCTCGCATGTAGCCACTCCAGTGAAATTGTTATTAACTGCCGCTTGGCGCCAAACGAAGGATAGAGGGTCCTTCGAGGTGAAAAAATAATAAGTGATTTTCTTCCAATGAATGGAATAACTTGCCTGTAGTTATGGCCGAACGGTGTAGACGATATATCGTAATTTTCAGTGGAAGAAAAGATTGATTCCACGATACTTATTCCCATGATGCCTCAAAATATGCTGGGTGAAGCTTTCTCTAAATTCTGCTTCCCATAAAAGCATCTTTTAAAGGAATCTGTAGAGCATATTCTTGTAAATATAACATTGGGACATGGTATAAAAAATATAAACATACAAAACCCGTATTTACATTATGTTACTTGGAGTCTGATGATGATGATGTAATTTTTCTTTTCAAGTGGACATGTGGTATATGTATCATTGTAACAGAATTTATAGCTTATACAAAATGAGTTCGCAATTATGTACAACAGATTATAAATTAAGACGCTAATACTTCAGGCACGTGTACTCTTATCAATGTTACATGTAAAACAATCCATGGCCAGTAACGTTAAACCGATGAATTAAGGAACAATGTAATAATATAAAGATGCGCATGGAGTGATCAGCCTGTGTGTATGATTATTATTATTAGTATTATTTACTATTTACAGATTAAAATAAAAAATGCAGCAAAGAGGGTTTGGGTGATCCTGGCACAGTCCTGACTGGCTAGGCTCATCATCTGCTCAGGTCCCTTGGTCCATCTACACGCAGCCCAGTCAGCGAACGGGACTTCTCCCAGAAAGCGCTGCCTAGTTAAACCCATCTAGAACTTTTCGGAGATCGTGAAGACTCCCCAACACTGCAGCCTTCTGCATTACCCAGATTGTCAGAACGGCTGTATTCTTGGGTGCAAACCCGGGTACTCACCCAGTGTCTGTCAGCAGATTTGGAGGTACCAAACCCAAGGCACCGAGAAAAATGGGAAGTCAGACAACTTGGTACTTGGGATGCAAGCATTTCGAAAGCGAGTTCCGCATATTTTCCATGGTTGTCCTGAATCTTGACAATCACATTAGTGTCAAAAGGGACAGAATTCAATGTTATAAATGATTTAACTGGATTTATCAAAAAGGACAAGATCAGGTTTGTTGGCCTGGATAGGTCTGAGGCTGCATACGGGCCTATTCCAAAGCAATTTGTATATATTATTTTCCATGACACCCTCTACATATTCTGGGGCGTATCATGGATGGGCCTCTGTGTCAAAACCACAAGGATGGCGAAGACTGTGATATAAGCATCGAGCCACTCCATCGTGTCGCTTACGATACTGTGCTTGTGTCAAAGCGGGACATCCACTGACAATGTGTTGTACAATCTCATTAAATTCATTGCATAATCTACATTTCATATTTACATTTAGATGCAAAATCACACATTGACGGTTTCGAGTGGGACGTAAATGGTCTTGAGCAGCAAACAAAAAGCCTTCTGTTTCACTTTTCAGGACTCTGCAGGGGTTGCTGATAGTCTCAACACACTGCACATAATCTCGATGCAGTGGTCGTACAGATAGCCTCTCCTTGAAGAACTGAGTCTGGGCCGATTTGATACGGAAGACACTCATTTCTGTACCGTCCAGCAGTACAGAACCATCAACAAAATCAAAACTGACATTGCGATTATGTCCCACATCCTTGGCTCTTTTAAGAAAACTGTGGAATGCCTTGTTTTCATCATGAGTCTTGACATGCTTCACAATATGATCCTCAGACAAACAAATGTGTACAAAAGTGCACAATACAGTCAAATAATGAAGAGCCTCCGCGTTAATCAAACAACGCCCTCCAATTATGATTGGTATATATAGGCGATTGAGGGAAGAGCAAAGGTGGTGGATCTATTGTCTGACATGATTCTTCGTGTGAGGGTGTCAATACCCTGAATCTCCTGTTTCGTCCAATCAACAGCACCAAAAGAATACGCATAAGTATTTGTGGCTTTGACTTTATTGCGGGCGTTCGACACTGAACACCAGATTTTCTTTAGTCTACATACATGTATGTACTCTGCCCGAAGTTTGTCCTTGATATGGACATTCTGGAGTTTGTCCCTAACCTGCATTCCGAGGTACGTATAGGCCTGACCTTCCAAGAGATGGTTAGTAACTCCTCTCCTAAGTAAACTGACTGATCCTTCCTCTTCTACGTTGCCACGTTTCACATGAAGAATGGTGCATTTGTCGAATCCAAAGGACATCCCAATATCATAAGAAAAGGACTCGACAAGGAGAATTTGTTTTTTCAATGTGGATCCTGCACTGGCAATAAGTTCAAGGTCATCCATGTAAAGGAGGTGAGTAAGGGGTGTTGGGGGTCTGTGCTGAGAAGGTCCCGGATGATAACCTCCCTCTTTGCTAAGCAAAAAGCTTAAAGGATTTAGTGACAACCAGAAAAGCACAGGACTGAAAGAATCGCCCTGAAATATTCCTTTTCTAACAGAAATGGGTTCCGAAGTCACCACCTGCCCCTGCGAATACATCTCAAGTTGAGTTGACCAGCAATTCATAAAAGACTTGAGTAAAACAAGTAGTCGCTCGGGGAGGTCAATACATTTCAGTGACTGCAAAATTCATTCGTGAGGTACAGAATCATAAGCTTTTCTGTAGTCTATCCAACACATTGAGAGGTTACAGTGGTAAGTTTTAGCCTCTTCAAAGATCATTTTCTGACCCAGAAATTGATCCTTACAACCCCAACATCCCTTTGTGGCTCCCTTCTGCTCCATGTAGATAATGTCATTCGAAGTGCAGTACGATGACACGAGATCTATAGGACACCCTGTAAATTAATATTATTATCATTATTATAATCATTATTATTATTATTATTATTATTATTATTATTATTTCCATGCTGGATGTGCACCATTATTATCCCTATTAATGGATTAGTGTGAATTTCATTCTATAGTCACCTATCTCAAATCCTATTGCCATCTCATCCGACAAGGTACCCATTCACTCTTTGGTGACCAGAGGCATCTTTCGAACAAGTGCCATACCAAAGGAGACACTACATCATGTACTTCAGTGAGGAACGAAGTCCTAGAAACTCTCGTGGGTCCACCCATCCATTTATTCTCCGCGACAAACCTTTGCCTGATTCAGGACCTGCGCGTGGTACATAGGACCATGTGCCACCCTATGTATACGACGTCTGGGTTCTCTAAATGCCTTATAGACCTCGATAAGGGTCATAAACAACGAATAAATATACAAACTAGATGCACACCGACACATCCCCAAAGAATAAAACAAACAAACCCGATGGCGTGAGAAATGGCGTGAATTTCGTTACAGGACAATTATCTGCGAATAAATATAAACATGCATTCATTAAACGCCTAAACCAGGTTTATTTGTAAGTACATGTTATATGTATTGTAAGTAAACCATTATCATTTATATCAATTCCAACAGCGTTCTTCTAAGCCCATCATATCATAACCATAAACCAAGAGAAACCCATCATTGTCCATGCATCTAATACTCAGTCATCCAACATGACAATTACACTTATACACCCCATACAAGTATTTACCTGTAATAGGTAATTTGGAAGGATAAGTAGCTTCCAAAGTTGTCACAGACAAATTAACCGGGTATCTCCTTATCTGTAAAAATATATACTGTAATTATCCTTTTACAGCAAATGGTATATTATTATACATATTATTGCCGGGACTATGTCGTCAGGTAAGCGAGTCAAGCACTTACGTTAATAACTATGGTCATGAGTAAATAGATTTGAAATGTACCAGCGCAAACCTCACTGTATGTATTGATAAACAGAATGATCCACATAAAATCAATTAGACATCTGTGATAATCCATGTGACATGTTGAAGTGAGTAATTACAGAAGAAAGATATTGACATAACTTTTCCGATGCCACTTACCCTGCATTGCGTAATAATGAGTGCTGGGTCGAACGTACTTAAGATTGTGCATCGAATTGTACTCACCACGGTGTAAACAAACTATTTTCAAAGAGCTCCGATATGCTGTTTTGATATCAAACAATCTTACTGAAATATTTAACAATCTGCAGAGTGCATTGTATAATTAACCAGTTAATGTGGGGCTACTACATGCGTTCATATATGCATTCCTAGTTGGGATTCCGGGTAAGAATAGGTCCTCAGCAACCTATGCTTGTCGTTAGGGGCGACTAATTGAACCGGGTGGTCAAGCTCGGTGATTTAGTTGGTTGCATGGCATCGTAACCTGACGGCGTGGCGCGTTACTCATAATATCAATCACTGGTTCTACCAAGACTATTATTACTAGGCAGCCGTCATATTGCTTGAATATTGGTTACAATGGCACTATATACGATGCTTTGTAAACAAGTCCATGGTAAAGTGTGGCTGTATCAGATTCATCGTTAATCAGAGGAGTCAGATGTCGTCTGAAAGCAGGGTTTCTGGATTATCAGGGTCCATCTTTACGAGGTTTATGTATCATTAATTTGCTCGAGGTTTTGATTTGAGTGAAAAATTAGTTGAAATTCCTTATGATTAAGGGTTTTACAGCTATTATTTGTTGACCTTTGCCCCAGCAATCTGTTATGGACATCACTTGAGTCCACACGGTTCAATTGTGTTAAATCTGCTGATTCTGATATAAATCACCGTGTTCTTGTTATAAATATTGTCAATCAATTGTCTGCATCAGTCCAAGAACTTAGTTTGCCATTTTGAACAGTCAATAATGTGACACTCGATTCGAACTCTAGTGCTCGTGATGTGATACTCGACTAGTTAGATGCATGCAAACCGGGAATGTTAACTTCAAATGAATGCGAACAAATTAGGAATGTTAACTTCAGATGAATGCGACCAAATCAGGAATGTTAGGTTTAAATGCGAGCAAATCAGGCTTGTTAGCTTCAAATAGATACGAGCAAATCAGGGATGTTAGCTTCAGATGAATGCGACCAAATCAGGAATGTTAGCTTCAGATGAATGCGACCAAATCAGGAATGTTAGCTTCAAATTGATACGAGCAAATGAGGGATGTTAGATTCAGATAGAGACGAGCAAATCAGGGATGTTAGCTTCAGATGAATGCGACCGAATCAGGAATGTTAGCTTCAGATAAATGCGACCAAATCAGGAATGTTAGCTTCAAATAGATACGAGCAAATGAGGGATGTTAGATTCAGATAGATACGAGCAAATCAGGGATGTTAGCTTCAGATGAATGCGACCAAATCAGGAATGTTAGCTTCAGATGAATGCGACCAAATCAGGAATGTTAGCTTCAGATAAATGCGACCAAATGAGGAATGTTAGCTTCAGATAGGTAGGAGCAAATCAGGGATGTTAGATTCAGATGGATACGAGCAAATCAGGGACGTTAGCTTCAGATGAATGCGACCTAATCAGGAATGTTAGGTTTAAATGCGAGCAAATCAGGCTTGTTAGCTTCAAATAGATACGAGCAAATCAGGGATGTTAGCTTCAGATGAATGCGACCAAATCAGGAATGTTAGCTTCAGATGAATGCGACCAAATCAGGAATGTTAGCTTCAAATTGATACGAGCAAATGAGGGTGTAAGATTCAGATAGAGACGAGCAAATCAGGGATGTTAGCTTCAGATGAATGCGACCGAATCAGGAATGTTAGCTTCAGATGAATGCGACCAAATCAGGAATGTTAGCTTCAGATAAATGCGACCAAATCAGGAATGTTAGCTTCAGATAGGTAGGAGCAAATCAGGGATGTTAGATTCAGATGGATTCGAGCAAATCAGGGACGTTAGCTTCAGATGAATGCGACCTAATCAGGAATGTTAGCTTCAGATGAATGCGACCAAATCAGGAATGTTAGCTTCAGATGAATGCGACCAAATCAGGAATGTTAGCTTCAAATAGATACGAGCAAATGAGGGATGTTAGATTCAGATAGATACGAGCAAATCAGGGATGTTAGCTTCAGATGAATGCGACCAAATCAGGAATGTTAGCTTCAAATAGATACGAGCAAATGAGGGATGTTAGATTCAGATAGATACGAGCAAATCAGGGATGTTAGCTTCAGATGAATGCGACCAAATCAGGAATGTTAGCTTCAGATGAATGCGACCAAATCAGGAATGTTAGCTTCAGATAAATGCGACCAAATCAGGAATGTTAGCTTCAGATAGGTAGGAGCAAATCAGGGATGTTAGATTCAGATAGAGACGAGCAAATCAGGGACGTTAGCTTCAGATGAATGCGACCTAATCAGGAATGTTAGCTTCAGATGAATGCGACCAAATCAGGAATGTTAGCTTCAGATGAATGCGACCAAATCAGGGATGTTAGATTCAGATAGATACGAGCAAACCAGGGATGTTAGCTTCCGATGAATGCGACCAAATCAGGAATGTTAGGTTTAAATGCGAGCAAATAAGGAATGTTAGGTTTAAATGGAAGCACATCAGGAATGTTATATTCAGGTGAATGCAAGCAAATTAAGAATGCTATTTTGTGATACATGCAAGCAAATCAGGAATGTTATATTCAGGTGAATGCGAGCAAACCAGGAAGGTTAGATTCAGATGAATGCGAGCAAATCATGTATGTTGGATTCAGATGCCTGTAAGCAAATAAGAGATCTTATATTCAGATGAATGAAAGCAAATCAAGAACGCTAAATGCAGATGACTGCATGCAGATCAGAGATGTTACATTCAGACAGACGCATATTTTGGTGATCTCGATCAAGACAAGACATTACTTTCAAGAAACGAATGGAAAGTCGTAGAAAGAAAACATAGCCATTTTAAGCGAAATCCAACCTTCAAAACTGAAGTAAAATCCCTATTTTGAACTCATTACACGCCGAGTTCAGCGCTCAACGGGGATCAAAATACTTTGTAAATAGTAGATTACAACTTGGAATAAAAACCAAAGGAGACCAAATAAATATGAAAGACATTATTTTGAATACAGTATGTTTGAGCCAAATTAATTTGATATTATTACAATTCCGCGTGTAAATGCATGATTAAAGCTCTGTGTGAAACCGACCAACGTCTAGGATGAATAAGACCATTTATTTGATAAAAGAGTAAAACACATAAGAAAACAACTTCTTCAGTGTAGCAATCGACTCTGTTGCAGTGGATAACGTCGTGTTCTTAAAACTTGCACTGTTTAACTCACGTGTCAAGTCCGAACTCGCTAAAACGCATTTTTCTTCCATATCATAAGTCGGTGTCGTTTCCCATCCAGACGCCTTTAATGTAAACAGTAAAGCCATATGTGAATTCTAATATGTTTCTTCAGGATCAAATCGTTAAAACCTTTTGCCATATTCTCATATAACTTTTTTTTTCTTTCTAAATAAACAAATGTTGTAAAATGCACTAGAGCGTAACACAGAGTAGTCTCGTATCCTGACGCGAGAGGCCTGACGTAAGCATATAATAAATGAAACATTACCCCCGGTGTTGTTTATTTATATGATACCTCCAGTTTCACCCTGTCGGCGCCGCGTTAAGAATGATTTACATCAAAATTGCAATGAAATTAATCATATCAATTGGAAGGTCTTCAAGAAGCCCGATCTAATTCATTGATCACATGCAAATTGGTATGACCTAACTACACATGCTTTCTTAATATCTCTACTCGAACACGCCCAACTTTTGATGCAGGTATTAAACTGATAACATCTCTTACAAGCCCAGTCGTGTTTTAACAGATAATTCGATAACTTTTAATGACGCTCGTCAATATTTTGCTAGCACGGGCCATACACTGATATGATGGGGCTGTGTTTGTGACAACCAGAAAACGGTTGCAGTTGTCAATCAAAGTCGTCATTTCCCGCCATTTTGTTTTCAATGTCAACACGCAAGATCTCACAGCACAAAAAAGGACGAAGACGAAAACTGGATATTGTTTATATTTCAACAGATACCTCAGCCTAAATAGTTCCAAAAAGGCATCCATTCCCAACTCCGCCGGAAACTTTCGCTAATTCCCACTTTTTGCTCGACCCAAAATTAATGCACCTGTCCTTTCCGAGAGGTCTATTATTGATTTTCGCAATAAACGTTAGGGGAGAATCTGGCTAATTATTTTAATCGAGCAAGCTTCATAATTGTATCAAGTCTGTATTTTGCCGAGAATAAATATTTATGTGCTCTCGAAATCCGCACAACGTTTGACAGCTGCAGACTTGGTGAACGCTTGGTTAATTTCAATACTGGTAAGTTCATACACTTTTATGTACAATATTTACGTATTTTGCCGTAATGGATATATTCCTGAACACCATTTGTGTGTTATCTATAAGAACTGTTGTTTAATAAATATTTCTTTATATTTGGAACGTAAAATTTAAATTCTCCACACATATACCAAAATCTGTCTTAATAATTCACAAGTATGTTGTCCGAAACACACCTTTCATATGATCTTAATTTAAATATAAGCCTTAATTTAATGAGTATCGCTCGATACAGGAGGATATTGCTGTTGTGTTTGACAGCCTTTGTAATATATTCTTGGAATTTGACATTTGTAATTCATTACAGGGCATCTTTGAAGGTTTTGAACAAAATAGGTACTTGTCATACAATGCATTTACTTAGCAGGATCTTGCGTGTTGATGTCGATTCACACGTATCCATATAACCAACGGACCGTTGTCGCCTATTTACACATGCGGTCGCCTTATTCTCTATGATAGGAGAAAAAACATCCGTGCAAATGTTGACCATTTAATTATACCTCATACCTGGGGTGAGAATTGAACTTCCTCTTAACACACTTCGTTTTGCACATTCTGCCGAGCCAACCTTTCAATCTTTCCTCTCTATATGTCGTCCAGATTTGATCATTTTGTTCGAGCTTTCCTGAAGTGTTGACTTGCCTTAATACGATCGACTGTGCAAACAACACTCCTTCACGGCACGGCCATGTCGACCCTGGTCCGAGTCTTAAGGGGGAGACCAACCCCTGAATGTAGAAAAAAGGTTCTTTTTACGAAGAATTCAAAGAGCGTCATACAACTCCTGAATTTTTAAATGTTTGAACAGCTTTACAACATTCAAGGCCTTAGTAAAGACACGTGGAGGTCATTTCTAAATTTGAGACACCAATGAATAAGATGCAATTCCCTATTTTGACTTATGGTGGCTGTTTTAGGTGAACAATTGACTTGTCTTTGCATGTATTTATGACCGGGGCCTCCGGTGAGGCAGGATACGCTCAAATTTTCGCGAACACATAGTATCATCGCAATTTGATATTGATTCACATGCTAATGATATAGTCGGAATCAAACAATCGACTCTGTTTTTTGCAGCGTTTCCTTATAATTCATTTTAACTTCACAATAGAGGCCAAATATGAATATGAAGTCAGGCATGCGTTTATAATTATTTCTATATACTACACTTGTGTGTAAATGGGATTTGAATGGATTTAAGAATAAATAAACTAATTGTCTTATCTTGATGTATTTAAGAAATCATATTGCAGTATGAAGTCACATCAGATCTCAATTGTGAAATAGGACCATAGCGATATGCCCGGGTTTTAGAGGGTTGTCCTCCTCCTTAATCTTAATTCAAGTTAGGATATTAGAATATGCCGAATGCAGAGAAGAAAACTTACAAGTGGGAGGGATCCTCTAAGGTTTTCGATCTCAGACTGAAGAAACAGTCCTTTGGGGTCTCACAAAATATTTACCCAAGAAGCCCACAAGAGAGCTTGAGAGGAATTCTAAAGCATCAAGTTTACCGTTTTGCCGACAGAACAGTTTCGCAATTTCTTTAAAATGTCTGAATCGGTTTTCGGCGTTCGTTGAACAATATGGGGTTTCAAGGGGGTGTTCGGCGACAAGGGGACAGGCCCTATTCGTAATGCAGTGTTGTCAGATTGCACTAAACAACCATGCCTTTTCACTTTCTCGAAACAAGTCTTTGGCCTTCATTCAAAACCCCTGTCTTCAAATTGAACCTTGAATAAGAACAGAAAAGAACCAAACCATCTCCTTGGCTTACACCCGACAGCTGGACTCACCAATTTGCCCTTTGTTTGTGCCCACAAGAAACTTGGCTTGCCATCAGTAAAGATATCTAGAGGCGATACAAGGGCGAAATAATAATATTATGCGATCATATCCTATAATGAAAACCTTGGCTCGACAAGGCACCACACAGCGGGTTTTGACAGAATAGTGCCTTCAGGCGCAAGTGACAAAATAACACTAGGGGTAAATTGCAATACAGATACATTGGGCGCAGGAACAAAACCTTCTCTGACTGAATACCCTTGTCAGGAACATTATCCAGCTACGTAGGGGAGAGGACCTGTATCCTAGAGTGCCAAGCCATATTTTGAATGACACTTTTCGGGTGGTTCGGAAACTCGATATTCCCCCCAAATGGCTTACTAATGGCCGCGCATCCCCTCCTTATGTACCTTCCGGCAGGTAACGACACTGGACGTGCGCACCCAGGTGGAAATGACACCAGGTCACGAAGTTCGACATCTATATCGTAGGCTATTACGGTTAAGCATAGCAACATGCACGGTTATCCAGCTCGCGTTAGACTACTGTGTAAGTAAGCTACAGAGAGGATGCCACAGGTGATTTATAAAGGTAAAGAAAGTGTTGCAGAACACCACTACAGCAAGTGTGTGTGGCGTGTGTGCTATCATTTGCGAAATATATATTATGTAGCATCACTGACCATTAATATCCTCATCATCATCATCGACAGTAGTAGTAGTAGTGGCAGTAGAAGTAGTAGTAGTAGTAGTGGCAGTAGTAGTAGTAGTAGTAGTAGTAGTAGTAGTAGTAGTAGTAGTAGTAGTAGTAGTAGTAGTAGTAGTAGTAGTAGTAGTAGTAGTGGTGGTGGTAGTAGTAGTAGAACATCAAAATGGGCTGATTAGGGGCAATTTCAGTTTTTAAGTTATTAAATTTGTTAGTACATGATAGGAAATTGATATTCCGAACAGTTGACATCCATGAAGTATTCAATTTCAAGTATATACCAAGAAACAATCATAAGCATCAACAGTTCATACGGACACAAATAGTTAATCTTCCTCAAACGCATAATTACACTACCATGGTACCTATTTCCATATACAATCTATAGGTATTCTACACTTTACACTTCAACAAGCATCAGCACTGTTTTGTCAAACTCAGTGATAATTCCAAGTTTCGAGTAATTCGAAAGCGAACTAAGTCTTAAGCATATGTGAGCCCACATTGGCAGAGAGGAAAGATGCACGCGGTTATGGCGCTTCAATCACTAACCAACATGAACCCGCTCCCCTATCTACAGGAGGTTACACGCTTCGATGGTGCTGTCCCCTCTGTCCGCCCCTGCCCCACCTAGAATGTAACATAGGGGTAACATTACCCTCCCACCACACACCTACATGTCATACGCCCACGCCTGGCGACAACACTCTTTTGTCTGTTTATATCATTAGTACCTGAGTGTATATCCCCTAGGGTGTAATTGAGTGTGTTGTTGCTGTTAGTGCTGTTACTTCTCCGTCTATCCTTACATGTACTTTCAAGAGATTTGTTCTTTATCATAACATTGCGACAGTAACTAACCATCGTGTTATAAACGTTCACCACAGTTTTGTAACATAATATTTTTTACATAAACCTTCATGTCAGTTTTATGCCATTTTTTTAAAAGCATTTCCGCAATTTCGTGCCATATTATAATCGTGTAATGTAGGCTGATCAAATATTATTAGTGCATATTCATATTGTATGTACAACTTTGTTTTGTAACCGGGTGTAAGCATGGACTTTTGGAATGTATACATTTTCCCATTTTTCAAATATAATAATTTAAAAACTGAAGTTAAGAATTTATTCACAAACAGATGAACTACCACTATAGCATTGGTATCATATTGCATACGATTTGAATAGTAAATCATCCTCGGTGGTATAGAAAGTAATGCATGCATCAATTTAGAAATTAATTTCCAAACAGTAAACTACTCTAGGTTATAGATATCCTACGTAATGAGCTCATTAACTACTTTGTAACTTTCTTAAAATATGAAAAGATGCAACTCTCAGTTTTAATTATCACTAGAAACCGAAGATGAAGCAAGAGAATACACATACTAATGGACAATATGCTTTGAAATTGTGATAAATTATAATTCGATCTTTTCCCTATAGAGTGTTCTTTCTGTTTATATCTACCTTGGAAGTGTTTACAGACCAAATACTATAGCCGTGAAAACTACAAGATTGCATGCTTTTCTTCCAATAGTATTCTCACTTTCCCTTAATGTGTTTTGGGAAAAGAAAGATATTGAGATAAAAGGTGTGGTATGCTTCAATGAAACAGGCCTAATGTTGGCGTGAAGGTTCCCATTGTATAACAACACTGTGGCAATGATGCATCTCGCACAAATCGTCTTAGAATCACTAAAGAACCATCACACCCACAGAATTATAATCTCTGTATAAACAATACTGAAGACCACCTTAATGCATACGTATTGAAGCAACACTTAAGATTTGACGATTAAACACATTTCTCTTCTCATCTAAGATTAACACTCTTAATGATCACAACTGTAAATAAGTTTAAAGTATATGATATAGTGCAAGCAAAGTATCCCATTGATATGTACTAGACACCTTCTGCCAGCGAGCGTAATCTTCCCACCTTGTTTCGAACTAATATTGAAACATATGATCAGCCCATGTAAAGCAAAAGTAGAGATGTGTGGGTTATACAATATAGCTGGCCCGGTGGTATGGATCGGATTTATTGCTGTTAAATCCCTGGTCCGCTAAACGTTTTTTTTTAGAGTTTACATTGATTAAACAAGTAGGTAATCACCTGAGAGAAATTCCGTTTACAATATACCATATTGCAAATAATCCCCACAGGTGCTTTGCTGGAGGGCTCAAGATGGTGTTTCAGAGCAGTAAGTGTATTGATTCTGATTTAACGGGCAATATATAGTAAATATATAACCTTAGGTGGCTTGAACATATCTTGATAGAATGGATATTACAGAAAAAATACTACAATTTGTAATATTGGTGTGCGGTATTGTGTCATTAAATATATGTAAAATAATGTGAGCTATATAAGACAATACACACATTTTTACAGTCTTGAAATGATTTTTATTTAAATAAAAATTGCACAATCATATGAAATCATAAGAAATCTCTGCTAAAAGCAGAATCCATTATACGATTCCGACTTTCTCATTAGCTTATGTACATGTGTGTGTTTTAAATTATGCACATTTATAGAATGTAATCATGAGGATATTTCAAAATGTAGAACGCTATACACATATGTCTGAAAAAAACATTGATGAAAATCATAACATGCACATTGACTTTTCCTTTTAAGAATGCATACGACAGTTGTTAAAGAACCTGGAATATGTAGATACTTCAAATATGCACAAAGAAGGATCGTCAAAGAAATAAAATATGACATTAAAAGCAACGTTGAGTGCATCAACTCTTGCATGTGTATTTGAGGATATCAACTGTTTTGGTAAAACTTCTAATTGAGAAATATATCCACGCTGAAGATGGATCGGTGTCATGTTCGTCCAGTTCACTATTACAAAAATGAATAGAGGCTTATATTAAATTTAAATAAATAAAAAACACTCTTTGGAATGATCTGCTCCCAATCGATTCATCTCATCTGAAAATGATCTGTGCAACGTATAAGTTGTAAAACATATATTACGTTTGGTTACTGACATTTCTAACTGTTACTGAACGGAAAAGTGCAAACTGACATAATTAAGGACCACGTTCTTCCTAACTTCAAATACAGCTATTATTTATATTATTTTTTAGAATATTCTATAAGTTTTTAATTCTTATGGTTTGAAATTATTTATAGTGATTTTTAACAAGTATTTTGTTTGTATAAAACATAATTTGCAGTTATTAGCTGTAATATTGAGAATTTATGTTCATGTATAACCTTTACATCGTTTATCGACATAAAATAATGGGACATGTTTGATTAATAATGCGAATTTGATTGTGATATGTTCTTGTGTATATATGCATGAACTGCTGAAATGGTAGAAAATGAAATACATAATTACTGATTTTTTAAAGCAGGGGTATTATCGGCAACTGTGTATGTCCACTGAGAAATAAGCTTCAGATGAGAATTATGTAACGATTCCACTATCAGCTAAATGATGTTAGATTATCTCTATAAAGTCAACTGTTATTCGATGCACAATGTTGCTCGAAGATACAAGTAATGTTTTAGAGTTATATTTAAAACTTTATTTATTTTCATAAACAATTATTTTTCAATTACGTAAATGTAAGTCATGTAATGTTGATATTTGGATTATTTCAATTAATCAGATTGAGGTCTATTCTATACATTTATATCAACGTTTACAAACAAACTAATCACATCAATTTTTAATTAGTTTCACTAACGATTTGCAGAAGACTCTACAATTTCGTCAATTGGAATGTATTGAGGTTAATCTTTTAATTCATAAATAAATACTCTCAGCGAATGAAAAATCATCAATACGACTATATTTTCATTTTGTACATGTTCAAATCCCGCTAATGCCACAAGCTTTCGGAAATGCATCACATCCCGCACGCGAATCCCGCGATAACGGGCGAGAGAATGAGTGCATTCATGTATGTTTTAATGCGTGGTGCCCTTGAAGGCTCCTTTCTCTACTATTGTAAAGGCCCATTACCGGATCGCAGTTTCAATAGTCTATATCAGAACATATGATTATTGAAAAGAGATGTATACGTTTAGCAATACCATCCATTAATCGATAGTCTCTGAATGAATCGCCCAATTCCGGCCGTGCCGTGTTGCAAACCAAATGTATCTAGTGAACTTGGGCGTCTTTGAAAGGCCGACCAACTGCTTGATTGATAAAAGCATTAACCTCGCTTGTTTATTTCCGCATTGCCGGAAAGATGTCTCTTGAAATCGTGAGAGACTTTCGACAATACCATGGAAATTAGGAGCTGTTTCTCACGTTAGGATGTTTACTTTGAAAGCATATTCCATAATTTGGAATGCCTATTACAAGAGGAGGAAAGTGTATAGAAAGATAATCTATTCTGATCTGAAATCTTATTGAAAATCTTCGAAAATTCGAAACGTCTTTACCATAAAAATATTAACCTAATCTTGAATTATTCTTTTTCAGTAGCAATAATTTCCAGCTTTTTTTCTGGTTAGAACAACCTCTTATTCACACCATAACTTGAACTCAATGGCTTAATTGCATCCCATGTTGGACTCGTACCATAGAACCTGCTAGACTACAGACAGTATTTCTGCATGGGATATTATCTATTCAACATTGCAAATTACAATACAGCTGTAGGTTTCGTGTGTCCATTGCCACATACGTATAAAAAAACCCAGTATGTCACATTTTATTACATTATGGAACTACAGAGATCGGTATCTCTTGTACAATAATTGCGAAATCGCACGTGTTTCATGATACGTACACCTGTCATTTCACAAATATTATCTTCTTATTGCATCTGTATGGAGTATGGTATTCTGAAACGAGTCACGATAAATGACCCCGTGTTTACAGTAGTGCTTCAGGGATGTTACCTGGCTCCTTATCTCTTATGTTAACACACGGGCCTATAAACGTCTTGCCTATTTATCAGCCCAAATAATAGGCAGAAATAAACGAAGCTTGGTCTTTATTCAGTTTACAGGATTACCTCGATGCTTCACAATAGGAAATAATATACACGGTAATAAAGGCAGTGAAATCCCTACAAAAGGACCTGTTTCTCTATTACGGAGGCTTTCGAAGCTGATACGGCAAGATACCAGATCCACCATTGTTAGCCCATGGGAAAATTTGTCGTGGAGGAGCCATTACTTATATAGGTACATGGTAGTTTAAATAACCCTAGGGTGTATTGACTTTCGATTCAGTAAGGAATATCAGTTATGGGAAGATTTGTGACAAGGAATTTGAGCTGAAGTAACTTAGAGTAGCCAGCAAGAGTACTTTCACTGAAGCGTGGAATTCTCTCCAAACATGCACCGTCTTAAGACGGTCAGTGTTTGTTATAGTATGAGTAAGAGCTTCAATAGAACGGCTCACACTGAACGTGAACAAGGAAAGATTCCAGGGGTGTAAGCTACATATTACACTTCGTCTTCGACTTATGAAACACTATATGACACTGGTGATACGTACGTGTTGATTGTTTGCTTAAGTGTTTGTTATACACACCCCCATATAGAACAGTTCACGCTGTACTAAATTTAAGCCAGGGAAACATATTGAGTACATTCAAATCCAAGTAGGGTATATCATTTGGCATCGGGAACCTACGAGTACTTACCAGTATTTGTGACAGTAAGACACTATCAATAATAAAACAAATACACGTATCACATTGTTTCACTCTATTCAAGTTGTCATTTTAATCTCAATACAACTTGACGATGTGTACTATAGAATCGACTGATATATACCACTCAACAGAATTTAAATGACATCCGAATCTTTCATATTACTGTAGTCAATTTGTCATGGCATGATATATTAACTGTGGCAGTATGAAAGAATCATAACAAATGTTATATTTGGGATAACACTCATGAAAAAAATCGGTGTTCTTAACTTCCTTTGAGAGGTATGCAAATTTGATGACATTGTGTTACTATTAGATCTAAAATATGGAATTGGAAAATAAACTCTCATGTCTTCAAGTATATTGTAGTTTGAAAGGTCAGAAGAACATCGCTGATGAGAAAAGTATTTTGAATTACTTTTTTTAATCCGTCAAAATAACTATTATCGAATGTCATTTGTACTACTAAGATTAATCTGATTCTGGCAAATACTCGGCAATTAACCCCATGTGTTTCCTTTTCACGTTTCACCAGAATGAACAAACAACATGCATATTTATGAAGTGTTCAATAATTAGTTATCAGCCGTTTCAACATAACGCTCGTTGGTGCCAAAACGTTAACTTTCTGACTCTGGGTTGCATGTGCCTTCGTCCGGAGATCTTCACTTTGCGCTTAAGGCCATGTTGGACTGTTTTAAACATTTATTTTTCAATCTGTGCGTGCGTGTTAGAGAGTCATGTGACGTGACCTAGGTGTGCAGATTGCGCCGATCACACACCTGTAATCAACAGTACAGGTAATGTGATGGCGCTCAGAATCTGTTTACTGTTTGAGAAGGAACGAGTTTCAAAGGATCAGTTCAGTCTAGTTTAAAAGAAGCTTTACTTTCAGTACATAATAATTTATTTTTATAATGGTCATTTTCAGATAATCCAATGGTTCTGTTGGTGATGTCGAATGTGCATGTTAGTTCTGTTACTTGAATGGACTATTGTGTTATCAACGTGTCATGAAACAATAAGGGTATCGATCAAATTGTGCTTTTTAAGCAGTCAAGCATCTATCCGTTGTCATTTGTTATGGGGCGGTGGGGTAGCGGTGGTTAAAGCGTTCGCTCGTCACGCCGAAGACCAGGGTTCGATTCCCGACATTGGTACAAAATGTAAAGCCAATTTCTGTTGTCCCCCACTGTGATATTGCTGAAACATTGCTGAAAGTGTCGTAAAAGTATATTCACTCGCTCACTATCGTTTGTAATATCAATGTACATGTTTGCTTTCATATGCTCAATTCCTAAAGAAATACACAGCCGAAAGAATGGACGTCGGCACCTGAGTGATGGATTCCAGCGGCCTGCGTGGCAGTAGTTGACGCTGGTAGGTGGCGTTGGTGCAAGTGCGACTGGACGATAACTCTGTCTTGACGTCACGGCGTTACACGCGGACGTCCACCTCTTGGGCGATCCTGCTCACCATGCCTATGCATTACGTGCAATAATCGTACGGGAGATGACACCAGCTTCAATCATGCCCAGTGCTCTTTGACGATCGTTTATGCTTAATCTTGTTATGGTGCATTCCATGTCATTCAAAGAACTGACAGACTTTTATTTGTTTGTACTGGGTTCCAAAGCTTAATAAAAATCAGCTCAAAGAGGGATATTATTGTTCAGTACATGTACCATCAAATCCCTGTCTCAAGAATGAACCATAATCCTAAATACAATCAAGGAAGGGTTTTTGAGTATTCGCTGAAAGTATTTGAGACAAATGGAATGAATACTATGTGGATTCTTAAAAACGCAAAGGATTTGTTTGACTTTTTTGCAATATCAGAAAAGAACCAAATTCAATTCTGTCAAAATATTTGATGAAAAGGAAATATGGTCAAGAAGTTGAACTTAAGCTTCAGGTATATCGATGATCTGACATCGTTCAATAACCATGAAATAGACAATTCCACTGATATATCCACCTGAACGAGAAATAAAGGAGACCAACGAGACCCGATTTATGCATAAACTTTCAGTGACTAAGATCTCTCCACAAGACTGTATGACAAGAGGGATAACTTCAACTTTCACATCTTCAACTTTCCCTTCATGTCGAGCAATATTCCACCAGCTCCAGCCTTTGGTGTTAACATTTAACTTTTGAGGTACAGTCGAGTAAGCTTTCAAAGTGTTTTATAGCAGAAATGTGGAAGACATTGCCAAATTTGAGGAATCAGCATCAATCTCCGAAGAATTTCACTTATTGTACTTGTACTATAATATTATGTTCCCGTGGGGTTTTATTTTCAAGTATGCAATTGACTTACCTTTGCCTGTGTTTGTGTCGGGTGCCACCGATGGGTCAGGATACGCTCACCTTTTGCCTGACACCTGGTATCATCACAGTTTGGTAGTGATTCATAGCTCATGATATTGTCGGAATCGTTCAATCGACTCTGCTTTTAGCAGAGACTTTTTGTGGCTGTAGAGAGGATTTTCCCGTATTTATTTACCACCTTCAACACCCAACAGTCATGTTTTTATTTAAAGTGAATATGTTGTTCTTAGCACGTGCTCTGTTAAATTTTCGAATGCATAAATAATGTACAGAACGTTTCTAGACATGTTATTCTTTCAAGGTGTGTCTTTTGTTGAGTAAATATATCACTTTTATTGTTTATCAACTTCGGAAGTTGCAACATGAGATGTGCGTTACTTATGGAACTTAGAATATTTAGCGTCAGAGTGCATGAAAGGGAATTGAATAGAATGAACCGAGTGCGGCGTTAAAGAACAAAATATTGAACTCTTCAGTGTATGTGCTCAGTGTGCAATATTGTGTGCTTTTTACACTTCTCACTTCCTGATATATGTTTTCTGAAGTCTGTACATCGAAAACTACTAATGTGCAATTTGATAAGAGCTACGTTTAGTTATTAACACGCGAAAATACCGTATATAAATTTTTCGATTTTGATTTCACTATAATTCGGACCGCCTCCTTAGTGCAGTGGACAGGAGCAAAATGTTCATGTGCGTCGCTATATAAGGGCAATAATCTTGAACGCGACTTTAACCCACATTTCACCTCACCTCAACTCAACTCACCTCACCTCACCTCACCTCACCTCACCTCACCTCACCTCACCTCACCTCACCTCACCTCACCTCACCTCACCTCACCTCACCTCACCTCAACTCAACTCAACTCAACTCAACTCAACTCACATAATTCATGTAGATCAGATTGTATGTTAGTGTCATTCTGGGATTATGTTTCATGTTTTGTTTGTGCTTTCTCAACGTTACCTGAGAAACAAACGTTTGTTGTGTGGGATTATGCATAGCATTTTGTGTATAAAGAAAGATGGCATTTCCATAACACAGGCTCCCATTTCGATCATTCAATAAAATTATTTTTAAAACAGTATACGATTTGTATAAAACATTTAAGAAATACAGTGACTGTATGTGCCATTTTTAACCGAGTTTGAAGTGAACGAGTCCTTTCTTTGCGCAATCGCATATTTGGAAATATTCATTTACCACTTCAGTAATGTTGTCATTGCCTTTGTCTCAGAGACAGTACTTTACTTCTCCAAGAATGATATTCTTTCACCACGGCATGAGTAATTACACTTAAGAGTAAGACAATGGGGCCGTGATAAGTTCGAAATAGAGCACCAGCAAATTAGAAATCTCCCCTGTGTGGAGCAATGTATTAAATGGCTTTATACTGATAAATTCGAAGAAGAACAATCACTACTACGTTTTTACACAATCGATACCTACTTTGAAGTCAAAATAACATTACCATTATTAGACTAAAACAGTTCACTAGGAATCAAATGGGGAAGTTGGTTTTGAAACAACTATTGCTTTATAGATTGCAGCAAGAACATGAATACAGTTTGACATGGGTTTGGTTACTATTCTGGACATGAAATTTCTAATTACATAGACCTATCAGATTGAACAATAACGGTGTGGTTAAATCACTGTTCCAAGATTATGCGGGACCATTTTGCTTCAAATAGAACATATTGGCCAACATTCCCTTTGTAGCTTGCCTGAAACAAAGGTACGATTCAAAGATATTGACGTATTATGGACTATTTTCAGATAATTTGAGTTGTTTCCTGATCCGTGAAATGAAAGCTGATGTGTGATTTCCCTGCAAACAGACGTAGCAATGTTTGTTGCATGGTTGAAATACCTCAAACGTTTTGTATCCGTTGAAACTTCCGCGGAATATTTTTCAAAGAGATCATAGTCTTAGTTGAGTTTAAAAAACGAAACAAAGCAATTTTATCGATAATGAATTATGTCCTCGCTCTGATTTTGTTTTATTCCGATATGTGCGCATTTTTACTGGCCTTGCCACAGCAAACAATTTCGAAATATGCACTCACTGGCATCTACGACCTACAGTGTACAAATGCATTCTCATTCCTCATGACTATTAAAAGTATATATATATATATATATATATATATATATATATATATATATATATATATATATATTAAGCATAATGGCTGATTTAAGAACATGTTTCAGGGGGATCTTCTGGAATACTCACCGTAAGGTTATTAGATAGGTTTTTCATTTTATGCAACTGCAAAATGAAGAAGCACTGAATTCGGCAGTACGACGTAAACATCGCAATCACTATATATCAAGTTTGATTAAATTTGCATCTGTCCTCTGCATTCTACATATTAGGTGGTTCGGTTGTCATTGAAACGTGTTTTATTTAAAAATCACTCCAACAGACAGCTTAACATCTGAAACATCCGGCTAACAACGTTGGCGTCAAAGGAATTTTCGTGGTTTTGTTTCTTTTTTTATTTTACCAGCAATATACAATTCGGCAATATACAAGCTCTTTTACTATGGCCTGTAAATAATCGTGTCTGGCAAATTAGTGGTTGATATTATTAATCAATGCCGTACGCAGTCGGAGTACAAAGACACGCTATCAACTAAGTCGCCAAGCCATACTACCAGATCCAATTTAGTCGAATCTTACGATTAACAGTAGGGTACTGGGGACCTTTTCTAACCCGAGTACACTCGAGTGAAATTCCAAGGTCTGAAATACGTGACAATACCGTTTAATCTGAAAACACATTATGCCTGAACTGAATCCATTATGAACTGTACATGTCAGAGACATATCTATGCGTAATATGTTTATTCTCATCGATCATCTCAATACCTGTCAATACCTTTCAAGGTATGTAACAAGTATTATTACAATCCAATCTGAATAAGATTTGAAAAACATTAGATATCAGTTATTGAATGATGCACTGGGTACACTGAATATAAGACATGCCAATATGAAGACTTGCTCCAGAGACCCGTGAAGATTCCGGGGTAGAATAGGTCTTCAGCAACCCATGCTTGCCGTAAAAGGCGACTATGCTTGTCGTAAAAGGCGACTAACGGGATTTGGTGGTCAGGCTCGCTGACTTGGTTGATGCATGTCATCGATCCCAATTGCGTGGATCGATGCTCATGATATTATACACTGGATTGTCTGGTCCAGACTCGATTATTTACAGACCGCCGTCATATAGCTGGAATATTGCTGAGTGCGGCGTTAAACAACCAACCAACCAACCAACCAACTTGCTCCATATCTGAATCTGAGCTCGGAAGCCTCTTCTTGCACCTGCACTGTTGTTGAGAGTTCATTTCTGTCTGAATAACCAATGCTAAAATACGGCTCCATATGCTTTTAGTAATATTTCCAATGTGGAAATAAAACTAATTGTAATTTAGCATATATTATTTAACATATATCATTACATTATGTGAAAACGTTAATTGAAACAACTGACTCTCGATAATCCAGTATTATTTCAAATGTCAATGGCCATATGAATTATACATGCTCACCACCTACTTAGGAATTCAACTATCCTTAAAAGAATAGTGTTCTAATACGTCTTTGCACAGTTGCTGCTACTTAGTTAGCAAGTCAAACCGCAAACTATTCATGGACAACCAACTTCTTTGTAGCTTACTGAAGCGGAAAGAGCTACAGATGTTGAAATCCATATACATCTTGCTTTTCATTATCAATTCCCACCCACTTGATGTCACTCAAACAAGTCATATTGTGCATCTGAATGCTATGGACAATAGGTCGGTCACTATAGGGGTTTCGATTAAGACAAGACAAGATGTATTTCAATATAGTCCTTCATCGCGAGTGTACTAGTTACTTGCAATACATGATGGGATCATCTCCTGTGGGTCATGGCTGGGTCTGGGTCTATTAGAGAAAAGAGAATTTGAGAAAAAGGGTTGCACAAGTACTTTTCTTCCAAATTCATTGAAATTGTTATATCATTACTGGCGCTTTTCTTTGTCGTGAACACATGTTCGAATACAGTTGGTGTTTTATACCTTGACTGTATTTCAAATGTGGAAACAAGTCCTGATTTACTGAAGAAACCTTTCTTTTTTTTTGTTCTTTGCATTATTTCAAATGTTTCAAACTAAGAGAAGAGACGAGTGTACGTTTCCGACTAAATCATAAGCATGTGTATATCAATTATCATCAAATAGTGAAGATTATCTGGTGTTAGCGAAAAGTGTGGGCATATCCTGCCCCACCGGTGGCACTTGTCACGAACACATGCAAGTCAATTGTTCACCTAGAAGAACACGGGAACATATGGTACAAGTCGAAATTGAGAAATGCATCGGACATCATGTTTGTCACTGGAGCCTCTAATTTGGAATTGTTCTCCACGTGTCTATCATAAAAAAATGTTTGAAAGCTTTACTGAGACCCTGAATGTTGGAATCTTAACAATACAACTTCTGAGCAAGAAATGTATGATGTTCTTTGAAATCTTCGTAGAAGAGCATGCTCGATTGTAAAATGTACACAGCAAAGGTTGGAGCTGCTGGAATATTGCTCGACATGAAGGGAAAAAATGACTATTGAACAGTTGAATATACAACGCCAACTCTAGAGAATATCTACGATTATCAACCAGAGGGCGTTAAAGGAAAATGGCTGTGAATATTATACGAATTATAAGGAAATCGGTGATGACACCAGGTGTTCGTGAAGTCTTGTGGAGAGATTTCTGTCTCTCGGAATCTTTATGCATATAGATCAAAATATGAAAATGATGAGGCGGTTTCACTGGTCTCATTTCCTTCTTGTTCAGATGGGTAAATTAGTGGAAGGGAAATGTCTCTTTAACTGTTATTAAAGGATATCAGATCATCGAAGCTGGAGCTTACGTTAAACTTCTTGGCCAAATTCCCTTGTTTTGAATTTGCAATCCCGAGCAGATATTCCGATGTATATGCATAAAGAATGAAATATAAAAGTAGGGGAGCACAATTTGTGCCCATGGGGGGACGATATACCCTTTCCATACCCAATAGAAATCTCTGCATAAAGCAGAGTCGATTATACGATTCCGACTATATCACGAGCATGTGTTTATGAATCACTATCAAATAGAAATGATAGCAGGTGTTCGCGAAAAGGTGACCGTATCCTGCCCCACCGGTGGCACCTGTCACAAACACATGCAAAGGCAAGTCAATTGTTCACCTGAAAAAAGACTCGGGAACATATGGTACAAGTCAAAATAACGCATGTGTTGTTTTGTAGAGAACTGATGTTTTACAAAATAAGTGAACAAAACTAGCTGATGGGACACATGTGCTACTTTCAAGTTGTACAGGAAATAAAGAAACACCGATTTAGACTTTAATTTGTTATATAGATGCATGTGTTGTTCATATTTTCTTCCATATTGCATACAGGCGTATACAATGAGTTTGCAAATGTTGGAAATGGCATAACGAGATTTTATGGAAGAATTCATTGAGTAATGATGTCCTTTACTGTTCCCCAAAACGCATGTCGTGCATAGTGTTGAAAATATTTATATTTAACCATATTTATAAGAACTTTGAATAAGGTGTTAGCATCCAGGATCCATGTTTGTTATATATCCAGTGTTTGTGAAAATATAGCCTAATACATTAAACATGCTGACTACCCTCTTAGAAATTCCAATCTCTATTATGGTAGAGTGTGCCGATACATCAACAAAGTTACTTCAACTTTGTCAGCAAGTCAAACCGCCAACTACTAATAATGAGTAACACCCTTCTTTGTAGCTTATTGAAGCGAAATCCATGTACATCTTGTTCTTGATTACCAACCTTCACCCACTTAATGTCATTCGGACAATTAATGTTATGCCTCTCATGCCATTGACAATGGGTCTCTTTTAGGGTTTCGAAAATACAAGACAAGATGTATTTCAAAATATTCGTTGTCCTTCTTTATCGCGTGTATACTTAAAAAAGAGAATTTATGGATTTCAAATTCTTTATTATGAGGAACACAACGCATCGGAGTATGTTACTCCTTGAATCACCTGATGAAGGAGTAATAAGCATATACCCCAAAACGTTGTGTTCCTCATAATAAAGAAGTTAAGATTCCCCTCTCTCTCTCTCTCTCTCTCTCTCTCTCTCTCTCTCTCTCTCTCTCTCTCTCTCTCTCTCTCTCTCTCTCTCTCTCTCTCTCTCTCTAATATGTACCTCCAGCATTTGGCCAGGGTTACTGGATAAGTGATTTAAAGGAAAGGTTTGCTTAAGTGCACTCTTTCCCTTTTTTATGACAAAATGTTGAAATACGAGTGCCATATGCTTTAACTATATATTCAGTGTCAAAATTAAATTTTAACAGGAAAGATATCTTTTCACACTAATGGTGAAGAAGTAAACTGACGAAACTGAATTTCGTGTTGTTGGCATTATTTCAAATGTGTGTGTGAATCTGTGACCACATAAAATAATAATGATGTCTGTCTACCAAAAACACTTCATTAAAATGAAGATGAGCAATGTGCCAATATGACTTTGTGAAGATAATTAACTTTTGACAGCAAGTCAAATGTTAACTCCTAATAAAGAACCAACTACATTGTTGTTTACTGAAGCGGAAAATGAAATTTACTATATAACTAAACCTATGATTGTCCTACGAAAACAAAAGGACGATGCTCTTTTCTTCACTGCATTAAGTATGTAAAGCATCTTTACAATTCAATTATCCCAACATGGCAATGAGTCACACCAACCGATTTGGAGTTTATTAGTTTTTCGATTAGGAATTCAAATGAAGAATTCTAATTTCTATACATTATTTATCTTAACTTCATCACAAAGCATTTGAAATGTTAAGAACAATATCTATATTCCCAATTGTGAACCTTTCGTCCAAAACCAGAAACAAACGATGTCTGGTTGTTTTAGAAAATAATGATTTTATCATTTCTTGTTTCTTAGCTCCAAATATTAACAAACAATTAAGTACATGTATAGTTGGCAAACACTTAAAATGATAGTTGTATCTAATTGCATTTAAATAATGTAACTAATACATTTCTGTTTCGACAACATATCAAGGACAATATATATCGTTCATATAATAGTGTTATGTTGTGTACTGGTAACGCTCGTGACACGATAAAGGTAGTGAAATAATTTCAATTAATTTGATGGCATCTAATATTCTAATATAAACGTTCAACAAGATCTATAATATATGGATCTTTCTACGCTGTGTGTGAGATTCCGATCGTGCTTTTTGTTCTGTTGAATGTTTTCGGATATAATTTTATGCAGCTCTCACAACTAAACTATAGGTTTCTTTCCGTCGCGATCAATGGTTGATTGCCTTCTATAGGGGATACAGAAATGAGATTCCAGAGGTATATGATTAGGAGTTATCATCAGTGTCACGCAGGCGTGTCCAAGTCACCCGTATGCCCATTTCATATTGTAATATATTCACACGATTCCGACGATATCATAAGCATGAATCACTATCAAATAGTGATGATACCACGTGTTCGCAAAAAGATGAGTATATCTTACCCCACCGGTAGCATCCGTCACAAAGAGTGGTCAAAAGATAGGATTGACTACAATTTATGCGATCTGTTTACTTTGTTTAACAATATAACCATTCTAAAACTGGTTCACTTACAACAACCAATATGGTAAAAGCTATAATGTTATGTTGAAGCATTGTGTCCTCGACCTGTCAGTCAGCTATAACCCACACTACTTATGAACCTTATTAAATTTTCATTATTATGAACAGCCTTGTTACATAAACTGTGAATGGCATTTTGAAGTGATACACATAAAGAGAATTTATGGATGTCAACTTCTTTCTTATGAGGAACACACCGTTTCGGAGTATATGATTACTCCGACAACAACCTGATAAAGGAGTAAGCATATACTCCGAACCGTTGTGTTCGTCATAATAAAGTTATTCGCGTGAAAAAGTTCCGACCATGTTTTTAGTTTCAAAGGCAATTTCATCGTGTGGTACATAGACACTCTGTCGTTGTATGTTCTGCTTTGTCGAGAACGTATCTGTGCACGGAATGTGAAAAAACATGCGACTGATCATCACAGGGGGTATTTACTGTGGTCAGAAAAATGACCGGGATAATTGATGCGATTTACTCCAATGTACAATAGCTCCGCCAGTCCCGTCGGGAAGACAAGCTTTAGTAAGGAGAATGAATAATGTATCCAGCCCGTATTACTGATAATGGCCCCGTTGCTTATTGAAATTGACATGACAAGCCACAAAAACTGACGATGTGACATGTCTATTTCTTTGTTAGCGGGGACACAGTCGGATTAATGTTTCATTTCAATGACATGATATTACAAAGATGTTATTTTCAAGTAAAATGTACCTGAATAGCGAAATCGACAACTTTGTGATAACAGGTCTCTTGGTGCAACGTCTGCCAATCATATCATATGGTTGTGGATTTCAGCTAGGGTAATATGTGTAATTTGAAGGTATGATTATACGTGAGGGATTCCGGGACTTAATAGCCCGATCGACACATGCACTATATACAATCAGGTTGGGCTCAATCTCACTAACCATTGATATGGACAATGATAGGAAATGGATAGAAATTGTCAGGTGCGGATAACGTTTTGTGGACTATTGCCACTTAGAAAATTGAAATAATGTTCACACTAAATATTTTCGGAAATATAAAGAGTGCCGCATTCGCCTTTTGGCTCTTCCGAGTTGGTTATATGTAGTTTGTTTAATCTATGTCGTTTGATGGTTTTTATTACATGGAAGACGGTTATTTTGTTCATTGTCGATTTTGAACGTTGTTAGAGTGATTCATAAACATATGCGTGTCGTATGCGTCGATATAGTCGTCGAAATCGTGCAATGGACTCCACTTTTAGCAGAGATTTCTTGTGATTATGGAAAGGGTTTTGTCACTTTTATGTTAATACCATTGCAAGTGGGTATACTTTAATTTCACTTTAACGATAGTTCATTGATAATGGCAAGTTCGGTGTTACAGGCTCTACCTATGTGGAGAAATAAACTCGAGGCGTCAGCAAGAGGAACGACGCATTAACCACTGGGCTATTCTCGTCGCACTTGGTACCAAGTATTCATTAGTCAGAATCATATCAACACGTATTCCTTTGTCAGAGCGGTCAGAATCATATCAACATATACAAAAACACTACATTAAACCATATACACTAATATATAAAGCAATGTAATAATTTTGCATTTATTTTGAAATTTTTCATCCTCATTGTTCACCAACACCTTACTTAGTGTGTTATTCGGGACTGATTATTCTCTGATTACGTTTTATGTTTGCTATGGTACAGTATCATCATTTGAAAAGCTGGTATTGGAGCGATTTACATTGTTGGGCCTGAAATGAACAACTTTGCTTTGAGGGGGATTCTTACTGCAAGTCCACTTTTGACACCAATCATTGACAACCTTTTTATCCTCCGTGGGAGTTAATAATAGAATATCGTTTGTATACAACTCAATACTAATTTAAACAGCATATATATTCAAATAACACTTCGTACTTTCTACGGTGCCCCATCCATGGCGTAAAAGGCGACTATAAGCTTCTTCCCTCGACGTTAGTTAGTTGAAATTTCATGAAATATTGCTTAAAACTGAAACTGGTAGTTTTTTATCCTACACCATTCTTATCCTTTACAGCATTCCACAATATACACGACAGTAAACAACATTATTATTTCAGAGAAGTGGGTAGTCGCATTCAGGTCACCAAGTTCCTTATTTCCCTCGGTAACAACACACTTAAACAATATAAATCCGTGCACGACTTAGACATGTAAATCCGTGCTTGGGTGAACAAGCACGGCCGTTTGTTCTTCGCTGTCCCATCGGAAGTATACTGTCAATTGAAAAGAAAGGAATACACTTATCCCTGAGAACTCCAATAAAGCATTGCGTATCGCCTGCCTTCGAGGTTCCTACGGGATCTCACACTGACGTATATCACGATGACCCGAAGTGACCATTTTACATAGTTGAAGCCTTGGGATCTGTTCACATGGCATATTTATCAGGTTTTTAATGTACTGAAGACGCTATAGGTCCCACAATGTGTTCAGGCTCCAAATACAATCTTGTCATTTGCAAATTAGTCATTGTTACAAATTAGGATAGTTCGAACAAGTGAATCACTTAACTGTTGACACCTATCAGGGGACGTGTGCCAACGCTATTTCTTTATTTCGAATTGTTGTTTGATATGTTCCTAGATTAATTAAGAATTAACGCTGTTTGAAAGGCTTCCTTTGGGTTTAAAGTCTTGCACTTGAAAGTATACATACGTGACGAACATAAATTCTTAAACTCACTGTCATGAAAATCTCTTCACAGTGGACTACAAGAACACGAAAGAATGTCCAGCTGAGTGGGAGGTTAGCCAACTGGACAATACACAATCCATCACGATTTTGGTTGCTGAGTAGGTTGGTAAATGGTATAAATAGTAAATAGAATTCATTGTATAGAAAACGCGTGGGGTTTTAATGCCAGATGCAATCCTGCAATCAAAAATACTTCTTCAGCCACACCTCACATGGCCCCAATTCCAGGATTTGGCCTTTCGACACCATTTGGTTTTTCTATGTCATGCGTCACTTTTGACTATCCCCTTACATTGTAAATCCTGATTACAATAAAATACTATACAGTGGTGTCAACACATTCTCCTACTCATTCATTCACATGACATATGGCAGCTGAAACACATACCTGGAAATGGAAACTAGTCAACAAACATGGCGCTATAGCCCACACAAGGAACGATAACTCTAATCTTAAAATACGGACAATCTTGATATTCATTTTATAACCAGATTATTTACCAACAAAACCTGAGAAATATTGTTCACCAATGAAAGAAATTATTGTACAAACCTCTTTGTAATGTCACGCAAGACTATGATAAACATGTTTATAGCGTTTCATGGCCTTACGCGAAGATGGAGATACATGGAGATACATGGAGATGTAGTGCAGTCGAAACGAAGATAGGCTCTACGACTCAACGATCAAGCCTTAATCAAAATATAGTTATCGACCATGCTGTTATTAGGCGTTATTAAATTGTTTACGTGTATTCGTGTTTAAACCACAGGTGCAATGCTTTCCAGCATCACATCTGATTGGTGGTGACAGGTTGCGTGCGCAACCATCCGGGCAAGGTGTTCTAATTTCCTTTAAGATTACTAAAGATTAGTCAACTTTCACTGGGCAAAGTGAATTTTAAGAGGACAATGCTGCTTAGCGCGTGAATAACATTTTTAGACTTGGCTTATTATCATTGTGTCCTCGCAATATCGATGTTAATACAATTTTCAAATGTCTCTTTTTGATAAACATCAATCACTCTGATATTAACTATCATCCTAATTCCATATTAATCATTAAAACGTGAATTATAGTTTGATTAGATGATGTTTATTTAGGGTGGACATTTTATCATGCTATTAAAGGTAACCATTTTTTGAGAATCTGATAACAAAATCTGATAAATAAGTGCAAAATGTACACATCCATACATGATAAATATATGCAGGTATAAAAGAAAGGCAAACGGTACACCCCTTTGACAGAGAGGGGGAAATATGTACGAAGAATTCTCTCATACTCAAAGGCCTTGGGGGGCGAAAGGTGGGGGGCGAAAAAAATAGCGAGTCATCCGTTGTACGAGACCAGAGAGGTACCAATTCTTTAACATGACGCCTATTAGGAGCCTATATGGACTATGAAATCCCATTGTTTTACTTTTCATGTGTTTGTGACGAGTGCCACAGCTGGGGCAGGATACGGTCACCTTTTCGCGAACACCTGCTATCATCACTATTTGATAGTAATTCATAAACACATGCTCATGATATGGTCGGAATCGTACAATCGAATATATATTTGACAGTGATTTCTTATGAATATGGAAAGGGTTTTGTCGCTTTTAATTAAACGAGTTGTCGAAATTTACCGTAAAATAATATTTCTCTTGGATATACTTTATTTGAGCTTCACATTTGCATATTGTTCCGTATACCTTCCGTCATATTGTGCCCTTGCTCCTTCGTAACGATCTCTAACTTTTTTTCACTCGCTATTTTTAGCCCATTCGCTATATTAACAGGGCGTTTGGGGGTCTTGTACTCCAAACAACGGCTTTTGATAAATTTATTTTTGATAATATGTCATGAGTAGTCTACATGTTTGGTGCAATTTGGCACCGATGGATGTTACCGATGGGTAATGGTGGAATTTCACTTTCTAGTCCTTTGTCGTTCACTTTCTAGTCCTTTGTCGATGTTGACGTGTAAAGTTGCATTATTATGAATTGTTTTGAAATTCAATTTCAAGATTTAATCAAACTAAATCATACAGATACGAACTGAGTCATTTTCTGCTTATTTCCAGCTTTAGTTTTCCATAGTCAGGTTGTTGCGTGAAGCTATTTAAGCAGCTTCAAACAAACATTGCAGATAGATAGTCCGTAAAATGCAAGTGGACCACTAACTGACATTACACATTCACACACATACACACACATACGAACGCACACACTGATGTATTACATGAGGGACATAATACGTTGTCTACACGATGATGAACATAGAAAGCTAACAAGAAGTATTTAACTTTACGAAGCATTGCGAGAAAGTTTTACCAGTTTAATCTCCCTGTGACCAAAACTTGTTGTTCGCAGGGTAGTGAGTTCTCTCCCTTTATCACCACCTACAAACAGTTACTAATGCTAATGACTAAATCAAACAAATTAGGATACTCCATCGGTTTTGAAAAAACGTTGACCTGCCACACAATTCCGCTATTGACACACGAAATCATAGCGAAATAGGCGTTATTTTAGACGTGTACTCAGTAAAACCTCTCCCTGATTGTTCCGTGATTATGGCGCTGAGAATACGATGAAATGAGAAAATCATTACCGGTATTGAGACCCCATAGGATCAGGAAAGAACACCCATTTCATTTCATTTTCCCGATAAGCAGACTAGATTAATGCAATATCATTTCTGGCGTACAAGCCATTCTGACACAAAGCTTCTTTTCGTCCCAGCATACACTTTCCGTGCATGCTGGCTGGAAAGCCATTCGGGGAATTATGTTTTGGGATGTCATAGGAAATCACCAGTCTAAAGCTACTCAGACCATAGTGTATATTGTATCGCGAGTTACACTCGGGCCGACGAGGGATTATTATAGTATTATATTCTTCTCTCATTTCGTGCGCTGTCAGATTTCAGCTTCAACTCCATCTCTTGACAAAATATCAATATGTCTGCGCATGCCCAAACCATTCCAGCGAGATGGGCGCATGGGTTGCGGAGGTGTCGGGGGAAAGGGAGACGGATACTTTCACTTTTTAATTATGAAATATCATACCGGTGTTTTTTCATTGGTGATTGACGATGTAATACAGCTCAGTTTGATTGACAGGTTGGACAATGATGTCGTTAGCACCCCACCTTCAGCGCCTATTTCGAAGCTCGAGTCGAGAAATAAAAAATGCGTTATTCACATAATCTTGCAATCTTCATTTTCTCAAAAATGGATTTTATGGTATTTTGCTATAAGATGACAGGTATTGATCAAACTTGGTCGATTTCGCGAAATTTCATTAAAAACTATAACGGTTTTATCTCAAGGGTTTACGGTGTGATTTGCCTTGTTGAGAGGAAGCTACTCCGACTAACTGTACAATGAACCGAAACACTGAGATTTGTTAGCATATATTTGCCATTACGGTTTCGCGTCTTGTGTTATGTATAGATTCACCACCCTTAATGACCGAAAAGACGGTATCGATTGAATTATCTCAGACGAAAGTTGCCAAACTTTGCAGTGATGAACTCTTGGTTGTTTCTAAGCCAATGAACAGTCTATATCTGGTTCAGGATACTATTTGCCTTTCATTCTTAAGAAGAGTTGAGGCATATCTGTACATATATTGTTCTCCTTAACTGTGTATATTCTTCAAGCATTATTTAGGTTTTATGACAGTTTACGTACAGAACCAGATGATTTTATTCTTCTGCTCAGAAGACATTGTTATGAGGGTTTCAAAATCTTCCGTCTTTATGTTGTGGACGAAAACAAAACGGTGTTTCTTTCTTCTTGGAGATAAAATCATCACCTCCTGTATAAACTAAAGTGATTGTTTTATTCAACAGCCGGTGTCTGTGGTTCGTTTGTGACGTTTCTTGCCATGATATGTTTCTTGGTTGTTTAAAATATGTATATATTACATAACGTCTTTTGCTCGTATATATTTAAAGTATGATTGAATGAAAGTGAGTGAGTTAAAATTTAACGTCACATCGGCAATATTTCAGCCATATCGTGACGAGAACTGACACATTATACATAGATTTACATGGAATAAAAACGAAGCGAAGGACAGTAGAATAATTCGAGTATCACAGTCTCGATTTTAAAACTAGCTGAGAACATTTAAACGAATACTATGAACAATACTTTATAAAAATTGGCTTTAAATCACCAACAACCAAAGTTAGGCCACCTTACTAGGGACCGTGAGGACTTACAATACTTCTGCTACCTGCACGGTTCCCCAGCAGGATTTACACCAACCCTTCCGCTGCTGCTGATGGTACGCAATGAAGCCATTAGTTACAATAAACAAATATTCTACATTCATAACTGAGGTATGAATAATGTACTTTGTATGATGTGGCGTTACATATCCTCTCAGGGGGACAATAATTTTACGCTACTTCAACCCCCTTTGAGGATACAGCCACTAACCATCTAAGTCACAATTATACATTTCCAATATAAAATATAGCTATCTACACAATTTAGAATTTATCGATAAGTTTAATTTATTTTTGAAAAAAACTATAATTAAATGAGAATTAATAGTATTAAAAAGATCCTTAATTGATGATGATTTGAAAACCAACATAACTTTTTCTATGTAGACATAAGCACTACAGCGCCTTCATCTCACGTATTTATGATTCTGGAATTTGGATTCTGGATTCCGGATTTTTCGAAAGTTTTTTGTATATATCTTGACCTGTGGCGATGAGCTCTTGACCTAGATTTGTGACTGTATTTCTTCCATTTGGTAAAAACCAATGGTATGTCCAGTTTATCAGGGTCTTCTCTGCATAATCAGACAATTGATGGCATTGCCTTTGGAAATATTGTTCCTTCTTTACAAGACAATTCATAAGGCCTTTACCATGACTGAATTGTATATGTAACACATGTATACAAACGACTCAAACTTAAAAGTCGGCGTTTTCTGTTTGACTTTCTCCTTGGTAACAGCCTATCTCTGGCTTCAACGGTAGTTGGGTAGTTAGATCTATTGACTTCCCTTGGCTATTTGTTCTGAGTAACAATTAGGCTTGAAAACTAATCAATTCGGCTTTGTAATGTTATTTGGCGTCATAATACCTGAATCCAACTTTACCTGTTATCATTAATATGTGCTGAATCAAGTTTTATGGGCGTTTTGTTGTGTATAAAAACCCGAAGTTCTTCACAACTAACATGTCCAGCTGCATCTCAGGGAAAGAACTCTCTGTGGATTTATTGCAATAATGAACTAATAGCATGGGATGGATAAGTTTAAAACTTCTCCCGTCTTTGAATGTTAATTAAAATGCACTGCGAAACTTCATAAAGAGACTGTTATATTTCCTCCCCAATTGCTCTTAATATTGCAAAAATGTCAATTTCCTCATGGTTGAAAGTGACAAGTTCAACTTTGCTAGGATCTAGAAAATCGGACAAATCAATTACCGAAACTACTCAATCAAATTTAGCAATTTGTCGTCAGTGACCTGTCATATCCAATGGGGGTTGAATGTCTAACAAAACGGGGACTTTGAGAAAATTCTGCTAAATAATTAGCACAATACGGAGACACTGAGAATAGAGAACAACCAATCGCCTCCCCAAATCCTATTCTTCCAAGTTGGCTGGTAATATTTGGTTTAACATGCTATTAACACATCCAAAGTTGTTAATAGCGTAATTATAGCTCTGAGAAAGGAGTCGTTCCTTGTGCAATGGTTACATGAATCCTTGTACTATGTTGGTCACTGTTCCACCAGTTATGCTTGTCCATATTCACCTACCGATTGTAATCGCAACCACGTAGTATTGTATATAATAGATGTTTAAGTTTACAGTATACATGTCAGATATTAAAATAAAAATAATAAACTAGTAATAATTAACAATAATTGTGAGAAATGAGACTGCAGAAGTGAATATCATTTTCAGTATCTTAATGGTTTATAGATGCCGTAATCCGCATCAAATTGTATTATGGTATTTATGTGGAAATGAAATATACTACGAATATATAGGTGTATAATTTAGTCACTGTATACTAGTATATTGCTATCAGGATGAAGATAAAACACCTGAAGACTATTTTGGTAACGGGTAATCGCGTGTTTATAGAAGTACCTGAAGACTAGACTTTTGCATAATTTGTGTGCTTAAAATATATTCTTTTTATACATTTTATTGTCCTTCTGTTTAATGATCTTTGAGTGTAACAGCTTGTGTTCGATCAATGGGTTGTTTTCGTACAAATAGGTTTTTTTCATTTTTTACAATAAAATCACAAACAAATGACTAACTACAAGTCTTTATTAATTATTTAAACATAAGGGAAATGTATCATAAGAACACATTCCTTGTCAAGAACATAAGAAATTAAATTAATTAAATTAAACGATTATATATATATACATTATTAGCGTATCTGTAAAAAAACTTGTTTCACAAAAATAGTCATGTTCATTGTGGTTTGTTTATGCCCATTATCTGTGTGGAGACCTATATTGGCATAGAATGTATAAATATCCTTGATGAAAGTTTAATTAATCATTATTCCGCATATGATTAATTTCATGGACTGTTACTTAACAACTAAGCATTTTTGACAAATGTATTATTTAATAATTATTGGCCAAAATTTCATTATGAATTGTAATTTCGTTTGCATTGACAAAAACATATGTAGGTTCATGTTTGTTTTCAAAGTTTCTTTAAATGTTTTAGTATACGACAAATATAAAGATCACAACTATTTATGCATATTTTATGTAACAGTTATAACTGCCATATAAACATTTTGACATCAACACATCTGATACCTTTAGACTGCAAATATAGGTTTGAAAACTATCTTATAATTAAATCAGGCAAGTATGGAAACTTTTTTCGTGTGTATCACTTTCGTTGTAACCATATCATAAAAAACACGGCTATCTTATGTTATACGCTAGCACGGTTTATCATCACATCATACATCCAATATCAAATAGGCTAGGCTTTCGATTACTTGTAAATTCCAAATCTATGTCGATCTGGTTCACACAAATGTATTTACATATATTGTATATCCGTCATATTGAAGCAATACATTTACTGCATACGTATTGATTTACGTTAGGTTGCTATGACTACAATTGTTACCTAATGTCCACGTGAACCCCGGGAAGTATTTTACTTGACACCGTGAAGTCTTTGCCCCCGATATATTATTGTAATTATTATGAAATTTGCGAAGAACATATGTTGCTATTATAATACGCCTAATTACATGAAAACCATGCTTAGGATATGAGACTTCTTCGTGTTCAAAAGAATACATACACGGACTTATCAGGAACAAGTCTCTGTTAATCATAAAATCGGATCCACTTTTTATCATCGTACAGAAAACAAATGTATTTTGTAATCTGGCAAAATCTAGAGAGTTATGCTTTTAAAATAATTTTCTAATGTTTTCCCGAAATATAATTACCTTTTCCCTCAGAGGGATTAACTTCTCATTTACAACTTAAATGCATATCCGGCTTCCTAATAACGCAGAGGTTTCTAATTTCGGTTGGCGGGCGATCTTATATCCGCAAAGTGTACAAATGTGTGGGTCACTTGATACTCTGGCAATTACGACTCGCTGTTACCTACAGGAGTGGAAGACACTTGAGGAAGGGGGATTATTCCATATCATGAGGATCGGGGGAAAGTCAAAACCATCCGTCAAGTTGAAAGTGTATGTTTTGCAAATGTTGAGACTGCCCCGAGTTCCCACGAAAGCAGTTAAGGAAAAGCATGACTACAAGCTTTACTCTCAATTGCTCAGATTCCTCGTCTAGGGTTTTTTCTTTCCCTCCGGGTGAGATTTCCGTGTCTGGAGCTGAGGATATTGTGGTCTTGTGTATGTTTCCACTTGTTTTGTAAACAGACCTACAGAGTCACTTGGTATTGTTTATCGTTTACTCAGCTGAATACGGTGTAGGCGCGCACAAGTGAATTACTCAACCGAAAATACCAAAATCGTTCAAGAGTGGGGCTTTTTATACGATTAGGCGATCAGTAAATATACTGCGAGGGATAATGGAACGGTCCTTTGAGGTACTTGCTGTAGTCCTGGAGGATACAATATACAACAATTACGTCGGGAAGTAGTTAGCATAATAATGTACCATATACTGTGTCTAGTGTACATATTAACACAGTCTTCAGCAATTGTTGATATACCCGCGCATAACTTAATGCTGATCGTTCATCATGAACAATACATTAGCCTCATGAAAAAAGCTTTTAGATCATTCCTTCCGTTGTTATTTATCAGGCAGTGATGAATTGTTCTGCAACTGAGCTGTTGAATGCCCAGCGCTGGATATACGCTTCGGTACCCTGGAAGGCGAAGTTTGGTAATTTCTGTGTAATGCCCAACTCATTATACAACAGGGCCATACCAGCCTTAGAACCCACCATCAGCAAGCTTATTTTGGTAACAATTTTCCATTCGACTGAATTCAATGAAATATGCGCAATGTAATTTTCGGTATAATTATGATTCTTTTAAAAGTGTCATTCTAAAAATCTCTTCAGGAAATGTGACGATATTAGCGACTTCCTTAACTTTGTATTAAAAGTTATTTCTTTGGATTGCATTGTAAAGAGAATTAATGCAATATGAAAAGATTCCAAAACCCCTATTAAGGCACAATGTGACATGTTTGTAAAAGTTACCAAATAATGGTGAAAACAAGTTGGGACAAATGTGAATGCGCAATTAAACACGTAGAAATGTCAAGTTTTTAACTAATGTGACTGAGAGGGTGTCATTTTCATGTCAAACTGTTGAAAAAGAACATTGAAATATTTTGTTTCTTTTCAATGGTCGAATTCAGGCGGTAAATATCATCTTAAAATTATATCTAATTGTTTAATTATACACAACTTCAATGAAATTCTTATCTAAGCGTTTTAGATCAAAAGTACTCAAGAAGAACAGGGACAAAGAGTTGTTTAATGTTAAATACATTTCATGCGGGTTTTGAGTGTTTGTTACAATTAGGATACTATGATCAGCTCTGTTACAGGCAAAATGTTATTTTGAATGGTAAATTATAAAGAGTACATGTATGACAATTCACCTTTCCAGGTTTTCCCCACAGTTATAGAAACATGAAATGTTCAAACTATTTTTCAAAAATTTATCAACGCGTTATTCTAAAAGTGCAGTATGTGGTAAAAGGCATGAAAGAGTTAATTATGACAAATTAAAATTAGGTTTCTGTCCTGTAAACGTCAGAATTTTAACCCAACTATCAATGTTAAGGAGAATAATACTAATAACCCAAAAGTACGAAGAAGTATGTATTGCTGGCATACCCATTCTCCAATACTGTAAGAAAATAATTTTGATAATGATTTCATATATGTACCTTATACATCGGTATATTCATCTTCCACGAAGAAGAAAATGTCGGAGGGAATGTGTTGCAATTTTACAATTATTTTCATATTGTTCTTTTACTCTTTTAATTTAATACCTTTTATAATTCATATCTGTTTGTCACAAGCACCTCGCAAGCGACCATGGCAGGTACTCCGACGAGAGTACATGTGAAGTCGGGCATGACATGTAATTTAATAAATTGTTGTATTTACACAAAATGTGATCAATTTCTTTTTTCTTTCAGAAATATATGACTGCGATGCTGCGGTAAAGTAGCCAACAGCAGCTCTAACCAAGCTTTGGGGATTTACGGTTGGGCTACAATTTCGTCTCGAGGGACGAATCATGGATAATACGATTAAATATTCATGGAGTTTATCAGAATCTTTTATCTGTTTGTGCATAATCCCGCGAAGTTCCATCCGCAGGCATTGTTGTTATAGTCCCTAGCGCAGCCATGTTGCCGTAAGTCACCACTGTATCCGCTTTGACGTAATCTGTGACTTGTTACGACATCTACCCAAATATTGTTACGACATCTCCCTGAAAGTGGTTCCTGACCGGTTTTCCTCATTGCATGTTTAGTCACAGTTTACACGATGTCCTTGTTGACCTGTCGTCCATTAGCTGGTACTTACTGACCACCCAAGGTGGGCACTGGCGATCAGCGAATCATTTCTGATGGAAATCTATATTGATCTTATTAGCTTTCGATATATAATTCTTACTGTCAGAGGCCACGTCTAGATAAGCATTATTCTAATCTATAGACGATTCTGAGATTTAGGCCAATACAATAATAATCAGAATCGCTTGTCATTGTAAAATAATGTAAGACAGAAAACAATTAACTACGAATAGGTTCCAGATAACTAAAATGAAACCCCGTTACTCTGGACAGTGCCGGTCCTGGGGAAATGTTAAAATTAACAAATATATTGACTAACGATTCATTGTAACGTGCTTTTGTGTATAGAAAGATGTTCCAAGCAGTAGTTATCCTGAATATGCGGGGTCCGGAATAACGGGGGGTTACTGTACAAGTAAGGGTCTTTATGGCCTTTCGTTGGGTTCCATAGACTAAGTTATTTTCCAACAGACAGACCGCAGAACTGACGTTTTGTATAACAAGATTTGACTGGATAGATTCACGTGAATGTCAGTATCACCTTGTGTCTGTGTCATAAAATTAGATTTACAACAGTGTTTTCAATTTGTGAGCCAACAGTAACGCACGGTTCTGTTTAAGTTGTATATATTTAATCGCCCACAGTGTACTGCGATTACCTTGGCTTTGTCATACACTACAAAAACCTGTATGTTAACGCATTATTTTAAATAAATTTAACCAAGAACGAAAGTCCATATAACCTGATGGTGAAACGAATCTCATTCAAAACACAACTAATCCGGGAGAATAGGCGAAGCTTCTTGCTCGAGTGAGAGAAACAGCTGTACTATGACAGTACAGAGAAAGACAGTTGATTATTAACAAAGGAAAAACACACAACCGTCAACACGACTAAGAAGGCGTCACTAATTGATAATTGATCGCCATGAGACATGAGACAAAACTCTCCACAATAGCGGTTTGTATTGGGACCGAATCTCAATATACTCATCAATATTGCATTGTCACAAGGTGATTTGGTACATTCAGCTTTATTCATCATTATTATACTTTAGCTTATGTCGTATGTTTCATCAACTTGAATGGTTTGTATGTCACGGTCAAATGTTAAAATAACGAAAACATAATATTGCATTGAATGGCAATGCCATGTTATATCCCCTATGGACAAAATAATTGCAAAACATAATAAGTTTGATAATATCAATAATTCTATCGTAGATACATTTTTGGGGACAACAACTTCATTTTTTATACTGTAATAGCGGCGTTTCGGTATAGATCCTTAAACCGTTGTCAAGGAAGACAGTGTTGCTTGGCAAAGGTATAAGGATCTATACAGAAACGTCGCTAATACAGAATAACGAAGTTGTTATCCATAAAAATGTGTCTGCTTTTTCATCTTTCAACTTCTAAGAAATGGCTGTAACAAAATTTATTATCTATATCATTCAAAACATGTCGGTGAGTGAGTAACATTTGTTCCAGCAATGTTTCAGCTACATAGCGAGAAAATAATAGATTGGGAATCCTCAATTTTTCACGAGCAACCTTTTGTTGTTCAAGAGTATTCATGTCAAGCCTTGAAATATGCCAACATTGTCACACGCCTCATTGTACAGAGGCTTAAAAATATGCTTACAGAAACATTGCGTTGTTGTATTTTTTTCTAAAAAAACGCATCCAAAGATGCCCATTTTTTTTATCATCAAATGACACTCATCCTCAAACACTGGAGCAACACCCGGAAAGATGTCTACACAGGAAAGACTATCGGTAACACAAGAAGAGATTTTCTAAACAGTGCAATTTGTTTGGGTACATTCTGCAAGTTGGCGATAGCGATGTATTGATGTGCTGTTTATGGAATTAAGAAAATGAAGAGTGACGGAATTCTGACAATCTGTGAGTGTTGGAAGTGCTTGTTGTGCATAGATAGCAACAGAGAATGCTGACAAGGGGTAAGGGTCGCTCCTTTCTACGTCGGCTTGTTGTTGTTACAGCCCTCCGGCAACTTGAGTGAGGTCTCTAAATAACACATAGGTCAGGGAAAATATACCACGGAACATCAGGCGACCACCCTGAGATGGAGCTTTGTGCTCAGATACCTTTACCATAAACATAGGTGTCTCCCGCCATGCTTAAGCCAGGGCCACTCTTGACTGTCAAAGATAGGCTGTTTGGGGCTAGAACCACAGCCGAAGCTGAGGGTTTTAAGCTTACACCCTCTCGGGCAAAACTGAATAAATGTCATCGGTTTGGAGGAGGTCTTAAGTGGGTGGTTATGATTCATATCGGCGTCCTATAGTAAGTTTAGTTCCTCTTATGTGTAAGAGCATGGTTTATCGGGTTTTTGGTGAATGGGGGTTATGTGTGTTGGGACGGGTTGTCATTAGTCACAAGCCTGTTCTGGTGTCAAAGGTGGAGGACTTGTGGTAGATTATGCCATGTTGATGTGGACGATGTAATCAGATGGGTACTTTATTAGCTCTTGATGCGCCGGAAGGAGAGGAGATCGGGGGGTCGGAGTTGGTAGCAGATGTCGGAACGTCCCCCCACAAAGAAAACTTGAGATTGGCGAAGCACCCCGTGCTGGTGGGGAAAAGAAATGTATCTAACCCGCATGCGGCCAAGACTTGAAATGAATCTCGGACAAAATGCACAACATGTGAGCGTTATTTGCCGAATTAATTACTCCCCAATTGGCTTCCGAGTCAGACAAAAATACCTCACTGCGTGAATTGTCGCTTCCTATCCTTCAACAAACCTAGCAAAATAGATTCACTTTCAGGGGGCTGTTTGCCTCATAGGTTACTTTAGATTTAACTCGGAGCCAAATTGATGAGCGGTGTTTGTTTTAAGACTGAAATACATTTGAGACGGGAGTCCCAATAAGCGTAATTGAATTCTCTCTTTGGGGAAATCTGCTACGCGGGTTCAAATGAACGGAGCCTTAGCTCCGCCCTAACAATTAGGCCCGAAATCCGAGCCCAGCTCCGAGTTTTCGATAAAACCCTTATCCGACCACACTGCGGGCACCAAGCCGGGCGATTTGGTGTGTAAACAGACCTCGCATCGGGAGCTCATTTTGCTTCCCTTCCGCTTAGAGCCTGTCAAAAATTCGTCAAAAATGTACACGGCTTCAGTATCATTTTCTCCGTAGGGGTCGGTACGAGCCCTCTCTCTTCTCAACGGAGATAGTCTGCGCATGTCAATAATCATTTCAAAGGTTGATCGCCAGAGGGTAGCACGGGTCTCGCTGAATTGAAACTTCGGCAATACTCGAAGGTGCCACTGATTCAGAAGTGTACGCCGTATCCCCGCCACATGCTACACTGCACAATGGCTCCTTGTTCCCCCACAATCCCCCAGGATGTCATCCCCTGTGACTTTGACGTCAAAAAACGTCGGTCATTAACGTCAAATATTTGACAATTGTCAGCCCGGGTCTCCAAGTGAGGTGGTGTTATGTATCTCCCGACTAAGGTCTTACAATGTAAAAAGTCTGGCGCATCTTTTCAATCTGTATCTTCTATGCTTGCATATTTCTCATGACAGTTTGGTGGGGTTTCGACGTTCGCAAAAAGGTCCCCGCACCCTGCATATGTAGGTGATATTAGCGATTCGCTCCCCGCCAACGTTCAAGTAATGGGATTTGACAGGGTAAGAAACTGTTCTGTTGTGACGATGAGAACTCTAACGTATTTAACTGCACCTGTTTCAAAATGTCTCGGTTACAGATATGCAAATTAGACTTTAGTCCCACGTTTGGCAAAGTGTCAGTTGCAAGGCAAGAAAATAATTCTGTAATATGACTTGAAATTTCACGCATCAAACAATTATCTGAAAAGTGCCCGTTGGCAATGTTCGGATCAGATGGAAAGATTACGAATTTTTTGACAAGTGACAAATTAAAAAGACATCAACATTTGTCACTTGACTACCGCCGTGCACAAATTGCCAGTATGAAATACACGACGTCAGTCCTTCGTAAGCGACTAAAACAAATCGTTTCCGATACACAAAACTTCACGTCTTTCAGAAATACATGCCAGATGAAGATATCGAGATGGATTTAAATTCTCCACAATGTATACTGCAGAGAGTATATTATCTTAATTCCACTTGAATATACTTGTATCTATCTTATCTCGGTCACGTCGCGAGGGGAACCGGCAAATATGTTTGGTACTGTTTCTTGGTTTGGTAAACTATATTATTAAAGATTTGTTCAGTTAAAGGTGTAAAATATATAAGTATAATTATGTCGAAACACCTGGTGTCTTTGAAAAAAGAAAGTGATGTTTGATATTTGGTGTTTTTCCTGATATTGACACCCTTAAACATAACGATGGCCAAGACGCATGTACACACTAGTGTAGGCGGTGGTTGTTTTTGCTGATGCACAGTCATATGACGTGTCGATAAACTGCCGGGCAAAAGAAAGCATACACTAGAAAATTGAATTTTACCAAACAGTTACAGTAACATTATCAAAACGTTACTAGGCTGAAGACAGTCGCCGAAAGATTTAACAAATATAAGGTCCAAAATTCAACTATGATACCCGAAATAACCCTTACTTTTTCTTTCATCGTATGACATCGACTGCCAAATATTTCATATGGTTCTAGAACTTAATACACGTCATCTGAATGCCATTAATCTTACTACCTCGGTTCTCAAGTGCCCATGTAAAAATATTTTGTTTGTTGTTTGACGTCGTACTCAGTATTTCAGTTTTATGACGGAGGCGTAATAGTCGAGCCTAGACCAGACAAACCAGTTATTGATATAATAATCTAATAATCTTCATACGATGACGCGCTAGCAACCAAATTAGCGAGTTCTTGGGGGCTTCTTCCAACCCTGACTAAGTAGGGCAATGAAGTTAATACTTATATAGATTATGCAACAACAAATTACGATTGCTGCTGAATATATTAAACATTCTGTTGTTATTTATTTATTTATTTACTTATATAACTAATAACGAATATATCGTCCTTTGTATGTGACCCTGGATAATAGTGTAAGCTATTTTCTACGTATGAACGTTATATGATACGAGTTGAAATTTAGTATACTCTAATAGTTCCGTACCATCGTAAACATGAATAAATTTGAAAAAAATGTTTCTTTGTCTGTTTCGAAAGTCTTTGAAAGTTATTTAGAAGTGTGCACGATATCAGCTACATCACAAAGTGATCTGAAGCTCAAAGTTACCGAACTTATTCTTACTCTTTCGTATGATGAACAAGAACAAAACTTTAAAAAATAATCCCCAGCTACAGATACAATGTACCTTTAATATCATTACCACCCTCCCAGCTAATATTTCCTTTTATTTTTAAAATGGTGATTTTAAAATTCCTGAAGTTGAGAGCACGTACCAACATCATCCTAATTACAACACCATAACGTATCTGTTCAGATCAAACACATTATGAACATGAGAAATGAAGCCGTTACACCCACATACCCACAAAATCAAACGTAGACCATCCCTAACAAGCTAACGATGAGTCCCGCCCCACCTCATTAGTAAACCCTAGGGGTGGGGCGGAGAGCGAGGGGGTGTGGTCAGCCACACAAAGTAATCGATCAGCATCAGAACACACCATGGTCTATCGCAAAGAAGCATGTGTTACCGTGTTATGGTGTATGCCCGCTGAAAACACGCTATTCTTCGACCGTAAACTGTGGGTTCGCTGAAAGCTGTAGTCAATTTGCAACTTTACGTTGTAATGACTTTTTATTGTGCTACGGGTTTAGTGAAAATATATTTGATTTGTAAACCGATGAATGGATTAAACATATGTTACATGAAGGCACTAAGGCTGAAACTGTGCTTTATATATTTCAGTATGTATAATATTATGCTTACAATAATAGAACATTATATGCCTAAGTGGATAAATTGCAAAACCGAATGTAGTTTCATTAAAACAAGAAACGAAAGATTTGTAATTTAATATAATACACAAAAGTGTTGTTTGTATTAGGGCAGTTTCAGTGACCCAGAGTCCTATCAGGAAAATGAGAATTAATTTATTAAAATATACACTTATATTTTGTTTTAATTTTGGTGTCGTCTTAAAAAAACACAATTTCAACATTATGTGAGAGTTAAAACGAAATGAGATAGCATCAATGCATTGGCGTTTATTGTGTGATTATAATAACCACCTACGTGACAATGGATGGACATACGTGTATTCTTATTTTAACTTGCAACATGACCGATGATAAATTTTATGATACTTCCAATTTATAATTCTATTTCATTTTTCATTTTTTCGTCAACGGTTCATTTTAGTTCCAAACATTATCATCAAAGTTGATGAATGTGTTATTAATACTATGTAATATTTCAATGTTACAACAGGTGTATCAATTCATTTTGTTGATGATATTCAAGCATAGTTTGATTGTGAACATATGGTTACAATACATGACATATGTTTACCCGGCATACTGTCAGCAAAGACAAATTAACAACAAAATCCAAACAGTAATGGTTTGGGGAGGGGAGGGGAGGGAGGGGGGAGGGGGGAGGATGAAAAGGCATTTTGTTTATTAAATGCAAATTAGGGATAACAATAACACATTCATCTCACCAGAATGTATGCTATTATATCAAAACATAATAGTTTTGAAACAAACGTCAGGCATCAAACACTTACTTTTTATGCACATTGTGTGAGAGTGCTATCGGTTGGACAAGACATGCGTACCCTTCTCGCGAACACCTGGTGTCATCACTGATTTTCAATGATCCATTCACATACTTTTAACCGCTATTTTGCCTTTGCGAATCTGTTTCGGGGGATAATCGATACTGGTTACTCTCTGGCGTTGACGGTTTTTATGTATATTTGAAATTGGTTATGAAACTTGATATAACAGACCATTGTTAAGAAGGTACGCCTGCTAGTTATTAGTCTTTTAGTTTCTTGATATACGAAAGGGAAAGCGCTACACATCACTCATTTCATATGTAACTTCTTTATAAAACTACCATTTGAAATTGCATAAAATGGAGGGATTTGTTTTTAGAAACATTTTGAGATATTAAAAAAAAAAAAATTTAAATTTGTGTTCAATCGAAGTAATTCAAACTTTCATTTTGTCCACAGAACCAGAAGCAAGAAGTAGCACTTCATCGTGGCATCTCCCAGTTGTATCATGTTGAGAACTGCGCTCGAGCGCAGCGAGGTGAGACCAGTTTACGATCTTCGTGATATGAAAGATTCTATTACGACAAGTCGTCAATGAATCCTTGAACTTGGGTTGGAATTATCGACTAGTATGGATGTGATCACGTCTTTGTCATCAAGGGAACTTGACTTAATACGCGTGAGAATGGAAATGTGTACATCGAATTGCAGTCTAGAGGAGAGGAGAATGTTAAATCACTTCGGTGGAGTGTTTGCATTCAAATATTCTCCTACAAATAGATCAAAGACCATTTGAAATATGCTCAGAGCTGCCTAAGTAGACTCTGACTTTTATGTTTTCCAATCTCTCGGATACATGTGAACGACCATAGTACTTATGCAGAGGTTCAATGCATGACGTTAGCTTGTGTGCTGGGTAGCGTCATCAGCTTGCGTGACAGATGCTAACGTCTTCCTTTAAACACGCTGCTATAGTATTACTCCTACAATAAAGCGACACAACCATTTCTATTTCCATAAAACATTGTCTGATTTGTCCATTGTACCATTCCGACTATGAGATGAGGATGTGTTTATGAATCACTGTCAAATAGTGATGGTACCAGGTGTTCGCGAAAAAAAACTATTGACGTACATGTAGATATGTTTTTCTATGTAAAATTATTTCGTGCGTTTTCACTGGTAAAAAAAACACAAAAAAACATTAATACAATCCATAAGAATGGATGTAAGATGGTGAGATATATATCAAATACATGCATCTTGTTAATGAATGCCTTGAATCCAGACCGCCTCCGTGGTCTTGTGGTAGAGCGTCCGCCCGGAGAGCGGAAGGTCCGGGGTTCGATCCCGGGCCGCGTCATACCAAAAGACGTTAAAAGATGGTACTTGTTGCTACCCTGTCTGGCGCTCGGCATTAAGGGGCTAAAACAAGGACTGGTCGGCTCGGAGTCAGTATACTGTGTCTGAGTGGGGTATTCATGTTAATCTGCGGCGTGGTATCTCAGTGAGCTAGCACTATAAATCGGCATCAGTCCGGACTAGAACAAGCAGCCACACAAACACATACTCGTACATGCACGTCGCTATATAAGTGCAATAATCTTGGACGCGACGTTAAACCCAATTTCACCTCACCTCACCTCACCTTGAATCCAATGTACGTAACCTTTCGTATAATTCACCCTCACTTTACACATTTACTATTGAAATACGTTTCACTTCCCAAATCGTAATTTGATATAGAATCTTTTGAATCCAATGTACCTAACCTTTCCTTTAGTTCCACTCTCACCTCACACATTTACTGCTTAAATAGTTAAATTTCCAACATATGTAACTTGATGTAGAATTCCTTGAATCCGAGATACACCACCTTTCCTATAGTTTTACCCTCATCTCATCTTCCAACGCATGCAACTTGAGAAAGAATACCTTGAGCCTAATATACGTAACCTTCTTTGAATCCAATATACGTAACCTTCATTGAATCCAATACACGTGACCTTGCCTATAATTTCACACTCGCTCACACATTAAATTTCCTGTTTACACCCACGTGCAATATGTCACGTACGGACGATAAAGTATCTCTATTCTTGTAGCAATATTCGATATTGCAGTTTGCAATAAAAGTTATTTTGCTGGATCATATAGTTGGCTTCATTCTTTGGAAACTAAACCACTGAAGAATCGACTTGCATATGCACGTGTGTTCAGTACACGTAGTGTATAATTCACAAACAACCGGAGAATAGACTACAGAAAGAGTTGGTAACGGGTTATAGATTGTGTCTACGTTTACTGCAGTTATTGTTTGCAGATTCTCTTTCTCAAACTATTACTGAAACTAGTTTCTGGCTAGAAACTGAATTGTAATTTAAATATTAGTTATCATGACGCGGTTCCGTCTTCAGTATTAATTTCGCCATGCATGTAAAAGTCAAGTCAATACACCTGTGTACTGCAATGTTTCTCAATCACACACCAAGTCCGGATCCAACAATAGTGGGAGTGATCAAACAGATATCACTCGAGACGAATCCGTGATGACACCAGTATTAAATGATGAAATGTTTCCCAATCACACACCAAGTCCGGATCCTACAATAGTGCGGGGTGATCAAACAGATATCACTCGAGACGCATCCGTAATGACACCAGTATATAAATGATGTTTCAACACTTTTGTAAAGTATTGCGAAATAAAACCAATTTGCAGATCACTAGTTTCGTAGTAATGTCTTTGTAATTCAACCCTGCGGTTTAACTAACGTAGATTTTAGCTATTGCTCTTTTTTCTACCATTGACTTTGGTCAACAATTTGACGAAAAACGTGTGTTGCCACGGCGACGTAGATGATATTCTGTGGAATTAACAAATGTATATTTATTAACACCAAGACTAATAGTGAATCCGTTTATGAACGAAGGTGTAAGTATTTCATTCACTTTGTTAATCCGCACATTCAACGTATGTGTGATTGAGTAACTTTGCGTTAAAAGGGGTAAACTCTTTTCTTGACAATGTTTGTAAATAAATGGCCATCTACGTGGGCACGTAATATTTAAGTGATTCATAAACGTGATCTATTTTGTCGTATATCGGTGGTCTAACTAACCATTTCCACAATTAGACGACAAGTTCCGAGTGGTCCAACTAACCATCTGAACAATTGAACGCCAATGTCCGAGTGGTCTAACTAACCATTTCAACAATTAGACGACAATGTCCGAGTGGTCTAACTAACCATTTCAACAATTAGACGAGAGGGTCCGAGTGGTCTAACTAACCATTTCAACAATTAGACGCCAGAATCCGAGTGGTCTTACTAACCATTTCAACAATTAGACGCTAGTACTAGTCCTGTATGTGGGCTTTTGAAGTAAAAGAGGTCCGTACTAACGAGATTTCCCTGTATATATGTTCAAACAGTACTCGTTCGATAGGTAGGGTTTCTGGATTAACGGGTCCGTACTAACGAGGTGTCCCTGTATATATGTTCAGACTGTACTCGTTCGGTAGGTGGGGTTTCCGGATTAACGGGTTCGTACTAACGAGGTTTTACTGTATAAATGTTCAAGCAATTATCGTCCTGTAGGTGGGGTTTCCGGACTAACACGTTTTCCTTGTATATTTTTTTTTTCGTAATTCGATATACAAAATGAAAAATGTAAAGCTGCCAACATTTCCTTAATCGGCGTTAATATTGTTTTTGTTACATGTAAATCCGACATTTCACATTTAACTGAATAGGCATTTGTGATGTCGTGTTGAGGCGTTCCCACTGTTGACAGTAGTTAGTGCTCAGTAGAGATGTACATATCAGAGAGCGGATGTATATAGCACTTGTAAATGACTCGTGAAGCATATGTCACTATAAGGTCATGTACATTTCATCAATCTGTGTCCTGTGTGAGGCGAGATAGATAGCCGATAGTGGCTGTACTTCAGTGAGTTAATCAATACGTGTAGCCACACGACCGATCTTATCAGAGCTGCTGTCATGTACATACTGTGCAAATGGAACGATCTGTTGTCACGTGTAATGTCTGATAATGCGCGTGTAAAGCATTCAGTGAGTCCGCTCACACTACGGACTCTTGTTAAACCGGTCAAAACAGTTTTATCTAACGGGTCAGTGTTAAAAGTTGTTTACGTATACGCAAACCCTGGATTATGAATAGATAATTTGGTATTGTCCGGAATGTGCGGTTTCTAGACTAGGTGAGGTTAAATAGGGGTTAACGTCGCGTTGGTGGCTGGTGCACATATATAGCGTCATGCAAGCGTGTGTGTGCGGCTGCTTTTACTAGTCCGGTTGGATAGTGCTTGCCGACTGACACACCATGCTGCAGTTTAACATGGTATGTACTGACTACGAAACGACCAGTCCTTTTTCTATCCAACAACGCCTTTTGATAAGACGCAGGCCACCGCCTAGTCTGTTATACAGACCCTGAAACAAATATATCCAATACAGCCCATGCAAGTTTATAATGTTTGGCAAGTCTAGACAACTGCAGTATCAATAGTATCTGAAAATGAAGAAAGTCTTTGGGCTCCTTTTTATTATATTTTATAACTATAATTAAACAACTGAGTTTTTTCTGTAAAACATGTTCATTTCAGAGACTAGATGTGAGTGTAGCCACCGACCTTTCGCTCCCCGGGTAGACGCTCCATCTATAACACGGCAACAAGGGGGAATCCAGCTAAGAAAACTTCCGGAGCATCCACATGCAGTCGGACCCCGTTATCCCGAGATCCTTTAACTCGAATGTACCGATATCTCGAACCTATTCTCCGGTCCTGATCATGACCACCTCACTACATAAATATATATTGACTTGACCGCTTATCCCGAATTTGTGAGAACAATACATAGCTTTATCTCGAACCTTGGACTCGGTCCAAACTTTAACTTTACTACAGAATTTTGTACCTTTATCTCGAAGTTGGCATTTGCCACATAATAGTTTATAGAAGCTCAAATAAACATTTCATGTGAGCAATTCTCCGAGATATATCTAGTACCTGTCCTCCAGACCCGTGAAGATCCGGATTAGAATAGGTCTTCAGCAACCCATACTTGTCCTAGGAGGCCCCTATTCTTGTCGTAAGAGGCGACTAACGGGGTCGGGTGGTCAGGCTCGATGACTTGGTTTGATGCATGTCATTGTATCCCAATTACGTGGATCGATGCTCGTGATATCAGTCACTGGATTGTCTTGTCCAGACTCCAGAATATTTACAGACCGACGTCATATAGTTGGAATATTGCTGAGTGCGGCGTTAAACAACAAACAAACGAACAAACCTGTCCTCCACCAATCATGTGACAACACTATCAACGTAAATTGCATTAAGACCAAACTGTTCAACCAATTATTTACTTACTTTTGAATTTAATTGTAAATTAAGCCGACTGAAGCCTATGGATGTCTGCATGACTCGCTGTCAGTATTAAATCTGCCACATAACGATCACAAAAACATCCCCCAGAATATATAATTCATTGGAATATGAATTCGTAGTTTGGTAGGTTTTAAATTTAATCAAATACTTTTCTGAACGAACTCAACAAAAATACTGGCAAGCATATTTTGTGTGATATCGTCTCGAAAAAATATTTTATACAGCGTGTATTATACAACCGAACTAGATTATCTTGACCATCTTGACCATGGTTGTCCCCGCTTGCTTAAATTTGAGAAAGACCATTTATATCGAATTCAAGATGCCATATATACCGATGTGTCGAACCAATAGGTTTCTCTTGAACCATCGGAAAATCCCCTGTCTCACATACACTGCTGGGTAAAAGAACGAATACATCCCTGTTGATATTGGCTAAAAATGAAACAAACATGAAATGGTTATTCGACGGTGCTGTATTAATACGGGTATCACCGTTGTGTTTTCAGGCTTAAGTTTGACGTGTTTCAAGACTGTTTTCAGCCTAGTAACGTTTTGATAACATTTGTAATTATTTGGTCAAATCCAATTTTCAAGGTCATGTATGCACTTTCTTTTGCCATGCAGTTTCTTACTACCAAGCCATCCACTTGGAAACTATATGGCAGCATTGCCTTTTCTTGTGATTATAATTACAATTTAGTGCGTCAATCGCTGCCTTTAATTTGACATACTTAATACATATAGGAAGAATTGCTGGGCAGGACTCCTATACAGTCCCCAGTCAAATTGTCAGGATTAACAAAGGATAATTTCACCGTCCGGATTAGAGACGTTTATTGAATGTGACATCAGTTGCGTTGTTTCTGCTTCGTCTTTTTATCATCTTTATCAGCGAATTGTATTAATTTAGTATAAGCTTTACTTTTAAAATCCAAATCTTATGTGTATATCTTTCAGCCTACTGTTCGTTTTATTATTCTTTATTCAAACAATAGCGTGAGTTGATATATCTCGACGCAAACGTATAATGCGCAAATGCTCGAGACAAACGGATAATTATCTCTCCTTGCATTACGCTGAATGCTTGGTCGCGTGTGTGCTGTAGGCAACGAGAACGCGTAAACTTCCGTATCGCTTCAAAAACCAGATCCACAGTACTCCGTGTTAATACTATTACCCTCGTTCAATGAACTGAAAGAAACTGCTAAACTGGTTATACAAATTATTTCTTCTGCGCAAAATCTTCAATTTATGTACGGTTGGCTTGCAAAGCATGCTTTAAATAATGTAATTAGGAAGAATGGTCGCATTATGTTTAATGAGCCTTGATAATTATGTCTCATAACAATATTGTAAACAATCCTTTATTAAGTATATCAAATGATAGCTCTTTATGCCCCTCCAAGTATTTGCATACACCAAAACCAAGTGCGCGTCCTTTGCTTGCCACAAACCTTTTTTCACAAATGTGTTTTGAAATTATTTGTCATTGGGCTCTTATAATGACGAGTGTACGTTAGAGTCGTAAGACTCGGGTAATTCCCGTCGACACTGGGGATCTGTCTAGACCGATCAAGAGGAACAAATTGTGCTTTTAAATACAACAATTTAAACACGACAAAAACCAACACAAATATGCGCTGAACGCCACTTTTCAATTGGTATCTTGTGATTACGAACGTATTGGGAATGATTTCCAAATAGTAGTAATTTTGGCCAGTTGATGTGGTTCGTTTACGCTCTTTTGTCTCTTATTTCTTAGAGTGACTATTAAATTCGTCAATATTCCTAATCAGTAGTATAGAATTTTATATAATGATATGATATAATTAGGTCTGGCACGCTTGTAAGCGTCACTGGAGTCACAACTCTTTATCAAACCGCTCATTAAGAGGGCGATTGGTGCGATGGACCAAAACCGCGGCGAAACCTCCCCAAGACAAGACCCGTGTCCATCAGCGGGCAATGTCCATGCTGTCTCTCCTCCAATAAGATCTCAAGATCCAGTGCCCAAATGAAAGGCCATTTTAGCAAAATTATTGTGGATTATTGGCTCATCGTAAGCAGTGATGAACGTCTGAATAAAGCTTTATGTTGGCTAAATTGAAAGCGTCAACTACCGCCTCAACAATTATCCTGCGTCGTAGAAATTGATCGTAAATGGTGAAAAGTTGACCGATAGCGAGCGCTCATCGTTATGGCGATTGTATGTCCTGATCATGTAATGGAGTCCACATATTCGTACAAGTAGCTTTAGAATGAAGCATATTTTCGAGGAAATTAGATTTTAGGTTAGAAGTCAATTACTAAGGTGACGGTCGTCAGAAGCGAAAACCCAGGGGAGTTTTTCAACCAGGGGCTTCCTTTGTTGCTATCTCCCTATTACGCATCTAGTCAAATCACGTACAATCGCTGCCCAATAAACTCTCCCGACCTCCTATATTTGGACACGATAATGAGTTAGAGAGTTTGCTTGTATGTATCAAAGTGTCACGCTGTGTATATAATATTGAAATTCCGCGGGTTAACATTATTTTCCCTTACATTGGTACACACGTGAAACAGTTTAAAGAAGTAGCATTTAATATGTAGCTGTAGGAGTTTTAATAATCACTTTTACCAAATCCGCGTTAAATCTTTATTCCCATGAATTTGAATGATCGAATTAACTCTTTTTGTGTTTCTTAAATCCGACATGTTAAACGTATATCAAATCATACGACCTTCAGTGATGTTTAAGTTAGACACCAAATGAATATATTTAATTTTTTTATATCAATAATATACCAATGTATATACCAATGTATTCTTGGACTTTGCAAGCGTAAGGGATTCCTCTTATGCAGCAGCAAATCTGAAAGATCAGTCTACCCATGTAAAACGGGCATATGAAATATCTTCCAGAAACTGGCCTGTATCATAAGTTGTGAAAAGGTGTTTACTATTGTCTAGATGGATTGGTTCTGTATGTTGTTGTTGTTTACGGGGGGGGGGGGGGGGGGGGGGCGTTCTGTCATATATCTATTTTGTCTCTGTAGAAGCTGTCTGTCATGTTTGATGCTTTTCATCTCTATTTTCTCTTTTACATCCAATGGAATCTGTTTTGGCACATAACCAAGACTGATTATTCTGTGGCTATGGCGTTTTAAATTTACCGCATCTGGGGCGATGTTTTTGACGATGGACTAAATTATGCCGACATATTTCTTAAGAGTTTCTATTTATTTGTAAGCAGCGGAATCTCTGCTTTTTTAAACACAGCAGAAGTAATTAAAGGTTAACATGTCGTTTTTAGTAAACGCGCGATCGTGTCACCGGATTGTCTGGTCCAGACTCGACTGTACACAGGTCGCCGTCGTAGGACAGAAGTTTGTGGGTGTGGCGTTACAACCAGACACTTCCTTTTTTAATTCAAATTGTGTGAGGACGGAGGCTACAGGTAGTGCAGGACATGGCTACCCGGTTCGCGAACACCTGGTGTTCATTCATAGCATGTTCATTATTATTTTGCATTTTAAGGCCAATGGAATATGTTCGGCAGATAATGGAGACTATTTAATCTCTGACGTGGACGTTTTATATGTCGTGTATGGTTAATTTGTCCTCGTCGCTATATTATGGCTGAAATATTGCCCATGCGAAGTTAAATATTATCCCACTCACTGTTGTTCTTTAATTCTATTCCAGGTAAGTTGAAGTGTTTCGCCATCAATTATTTTCATATTATTTGCTGGTGTGTGTAATGTGATTTTAGTCTTTAATCTTTAAATAGCAATATCATGGTAAATTCAAAGTTTGTATTTTTCCCAAATTGTTTTTTTTTTATGTGGCATTGTCGGTTTGAAATCTGAAACACATTGTGTAGCTACTCGTTATGACAAAGTTTCAGCTTTCTTGAACTTGTGTTATCGTAATGATTCTGAGGATGTTTCACAATTTCCTTTTCTTAAATTGTAAAAGTAAAACCTCAAAATGTGTTTAGCGGTATGAACAAGCCGTGTTACGGTAACGTACGTCCCCCTGAAGTCTCAGGCGTTTCCTTTCATCAGTTCAAGATTAGAAATCCAAAGTTAAACGGACGGCATACCATTTCTCACTTAAAACAATATTCTTATACCAAAAAAATAGAAAAGAATATTTTCTAACATTTCATGATAATCGAGAAATCACATACATCGATGATTTCCATAGCGTAATCCTTCAAATGTACTGCGAAAGTTGTACATAAAAGTTATCGGAAATGATAGACAAATAACTGTAACATCAGTTCACAAACTGTGCGTGCCCTCTGTTTTTCCTAGTCAGGGTAATTGGTATGACACATGTGCCGTGGAAGCCCTAACAAAGCTTAATTTGACAGTGTCAGTCAGTACTGCATCATTGACGTCGACCCATAAAACCATCGTCAACGGCGATAATGGCCGACACTCGTCACGTGACAAAGTGTTAATTTGGCATTAAAATATAAAATCAAACACCTCGTTTTACGTGACCCAATCAAAGGGTTACCGTCGAGATGTCGCCTTCGACTGAAATCTTTACTGGTAGAGTTGATGGATTATCGAGGAGTTTAATCTTTCACCTGAGCACGCTACAGATGTCAAATGTTCAAGCTCCTAACCTTAGACTCCAATGTCATACCGTTTTTTACCTAATCAGATTTGATACATTTTTGAAGAAGGAAGGGCCAGGGTTCAAACCATGGACAGAAATACCTATCAATGATTGATAGGGCAACGTGTAATGAAAATGAATGATTAACATTTGAACAAGGGGCCGTCCTCCCAAGATAGAAACTTGTTCATTAATTGATTGTTGAGTATCTTCCGATAGTACGTCCTCGTGTCTGAAACCACGAAACGAGCTGGTTTAAATTTTAATATACCTCAGCGATTACCCTCATACCGTGGCCCCAGGGGTCGGGCAAAGCGAAGCTCCCTGATCAGTTGATTACGTGAATGCGTGTTATGATTTGTGTTCCTGGATTGAGATTTTCCATGGCTTGTAGAATCAGGAGCTCACTAATGTTTTTAATTAGATTAATCATTCGGTCAGGGTTCGCAGATGGTTAATCAAACGAGGTCGCCCCAACTATTGTTTCGTGTCTTTGTGAAGGCAGACATGCAATTGGTGAGGACTGACCCCATGAATGAGAGTCGATGCAGTGCGCGGAGGTCAATGGAAACTTGCTGCAGTCATTGGTAGTACAATGGAAACTAAAATAGGATGATAGCTGCAGTGACAACCTGCTTTAGTCAGTTGTAAAACAACGGCACTTGGGTAACTATTTTGCAACGAATAAGAGTATAGAGACAAAGCGTTTTGAAAACTTGCTACAATGATAGAAAAATGAATCGCGGTAAGGTATGATGAAAGTGCGCGTGGGACGCTGAAAATGTGCTGCAGTGATTGGTAAGACAACGTCACCCGGTAGGTATTTGGTGGTGAGCGGAGTAGCGACATTGTGTCTGTGTCAATGACGACCCGCTGTATAGATTGGGGGGAAAAATGTGATGTGATGAATGAGGGTTACTGTTGCGACAGTGGCGGAGGTCACTAAATCGTGATGCAGTGATGTTTAGTGATGAATGATGGCTACTGTTGCGACAGTGGCGGAAGTCACTAAACCGTGCTGCAGTGATGTTCAGTGATGAATGAGGGTTACTGCTGCGACAGTGGCGGAGGTCACTAAACCGTGCTGCAGTGATGTTTAGTGATGAATGAGGGCTACTGTTGCGACAGTGGCGGAGGCTACTAAACCGTGCTGCAGTGATGTTTAGTGATGAATGAGGGTGACTGTTGCGACAGTGGCGGAGGTCACTAAACTGTGATACAGTGATGTTTAGTGATGAGTGAGGGTTACTTTTGCGACAGTGGCAGAGGTCACTAAACCGTGATACAGTGATGTTTAGTGATGAATGAGAGTTACTGTTGCGATAGTGGCGGAGGTCACTAAACCGTGATACAGTGATGTTCAGTGATGAATGAGGGTGACTGCTGCGACAGTGGCGGAGGTCACTAAACCGTGCTGCAGTGATGTTTAGTGATGAATGAGGGTTACTGTTGCGACAGTGGCGGAGGCTACTAAAACGTGCTGCAGTGATGTTGAGTGATGAATGAGGGTGACTGCTGCGACAGTTGCGGAGGTCACTAAACCGTGCTGTAGTGATGTTTAGTGATGAGTGAGGGTTACTGTTTCGGCAACTGACAACTTGCAAAAGTGTTTGGTAACAGAACGTACCCGAGTAACTGTTGTGATGAAGATGTAGACACAATGCGTTTTGGCAACTGAAAACTAACTACAATGATTGGTAAATATGACACGTCGACGGAAGAGAGTAATGGATCCAGAATATCTGCCGAAACAGATTCCATTAGGCGTAAAGGGCAAAATGATGATAATTATACGGACAAAACAACGTTGCTCTGGTGCATGCTGCATTATGAAAGAAAGGTCATTCACATTTGCTACAACGATTTATAAAAGAAAGTTCCCAGGTAACTGTCTTATTATGAATGAGAGTAGCGAAAGTGTGTGTCGGTCATTCACACTTGCTACAGGGACTGGTGAAAGAAAGCGCACGGTAACTATTTTGTTATGAATGAGACTAACGACAGTGCGCGATTGTCGTTCAAACCTGCTACAGCGATTAGTTAAAGACCGTAACCCAGTTACTGTTTGGTGACGGATGAGAAAAGCGACAGTCTATGTAAGTAAATAACTCTTGCGAAAGGGTTTCGTTTATTCTTGACCCAAGATTAACTGTCATGAATCAGATTATCGATACAGTGCATCGCAAATTGTGTCCGATTGATGAACCCTATATGCTGAAGTTTGTTAAATTGCTTTCTGCTCAAACTGTATCTACCTTGGTCGCGTCATAATGAAATACGTTCAAAGATGGTAGTTGTTGTTACCCTGCCTGCAACTGGCGCTCGGTATAAAATGGGTAAACCCAGGCTTGGTCGGCTCGGAATCAATATGATGTGTCGGAGTTCAAAACTTAATTGCTATGTGGTATCTCAGTGGACAAGGACTACAAAAACGACGCAAGTCCGGAGACACACCAACACACGCGCACTCGTGTCGCCATATAAGTGCAATAACCTTGAAAGCGACGTTAAACCCCATTTCACCTTAAAATGTATCGCCATGCGTACATTGCGTATTCTAGGATCTTAACTTTGAAGTGGTTTCTTCGAAGTGTTTCCTTCCACGTGAAGTTATTGCTAAAATCAGCTTCATGTTTGATTTGAAACCACTGACTTACCAATCAGATCTGCGATTTCTCCACAGCCATGGAATAATATATATTATTTGTACCATTTATAGAACATGGTGTTGTTGGTATATGGCTTAAACATCTTGCGTTGGAAGTTTTTGCAATCCTCGACAACAGCTGCTTGAAAACATTATGATGAAGATTAACCGCTCATCTTAGGACGTTGTATTACCCTGTCTGATTTTAAATTAAGCTGACAGTGGAACAAATATGCATTCTAAGGATTTAAACTTTCTTTATCTGGGATTAAACAATTTCGAAATTGTACGTTATCGGGTTATTGCCATTCTCCATTAAAAATTAGAGTAGACTGAAAACAGAAAGAATTTGTACGTCCTTTTTCAAAACGACATGAAGCTACTTAATCTGTGGTGACAAGTTGTTTATTACGTACACATTTATATGTGATCTAGTGATCGATTTAAAATCCATATAGTCCATTTCATTGCAATTATTAGAATTTTTGAGTAAAATATACTTATAATACATTTACCGCTGTCTCGTATGGTTATCCATTGACAAAATTCCGTTTCCCGAACATTATCCATTTCTGTGAGAATTTTGGGCGATGGGGTAGCCTTATGGTTAAAGCCGTCGGTCGTCACGCCAAAGTCCCGGGTTCGATTCCCCAAATGGGTACAATGTGTGAAGACCATTTCTGGTGTCCCTCGCCGTGATATTGTTGGAATACTGATAAAAGCGGCGTAAAAACATACTCACTCACTTTATGAGTAATTGTACGAGACCTGTTATACATCCCCTGTATGATGGCTTACCTGACAGGTATATGGAAAACAAACGGATTAAGATAAACACCCACCCAAGGTAATTAGTGTCACCTGAAGGCTTCGTGATGATAACGGATCCCTACACATATAACTCAAGCTTCCTATGGAATTATGACACAGATAGGTTACTTATCAACGATTTCCGTGATCTTCAACGTCAACAAGTACTTAACCCCCTGTGTGCCATAAGGAGTGGCGTTGCTGGCATGAGGTAATACGGCCATCGAGAATAACGCACCGCCATTTGCGACGTTGAAACGAAAGAATTCTTGTCTGTTATGTCATTCACGGTTTAATTCAGAGGTAGTTCTGGGATAAATGAAAAAGGTGTTATACTATTTGTGTTTAAAGCTGTAATCAAAATATATTTTGAGATCATTTTAAGTTAACTGAGTGAGTAATTGTAATTAACATCAATTATGAAAAACAAAAACAAGCTCGTGGCAATGTTAGTCTTATGGCTGATATCGTATGTTTCACTTCACTAACTCAGTGAGTTAGGTTTAACGCCTCTTTAAGTAATATTCCGGCAATATCACGGCGGAAAAGCTATTCGAAAAGCTAGCTGAGCACATTGTACCCATGTGAAGAATCGAACTAGAGTTTGACAACGTTAAGCTACCCCACCGGACTATAGCACATATGTTTATTCGTGTGTTTGTATTTATATTATTTGTATACTTATAATCTTACATAATGTTATATAATATATATTTTATAGCTGAATATAGCTGTGGAGGCGGAGCGCATTGATACCCCTCTAATTTGGTTCATTTCCAGATGGTCTTCAAAGATTCATGTTTCTGTAATCATAAAGTCAGTTCATTCATGTGCTAATTACTTTCAACCTTTCAGTGGAGTACTTGTGGAAAAAATATAATTTTATTACAATTTTATTTCATCCTTAATTACTTAAATTGAACTCAACACTGTAGGTCAACAAATAATTTATTCAAAGCATGACCGCAATAGAAATCCTACAAAAATCAGTTACGTGTACGAGTGTCTCTGATTCGCATGTCTAAATGACTTCTTTGCATGTCCACTGAACATTTTATTGCCAATATCAAAAGTCCCTTTATAAATTATTCTTATTGATACACCAGAAAACGTCAAATATTATTGGAATGAAACTAGATCATCCCGAATATAGTGGTAGGCTTTTGCTTTTCTATCTTGATTCGTTTTTTTAACCAAAGAATATCGTGCTCTCAAAGGAGTTTAAAAGGCTAACGGGGCAAATTACAAACGGGTTAAAGCCTTTGGGGGCCGTAGGCCTCGACATTTATACTATTTTGTCGCGTGGCCCTCATACACACTAGCGCATGTGAAGGCAGATACTTAGCATTGAAGTGAGGTGAGGTTGATGGATGTGTTCTTGGGTTGATTAACGGTTGTATTTCGTGTACAGTGAAAAGATGTTGTCATGTATGATGAGGAGTAGGATGGAGGGGTCGTGATTTATCATCCCTGAAATAGCTTAATTTGAATTAGACATAAATGTATGCAGCATAGTTTAATCTTTGCTATTAAAATTTGAAAATGCAATAGCTTCAGGAGAATACTTAATTTTTATTACAGAAAATGTAAAAAAGATCCTTTTCAGGATAAAGTTATAAAATATCTTTTGCCAAGTTACAGAGTATTAATGGTGCTTGCTACTTTAACTGTAATACTGTAAGGGTGATATGCACATTATAATTTGAGATTTTATGCGATAGATTGGATACTTGTATAATTGTGTATATATTTAAAATAGGAAAATGAATCGGACATACTATTTGTTACTGATTTGTCTGAAATTTAAAATCTTTACAGAGGCATTGAATGTTGTAACCCTGATCAAACAAGGGGTGGGTGCGTAAAGTTGGGTTCAACGTCACTTTCGACAATGTTCCATATATATTACGATGTTTCAGCTGCATGTGAGAGGAAGTTTCAAGACGTTGGCTGAAACGTGAGCCACTAGTAGGGATTTGAACCACTCGGCAACAGACGCCATATTTTTAAGTGGGTGAGCTGGGTTTAACGCCGCTTTTAGCAGTATTCCAGTGATATCATGGCGTATCAGCTTAAGGTGGGAGGAAAGCCCGAAGTGATGCAGGCCCAAGACGTTTACCACAGAATCCGATGAGCACAGGTATGGTGCTGACAAACCTAGAATCGCGGCGAACCGGGATTCGAACCCACAATCATAGGACTCGGTGCCAATCAGACGCAACTCTGCACAGCGAATTTCGGCGCCTTAGATACCTGGGCCACCCGTGCCTCCCTTTATTTGAGGAGTACTATCCATAATAAATGACTATATGATCCGCAGTAAATATGTATTGATGTGTAAGCTACTACTTTTTATTTCAAAACAAGAGGGCTGTATGTCATTCATTGGAGTTACGATTGGTTAGGGTAGGGTAACCGATCAATCGTTGATTGCAATCAATCATACGAACATCACTTCGGACATTTAGAGGTTTAAATCATTTCTGCATTACGACTTTGAGAACGAAGGAAACTTAAACCAGTATCATGTAAATATTCCTTAAATAAAAATGTCCAGGGTTTTATTAGTGTGGGTGTCAGAATGGCTTGCCTCTGATAACGTTTGTTCTGCCCTATCAAACCAAACATAATCGTATTAAAGTACAGTTAACAGGCAAACGTACTTAACTCTGATCGAACAGTATTTTCATATCAATCGTTATTATCGTCTTAATACGGTATCGATAAAAGCGTGACATTGTTATCACCGTGTTCACATGCATTTATACAGTAATTGCCATATTTATGTTAATTTGCTGACACTAATGAGGTCCACAGATAACTGAAACACCAAGAACACCACAATATATTCACAGACATACTCGTCCTGAAATAGCGGGGACTAATTCCCATTGTCGCGTGGGCTGGATAAATTGCAATTCTTTGTTGCTGTTTCCCTTATCACTGACAAACATTTCACTACGAAAATCTCAATGACGAGCGTGCGAAACTACGATCGGAATTAAACGTCTGAAGATAAAACCATGTGGCCTGAGATAGAGCAGGTTCGCAGAAACTGCAAAGGTGTAATCTGATTGGAAGAAAGTCGTGAAGATTCGGAACATCCGGCGCCTGTAAAACTTTTAAATATTACAAACATAATCGTGTTTGCTGTACTGATAAAATATCAGCTATTATGTAACTTCCAGAAACAATAGAGTATGAAATGGATTGACCTGTCAATCACAATTATGGCATAAACGGATAACGCGTGTGTTGACGGTTTACAGTTTAATCCGAGAACAACCGTTCGTATCTGATAAACCGACCCAGAGTATTAGAGCGTATTAGTCAAGAGGGTTATGCGAACATTGGCAGAGGTGTTTGACATTTTAGGGGGCTATCTGAACGCCTCGAGGGCCTGCCTCTCCCCTGACGTATGATACGAATATTAATGGCGGATAATACATGTCATGCCTACATAGCCGCGATAGATCCGTAACGCCATCTTGAATTAGTGAGGACATTTAAAATGTCAATGCAAGAGAATAACCAGTCTTGGATATTCGCCAAAATAGATCCAATTTGCGTAACGGAAACGGTAACTTTGGAAAGTTATATATGTAGTTATATGTTGTAATAATATGTCAGTCAGAGCGCTTGGTAGACATGAGGTTATTTAGGTCTTGTTTACAACACCTGGGCCCACTTGCACAAAGCGATCTTAGCGCTACAATTATTGTAAGCCTATGTTAAAGTATGGGAGTTACGATCATCTTAGCGCTAAGATCGCTTTGTGCAAGTGGACCCTGGTGTCATCACAGATTTTCAGTGATCCATCCATATAATTTTCTCCACTATTTTGCATTTATCGCCCAATGTTATCTGTTTCGGCGGAAAATCGAGACGATCTGGTGTCCATCTGTCACATACTCATTCCTTCTTCTGATCTTGTTGGGTCGGAGTCTGCATCCCGGACACGTTACATGGAAGACCCGGACTCGAATCCCCATATGCGTGCAATGTGTAAAACCCCTTCTTGGTGTCCCCCGCCGTAATATAGCTGGTATATTACTAAAAACGGTTTCAAATCAGATTTCTTGTAATAGATACTTTACCAGGCGACACAACCTTTTTTTCTATATATCTACATCTACCCAGGACGTCGTGATATTACTTCAATATTCTTAAGAAACACGGGAAATATTACGACGCTGCACATACAAACAAAATACTAGATACCGTCCATACAATTCAACAGGTTTCAGATTTCTCATAATTCTTCCTAACACTGTTATCAATTTGCTTGTACGTAATGCTACGCAATGTTAACAGTATCTTAGCCCAGCTGAATACCGATCTACTGGTATCATGCAAATTAAAATTGTTTTCATCATCATCATCATCATCATAGTTCACTGCTAGGGACATCAACTAATTCAAATAATTCTACTCTTGTGAAATGTAAAACTTTACAAGGTTATTGAGACATGTAGTCGGTTTTATCAGTTGAATGATACTACAAAAATATTGAGACTTTCCAATATAATCTCTTCTGAAAACAGGCCAAATTGAAACACCCCAAGGGTCTTACGGTTGCTTACGCTTTACACAGAAACGTATTGGCAGAAGCTGATATTAGTCTTCCTTCTATACATACGGGAAAATATTGCAAGAATAAATATTTTCTTTAATATACACAACGAGGAAATGAATTTACTGTTTTCTGTTTCATACTTTCCTGGTGGGAAATGTAGCCACCTGAAAGATGAAGTTAACAAAAAACACATCCACAGCTCAATAATCAAAGACCACACTGGCTATGGCGTTTCAACACATTGTGTTTATTGAAGTAAACGGGGATAGCTTTGACAATGAGCTGGACGATGTTCTCACAGCAGTGAATAGGGGAAAAAACTATACAAATAGCAGGTGCTTTATCATAAGCAATTGCTACTATTGTAGTGGTCAACTATCTTGACCATAACAATGACCACTCTTTGATTGACTGGACACCTATCTCCTTCATTGTTGATGGGCTGTATTGTCGTGGTTTCAGGGTCATTTGAGAGGGATCCCAAATGGCCACGTCATTATTTAGTTTAGACCCAGGCCTACTCGTATCATATACCTCAAGATGAAGAATCTTTTGTTAATACGAAAGTAATTCTTGTCAAAGGTGTGAAAAGTAGTCTTTGATATATCAACCATAATAGGATCGCTCTACATGTTTGAAAAGATGCGAGTTTCTGTACTCATCGTCTTTAGTCATCCTGATAGAAAAACAAGATGATTCTCTGGAGACTCTGTTGTGGCTATTTCTGTCTGGACGAGCAACTTGATATTTCCTTACAGGTTGAATAGTCTCACTAAATGTCCACTTATGTCCAGTCTGTGATGGACATAGTATCCTGACCTCTAGTGGACACTGTCTGGCCGAGGACACTTCCATGTAATCTTATTTTCCTGCGTTTTTCTCCGGTTGACATGGAGGAAATAACACGTCTTTTATTTTATTTTATTAATTTAATTCGTCAATGCTTCGTGGTAGTTCATATGTGTAGATATTCTGATGTGTTACTTTGTTTGTTCCAGCGTGTGAAGATATTTTTTAATATTTTAAATAAAACCTTTTCAAATACAAAGTTATTGAATTACACTGTTGATTTCCCTTGACCTTTCATATTCAGGTAAATTGGTAGTTTAGTCAGAGTTGTTGATATAATATTTGAAAATATGAATAAAAGCTTTTGTAAATATTGTTTTATCCCGCTTCTCGCCATATTCCAGCTATATCACGATGGAGAACATCAAGATGAGTTTACACATTGTGGGATGAAAATCTTGATAAACCACTATATCAAATCTCCATTAGAATTAATGACGTTAAGGTTTCAAAAAGCTATATCTATTCTAAACGTTTGAAGTGCCAGCTCGGTATGGAATATAATGTAGACGATAAAATATAAAAACTTAACAAGTTTGGAACTAGTTGCGTCTTCAAATGAGATAAACCTTCGCATCTTATAACTGAACACCGTAAAACAATCAAAAGAGTTAACTCACCTGACCAAGGGTTATTCCATAACAAACATAACATTTGTCAAATAAAATACAAGAAATCATTTAATGAGAACCAAAGGAAGAACCAGTATATAAAGTAAATGTCCTATGCTGATCTGGACCAATGTTCCCAGGCTTTACGTACACCTATTGTGTGAGGTCTTCATAACAAAATACAATAGTATAAGCACATGATATTTGATGCCATGTCTCCAGCACCATCTCAACGCTTGTTGTCCAAGACAAGGACACAGACAAAAAAAACTCAGGGTTCTCTTAAGTGGGATGTATTTGGTTACCCCTGTCCAAAGCTTTCTCTATCCATTGCCCATGGTCATTGTAAGGAAAGGCTTAACTTCAAGGGTCAGCTGAATTGTCGATGGTTGATTAAAATATCTATTGACCTCAAGGGTCGGGAAGAACGGATTGAAGTTGTGGATGGGGTGGCTAAAATATCCCTTGACCTGAAGTGTTTGGTGGAGAGTTTCTAGATGTAGTTGTTCTTCGTAAAACTGTCTGTTGACCTTAAATGACATTTGAATTGGGAACAGGTGATGGCTATGGGAACGAAGGTTTTCTGTGTGTAGATTTGGACAGAAGAGTGTTTGATATCACAAAATATATTCAGAAGTATTGAGAGACGTGTCAGTATCTACAAAACTTGATTTGTGTAGCGTTTATATGTACCAAGACCAAATGTTACTTAAATATGTATTACTTTATTACGTAAGTGAGTAAGTTCGGTTTAACTCCGCTTAACAGGTGTGTCAGTTTAATGTGGCAGGAAAGTCTGTAACGGGTCGTAGACATTTACCGCTTGATGAACTCCTCGAGTATGGATGTTAAGCTAAAAGACCAAGGATCTAAGCCGAGGTTGTTAACCGCGACCAGCGAATCCTGGCACGTCTAAGGCACGTAACTCTGTCCGTCAAATTGATGCTCTTTAGGGAACAGGATCACCTATGTCCATAAGAAACTGACGATCACTATTGTGTTTAGGAATGTGTTTCAGGTCTTTTAATACGCTACAGGACATCATCTACAAAGAAGTGCCATCGTTCATCCTGTACACACATGGGGGTAAATTGGGCAATGCCTTTTTCTACTGCTATAATAAGGAGGCCTGTTAGTAATCGAGTCTTTGCCAGGAATACCAATGTGGATAGCATGAGCAACGAGCAACGTTGTCGGGGTACAATGGCACATGATCCGTCATATCACAAATTGTAACCTCCCGATTTTCATTTCAGATGCATATTAAGAGTGAGTGAGTGAGTAAAATCTAACGTCACATCGGCAGTATTTCAGCCATATGGTGACTGCCTATTAAGATAATAATGAAGTGTGGGAGACCTATTCTGCCCGTATTCCCAAAAGGCAGTGTCACTATTGCAAAGTGTTGCAAAGGATGTATTGACAAATATGGATCTTTATTTCTCTCAATCCGAAATATATCAACATTAACAGCTTTATACAATGATGATCCTTTCATAACAGTTTCACCGCTACTTCGCCATTTACACCCAATGGAATCTGTTTCGCTGGATAATCAAGACTGGATATTCTCTGGTGTTGACATTTCATATTTAAGCTTTTAACCCAGGCAAATGTAATTTGTATTATCAAGACAAAGAAATCGAATACAAACTTGAATATTATGTAATTGTCATAATTATTTTAAAAGTCATTTAATAGTCTTTCATTTAAACTACGTTAACGGCGTCCTTTTGTCTGAAGCATTATTGTCAATACAAAAGACTATTGTTTTTATGAACAGACTACAAGGACACCCAACCTGAGAACTATATCATATCGAACGCGTAAACACCGTTGTCACAGTAGAACAAACCCAGACATATCATTTATACCTTTTCTAGATTACTACACTTGTTAATTTCTCCTTTCTACGGGGCAGTACATCATTAAGACGGTACATTTAGTTGTCATTACTAAAATAGCATAATCAATGGCCAAGCGTCGATTTCGTCTGTCTCGTTCATTGTAATTACCGTTACCTTCATCAATGTACAGCGATGGTCCCACAGTGACGGTTGTGTAACTGCTAATGAACAGTAAATCTAATGTGTTCATGGGTGTCAATATGGAAGGCGACAGATGCGCTCCCGGTGAACGTATATGGATATATGTAATGTGTTTACTATTGATTAGGTGTAATTAATGCTTTGTATGCTTACGTTTAGAGTGCATAAACTATGAGATGCATTTCGGTAATGGCGCGCCGTTACATATATATTTCACATTATTGAATCTTTTCATTTGTCTCCATCAGGCTGTTTTGGCGAACAATGCCGCCGTATTTGCCTCCGTGCTATTCCTTTGTTATGAACATGATCAATACTGGGAAGATGTCTTTCAGAGAAGAGATGGATACTTAGCTTGAAAGGAATATGCATTATATAGGTGTCGATGGGTTTAAGTGAAAAGGTATTTATTTCAACGGATTGCAGATATAGATCCAATTATAAACATTTTGTTACATAATGCATTCCAGTGTTACGGTGATATAGAAAGTGTACTTTCTTAAATTGATCCTTTAAGTGCTCAGAGACTAAGGGCTCATCTCGATCTGATTATTGATGTCGGGACGTTGCAAGTAACATTAATGTTCCGACATGCACGGGTTAACTTGAACTCTGATCGTTTAATAACAGGACAAGGTTCGATGGCAATTGGTCATGAAATGAATCCTGTTTGTGTTTAGTATCAAAGAATTGGGTCACGATTGGGTCATGACGACCGTGTTTGACATGACTCAAAACTGGTCATTCGTCTTGTTATCCGTCCATCATGACGAAATAAATATTCAGGCATAGATTCTGTAAACCGACACACAGCTGTTTTGGTCACGTTGTAATCGCGTGGCACAGTGGTCTTAGCTTTACCGAGTTGCGTCTCTTCGAAAACCTGCTGATCACAGGTTCGTATTCACGATGTGCTACGATTTCGATATTTGAACCACACACGTGCGTGTGGGCTTCACAAAGTGGTACACGTCCACGATGTGCATAGGGCTTTCCTCCCATATCAAGCAGAGGGGGGCACGGGTAGCCCAGTCGCGTCCCTTGGGCACGCCAGAAACCTATGATTGTGGGTTCGAATCCCGGTTCGCCCCGATTATGTTTCTAGGTTTGTCAGCACCATACCCGTGCTCGTGGGTTTCACCGAAGTGGTAAACGTCTAAGACCTGCATCACTTCGGTCTTTCCTCCAACATTAAGCTGACACGCCGCTAAATAACTGGAATACTGGAACCCAACTCTCTCTCTCTCTCTCTCTCTCTCTCTCTCTCTCTCTCTCTCTCTCTCTCTCTCTCTCTCTCTCTCTCTCTCTCTCTCTCTCACACACACACACACACACACACACACACACACACACACACATCAAGCAGAAACTGAGTCACGCACTCATTCATACACCGTGTAATATGTTGCTCTTTCCGGATGTTCTTGTTCTTCAGTATACTTCTGGTGCTATGAAATTATTACTGTGGGTTTGGTTATATGTCGTTGTGTGCAATATTACAGTCATACCATGCTTTATGGGGAATCGAACCTGGTGTTCCGCGTAAGGAGACAACGCTTTAACCTCTTGGCTATCCCGTCGCCCGATGACACGTGGGTGGCTGTGAGAGTTGGGGTATTTAATTTAGACAGGAAGGGTGTCCCAGTTTAACACAGCGTTATTGATGCTGATGGTGTGTGAGTCGGTGATTCCTGTTGTATAAGTATTTCAGTCATACCAGACGTCTCTTTTAACAGGGAGATGATCAACATAGATGTGGTGCTGACAAACGAAGGTATATGAAGCTGAGGTTCCAACCCACAACCAACGAATCCTGCAGCTGAGGATTAACACATGTAAACCTTGTCTACCTTGATTTATAAGCCGTTTTAACCATCTTCGCGCGATCATTTTATCAACATTGAAGAGGAACTTAAAAATGAAGATGGGGAGGTGAAAAGTGGTTTAACGTCGCCTTCAAGACTATTGCACTTATATAGCGAAGTGCATGCACGTGTGTGTGGTTGCTTGATTTATGCCGGTTTTATAATACTAGACCACTGAAACATCATGCCTCACTTCAACATCGATAACCAACTCAGACATATTACTGACTCCGAGCCGAGACATTGTTTGTTTCCCTCAGTGCCGAGCGCCAAGCAGAGTAATAGTAAGAACCATCCTTCAGCATCTTTTGATATGACGTGGACAGTGGATCGAACCAACGACTTTCTGCTCTCTGGGTGGACGCCTTATCCATTAGAGCAGTCCAAAAATATACTGTAAAATATACACGATAGTTTATAAACCATTCACCTTATCAATAAACTACATAGGGTCCATTATGTGTCATGTTCAAACGGAACGCTAATAAGCTGTTCATCGATTCAATGTTGTGTTGTAAAATATAATTCAAAACACATAAAAAGTTGAAATGTTCATGAGAGGTCAATAGTGTAAATTGAAATTGAAATCAACAAGTTGCACATAAAAACAACAACGTAGAAACAGCTGGGATTGTTTTCTACAGAAACGATTTGACTATTTGAACCAGGCGACCAAGCTGTTATAAGTACACTTACACATATACATCTACAAAAGGTCGTGCACCATCTATACTTTTCATGTTTCCCGAACTTGGGAATGTCCACATGTGATATTGATCTCGTTTTTTAAATGTTTACTATACACCAATACAGGTTGAGAACTTGGTACAAGATCAATGTAGGTTTCTCAGGATGGTCGCAAGTACTGAGCCAGAGTTTATTAAGAAGAACTGTAAAATAAGTGTTGCCATGGAGACTGTTACAAAACCGTTGATGTCATCAAATAATGGATTCCGGTTTCTCTATTTCAAAATGTGTCTGGTCAGGATGCAAGTTCCAATAATGGGTATTTTATGAGATATATACTCCTCAAAAGAAACACCCAATTCGTTCAGTATACTGCCATGACAGGTAAACTATATCAAAGTGAAACAAATGGGTGACTTTGTATTAACTTCTTTTGAGTAGCATATATAGTAAGGAGTGCTTAACCTTTTTCCCCAGTATATAAGTATGCACATATATGGGCATCTTTACAACATCCCTTACGCGCGTGTAGTTTTAAATTGACAATTCAAGTCATGTAAAAGATTTCTGATAAAGGCGACTATATTTGTTTTCTTTACACACATACCCAGCCCACCCTTACTTACCTATCAGCTCAAATACTTTAAAATGTACTTTTACAGACACCCCTTCTCCAGATTGAGTCTATATCAGCCCGCCACGGAGAAATACAACGAGCATAGCTTTTAGTTAGAAATATACGGGCTAAATAATGTAACTGTTACACCAGATTTTAACTCTGGTGCCCAAGGTTTCACTTTATGAAATAAGCTTGAACATTTATTTATTTATTTATTTATTTATTTATTTATTTATTTATTTATTTATTTATTTATTTATTTATTTATTTATTTATTTATTTATTTATTTATTTAATTATTAAATATAATTAAAAACTTTAAAAGTAACTACGATTCTATAAGTCATTGTGTCATTGAAATATGTATTGGTGTCTGTATATATCTGTGTGCAACTACTTCCACTACTAACACCACCACCACAACCACCACTACTCCTACCATACGGGTTTCGAAGGATGTTTGTTACTCCACAACTTCAACGGCGGAAAGCTCACTTATGAGGGTCGTCTTGTCCACGATCTCCCAACAACACCTGCACCCCGTGTCTCCAGCCAGGCAATGCATTTGAGTTGTTTATACCTTTCAGCTCAGATAATAAATAATCATTCTTTTCAGCAAAAATAGTAACACGATGCAGGTAATGAATAATTATAATCATGTGTGACATGTTCATAGGATTATCTTTTATTCATTTTAGATAATTATTCTCTCCTCTTACAACCATTTGTTATTCAATCGTGTCATAACGTGTTTGAAATAATAATTATTAATTCTAAACGTGCTCTTAGGTATCTTGTGTCAGACGAGGGTCGACTGTAAGGGTATTACTTTTGTCTAATGTAGAAAAAAAGCATCAATATTTTCACGCGGCATACTTTCACACGTTCAGGTTATTTCAACGACGAAGTGATACAAAATATAAGCTATCCTTGGAACTTTAAGAGGTACGCTGTGTCAAGCTAAACAAAGTATGCTTGGAGTTCTGTTTTGTTCGGGTTATTGTCAATTTAAAAGTTGCGTCCTATACATTTTTATTCCAACAGAGGTGATCTAAAGAATCAATAGTTTGCAACACTACTTGAACTTAGACTGACGATTTTCATCTAAACTAGCTCAATATGAAATAAGATAAGCAAATACGCCTTGTGTGTATGTGAAGTGTTATTGTACACGCGAAACACGCCCTAAGTTTATTACTAAATTCAAAATTAAAATATTGAATCACATGCAAAGGTGAAACTCTTTTCATATTACAATGTAAATGATTGGATTTCTTAAATTCACAGTTTATCTAAATATACACCTGGGGTCGAGAACTATACAAAGTTTACGACAATTTCTATGTATGCCTCTGTTAACAATAACATACGAAAGTTTAAGCGCGATATCTTAACTAATATCTTAAGGACACTTTAAACGTGCGGTGCACTTCATATGAAGACTAAGCTAACACGTCATATATAAACTGTCAAAGTTACACAGCGAGATTTAAGTGTATCACCCATTGATGCAAAGCCGGTCTGACACTGAGTATGACCTTCCACGGTTCAATCTAAGTTTCTTCACACGTTTATTGAAACTGTGAAATTGATGTAGATATTCCTTTTGAGCAAATCTCCGTGATCCTTTCAGGTGTCAGTGTAATGCTATATTTATATTAGTGGAGTCGGTTCCTCGTTATTTACGCGATAAAATGAAAAGAAAACAAGCTCACAATGATACGGCCACAGAACTGGTGAAATGTATAGGAGCGTAATTTGGAAGCGTTTAGCAACTCGTGTATGGTCGATGTTCGCCGAATCACACCTGGTCGAGATTCCATTGTCATCTGGTTAAGGGCAAGCCCACTTACCATACTCTCCTTAATTTCTCTTTATCCTCCCTCTATACATCGTTTGAAAACATCGCATAAAATAGTTTGTTTTGTGAAAGGGAAGCCAAATATTTGTGCGATGGCATACAGCACTGTCGGGTTATCGGTGTTCAACAAGGGTGCTCTCTCTACCCCTTCCTTTTATGCGTTTTTCTAAATAGTGTTGGAAATCTCTCAATGCATTTGTGTAGAACATTTGCAAGGAACCGGAGAATCTATTTGTTTGAGATCTAGCTCCGAGCTTACCTCCAGGCGAAATCTGCCTGTGTTCTCTCATAACGGGGAAACATTTATCGCTTTCTAAGCTTGCGAAATGCACCGATGGATATTTGTACCGCACACGGAGAAATGTATATAGGGTGCTGTTTAGATTAAATCCTGCCAGAGGCCTTATAAACGTCTGTATCGAAACATACCGAAACCAGAAAACAGGGATGACTGAAGTGGCTCTGGAAACCCCATTGTTCAGAAGAGATGACACTAACCACAACAAGGTCAACTGTTATTCAGCAGTATCACAATTCCAGCATATAAACGTCGCCTGACTCCTGCGGAACTAGTCGCTGGTCACCCGACCCCTATACCCCCCTCAGGGCCTGAGACAGTTGTGGTGGTCTAGACAGTCTGTTATATTCCTTAGAAGCATATGTCTCTTGGCAGTTGTAAAGGCACTGAACAATGTTTATCGTTAATCACAATAGTGAGTCTGGTTTTACGCCGTTTTAGCAACATTACATCAATATCACGTTGGGGGACACCAGAAATGGGTCGGATCGAATCCGGGTCTTCTGCGTGATGACTGAACGCTTTAGCCACACTGCCACCCCACCGCCGCTTAATCTGAGAATCTAATAATTTGGATCATCTTTAGAAACAGTTTTAGAGGCGACTTTATGAAACCAATATCACAAACTGTACAACGTATGCGATGACCAAACCTATTCTAAATTACACTGAAGTCGAACTGTTTGATTGCAGCTCGCGAAAGTTGACATATTTTATATCTCGGGGCCGGTGACATAAGCGACAGGTTAAAACGCTGACACGGGTCCAGGTTTGATGCCCCGCATGGGTATGAAGCATGTATGAAGCCCATTTCTGTTGTCTCCCGCCGTGATAATGTTGAAATATTGCTAAAAGAAGCGTAAAATCAATCTCACCCACTGTTCCAATTTCACAGCCTATATTTCAAGGAGATACATTTTGAATATCTTTATTAATTATTCAGACGGGAAACAATTTTGAGAATTCAAGTTCAAAGAGTACATTATGAGTCAAATAAAATATATAGTATGATACACGATTAAAGAGGAAATAACGTCTAATGTTATCACGCATAATGATCATATTGTTTGCTTGGTCACCTGGTTCAAATATTACGGAAAGACACTAGCATAAGCCGCAACAAAGAACTTATTGATAAGAAAAGGCTATCCTGATTGTAGTCATTTATTTTGATCAAGATAGTGTCATGCCCTTAAGGATAGATATATTAAATGTCAATAATAATAATCCTTAAAACTAACATCCAAAAAATAACGACAACTTGATGCAAACAAGAAACACTATCACCTGAGGAAAATCAACTAATTAGCCTTTGCATAGTGTACAGTGAAGGCCAAAATCGTCATTAATCCCACGACTTCTGTATACATTGTTCAGGGGGAGATAAAAGGAGACCAAAACAATGGTGCGACAGGGACAATGCCATTCGAGATTCTCAGTTTCCGGGCAGAAGGGATAATGTTAGCGCAAGACGAAATAATTTCCCATGCATTCCTAAGCAAACAACACATTGTACTATTTGTAACAAGCACATAATGAATAATT